>NC_072438.2:44109000-44749500 GCF_028878055.3 Symphalangus syndactylus | reverse complement strand
CTTCTTTCCTTTATAAATTATCCAGTGTCAGGTATGTCTTTATTAGCAGTGTGAGAACAGACTGATACAGTAAAAACTAAAAATACAAACTACTGAGAAAAAAGACAAATTAAGCTTCAGATGTGTATTAGCTGCTTACTAAATAGTCAAAAGTAAATAACTAAAGACAAATAATGATATGTCAATGACTATCTGGTTTTCCTAAGGACAGAAAAATCAGTGGAGCTAAAATTGCTTGTAAAGAAGGTTCCAAGGTAAGAATTGCTTGTCCTCTCTCACCAGAGCCTCATTTGTGCACTGAAACACGTAACAGACAAAATGAAAGCCACCACCTCCGGAAGACTCTCGGCAGATAAACCCAAAGTGGTCCACGTGTCTGATGCCCTGTTGAAGGGAGAGAACGAGATGTTCAGTTGTATCCAGAAGACGCACCATCATCAGAAATGCACCTCAAGATTTACACAGCACAATTTTATTTTACTTTTTATTATTTTTCTGAGATGGAGTTTCACTCTTGTTGCCCAGGCTGGAGTACAATGGTGCAATCTCAGCTCACTGCAACCTCTGCCTCCAGGGTTCAAGTGATTCTCATGCCTCAGCCTCTTGAGTAGCTGGGATTACAGGCGTGCACCACCACACCCAGCTAATTTTTGTACTTTTAGTAGATACAGTGTTTCACCATGTTGGTCTCAAACTCCTGACCTCAGATAATCCACCCGCCTCAGCCTCCCAAAGTGCTGGGATTACAGGCGTGAGCCACTGCGCCTGGCCTACACAGCACAACTTTAAAGAACACTAGAAAATTACTATTTTCTCTGATATTTTAAAATTTCAAAAAGTCTAAAAACATCTCAAATAAAGTTGGTTTACTAGAATGTTCCTTTGATTACCCCCACAACAATAAGAGAAATAAGATCTGAAAATTCAAGTTTTAGTGCCCATTTTAGTATTTGTTGTTTTGTTTGAGACATAGGTATTAAAGAATAAAAACCACTCAAAAAATCAAAGGCAGACCAGAGATTCATGAAGAAACACAACTATGCACAAACACACCCAAAGGTTAAAAAAATATTTAAAATATATTTGTGTTCCTAAAATAAGTAGGTAAATACTGAAGTGAACTGGAATAAAGAAAGAGTCAAAAATTATATATATATATGCACACAGAGTAGAGGAGCTTTTAAACATATTAGGCTAAGGCTCTACCATAGTATCATAAGAGCTATTTTTAATAAATATTAATATGTAAACGTGTTTTAAAATCATCAGCTATCAGAGGCACCTTAATACAGATAAAACGTCTGAAATAAATATTAATACATCAATGTATTCTGAAAGCACCAGCATGCAGAGATGTGAGTGCTGATAGCTTAATGTTCAGTAATCATATAAACTTATAAACCACACTCTTTAGGAAATTATAAAGTTATCACACAAAAATGTAAACATTTAACATTAATATTTCAACAGAAATAGCAGCAAATCAGGATTAAAAACTCTATGGGTAATCTCACTTTCAGGCCAAATATTTTCCAAAAAATGAGCAATCATTGACATGCTTTGCCATCTCAATTAATCTTCTCCAGTAGCAAGTTAAGCATAAGCTAGAGGCTACAACTTAAGGAAATATGATTTAGCAAAGCTTTTTTTTTGGAAATGGTTCCCTATTCAATCTATAAATAACATTCTTTTTTTTCACATTTTGCAGAAAAGTCCCTTTTGAATATTTAAGTAGATCACATTATAAATCAACATTGACATTTTCATATTTTATCAATTACGAAAATGAAAAATCCAGAGTTAAAAAAAAAAATAAGCAAACGTAACCTTAAGTGATCTCGTATTTGTTAGGAAGATCCTGAGTAAAACTGGCATAGCTAATCTTAATTGATAGTTTCTTCCAAAATCTCTCTATGAAACACCTGGAAGATTATCAAGAAAAAAGTTTTCAAGTAGACACTGTACTCTGAGTAGAACATTCTCAAAGATAAGCACTATCTATATTTGAAGGGAGAATACTGACAATTGGTACCCAAAAAAGTTATAAATTTTTGTAAAGTAGAAATATATCTAATAAAAAGATACATTTGTGTGAAATGTGTAAATATATATGTGTAATATGCACAAAGACACACACGTGCATCTGGAAGTTATGACTGTGGACTATTACTACCAATAACTGAGAAAATTAAAAGTAGATCTATTTTGTCCATTACTGTTGCTAAGAGCAAATTTCTTAGTTTCAAAATTATATTCATAATTTACCTTAACATACCAAAGCAAAGGAGAAAGAAAAGCGAAACACAGATCAAGTACAGTACTTAGAAAACATACACCTTGTAACCTTTAGCATTTCTGTTACATGATAAATATTATAGAAATTCATTTAAAAATTCCATTGCAATTGAATTAAAAAACCCATCTCCATTTACCTGAGAGCAAAAGGATATCTCCTTAAAATTTTTCTCCAATGCTATTTTTTTGGTGTCAGGACTGATGAGGTAAACTTCAGACTGGCCAATCTTAAAAGACAAACAAACAAAAAAATCTAGCTTTTCAAACTGTCTCATTTCATGACCTATAAAAATAAAGAATAAAAGGGACAAACTCCTATAAAATTCTGACTCTATCATCGTAGAAATAATTTCAAAGGTTCCCTCTTATCCTCTGGATTTCAGGTCATAAGAGACATCTATTAGTGCCTTCACCTAGATAAGACAGCCATCTTCCTTGAGATGAAAGAACCGGATACCCAAAAGTTAGCAATAGGCCTCAAGATCCACACATCCCCTCAAAACTGAGGTCTCCGCATAAGTGAACCTTCCAGAAAACAGAACTTTCAAAGCTTCCAAGATACTTTTGAATGATTTTTACTGACAAGTCTTTTAAAATTATTGTTAAAATAATCTACCATTATGATTATTGTACATTATCACATTATGATAACATGTGAGGCATTCACATACACTAGTGACCGGACCTTTTCAATTTAGAGTATGAGCATCAATTACAATCCTCTTACTGCCTTGGGACATGCTAATAGACATGCATTATAGGAGACTGCTGTGTTGCAATACCCATCCTGCTCTGTGTGCACATGCCCCTGCAGGCTGTGAAAGGCTGCCTTTTAGACTCCTCGTCTCCGGAGCGCTAAGCTTCTTGGGTTTCAGTGTGTGTTGGTTTCTACAGCTTTAGTTTCTCCTCAGGACCAAGAAGTCAGTGGTCACATCCTGATGCTGCCACTCTAACTCCCAGACCCATCTCTTCCTCTAAACTCTTTACGCTTTGATGTAAAATACAAATCAGATACACAAGCTTGTTGGAAACTGGGGTGTAAGGCGAGGGGAATTATACTCTCAATGAGGGGGCCCAGGAAACGTGCATTCTGTTTGGGGCAAGGACTTTGCACTCTGAATCGTTTTTGCACACTTAACTGTTTCTGAACTGTATTTCAGCCAACAGAGAGTGGCAGGTAGCCTTTACTCTTGTCCTTCCGTGGAGACCAAGGATGATGAAAAACTAATTCATTTTTAACATGCAACATCTTTCTAAATTAGACTGTGTCTCTCTCTAGAGTAGGAGCCAACACAATATCCTCCTTATTTGTAAACAACGAATAAGTATCTACTTGGAGTATGTTTAGTCTCTTTAGAAGTCACTGTCTTTACCTACATAACGAAGATAGTCCTTACTTATTTTTAAAAATAACCTTTGAAAATCTCAGAAGGTGAGAGGCTCCAAGGCATTATTATTTGGCTGTGGCTGGGTTGTAAAGAGCAAGTCAGAATGTAAAGTTGGGTGGGGCTCCTGAGATCCCTCTCCTTCTCCATGGCATCCAAAGGATTGTACATCCCATTAATTTGACTTTCTGCATGTCTGTCCCTTCCAGTCCCACTGCACTTACCACAACCCCACTATCTCTCACCTGGACTACTACAACAGCTTCACTCCCCTCCCCATCCTACTCTTGCCCTCCCCCAAGTATCCTGGCTTTGTAGCCAAAGATATTTCACACTGTGTTTTAAAGCATGCAGTGACTGCCCACTCCTTTCAGGATAAAAAACAAAACCCTGACCAAGACCCATAAAGTTGTGCCTAATGAAAACAACTTTCATGGGGCTGCCTCCAGTCCCAGCCCCATCTCTACACACCATCCTTCCTTGTCTTCAGTGTGGAAATCTGGACTTATTTCTCACCCAACAGCTGTGCTCTAGGCACTACCAATGACAGCAGTGAACAGAGAAATGAAAATCCATGCCCTCTTGAAGCCTATCTTCTTGGGGGCATGTGGGACATAAAATCTTTTACTTGTTCATTTGTAATTGTATCAAATAGTAAAAGTGCTATGGAGAAAAACAAAGCAAAAAAGCAGGATATGAGGCTGCTATTGGCCTTACTGATACGATTATTCCTCCATGTCAGCATTTCAGCAGAGACCTAAAGGAAGCAAGAGGAGGTAAGACCGTGACAACCCGAGGGAAGAATGCTGAGCAAAGGAGGCACTCAGGCCTCTGGGATTCTTCAGGCACCAGGCAGCATCCCTGCCTTTAGGGCCTTCTCATCTGCTGCTCTGTGAGCCCAGAAGACCTTCCCAGGTGGCCACAATGAAACCTTGTGTTAGGTGAAAATCACTTTCTCAAAGAAGCCTTTCCTGATTACCCTGGGAAATGCTCTCAGGCAGGCTGTACTTCTCCTCCACGGCATTTACCACAATTATAATTAGATAATTATTTGTGCACTCAGTTGCCTGTCTCCCTTACTGGAATCTAAATTCCATGTGGGCAGAGAACATACTTGTCTTGTTCATGGCTGCATTTCCAGCATGTGGCAAGGGACGTTAGCACAGCAGTCAAACAGTCAGTACTTATAAATAAATGCAGGGAGCAGCTTTCTCAATGCCACCAAGGAAGTTGTTTTTAAAAGATACAGATCACAAATTAAAGCACAAATCTGACTACTCTTTTCGGTACACTAGATCAACGGTCAAAAGATGAAAACATCAGCCCTATTTACCCTTGGGTGCACCCCCCTGGTTTTAAACCTGCACACATCCACACTGCACTAACCTAGGTAGCTGGTTTTTTATCCCCCTGGCCATCTCACTTGTGCTGTGACTTAGACAAAAAAAAAAGGAGACTTTACATTTAAGGTAATTTTTTTCTCTACAGAACATCAGTCAGCATTAAGCCAATGAGGAGGCCAAGGAAAAAACTAGCTCCTCCACTGTCAGAGACGGGCTCGCTGCTGGGACAGCTCCACATCTCATCTGTTCAGACCCAGGGGACTCCCAGGGAGGGCACACCCATTCAGAAGAGCCCAGATCAGCATGGAACCAGGAGCCCCACCCACCTGGGATAGCCCCCCATGTCCAGTCCTTTTCTAGCATTTGGCTGTCAATTTAACACTTTTTTTCAAAAAAAAAAAAAAAAAAAAAAAAAGCAAGCAAGCAAGCAATTGGCTAAATTAACGTTTCAGTTTGGGTATAAATTTCAAATATAATGTCACTCACAAAGCCACTCTTCCTGATTAACAAAGGGTAAATGTTTCATAAATAAAAATATTAATAGTAGAGAGGGTGTTTTCCAACTAAAAGATTCTGTTGAAATATATCATCTGAAATTCATATATATTTTTAAAATCTCTCTGCTGGCCTCATTTCCACGTTTTCACTGTTCTTTCCACACTGAAAAGGTGTCTTTATAATTATGGGGTGAGATAAAAATTACACATGGGCATGTTCCTCCCTGATGACTGTAAAGGCTTACAGCTAAAGGAAGGATCTTATCCTAAGAATAGAATTGTTGATAATAATGAATTATCAACATGAATAATGAATCCATAATGAAAATATATGGATTCACACATAAATCAAAAGCAATTGACTAAGAATCTTCGCTCCATAAACCAGATTTTCTCTTGAACGCGTATGGCAGACTGGGGCTGTGCACAAGCCTGGTGATATTTTACCGTGAAGAGCATAGTTCGATTTTCCTCGATATCTGTGGGCTGCACAATATTGTGTCCGCTAATGAGGTGGTTCTCAATGTCGCTCTCCTCGAAGGAGCTGAAGAAGCCGCTGCTTCGGAGGCCCCCATCCTGCAGCTCCTTCCTAAAGGCCAGCGAGCGCAGGCCGGGCTGGGAGAAGGACTTGCGCATGGGCCTGCGCCCAGGCTCCTGGCTCCCTGTGGGCGCGGCATGGGGCGGGGCGGGGCGGGGACTCTCAGACCCCCGGCTGCCGCTGACGTGATTGAACTTCTGGATGCACTGGTCGATCAGGGCCGGGGGAGCCTTCTTGTGCGCCACCGTCACGCGGCCGCAGAAGAGCACCTCGAACTTCTTGGAAAACGTGTCGTCGAACTCGGACGGGCAGTGCAGCTCCTCCTGCCGGGCAATCTTCCCCGCCTGACGGATGGAGCTGATGATCTCAGGCACCTGCGGAGAGAGGGAGGAATGTTATTTGGAACATGCAGTGTGGCTGGCATTCACGGAATGAATGCACCAAGCTCCTTCGGGACGCCCCGCTGGCTACTCCACTGCGGAGCACTGGAGGAGGAGCCCACGGGAGGGGACTAGGAATGTCTTCCCATGGGAGGTGAACACACAGCTTCCACAGAAAAGAGAAGGGGGACGACACTTATGAAGCACCTCTTACATACCAAGGGCTGCGCTAGAGGATTTGCATGCGCACAGCACCCTGCAAGGTTAAACCACCAGCCCAGCCCGGGAACACACACAGCCCAACCTAGCAGGCCTTGGATTCAAGCCCAGGCTGGTCCCACTCCAAAGCTAAAGGCCCCCTCTGGAGAAGCTGTCACCTCCCAGAGAAGTCTGTCTCCAACGTGGTTCACAAAACATGACTCAATTATTCTAGATCTCATGGCAGTATACTTTGGAAAGTCTTCTTTAATAAATGGTGGGATGAAGAAGACAAAGGCTCTGAAATTAACTCATAAATTATTATTCAAATCCCAGCACCATTATTTCCTTCCATGACAACTCAGTCCTGTATTTCCTAGCAGGTGAATAGTGACTGGCACGTCAACAAAGCTAGGAGGTTTTAATCAAAGAGTGAGTAACCCATGACTAATATTATCACAGCAAATAGGCTCACCAGGGCTTCTTCACATGGAGACTATAAAGCTTTTGGTTTCTAATGTTGAAAATCATGATTAAAAGAATGTAATAGAAGATCTCATCTGCCACGGTGTTGTCCCTACTGCTACATCCCCTCATCATTAACCTCTGAGAAGGTTCTTCAAAGCAGCATAGACGTAAAGATGAATCCGCACGGCAGTGAATGAAACAGCTGTGCAATTGCTCAGATGATGGACAGCCACAACGCTAATATTTGTGGCCAGGCATGGATTTAAACAAGGCCAAGGCAAGCATAAATTTAATCTTCAAAAGGGCCTACTTTTTGTTATGACCTAACACCTAAACCAATTTTTTCCATTTTTCTATATAAGGAAAATTCAATTTAAGGCCCAATACCCACAGGCCCAATGTCTTTTTAACAACATTATAGACAAATTTTAAAAATCCCCCTTCCAATTCAGGTCAAAGATCAACACATACAGTAAAGGAGGTGGTTTTACATTTTAAAAGTATCCTTGGTATTCAGTGTTCACGACATAATTCCCAAAACCAATGACTCGAAAGATTTTTCTCTTTGTGATTTCATATCAAATACACCTTAAAGATCTCTCTGTCATAAAGATTATGATCTATTCTTTCAAGGTATTTTATCATACAAAGAGTCAAAAGATCTTTGGGAAAGTTTTATATTTTAAATAATTGATTCCCGATGAGACCTAAATGATTTTAAAAGCCAAAATTTCAGCCAGGTGCGGTGGCTCATGCCTGTAATCCCAGCACTTTGGGAGGCCAAGGCGGGCAGATCACGAGGTCAGGAGTTTGAGACCAGCCTAGGCAACATAGTGAAACCCCGTCTCTACTAAAAATACAAAAAATTAGCTGTGGTGGCGGGTCCCTGTAATCCCAGCTACTTGGGAAGCTGAGGCAGGAGAATTGCTTGAACCTGGGAGGCGGAGGTTGCAGTGAGCTGAGATTGCACCATTGCACTCCAGCCTGAGTGACAGCGCAAGACTCTGTCTCAAAAAAATAAAATAAAATAGCCAAAATTTCAACAGGTCAAGCATCTGTCTGCACTGAGCACCTGCTTGGTTATAGCCCACTTTTATACTGCCAAATAATCATACATCATGCAGAGGCCTGAAAACTGTTGGTCAATTATAAAAAGAAGACAGGACAGAGAGAAGAGAGTATGAAGTCTAGGTTTCATTCACATCTTTGCCAATGGTTCACAACAGAAGCCTGGTAAAAACTTAGCCACAGTTAGACTGGGCATCTGTAATCCCAGCACTTTGGGAGGCCGAGGCAGGCAGATAGCTTGAGCTGAGGAGTTCAAGACCAGCCTGGGCAAAATGGCGAGACCTCGTCTCTATACAAAATACAAAAATGAGCCAGCCGAGGTGGTGTGTGCCTGCAGTCCCCGCTACTCCTGAGGCAGGAGGATTGCCGGAGCCCAGGAGATGGAGGTTGCAGTGAGCCAAGACAGTACCACTGCACTCCAGCCTGGGTGACTAAGACCCTGTCTCAAAACAAAAAAACAAAACAACAACAACAAAAAAGCCATAGTTACTCTCCAAAAAGGAGTTTATAAGATTTTCCTGGTAAAAGTGATTTCTGTAAAGAACATTTGTCAAACAAAAATAATCAATTTATACAAGAACCTTGCCACTCTTCTAAGCAAGTGTGTAAGATTATTTTATCAAGTCATGTGACTCTTCCCAATTCAAAGCTTATTCAGTCCTCTGAGGCTTATTAAAATACCTGACGTTTCTACATGCTGTGTCTTCTGCTGCATCTGAACTGAGCAGTGATGTCTTTCATTATATATCAAAGGAGAGAGAAAATGTGTGAAGTCACATGAATTTATTGGTGACTCAGTAGTAAATGGTACAAACAAAAAGACGACACAAAGTAGATCACTTGACTGGATTCCCAGGGTCAGAAGAAACTGAAGAATACATCATAACTTGGTCACGATCGAGGCTGTGGTAGTTTTTTTCCAAGGACCAATCTCTCCTATCCTTTACTCAGAATCTTAAAAAGACACACTTTAGTCAAAGACCAAAGTCTGTCTCTCCTTGCTCTGGTAAGTTTTAGTATTCACGCATAATTGAGCTCAAGATTCTCATGCTCAGGATAAGGTGTGCCCCGTCATTTAGAAGCACCAAGAAGTTATGCGTAATACAGATATAAAGGAGATAATTGAGGTTAACAATTTCAGAACATTTAAAGGCAAAGGGCATATTGCCAAATATAGTTTCAACAACAAATTGCAAATAGTTAAAAAGCCTAATGCCATTTAAACATTACTTTAAGTTGGTCAAGTATACTAAAAGACTAAATAAAAAATGGGTTCTATCTATGTGTAAGTTTATAAAACCCTCTACCAGAACGGACCTGGGGCACTGTTTTTTCATTTTTTCTTTTTCTTTTTTTTTTTTTGAGATGGAGTTTTGCTCTTGCTGCCCAGGCTGGAGTGCAATGGGGCGATCTTAGCTCACTGCAACCTCTGCCCCCAGGTTCAAGCAATTCTCCTGCCTCAGCCTCCCGAGTAGCTGGGATTACAGACGTGCACCACCACACCCGGCTAATTTTGTATTTTTTCGGTAGAGATGGGGTTTCTCCATGTTGGTCAGGCTGGTCTTGAACTCCTGACCTCAGGTGATCCACCCATCTCGGCCTCCCAAAGTGGTAGAATTACAGGCGTGAGCCACCGCACCCAGGCTCTGAGGCACTATTTTCTAAAAAATGAAGGCATAATGTCCACTCGTGATAAAATCCTGAATTCTTTATCCTTATAACTCTGTCCTGGACTCACCTATTTGCATGGAGGACTTGAGTCCTTTACTTCATTTTATTTCTATACATTTTTCTAGGCATCTCTAGATGCCAGAGCCAGGGATTCAGAAATATGAGATGAATGTAAGTGAGTCCCTGCCCGGAGGAGGAGGTTTAGTTAGAATCCTTTACAGTAATTGAGATGGGGCATTTTGAGAGCCTGAACTGAGAACTAAGCACTGAAGGCTGAGAGGAAGGTTGAGAGAAAGGCTGAATGAAAGATTCTGGAAGATAGGACCAACAGGATTTGGTGGTGACCTGGATAGGGGGCTGAGGATATTGAAGATGGGGTGTGGTACCCAGGGCTCTGGCTTAGGCTTCTGTGTGGATGACTGTGCCATTAGCTCACAGAGGGAGTGCAGAGTGGAGAAGGTTTGGGGAGACAGTGCAATGAGTTCTGCTTTTGTCTATGTTGAGTAAGACCAGGAGGACTTGAAAGTAAAGGCATCTAGCTGGGTAAGCGGGCCTGGAGTCCAAGACAGGGGCTCTAGACTAGACATGAGCAGCTCACATCCGGGAGGGAAAGTAAAGGAAGGGAGTGCGAAGACAGGCCCCTGGGATACCCCAACATTTCAGGTGTAGAGAAACTAAGGAATCGCAGGCAGAGAAGATGGGAGGCAAGGATGAGGTTAGAGGCGCCCAAGAAAAGGAGTCAGCAACTTACAACAGGCTAAGGGCTCAGAGAGCTGGCTAGAGCTTTGGCTCATACAGATAAGTAAAAATAAATAAGGGGGAAGACAATACTAATCCCCCAAAATAAACATGCCTAACTGAAAAATGTCCTCAAGTACAACTTTATTTAGTCTAAAAGAACATATACTTCCAATTACAATATTTACTGCAAAAACACAGATCCTTTTAGGGAAAATACACTGAGGCCAGTGGATTTATTCCCACTGATATGATCTGGGTACTTTTAGTGAAAATCTTTTTTTAGTTTTGTTGGAGCAGTAGTATCTACGTCATTTCTGTTTGCAGACAAAGTAAATCAAAACCAACTATAGCACAAACAAGAACCCAAAAAGCATCTTATTGGGACAGATTCAATAAGGGTGTGGGGCTCGGTTTTAATTTTCTTTTAATGAAGAAACAGGCCTTATTTAGATACAACTTGAGTTTATACTAAACTCTTCTTCTGCCAACTTGAGTTTATACTAAAACTCCGTTTTGAAAGTAAATCTGCATGTTGCTCACAACCAAAACAAGTTTCTTTGTTCACATACTAACAAACACACAGTAACGTATGAAGTTTCTGAAGCATGCATAAGTGAATACTGTCTCATATGTAGCCAGATAATGACATCCCAAGAGAATTAGAAATATTCAGTTCTGTAAATAAAGTCCTTACTTAAACATTTGGGTCAACTTGCTTTTTAAGGATTTAGGGATTATAAAGGATTATAAATACACTGCAAGTATAATTTTATGCAAAAGGATTTAGGAAAGAGCTCCTGAAATAGTATTTAGAATAAAAAGTCATTTTACTTTACATTTGGTGTTTTGTTTTTCTGTCAACTAGTAAGAAACAAATATTAAATAAATCTGAAGCACCGTGTATTTAACATTCTAGCATTTTTCCCGTTATATGATAGTAACATATTCTAAGACTTCAAAAATATGGCCGGACACATTGTGTTTTTTCCCTTAGATGAAATGCTTTCTCATTGTAAGGAGTTCAAATGAGCACTTCACACAAAAAAAAATATGCTATGTAATCATTGTCCAGAAAGAAGAGATTTGTGGTTTGTTTTTATTGACAAGTAGTTATTTGTATTTGTTTATCATAAGGTAAAAAGGAAGGGGATAAAAACTAAATTAAACCAAGTATTTCCTCACTCTATCTTACATGCCTTAAATTTCATGCAAAACACTTGAGAAAATATGAGTGCCTATTACTTAAATCATTTAAACAGAAAATACCATCAGACACTATCTAGATAGGACACAGGTAAACATTCATATTATGCAGCAGCTCAGCCTGACAGGACTAGGTTCAATCATGAAGATTTGAATATGCCTCCTACAATGAGTGAGACATGATTCCCTCTGACTTTAGGAGGCTCACACATAGGTGATTTCCAATATAAGGTGACAGGTGCCAGAACACAAACACAGGCGAAGGCACAGAAGGCCGCTCCTGTGCAGAGGTCTGTCTTGGCTCTTTTGCTTCCCACTGTGGTGATCTAATGCCTCAATGCCTGCTTCGTGCTTACAATTAGACAACAGATCAGATTAATGTGGTACATCTTCCCAAGGAGAGATCAGGTGTCCCTGTTAGCTGGCTGAGGAGGCATCTGGGCATAGGTGAAGTGTTAATGACTGTTAGCCCCTGACACAGGGGCCCCTTTTTCGTCCCCTCTGCCTTATCTTTCTGTCCTTTGGGTCTTGATCTTTCATCCCATGTAAAACAGAAGTAGCATTATTCAGCTTCCCTAGTTCTGAAATGGCAAATTGGATAAGCTGTTAGTAGATTTTAAACCCCATAGAGATCGTTTATGCAAACACAAAACACAGTTTATACTCCAAAATAATTGTTTAAAAGGTTCACTACAACCTTCCGACTGACCAACACCTTTCTACAAACATTTAAAACTATGAAACCACAACAGAAGTAATCGAATGGCTGTAGGAGCTAAAAGAGGGTGGGAGGAGGTGAGAAAGAAAAAGGAAGATCACACTGTAAGGATACGAAATTATTTTGTAGGTTTTCTAAAATAGTTTTCAAAACTTAAAATGTTGGGTGGCCAGCATAAATATAGATAGACTTCATGGAATCACTGAATATTCAATCTGGATGAGAATGTAAGTCCTCAAAGTCCAGCCCCTTCACTGAAAGCACTGATTCTCAACTCAAATGCGGCTGCACATGGGAATGGCCAGTATTTTCAAGCCCTGATGTCTGTGTCCACCTACCTAAATGAAGCAGCTTGTCTGGAGGTGGGGCCCTCACTCCCACAGTTTTCAAAGTGCCCTACCCTGGCTGTTCTAATGGGCAGCCAGAGTCCAGAAGCCTGGCTTCATCAGCTGTACTTTGTCACATCCCAGGGAAGGCAGTGCTTCACAGGAAGGCCTCCTCCGCATGCCACCCACAGCACCGTCCTACCCAAATCCATTTCATTATGGAGGCCCTTGGCAAACTGTGAACAGCAAGAAGGGCAGCCAAACTGCACAGATCCCTACCATGCTTACTGCAGAGATGAACAAACTGGTGAAGACAAAAAAGACTGAATCTGTCTAGACAGAGGGAATAAAGAAGCACATAAATGACTAGACAAGGTGGAAAGCAAGTGCTACAGAAGTACTAAGGAGGTTAAGAGGATAGAGAAACGCAAAATCTCAGTACAGGGTGCATTTCAAATAAGTTATTAAAAGCAGATAGGGACAGGGAGTAGTGGTTCGCGCCTGTAATCCCAGCACTTTGGGAGGCTGAGGTGGGTGGATCACCTGAGGTCAGGAGTTCAAGACCAGCCTGACCAACAAGGTGAAACCCTGTCTCTACTAAAAATACAAAAATTAACCAGGCGTGGTGGCAGGCGCCTGCAGTCCTAGCTACTTGGGAGGCTGAGACAGGAGAATTGCTTGAACCCAGGAGGCAAAGGTTGCAGTGAGTTGAGATCTCACCACTGCACTCCAGCCTGGGCGACAAAGCAAGACTCCGTCTCAAAAAATAATAATAATAAATTAATAAATTAATAAAATAAAATAAATAAAAAGTAAAAGCAGATAGGATGCCAAACATTTACCAAACCCCACCCTTCTTAAAATAAAACCAGTCACCAGGTGTGGGTGAGGAAAGTCAAGTCCAGGGACTCCAGTTCCTTGCCACTCAAGAAATGTCTTCTCTTTCAGAATATGCCCTGCACATGTCTCGTCTCAGTGCTCGGCTATTTGGTGAAGTCGCCAGGCCGACTGATTCCAAGTCTATGAAAGTGGTGACCCTTAGCCAAGAAGGAGGAGACTTATGACTGGGTATCCAGATGACAACACTTACTCCACACTCATGGGAACACTCTGGTTTCTTGGATTCTACAGAGATGAGTATCAGGATTTTAAGGATGAGCAAAGATGACTAAAGAAGCTTCGTGGAAAGGGGAAACCAAAGAAAGGAGAGGGGAAAAGAGCAGCATAAGAGAAATAGTGTTGGGCCGGGCGCAGTGGCTCATGCCTGTAATCCCAGCACTTTGGGAGGCCAAGGTGGGCGGATCACAAGGTCAGGAGATTGAGCCCATCCTGGCTAACATGGTGAAACCCCATTTCTACTAAAAATACAAAAAAATTAGCCAGGCATGGTGGCACATGCCTGTAGTCCCAGCTACTCGGGAGGCTGAGGCAGGAGAATCGCTTGAACACGGAGGCAGAGGTTGCAGTGAGTCGAGATTGTACCACTGCACTCCAGCCTGGGTGACAAAGCAAGACTCTGTCTCAAAAAAAAAAAAAAAAGTGTTGGTCCCTCAAGAGGGAAAATTTCTTCCTCTGTGGCAGAGAGAAGAAAATGCATCTAATGTCTTTCCACATATTGGAGGAATGTCATCTTCCTAAATGAAGGTTATTTGGAGGTTATTATCTCCTTGTTGAAGTCTAATCCAGTTAAATGGTGACTGGTTTCTTGAACACACTTTAACTGTGCAAAATTATTTTGGCCTTGGCTGTGTAATGTAAGGTTTACCTAATTCTCTAATGAAATGAATACATTTAAAAAAAAAAAAAGTCACCAAAGCCTCCTGGGATTCTAAACTGATTCTACTATTTTCTCCATAAAAAAGGAGATTTAATAAAATTTTAGCTCATATCAAAAATTTTTAACAACCACAGCCAAACTGCCATTCATGTTTGAATGCTTGCACCTTATTCCCATGCCCTCTCCGCTGCCTGCTATGTAAAATGAGAAAGGGCTGTAATCACATACAAGTGGACAAAGAAATAGGACCAAAATCACGGGTAATTTGCAAAGTATCTACACAACAGGTCTAATGTGTACACTCAGAGGTGATTGTGCTTCTCTGGAAATGTGGTTTTCTACCATGGCATCATGTCTTCTCCATGTCAGTCCCCCGGCATGGCAGCAGTGGGACTGGAGTTGCTCCCCAGTGACTGGGGCCGCTGAGAAGTCACATGGCCTTGCCCACTCTCTGGGGTTCACATCCAGCTTTGCTTACCTATAAACAGAATCCGCCTCAATGAAAAACACAGCAAACGAATTTTTTGGGTTTTAGCCAGATCTCTGAGGGCAGGACTTCATTTCTAAGGTGAAAGATAAGGCTTTCCTCCCTCGGAAGAACTAAGGAGGAAAGAAAAGTTCCGCGTATGGGGCTCAGGCCAGAAGCCACAAGAAACAGAGATATCCCCCAGGAGGCTGCACTGCTGTCTCAGAAGCCAGGCTAGGGGATTACAAGCACACCCAGACATAAACACCAGGGAAGCAAAACATCGCTGAACACTCGCTACTGAAGCTGCAAACAGCCTAGTCTTTCAAATCAAATCATAACCTTAATTCTCATATAATGTGCAATACCCAAGATTCAGGTAGAACTAGCCCCAGCCAGCCAGCACCTTACAATCTCACTCTGTGTATTTAAACCACAACAAATGAGATCAACATATCAGAATGCAGCAACTACTGAAAAATGTGAGCTTTGCTTTTGCATTCTTCCCTTCCCTATCCTCTTGCTTTAGGAGGAAAATAAAGCATACATTTATATCGTCAGAGCACCCTCCTCTTACACACCCTTTTTCCGCATCCTGGGGCCTCCAATCCAAACCAGCACCAGCAGAGGTGTTGTTAGGCTCAACAGAAAGGTCAATCATTTAATAACCAAGAAGTTGCAAGACAGTTACTGCTGAACAGAAAGGCGGGGGAGATGGAAGGAGAAGAACACTTTGCTCTCTCCCTCCCCATCCCTGCCAGGGAGCCAGGTCAGACCCTTCTTCTGGGCTCGTTAAGTTGCTGCTGAGGCATCCTGCCTTGGCATAAAAGGGCCAACCTCAAGAACCAAGGAAAACAAATATTCATGTTTTACTGCTTAATAATCTATCCCTTTTGAACACAGCTGCAGAATGCACTCTTTAATTATCTTCAGTTTCTAAAAATTAGTTCAATACCCATCCACATAAAAGAAAAAATAGGAAAACATAAAGTTGCCCATAATCCCTGGAAACATCTACAGTTAACAATCTGGCTTTTCTGTTGTGTAGTTTTGTGTACACTTAATGGTAACTTATTTTACCAATTTTTTTAAGTGGGATCATAGTGTTCGGCAACTAACTTTTATCATCAAGGGCATATTTCATTAGAACCCATATTAGAACCATCTCATTCCTTTCTGATAGGTAATTAAGGCATAGATTTCATTAACTGCAAACACTGTACAAAAAGAAAGTACAAGATTTCTTTTTTTTAAAAAAAAAAAAAAGGCATATTCAGGATCCATCAGGCACTCTGCTCAATAATAAAGCATTTTGGTAAATGTGTGACGAGTATCCCAACCTTTGCATAAACTGCCAGGACTGCTAATTGCATTTCAGTGTAAAAAAATTGTTTAGTGTGTGCAGGTTGAGGGAGGGAGGAAAGTACAAAAATATGAGAGTGAGCCCAGTACTGCTTACTAGACCACAAACATTCCATCCGGAGGCAGCCAGGGATCTGGAGCAGTAACTAAAACAGAACAACCTTTAAAAGGGTAGAGATGAACTCTTGCTGCTGGTCACAACTATCAGGAGAAAGTCAGCCCTAACTGCTAGGCAGCTGAAGCCATCAATGTGTGATGCTGACAGAACCTATGGGGAACTCTGTAGCTTGGAATGCTGAAACAAGCAGCAAGCACTGCTTTGGGCAAGCCACCTGAGCTCTAGGAACCTCGACTTCTCTTCTATTAAAATGAGACATTACCAGCTACCTTGGAGGGTCATTTTGAGGACAAAATTAGATGTGAAAGTTTAGCATAGAACCTACCCTATAATAGCTCCCAATAAATGCTAGCTGTTACCTTGATGTTTGTAAGGTAAGAAAAGGCCAACTCTTTTTTTTTTTTTTTTTTTTTTTTTGAGACAGGGTCTTGCTCTGTTGCCCAGGCTGGAGTATAATGGGCACAATCATAGCTCACCACAGCCTCAACCTCTCAGGCTTGAGCGATTATCCCATTTCAGCCTCCCAAGTAGCTGGAACTGCAGGTGCATGCCACCATGCCTGGCTAGCTTTTTTGTTTTTTTGTAGAGATGGGTTTTCACCATATTGCCCAAGCTGGTCTTAAACACCTGGGCTCAAGGGATCTTCCCACCTCAGCCTCCCAAAGTGCAGAGATTATAGGTGTGAGCCACCACATCTGACTGCCAACTTTATTAAAATATCAGTAGCTAGAGGCAACAAGCTTCCATCTACCTTTCAGTACAGAACGAATAATAAATGACAAAAATAATTTCTATAATATCAGCAGGCAATAGATAATGCCAGTCATGTTCGAACCTTTGACCAAATTTCCAAACACCCTGTAGGCAACAAAACTCTCCATCTCACCCCACCCTCAACTTTCCGGCAATCTCAAATATATGAGTATGAATGTCCTGATTAAAACGGGGCTGAGGAAACAGAACATGTCCCCTTCCTTCCTTCTGCCAGCCCTAGACATCATAAACACCCACAGGAACAGAGTGTGAAAACCACTACCTTACAAAATACACGAGGTCTGTGAGTGGTATCAAAAGACACAATTACAACAAATTTAGTTATAGATCTAATTGTATTTTATTCACGATTCATACATCAGTGCAGACTCCATTCTACCAAATCGAATGAAAGCTCCCACCAGGCAATGGCAGAACAGTAGGTATTGTAAGATGGAAACAAAGAAACAGAATAGAAAAAAGCTGACTGGTTAACATCAGGTTACTTCAGGCTACTTTTCTGTAAGGCCTAAATGAAGCAGAAGGGACTTCCTTGCTACGCTGATTCAGGTGGACTAGAATCTCCTGTTTTCAGGAAAAACTGGTCTGTTCTGGGATCCATCTGCTTTCTTCACATTTCAGTTTGATTACAACACCTTTAGCATGAGTGACTCCATTTTGGTTTGGTATGTTCAGCTGGGGCCCAGTACAGAAGCTCAATCTAAAATAATGGCCACCCATAATTTTTAAGAGCGTCAAGCAGTTTTTATGGTATGTCAAGGCAGCCCTCTAGGCCTCAGAGCACAAAACACCTAAATAAAGGTCAGCTCCCAGAGAGTAGGATTACTGTCTATTGTGCTACTTATGTAGGACAAAGTGCCTAGTACACTGTCTGGCATACTGCAAGTATTCAATAAGTCTGCTCAATGTATACATGATTGAAATGCAAAATGATCTAATGACTTCAAAGTTTTTAAGTAATGAGAAAGACACATTTCAAATAGGTCTTAGAAGAGAAAACCGCCATAGATCTGTAAATCTCCAACACAATGCCTGAGCATAGTGGGCATACAACAAATATTTGCAGAAGAAACAGATGCTGCAAAAATAGTGAACCAGAAACACGGGGAGCAATTCCTTTTGTATTATAAGATTTTTCTAGATAGCTGAAGACTTTGTGTCTGGCTGTTTTTATTTTAAATATTTTTGGATGGGAACTGCTTAGTATATTCTTTCAAAGCCTACAGAGAATGTAGTTTAACCCTTTCTTTTTTATGGTGGGTATATATTACAATGCCCACAAGAGCGACTGAAGTTTTGTTACATTGTGTGCTGCTGACTATATGGGATTAGTCTTAGGTGAGAGACAGCATCTCAATTACATATCCCACATTCCTACCAATCCTGAACGAATGCAGGCATGCTCTCTCTCAAGCACACCCCAGGGTGCTTAAGAAGCAGAGATTCTTAAACTTTTTGTGCCACAGACCCCTCTCACAGCCTGGTGAAGCCTATGGACCCTGCAGAATAAAGTTCTCAAATGCATAAATTAGAACACAAGGGATGGCAAAAGATTCAATTATGCTGAAAGGGAATTATCCGAATAATTATGATACAGTACTAAGTGCTTATTGCCATATTTAACAAGATCAAGCAGCAAGTCAATAACCTACTGTAACTCAAAGTAATGATGAGTACATACAGTATTTGAGAGATGTGTAAAACTGTACGGCATATGGAAATAACTGACGTGATATCATGATATAATAAGAACTATTTGGTCTTGACACAAGAGCACCTAAAACCCTTGGCATTTCCTGAGGGAACTGGGTAATATTAGGAGTGCCTTTTGTTACTCATAATAAGCCCCTATCAACTGTACCTGAGTTTATGCTGATGAGGTGAGTCTTTTTTGGGCCCTAGATAGCTTTAGAATTGGCACTGGTTGCCAGAGGGACCAACTTTGTGATTAGAGGGTTGGGATTTTCACCCTACTCTCCAACCTATATCTCCTGGGAGGGGAGAAAGGTGAATTAGTTACCAATGGCCAGTGATTTAATCCATTATGCTCACATATTGGAAACTTCATAAAAACCCTTAAATGGTGGGATTCAGGGAGCTCCTGGGTTGATGAACTTACCGAGGTGCTGCTAGGCGGCAGGCCCAAAGAGGGCATGGAAGCTCTAAACACCCCAAACCCCTCCCATACCTTGCCTTATGCATCTCTTCCATTTGGCTGTTCTTGAGTGGTATTCTTTATTTATTTATTTATTTTGAGATGGAGTCTCGCTCTGTCGCCCAGGCTGGAGTGCAGTGGCGCGATCTCGGCTCACTGCAAGCTCCGCCTCCCAAGTTCACGCCATTCTCCTGCCTCAGCCTCCCGAGTAGCTGGGACCACAGGCGCCCGCCACCATGCCCGGCTAACTTTTTGTATTTTTAGTAGAGACGGGGTTTCACCGTGTTAGCCAGGATGGTCTCTATCTCCTGACCTCGTGATCTGCCCGCCTCGGCCTCCCAAAGTGCTGGGATTACAGGCGTGAGCCACCGCACCCGGCCTTGAGTGGTATTCTTTATAATAAACCAGTAAATGTAAGTAAAGAGTGTTCTAAATTCTGTGGGCCATTCTAGCAAATGACTGACCCTGAGGAGGAGGTGGTGGGAACTTGATTTATAGCAGGTCAGTGGGTGTCTTGGGGCAGTCTTGTGAGACTGAGCCCTTAACTTGTGGGGTCTGTGCTAACTTCAGGTTGGTGGTGTCAGAATTTAACTGATCACTGGACACCCAGTTGGTGACCAGAGAATCAGAGAACTGGTTGTTGGTGTGGGGAAAACTGACACATCTGATGTCAGAAGTGTTCAGAGTAGAAACAGATCATGGTACTATGATTTTATTGATGTTATAGTCACAGGAACTGCTACAGGCTGAGTATCCCTAGTCCAAAAATCCAAAATCTAAATGCTCCAAAATTGGAAACTTTTGGGCACCGACATGACACTCAAAGGAAATGCTCATTGGAGCATTTTGGATTTTCAGATTTGGGATGCTCAACTGATGAGTACAATGCGAATATTCCAAAGTCCAAAATCTACACTTGCTGGTCCTAAGCATTTCAGATAAGGGATACTCCATCTGTAATGCTACTGGGTTTGCTGACTACATTCAAAATCGAAGAAAATATTAGATTTTCAGTTACTGGTTAGTGAAAATAAAGATGTGGACTACAGGAAGTCCAAGGGATGGGAGGTATCAGCTACATCTCAAAAATACAATCACCACCACCACGAGTCATGTCTTGGGACCATGGTGCACATGTATTGCATATATGAATAATGCAATAAAGCCAGCCCCACCATCCAGTGCAAACAAATCCACCTGAAAATGAGAAAGCCTCGCCAGACGCTATAGTCATCAAAGAAATTAAAATCAACATGAAGAGCAAATTCTAATGGGACAAAACTCAAGTGTCCATTAGTTAGAATAACGGAATTTCTGGCCGGGCGCGGTGGCTCACGCTTGTAATCCCAGTACTTTGGGAGGCCGAGGCGGGCGGTTCACGAGGTCAGCAGATCGAGACCACGGTGAAACCCTGTCTCTACTAAAAATACAAAAAATTAGCCGGGCGTGGTGGCGGGCGCCTGCAGTCCCAGCTACTCGGAGAGGCTGAGGCAGGAGAATGGCGTGAACCCGGGAGGCGGAGCTTGCAGTGAGCCGAGATTGCGCCACTGCACTCCAGCCTGGGTGACACAGCGAGACTCTGTCTCAAAAAAAAAAAAAAAAAAAGAATAACGGAATTTCTATACAGTATAAATTCTTCATCAATACCAGCACATTACAATCTTTTCAAATGTTACAAGTACTCAATTTTAGTCTGATGTGATTTATTGCCTAGCTAGTCCTTGGAACACGACAACTCAGTCCAATACAGAAACAGATGGAAAAGCATTTTCAACTGTCAACTTGATATTATCACTGCCAATGGAAAAACAAGAGTGAATACATCACTGATGAAGGAAGAGACAAGCAACTGAGGAGAGAGAAGTGACGATCTCACCTAGGGCAGTGGCAATACAAATGGAGAGGAGAGGATGAAGTCAAGAACTATCTAGAAGGTAAAGCTGGCAAGAAGTGGTAACTGAATGTGACAGACGAGGACTGAGGACGGGGAAAGGGTGGGAGGGCTCAGTGGCTAGATGGCAGAACCACTGTGACCAAAAAAAAATTCAGAAATCTGAACACAGATTACAACTCAATATTTATTCATACGGGTTTTCTCTTCTCAAGGACATCTCATCCCTGAACAAAAAGTGGAAACTGTGCAGACAGCGAAACCAGGGTGTGCTGTAGCTCAGAGAATAATCTCCTCGCCTATCCACCCTCAGTCTACTCTGGCATTCTGGCAAAAAATTCTCTTTAAAAAAAAAAAAAAAGTAAATGTATATGAACAGCTGTTATTTCTTCTACTTATTTCCAGCAAAAGAGACAGAATTTTAAATAGTGCTTATTAATAAAACAGATCTGGAATGGACTACGTGTGGTGGTCTCTGGGTGGTAGGAATATGTATTTGGGCTTATCAGTATGTTATTTTTCATATATATGTATTTTTGTAATCATAAAAAAGGTTATTTTTAATTTTTTTAAAAGTACATTTTTCTTTAGTCTTTTCAAGGTTACCATCTACTGCTACTAGGTAAAAATTTCTAGGGGCAAAATCACTTGGAAAGAAGAAAAAAATCTTCATCTTAGGATAAACTCTTTTAATGTACAAGTGAAATGGCATACAGTTCTAAGTGCCCCCAAATGCTTCACAACATAACACACAAAAGCCTTTAAGTCAGGAAGCACAATACAGTACAAAAACAAACTTCCAAATAAACCCCAGAAACCAAAAATTTTAGATGGCAGTCTAAAAGCAATATTCAAAAGACTGCCCCTGCATCTGCACAGATAATTATCTAAGAAGATGACTTGTAGCTTAAATTAAAATTGTGATAATACTAAGCACTGGTCTGTTTCATGAAGCTGATGGTTCAAGCTTGAGTTTAGATAAACCATTAGCATGTTAACCAGATAAATACTCTTGTTCCTTCTCAGGAATTGCAGTAAAATAAATGTGATTCAAATTATTACATATGTGAACACTGTATGGAATCACCTTGACAGCACCAAAATTAATTTTTTAAAAACAAAATAATTCATAGAATAGGCTACGCCTCAAATATACAGTGACTTTGTCCAAATCTTAAAAAGCCAAACCCCTGTTCTCCCCCTCACAGACAAAAACCCATGGGTGGCAGACTTTGGTAAGCCAAGTGTGGATTGGATCTCAGTCCTTGCTTGTGCCACTGGCTGGGTGCCTTTGTGCAGCCCGCAACTTACACAAACGTACAGTGCAGCCCAGCCACAGCCCTGTCATCATCTTTGAGGTCCATGGTCATTTCCAAATGAATAGAAATTTACACATTTCCAAATGAATAGAAAATTACACTAATTCATGAGTGCCAGGCTCAATCACAGGAAAGGGCTCTGAGCATGTGTTATAACTATCAATTATTCACAATTTTAAAATATGCCAGACTAGCTTTACAGCACTAACTGCATTCTTGAATAAACCTTACCACGTGTGTTCAAGAACCCAGATCTTCATTCTGATCAGTGGTAGAAACAGGTTTCCCTTTCACACCATTTCAGTTCTTGAAATCAACTACACTCACCAAGTAACCATTCCTTTTCTTTAACTTTGATTAACAGGCAAATCAGAACTTTTGCCAATAAAGGATGTGAGTTAAAAGCAGTCTAATCCATTTGCCACTTTATATGTTTTAGACTGCACACAATACCTAGGGTAACAATAACGATACTATTCATTGCTCCTTGGCATTCTCGGAGTTATAAATGTTAGACAACTTCAATATATGTTTACAACACTCAGGCTGTGAATGTGAAAGCCTGGGCAACTGGCCGGAAGACCAGAGATCCAGCAACTGAAGCTGCACGGCCGAGCCTTGTTGTGGGTGCCTGAGCAGGGAGGCCCGCACCCACCCAGGCACATGTCTTCAGGCAAGAGCTTTCCCAAGAAGCCAAGGAATTCCTCTACAGATTCTTGCCACAGAAAAATCATATACCCGCATCAGGCCTTCCAAAACGATTCCCTCGTTGTAGCTGCCTGACCTCCCTCTGGGCCCCACTGAACATCCCCATCCCAGAACCCCCACCCAAGGATGAGGTGGAAACAGAGAGGCAGGAGAAGAAGTCCTTGAGTGTGGATTTCTCCCTGGGAATGAGAAGGTCCTGTCGCTGCTTGCCATGGTTAAGCCAGAGGTCTGGATTCTCAAAGAGAAATGCATTCTGGTGATCACATAGATCCAGCACCTGATCCCCAATACTGAGGATGCAAATGATTTGGGCTAGCAATCCAGGAGAAGGTGCTGGAGAGGGTGAATGCAGTTAAGACCAAAGTGGAAGCCTTCCAGACAACCATTTCCAAATACTTCTCAGAACATGGGGATGCCGTGGCCAAGGCCTCCAAGGAGACCCATGTAATGGATTACCAGGCGTTGGTGCAAAAGTGAGATAAGACGGCCTATGGGGAGGTCAAGGCCAGGGTACTGGACCTGAAGGCCTTCCGTGCTGAGCTTTATCATATCATCAGCACCAACCTGGAGAAAACCGCAACTCAAAGAGTGAAGAGAAACCATCTGTGTACTGAGCCCAGGGCTGGAAGGAAAACAAATGATCTATACTTTGTGAGGGGACGGGGAAAGAAACCTCAGGTTGTATCCTAGCATTTGATACCTAAAAAGCAGAACTGAGTGGCAAATATTTTCTTCCTGCTTTTACAGATGAAGGAAATCAAAGAAATACTGTACAGGACAAGAATGAAACAGTGTGAAGTTGCACAGACAATGAAGTTTCCAAGTCTTAATTTGTAGCCAGTGCCTAACCCTCTGCTAACATTTCTCTTTACACCTTTATCTGTCCAGGCTCCTAGCATATGAGGAAGAAAATCTCATCTCCTTTTAGCACCCATCGCTCCAGGTCAGTTTCCCGAGGGCTGTTGTGTCAGTATTGAAGGGAACGAACTGCAGTACTCTTAAAATCACTTCTAGTTCCAAATTCTACTATTCTACAAAAATAAACTGGCTAATAGGATGAAAACATAAAAATAAAAAAAATGCCCACAAAACAAAATAAAAAAAAATGCCCACAAAACAAAATAAAAAAAAATGCCAACATCAAGAACATGGTGATACAGGTTAAGTATTATATGTAAGTTGCAAAAAAACAAAAAAGAAGCCCTCAGCTCTAATCACCCATGGAGTTAGACCCAGCTTGCCAAAAGTTCATGTGAAAAAGATTTAAGGATTGTAATTGACTGTAAGCCCAAGATAAGCCAGCAGAATGGCCTGGAGAACAAAAGAATGAAAAGGAACAAAAAGCCTAGCGCATTAGGAGAAATGTCATCCTCACACTGAGAGGGGTCACAGCCTCACCCTCCCTCTTGCTGATCAGGTCACACAGCAAGTTTCATTTTTGGTTTTAGGACACTTTAAAAGCAGCAGCAACAAGGGTCATAAAATGCATGAACAGAGGCTGGGGGAAGGAGATAAAAATGCCTTTGGCTTGGGAAGAGGAGACATGGCAGCGGCCTTTAGAAATCTGTCGCAGGGAAGAGGCATTAGCTCCACTCTTCTCACAAATGGGAAAGAAAGAGGCTGGGCGTGGTGGTTCATGTCTGTAATCTCAGCACTTTGGGAGGACAAGGCAGGTAGGTGCTTGAACCCAGGAGTTCAAGACCAGCCTGGGCAACACAGTGGTGCACACCTATAGTCTCAGCTATTTAGGAGGCTGAGGCAGGGGAATCATTTGAGCCTGGGAGTTCAAGGCTGCAGTGAGCCAAGACTGTGCCACTGCACTTCATCCGGGTGACAGAGCAAGACCTCTTCTCAAAAAACAAACAAAAAAAACAAAGAAGGATTTCCACTTCGAATATATTATAAAAACCTTTCTTTCAACTAGAGCTCATTCAAATGACACAGACTTCTTGAGGAGTCAGGCATCCCTTAAAAAGGTTCAAGCACCACAGTCTAGGGCTTTAGGGCTTTATTTAATAAAGACAGGCGATGAGAGCCTGCCTCCACCTCCAGGGCCTCCTGAGCAGGTTCCCTCCAGGCAGGATTTGAAAGTGGTTTTTACTCCCCCTTCAGGCCTCTCAACTTCTGGGAAGTGCTGACTTCATTTTCACGAGATCAGATATTTTACAATCAGGGAATTTCTGGAGAACCAACACCAAAACCAAGGCTGACAGGAGATAAAGACTGGCTTCGCCAGCCAAGAGCTGATGCTGGGAATGTGCTCAAAACTTTGTTGTGGCCAGGCACGGTGGCTCACACCCTTAATGCCAGCACTTTGGGAGGTCAAGATGGGTGGATCACTTGAGGTCAGGAGTTCGAGACCAGCCTGGCCAACATGGTGAAACCCCGTCTCTACTAAAAATACAAAAATTAGCCGGGTGTGGTGGTGGGCACCTGTAATCCCAGCTACTTGGGAGGCTGAGGCAGGAGAATTGCTTGAACCCAGGAGGCAGAGGTTGCAGTGAGCTGAGATTGCACCACCGCATTACAGCCTGGGCAACAGAGCAAGACTGCATCTCAAAAAAAAAAAAAAAAAAAAAAAGCTTTGCTGTTTGTCCCATGCCAAGGGAGCACTACTGTATGTTGAGGGGCTTCAGTGACTTGCTGGAACTGAACTTTGATCCACTCACCACAATACAGGAACAAGAACTCTGTCTACCAAGTGGGAATTGTAGTCTCTGAATCCTAATGCCATTTTCAAAAGCGAGGCTTCATCTTGATTTACAGTTACAAGAGGAAAAAAATAAAATAAAGATCAGCCTTAAGGGGAGGCGCAGGGTAATGAAATCTTACTAATGTAATTCTCTCCTTTAGAATGCATTTAGTAAAATCTTTCATTTCATAGACATCTTAAAGCAGATTCTTTATAGTGTTATGATCCTCTCTCTCCTGTCTCTCTCTCTCTCTCAGGATGGCATCTACTTCCCAAAAACTAAGAAAGATGATTTCTTTCTCTACATTTCCAGCTCTGAATTCTTTCCTAAACTTCGCTAACTTTTCCAATCACCTATTTAAAGAATCACCAGGCTGGGCACAGTGGCTCATGCCTGTAATCCCAGCATTTTGGGAGGCCGAGGCAGGCAGATCACCTGACGTCAGGAGTTCGAGACCGGCCTGGCTAACATGGTGAAAACCCGTCTCTACTAAAAATACAAAATTAGCTGGGCATGGTGGCGCACACCTGTAATCCCAGCTACTTGGGAGGCTGAGGCAGGAGAATCACTTGAACCCGGGAGGCGGAGGTTGCAGTGAGCTGAGATCGCGCCACTGCACTCCAGCCTGGGGACAGAGTGAGACTCTGTCTCCAAAAAAAGAAAAAAAAAAAAAAAAAAAGAATCGGACAGGCGTGGTGGCTCACGCCTGTAATCCCAGCACTTTGGGAGGCCGAGGCGGGCAGATCACGAGGTCAGGAGATCAAGACCATCCTGGCTAACACGGTGAAACCCTGTCTCTACTAAAAATACAAAAAACTAGCCGGGCGTGGTGGCGGGCGCCTGTGGTCCCAGCTACTTGCGAGGCTGAGGCAGGAGAATGGCATGAACCCGGGAGGCGGAGCTTGCAGTGAGCCGAGATCGCGCCACTGCACTCCAGCCTGGGCGACAGAGCGCGACTCCGTCTCAAAAAAAAAAAAAAATCACCAGACTTCTAGTCCTTGACCTTAAAATATCCACATCAAGCTCATTCTCTTTTCCTTCAAATAGGCCTTTCTTCCTACTTCCTTGTTTCCCAAATGCCTTCTAGGTAACTGGGCTCAAAACCTGGAAAGTGGCTTCTGCTCTTCTTTCTCCTTACTCCCTCTTTCCCTCAGCTTTTTGGGTATATATTCTCTCACCATGAGCCCAAAACCTCAAGCGCTGGTCCAGGCCTACACTTGCTTCAGCCAGACCCCAGCAAGACCTCTCCTCTGCCGCCTCTGACATCTCCCTACATCCATCCTGATATCCAGCACAGCCTGATCTTCTGGAAACACAGGTCTGATGGGGTCAGCATCCTGCTTACAAACCTTCTAGGGCTCCTCTGCAATATCTACCAGAACAAACACAGTCCTGCTAACCCTCAGGATCTCCCACCAATGGGGCTCCACTCAACTCTTCCTGACTTATTTCACCTGGCTTCTCTGTAAGTTCCATTTGTACCAAACATGTTTCGAACACATCTCCTAAGCCTCTGTTCATTTGGGTTTCCACCTCCATGCCTTTGCTCATGCAGTTTCTTCCACCTGGAATATTCTTTGTCACCCCCTGGATGGGACCTTTGAATCACTCACTCAACTTAATTCACTTTTGGGATGAAATGCAGCCACAGGAGGCTGGAATGGCTGGCATCTGGCCACAACTAGACCTCCCCAGTAAGGACTGGTTTTTTAGGCCACACCGGGTCCCTATGATTTGCTTTTAATTGGGATAAAATCGTCCAGTGTAAAATTTCCTTACTAGGCTAAAACCTCTAAGCCCACTAAATTTAAAAAAAAAAGAAAGAAGAGCCACCAGTACCCATATTTCCAGGGACTTGCAGGAATTCTCTGAAACTCACAAGCCTTACCAGGTCTGCACGCTCATGTTCAGCAGCAGGTGCTAAGCGATTGTAAAGGGCTGTGGTGCCCACCCTGGGGTCTTCATGCAGGGCTTAAGGGTAGAGTCACCCTCTGCCCCATAGTGACAGGCCAGCTGGGCTCCACTGGCTCCATCTATTCAGTCAGGATTAGCACAAAAACTTGTTAGAGTGGTTTAAAGAGCCTCCAGATCAGCGGAGAGGTACTCCAGGACACTGTGGACTGTTCTTAACACCCACACCCAAGCCAAATCTCTGGCACCCAGAATAAAAACGATGTTTTTGAGAAGGACAATATCTAAGTTAACAGTGTACAGTCAGTTCTACTTATCCCTGATCAAAATTAACCATGAGGTTGTAAAGTGGGATTTACTACATTTGGGAAATTATTACCTCTGTATACCAAGGGACTACTCAGAGGTTTACAGTTCCCCACCTGCTTTCTGGCAGGCTGACTCTGTGACTGCCTTCACCGCCTTCCCCCCACCCACCCCCACCCCAGGTCAGCAGCTGGGTCTCTCTCGTCTTGGCAGTTGTGTCTCAAGTGCCTGCCACAGAGTAGAGGCAAAAGAAATAGATTGTGATCAACACTGAGCTTGAAGCGGCCAGATTTCTTGACCGAGAACGTCTGGAAACACCACACTACTCCCCCAAATAGTGTAGTTAATGCAAAACAAACAGAGTTGTATGGTCTGGTGGTCTAGTACATCAAGCTCTTTCCTTGGGGAAAAATATCCAGAGACCACATTCTCAGCTGATTAACACACTAGAGAATTGACAAAAATCAAACTTTGGTACGATGTTCTTTCAGTTACACCAAAACTGGATGGCACAGACTTGAAGGGCTGCTTTTACTGAAACACTAGTGTAATAAAAATCCCTATGTATTACATTCACATATTTCTGGAAATGGAAAGAGAATCCCTTCCCTTCACCTGGAAATTCAGGAATACAGCTTTTTCTGGAACCATAAGAAGGATTTGACCTTAGATGTACTAGCAATATTTCATGCTTATTATACAATTAATTGATTAATAATCAGTACACAAGGGGCCACAAACTCCTTACTCATAAGCGGGCTTTTGGTTGTGTTTCTGAAGTCAAATTTTACAAGTTGTAATACAGGGGTATCCAATCTTTTGGCTTCCCTGGGCCACACTGGAAGAATTGTCTTGGCCCACACATAAAATACATTAACACTAATGATAGTTGATTAGCTTAAAAAAAATCTCAATGTTTTAAGAAAGTTGATGAATCTTTTTTGGGCCACATTCAAAACCATCCTGGCCTGTATGCAGCCCATAGGCCATGGATTGGATGTTTGCTCTAACATTTTAAACTTGGAAACTTACATATTTCTTTTAAAAGCCTAACACAATAGAGACTGTCACAATAGACCAGTGTAAATGTCTCTAAGCAAATAACGTCTCAAAAATCTGACAGTTTATTTCCACCTAATGACTGGTTTCCTTTGGGCCCACCCTTTAAAAAGAACTTCCGCAAAATACCATTTGGCTAATTCTCTGCCTTGGGCAGTCCTACAACTATAAATTCTGCTAAACAAATAAACTTCCTTCCTATTTTTAAAGTATTCCAAAATTGGAAACTCTATGTCTTTGGTTGGCAAACTATTTTCTGGAGTCTAACAGCCTTAGCCATGAAGAAATTCTTCACTGCACTTTGAGAGATGAAAAAGACCAGAAACCGTCAGAGTCCCTCCCTACGCCTATTTCAGGGAAGGGGAACTAAGGGCACAGAGTTGTGACCTTCGGCAAGGTCACAGAGGCTGCTGGTGGCAGAAGGCAATGTCATCCTCTCTCCATTTTCCCCTTAACTGATCTAACTTACTTGTGGCCCAAAGAAAGCAGTTTGCTCTTGTTCTGTACTAGGGACCAGGGTTTATGTTTAATTCATGCAGAATGTGCTAGAACAACAGAAAGAATCTAAATATTAGTATCAGCAAAAAGAATCAATCTCCGTAAAACATTTAAAGAGATTTATTCTGAGCCAGATGTGAGGACCACGACCCATGACATAACCCCAGGAGGTCCTGAGAACATGTGCTCAATCAAGGTGGTCAGGGCTGTAGCTTGCTTTATACATTTTAGGGAGACATAAGACATCAATCAATATATGTAAGGTATACATTGGTTTGGTCTGGAAAGGTGGGACAACTTGAAGGTGGAGGGGAGGTTCCAAGTCATAGGTGGATTCAAAGATTTTCTGAGTGGCAGTTAGTTGAAAGTGTTATTATCTAAAGATCTGGAATCAATAGAAATAAGTGTGTAGGTTAAGACAAGGTCATAACCTGGGTAAAGACCAAGGTTTTTATCATGCAGATGAGGCCTCCAGGTAGCAGGCTTCAGAGATCTCATCAAACCTAACAAAAAATGTGCCAGACTCTTAGTTAATTCTCTCCTGGTTCAGGAAAAAGATCTGGAAAGGGAAGAGGATTCTTTAGAGAATGGAGATTTTCCCCACAAGAGACAGCTTTCCAGGGCCATTTCAAAACATGCCAAAGAAATATATTCTGTGGTAAAATACTTCAATTTCTTTCAGGGCCTGCTATGTCAAGTGATGTTAGACTAGAGTTAGGCTGGAATTTCAGATCTGTTTTGGCAGTCTTAAGATCTCTGTTTTAATGTTTATGCTGGTCAGTTGTGCCTGAATTCCAGAGAGAGGAAGGTATGATGAAGCATGTCCTCTTTCCCATGAGTTTTTCAGGTTTCTATGGAATGCCCTTGACTGAGGAGGGGGCGGTCCATCGGTCAGTTGGGGTGCTTCAAACTTTGTTTTTGGTTTCCATTTGAATGAGTGCCAGGTGACGCAAAGAGCTCTGTTTGGATCTTAGCTGTGGCTTTGGGAGACATCTCACCTATAGTGGGCTTCATGTTCCTTCATCCTTAAAAAGAGGGAATACAGCCAAGCAACTACAAAAGTCTTTCTCCACCGCTAAATTCAGTGATGATGATGGTTCACGTGTACTAAATGCTTAATCTAGGTACTAAGTGTGTTATGTGGATAAATCGTCAACAGCTTGGAGGATAGCTGTTTATTATCCCCCCTTTAATGGATGAACACATTAATGTCTAGAGAAAAAAATAACTTACTTAAGGTCATCCCTCCACTGGTAACCGGTGGAGAGATCTGACCGAGACCAGTGATTTCAGGGGCCCTTTCCTCCTTATCAAAGGTAGACAATCTAAGATAGTTGGCTTGACTTGCAGTCACAGAGACACAGATTCTGAATTGAATACAACTGTAGCAATCATTTAACACCCTGTTCTCATTTTATAGATCAAGGACTGAGGCCCAGGCAAGTATAACTTGCCCTAGGTCAAAAAATATATTGGAAACATGTAGCTACACCCTGCTGTTCCTAGACAAGCTCATCCGAAAGAGTGCTTGACATGCACTTACATCAGCTCACCTGATGCCAAACAAGCCTACCTGATGGGGGCCTGGCATTGATCATCTTTCCCACTGTCACCTAGCCAAGGTTAAACAGCAAACACAGAGCACACTGGTACCTGCACCCCACGCCTGCTACTGCCTGCCTCGTGGTGCTATCTATAGGCCGATAAAACATCCACAGTATGATGCTCTGGAGAGTCTATGCAGAATCGACTCCTAAAGAGAACTTTCCAGGTAAGCTGAATAACTATGAAACACACTTCTGTGGTACTTTGAAAAGAATATCAGAGAATAAGTGAAAACACTCTAAAACCCACAACTCAAGTCAACGAGAAAATGCAATCTCACGTGGTCACTCAAAGCTGACCTCTTTCGGTCTATCATTGAATTGTCTTAACCTCCTCCCAATGTTCACCTTCAGTCTTCTAAGTGATTTTTCTCTTATTTCCTGTTTCCTTCTCTCCCTAACTGAGAACATCACAAAATTCAGGGATTTAAAAAAATGTTACACTTCTTATATGGTTTCCATATGGTATATCTATTTTTAAAAGCAGATTAGTTGAATGTTTAATGTCTCTCACCTAAGAAAGGGGAAAAAAGTTCAGTTTCTCAGTGGAACAAGATATTTTTCTAAGCTCTGCTGCCCTTGTTTCACATCCTGAACATGCGTTGTAATCCCCGTTACAGAGAAAATGCAGGTACAACAGATAAAATATGAATTTAGAGCCAAACAAGTCAAGCTTTAATCTTAATAGCTAGGACACGGTACCTAGCCTTTCTGAACTTCAGTTTCTTCGTATTTCTCTCCTGGAAAAAAAAAAAAAAAAAGTGGAAGGAGGAAATAATACCACTACTGCCACAATTATTTTGAGAATTAAATTAATTATGAGACTTGACTACTCCTAACATAATGGCTGGCACATATAAAGTTCTCAAAAATATAATCATCTCTTCCCTTATGTTATTCAGGCTAAAATAATTGTACCTTCTATTAAATGCCCTTTGCAGGTGATGTTTTTCTGAGAAAAGTCAATCTCTCATATTAGAGGGAAGAGATCCATTACACACACCTACCCCATCTCCTAGAGGATGCCTTCCCGGAAACAGGAGCACTCAGTGAATGGGTGGGTCACTGCAGCCCAGTGCTAGGGAGCTAAACAGCCACACTAGACATTGGCAACTTCCACTCTCTTCAAATACTCAGGCTGTGCTTCTTCTTGCACAGTTAACACAACTGGTTGGTCCTCCCAGGCTGCAGAGACACCCTTCACATATCAAACGATCCCCACCCACCCCAACCCGACTACTCAGGCTTCCTCCCCTTGCTCATTTCCCTGCAGGCATCTTGACCTGAAATTTGCAAGAATACACTCATCAAAGGGTTAAATAAAGTATTCTGGGTCAGGCACAGTGGCTCATGCCTGTAATCACAGCACTTTGGGAAGCCGAGGCAGGCAGATCACTTGAGGTCAGGAGTTCAAGATCAACCTGGCCAACATGGCGAAACCCCATCTCTAGTAAAAATACAAAAATTAGCCAGGTTTGGTGGCAGGCGCCTGTAGTCCCAGCTACTCTGCCAGCTGAGGCAGGAGAATCACTTGACCCTGGGAGGCAGAGGTTGCAGTGAGCCAAGATCGCGCCACTGCACTCCAGCCTGGGCAACAGAGTGAGACTCCGTCTCAAAAATATAAATAAATAAATAAAGTATTCTGAAATACAATATATTGTTTGATAGATGTGCATAGTTTTGATTTTAGTAAAACATTTTGAAGATGAAAGTGCAAACAAATCAGCAGAGCAATATTAACTCTGCTGATTTGTTTACATACATCAAAAACAGGTGTCCAAGAACTTTTTAAGTTCTGCCATAAACTAGCTGTGTGACCTTGTTCAAATCAAGTTACTTCATCGCTCTGAGTGTCAGTTCCCCAGGTAGAAAAAAACAAATGGAATTATATTCAAGATGACATTCCGGTTACACCATAATTACATTACTAAATCCTACTAGAATGACCACCACCCTAAGCCACAATTACTGATAGGTATTTGAGGGCCCTAGATAGTGCTGGTATGAAAGAAAAGGTCTGAGTAATTTATTTAAAGTGATGTGCCTTCTCCAAGGTTAAAAATCAGTGGTCTCGAAAACAAGGCAAACAGTTGGAAAGCAACCTTGAATCATTCTGAAACACGCTAGAAAACTACCAGTAGTATTTCCTCACTATTCCTTTTCATAATCTACCACATCAATGACCTACAATTACCCTTGACTTACTCAGACCTCATCTTCTAGTCTCCTCCAAAATCCCAGCAGAGTGATTCTTCGTGCATATATCACATTAAAATTAAATTATCTCCACAGGTCTCCCTCTCCCCATTAGACTGCAAGCTACTCAAAGGCTGGGCCCATGTCCTACTCATCTCAGTATCTACCCTGCCTAATACCACACATGCCATTAACTTAAACTGCCCATTCAACCATGTTTTAAATGGTTTACATCTGAAGATAGTCTTCACAATTTCCTAAGCAGATTTTGACATTATTGGATTTCAAAATAGGAACTATTTTTAAAAAGATAAATACAAAACAAGTATATATTAAGTTCATTTTAGAGACGAGAAAACAGGCTCAGCAAAGTTAACTTAGCCAAGTTCAACCAATGTAAAAGAACAGAGCCTGTGAGTCTAATCCCATTATATCATGACAGATATAAAAATAATTTACAGGAAAATAACTAAAGTGCATGAAAATTAAGGAAATTTTTCTGTCAACTCTTTCATATAAATTTAACAAAAGAGCATAGAGTATTTGTTCATCACTCTTCCAATAACAAAATCAGAAATCATAGAAATTTTAAAATGGAAAAACCAAATACTTAAGATTAGATTCATAAACATCATAAATATAGGCCGGGCCCCGTGGCTCACGCCTGTAATCCCGGCACTTTGGGAGGCTGAGGCAGGCAGATCACAAGGACAGGAGCTTGAGACCATCCTGGCCAGCATGGTGAAACCCCGTCTCTACTAAAAATACAAAAAAATTAGCCAGGCATGGTGGCACGTGCCTGTAGTCTCAGCTACTCGGGAGGCTGAATTGCTTGAACCCGTCAGGCAGAGGTTGCAGTGAGCCGAGATCACGCCACTGCACTCCAGCCTGGGCGACAGACCAAGACTCCGTCTCAAGAAAATATATATATCATAAATATAACCAAATAAAGGTCTTCCTATAGGTTGTACAGATGTTCTTGAATATCACTGTGCATTATAAAATAAAATTCAAAAGCACTAACATTTCCTTTTTTTTTTTTTCCAGAGAGGGTCTCGCTCTGTCACCCAGGCTAAAGTACAGTGGCACAATCTTGGCTCACTACAACCTCTTCCTCCCAGGCTCAAGGAATTCTCATGCCTCAGCCTCCCAAGTAGCTGGGATTACAGGTGCACGCCACCACGCCCAGCTAATTTTTGTATTTTTCTAGAGACAGGGTTTTGCCGTGTTGGCCAGGCTGGTCTCAAACTCCTGGCCTCAAGTGATCCACCCGCCTCAGCCTCCCAAATTGCTGGGATCACAGGTGTGAGCTAACACGCCTGGCCTAACATTATTTCTACTCCTTAAAAGTTAATCAAAAGAAAGGGAGTAGGACTACATCAGTTGTCATTAAAGAAACATAAATTAAAACATCTATGAGGTACCACTACACATCTATTAGAATAACCAAATTCCAGAATACAACATCAAATGCCTGTGAGGAGCAAAAGAAATTCTCATTCATTGTTGATGGCAATACAAAATGGTACAGGCACTTTGAAAAGCAGTTGAGTGCTTCTCACAAAAACAAACATAATCTTACATTACAATCTAGCAATCATACTTCTTGATATCTACTCAAAGGAGCTGAAATTCATATCCACACAAAAACCTACACAGAGATGCTCATAGTAGCTTTACTCATAATTGCTAAAACTTGAAAGCAACCAAGAAGTCCTTCTGTGGGTGAATGGATAAACTGTGGTACATCCAGGCAATGAATATTATTCAGCACAAAAAAATGAACTATCAAGCCATTAAAAAAAAAAAGCACACAGGAAACTTAAATGCATATACTAAGTGAAAGAAGCCAATCTGAAAAGGCTACATATATACTGTATGATTCCAACTACATGACATTCTCTATAGGTACAACTATACATACATGCTCTATAAATAGTATGAAGATTAGTGGGTTGCCAAAGGCTCATAGGAAGGGAGGGATGAATTGATCACCGAGGACTGGTAGGGCAATGAAACTACTCTGTATGATTTTATAATGCTGGATACACGTCATTATACATTTGTCCAAACTTATAGAATGTACATCACCAGCAGTGAACCCTAATGTAAACAGTGGACTTTGTGTGATAATCATATGTCAATATAGATTCATCAGTTGTAACAAATGCACCATTCTGGTGAGGAATATTAATAACAGGGGATGCTGTGCATGAGCGGGGACAGGGGCTATATGGGAAATCTCTGTAACGTCCACTCAATTTTGCTGTAAACCTACAACTGCTCTAAAAAATAAAGTATATTTAAAGAAAAAAGGGAAGAAGAAAAAGCTGGGCACAGTGTGGTGACTGTACAAAGCATCATACAGAATGAAATATACAGCTACAAGAGTTCGAGGAGGGCTGGATGCAGTGGCTCACGCCTATAATCCCAGCACTTTGGGAGGCCGAGGCAAGTAGATCGCGAGGTCAGGAAATCAAGACCATCCTGGCCAACATGGTGAAACCCCGTCTCTACTAAAAATACAAAAATTAGCTGGTGTGGTGGCGCCTGCCTGTAATCCCAGCTACTCGGGAGGCTGAGGCAGGGGAATCACTTGAACCTGGGAGGCGGAGGGAGCCGAGATCTCACCACTGCACTCCAGCCTGGTGACAGAGCAAGACTCTGTCTGAAAAAAAAAAAAAAAAAAGAAAAGAAAAGGGTTTGGGGAAAGATCATCTTTGGTCCCTAATGGATCTTCACCACTCTGGAATAAAATACCAAAGGGGTCTGTATGCCATGCTCATCCTGGTCCTCATTCACCTCTGCTACTCCCCCCAGCAGTCTCGCTCCAGCCCCACCAACCTCCTGTGAGTGCAGCTCCATTAAGGGGCCTCCAGGCCTTAGCATACGCTACTCCCACTGCCTGGCACACCCTGCCCTACCCGTTATTCTCTGCCCTGCTTAGTACTTTTGTCCAATGAATGAATGATTAATCAGAGGTGCTTCAGGAAAGGAATGAAGGATGAGGAGAGTTTTCATAGAAACAGAAGAACAGGGGACACACATACAGGCTAAGATCAGATTAAAGAATTTGTCTAAGGAAACAAATTATACTTTATCTTTTTTTCTCATCGGGCACTGCTCTGCGCTGTGTTCTATTTGTGGATTAGGTGGGATTTCTATCTCTGCTTTCCTCCATTCTCTTTCAGTAAAACCAACCTACGCCCAAGTTCCTGGCACACTCTAAGCAACCAGAGTTCCCAAAGCACAGCTGCCACCACTACCAGATAAAAAGTGCTCCACAGGAACTCTGCTGAAATCCTGGTCAGGGTTATACCAGCTTTGCTTAGCCGAGGCAGCACATTTTTCAAATTCAAAGCATGGTTTGACTATGACAAGAAGGAGTTTTCCCCTCCTCATTAAACTCAAGCATCCACTAATAAAATGTAATACGAGTCTACAGAAGAAAAAAAATTTTTAAAACAATACATCACATTAGCCTAGGACACACATCAAGGACAAACCAACATTGGACTGACTTCAAGCAACACAAGAAAATTGTTGCCTAAATATTTGCTATAGTCAGATTCACACCTTACATAGGAAGGCTGCTGTGCTTTGTGCTGGTAAACAGAAGGGCAACTCCTACCGCCTACCAGCACCCAAGGTGGGCTGGTCCAGTCTGCAGGAAACCTCAAAGGTAAATAAATAAGCCCAGAGTCAGGACAGAACTTTGCATGAAAGCTGTGCTTAGAAGAAAGAGGTGATGGAAGGGCAAGTTGTACTTGTACTCAACATATAAATAGCAATTAGTTACTCGGTTATTTGCACCAAACACAGACAAACAAGATAGCGAAGCCACTGGGTCACATCATTTCAAAATATAAAAGACAATGACTATCCACTGGTATTCCTTTCTTATTACTGAGGTCCAAGCTACCACTATCACCTCCTGCCCGAACCAAAACCACCTCCTAAGTGGTCCCTCTGCTTCCATCCGAAATATACATCAGCTGACATCACTCCTCTTTTCCACACCTTTAATGGCTTCTGACTACACTTAAAAGCAAATCCAAACCCCATTCTAAGCCTACGGAGCCATAAACAGCCTGGCCCACCTTACCCCTCCCCACTCAAAGCTCAGTGCTGTGCACCCAGCTGGATGTATTCCAGCCATACCTCCCTTCTCCCTGAGGCCTGCCTGGAGCATGTTTACTGCCCTCTCACCAGTCAGATGGAATGCCACCCCTGCACCACCCCAGCCCGGAGCCACTCTTACTTCTCTTCCTAGCACTGACCACCATCTGAAGTAATCTTGTTCACCTATTTGCTTGCTGCTTTGCTATCTCTCCCATCTAGAATTCCATCAACACAGGGACCTGGTCTGCCTGTCGGTTGCTAAATCCCCAGCTCCTCAAATAGTACCTATTATAGGTAGGTTAGCCGTAAATATCTGCACTGAACACATTTGTTAAATGACTTGTTGAATGAATGGTGGCTATATAAACCAATGTTTTAAAAGTAATGCCCAAATACGGAAAACCTGGTTTTACATAAAATATTAATTAGCAATCAGTTACTTGCTTTACAAAAGGATTCTGAGGGCTGGATGCAATGGCTCACGCCTGTAATCCCAACACTTTGGAAGGTGGAGGTGGGCAGATCACCTGAGGTCAGGAGTTCAAGACCAGCCTGGCCAACCTGGGGAAACCCTGTCTCTACTAAAAATACAAAAATTAGCTGGGCATGGTGGCATATGCATGTAGTCCCAGCTACTAGGGAGGCTGAGGTGGGAGGAGCACTTGAACCCAGAAGGCAGAGGTTGCAGTGAGCCGAGATCGTGCCACTGCATACCAGCCTGGGCGACAGAGTGAGACTCAGTGTCAAAAAAAAAAGATTCCTTTTTAAATGCATCTTTAAATATTTAATTTACAAATCTTCAGGGTGCACACTTTTTAAAGGATAATCTATTGTGCAGAGTGAATTAACTCCTCCAGGACATAAACACTGCTTATATATAAAAAGTACCTAGTAAACACTTGTTCAATGAGCACTGGAAAATACACAGTTACATGCCTTATTAATACATTAAATACACAGTTAAATACTTTATTCATAAGCTAAATACTTGATACACACCATAAACTATATGAAACTATACTTGGATTTGAAACACAGCAAACTTGGCTATATTTAGTTCTCATTTTTCCTTTTTTTCTCATAAACTGACATGTATATTTAAAATCTACTAACTTGACATACCAGCAATAATCTTAGCTACAAACTTTATAAGCAGGTGCAAATCCAAATAAATTCTGAAAGTTACTTGGCAGTTCTGCTGCAGTTAGTTTTGACTAACAGATACATGGAGGCATAGAAACAGTAGATATACTCAAAACTGACAGGTTGTTGGGGACATCTGTGAGTTTACTATGAAAATCACAAAGCTTGAGTTGTTTTATTTATAAACTGTGTAAAAAGTCAAGTGTCCCCACTGAAAGACTAATCAAGAAATCACACTGCTATAAAGCCCAGCCACGTTCTTGATGCAATGTACACCTGCCCTAATGTTCCAGATCATGTCCAGTTTTTTTTAAAAGTACATCTTATGTTTTTCTTTCTTCTTTAAACAGATAATTTCTTTAAAACAAAACTCTCCCGTTTTGGCTTTATTCCTACGTCATGAAATTGCCCACTCTACACATTCAATATTCACACAATACTAATGCATTGCGCAAGAAAAACGCATTCATGCTTGGACGGGCACAATGGCTCACGCCTGTAATCCCAGCACTTTGGAAGGCCGAGGCAGGTGGATTACCTGAGGTCGGGAGTTCAAGACTAGCCTGACCAACATGGAGAAACCCTGTCTCTATTTAAAAATACAAAATTAGCCGGGGTGGTGGTGCATGCCTGTAATCCCAGCTACTCGGGAGGCTGAGGCAGGAGAATCGCTTGTACCCGGGAGACAGAGGTTGCAGTGAGCCAAGATTGTGCCATTGCACTCCATCCTGGGCAACAAGAGCGAAACTCCGTCTCAAAACAAAGAAAAACACATTCATGCTCAGGTATCCATGTGAATCAACCACCCACCCCTTCTCCTTCCCTACCAGGTGTTCAGCTGCAGTTGCAAAGGTCAAAATGAAAAAGGAAAAGGAAAGTCAGCTGCGTAACTGGATGTGCAGGTGTTTGTGTGAGGCCTGTGCTGATGTGCAGCTGTGTGTTTCTGAAGAGGCATTCTGACGTCAAATATAACAACTTCAAGATTATTCACATTGTGTACATTATCTATGCCTTTTGTCTTTGTCTTTAGGGTATTACCTAGTTTGTAATGTAAAGTGTGTTAATGACTTGCCTCTTCACCGTAAACCGCATTGGTTCCATAGAACATCATTCTTACTATCTATAACTCCAAGAAATAAACTTCCAAAGACTAATTTCATATTCTAAAATCTTTCACAGGATAACATGTTATCTATAAAAATCATTCAATTTCAGGATATAATTTGCAATGGATGCACCACCTAGAGGAAATGAAATATAAAATAACCACATTTTAAAAATGTATGCTAAGAGGTATACATGAATTTGCTCCCAAAACATTTAATAGTTTTTCCGCTTTTGTCCTGTAATTAAAATAATAATTTTGAGGGCGGGTGCGGTGGCTCACATCTGTAATCCCAGCACTTTGGGAGGCCGAGGCGGGGGCATTACTTCAGCCCAGGAGTTTGAGACCTGCCTGGCCAATATGACAAAACCCCATCTCTACTGAAAATACAAAAATTAGCTGGCCATGGTGGCATGCACCTGTAATCCCAGCTACTGGGGAGGCTGAGACACAAGAATCGCTTGAACCTGGTAGGTGGAGGTTGCAGTGAACTGAGATCGCACCACTGCACTCCAGCCTAGGAGACAGAGTAAGACTCTGTCTCGAAAATAATAATTTTGAAATAACAAGATTCAGAATCCAAATTAAGCTACCAGCCTACATTTCCTCTATATAAACTTTTCCAACGTACTGACACTCGGAGAAGGCTAACAATCATCCTAAAAGTCTGTGATGGTTTTTGAAATAAGCCTTTGTTGGGGGCGTTTTCACTGTTTCCTTTGTACCAAAGTAAACAAAAGTCCATCTCACTCCCACAATGAATAGCACCTTACTAAATGTGTTCTGGAAAAGTAAAACTTAAAAAACAGTACTAGTAGTAAGTTTTTAAAAATTTACATTTACTTCTTACTGGTTTTGCAATAAAATGAGTCGCAATTTGTTTTTTTCTCTCTTTGGCCTTACAGTACAAAAGTATAACGATATAAAAGTAGACTCAAATCTTCAATCTAGGATGAGGAAGTAAAACATAATTAGACAACACACTGAATTACTTTTCAAACTTCAAAACAGTTTTTAAATTCACCGATACTTACAAAAACTAATTAGCTACCAGTTCAAACCAGAATGTGTAGGCATTACCAATTTTTCTTCGGTGCGAAACCGCTTTTTAATGACTCAAAACGTTTTTGAAAGTCATCTCATTTTACCACCAGCTACGTTTCAGGAAGTGATTCTAATGGAATGTTATTTACCTAGTAAAAAAATCTACCTAAAAACTTTTGCCCATCTAAAAACTAGTGTTACCTAGTTTCTGTGTCTCCAATTTTGTATCACTTAAATCACAGGCAAAGCTATACCTGCTCACAAACAGGTATTCATAAAAATGTAATTAAGTAAGACTGTAAAAGCATTGCATGATAACTCGAGATATAACTACCACCTAATTAAATTATTAATTGGTAAAGGCTCACAGTATGGCTAATAAATTGAGTAATAAGTGGGCTTATTACTCAACCAGCCATACACAGGAAACAAGCCCTGCGAAGGGGCCGGCCAAGGGACTGAGTGCATGGGGTGACAGCAAGATGCCCTCACGACCAGCGAGCCTTTCAAGGTGGCGAGGGTCGCATCCTTTAAAACACATTCAGACACCTGGCACTGCAGGAGTGGATAAAAAGAATGCTATTGATGCTATTACTGTGTTCTCAAACTGGTGGGAACTCTGGAAATCTACACTAATGCCTTCCTGTTAGCAACAGTGCAACTGGCCTGGATTTGCACCACCCAGTTATCTCGAAAGCGCTGATGTTCTTAAAATAAAACTTTGTGGGAATGAAAAGTTAAAAACTTCTATTTAAAACTCAGACCTCAGAACATGCCCTTTGAAACCAGAGGGTTAAAAACGAAAGACAGACGCCCCTTGTGGGCACCAGCCTCTGGGCATTCTCGGCGCCCTATCCAGGCGGCCCAGCGCAAGCCGACATCTGCGAGGGAGACACACGAGGGCGACACCCGCGAGGGAGACACGCGGGGTCGACTTCCGCGAGGTCCCGCGCCGGGGAGGCACCGAGCGGCAGCTCCGCGGCGCGGGGAGCGACAGGGGCCGGAGGAGCCGCCTGCTGGGTTCGGGCTCCTGCAGGGGTCTCCGAGTACAGCCTCAGTCTCCTCAGCTGTGAAATGGGCGCCGTTACCTCGCCCGTCCTCCCCACAGGGATCTGGAAGACTAATGAATGAGAAACGCGCGGCTAACGACCTGGTAGCGCCCGCCGCTCGCCCCCCGCCGCGCCTGGCCCCCAGCGGCCCGGCCCAGCCCCGGCCCGAAGGTTACAAATGTTCCAGCCCCGCGCCTACCGCTCCGCTCCGGTAACGGGCGCCCGCCCGACGCCGCCTACCTTGGCCACCCAGCTGAACAATGGTGACATCGCGGGCCGGGCGGCGGCTCTTCGCCCGCCGGCTCCCGCTCACTCCCGCCGCCGGCCCGTGGGCCCGCGGGCGGCCGGGGGCGGGCTTGGGGAGCGACGGGGCCGGGGCATCGCTCTCCCCGGCGGCGGCGGCGGCGGCGGCGGGCTCCACCCAGTTCGTCACTGCCCAGAGAGGTCGCGCCCGCCGGGCCGCCAGGCAGAGAAAGGGAAGTGGGAGGGGAGAGCGCGGGGAGGGGGTGGGCGGGGAGAGGAGGGGAGAGGAGGGGAGGGCGCGCTGCCGACCCCGCCCACCCCCGCGCTCCGCTGCCGCCGGGAAGTTGGGACATGCTGGGGTCGCCCTCTTCCGAGATGCCCAGGGCTGCGCAGGAAACCCTGGAGGCTGGGGACGCGCCTTTCCAGGCCTCTGGGGTCCGTTTCGCACAACTTTCAGAAATCTAAGAATTCCTCCCTCTCCGAGGTTCCACAAAAGCCCCAGAGTTGGAGCTAACACAAAGCCCGCCCAACTTTCCAGGGGTGACCCCCACCCCCAGGGCTTTTCTTCCTAAGCGCTTTAGATTGCTGGTAACAAAAGACCAGTGTTCCCCAGCCCCTAATACCTTTATATAATCAAAGGTGGTTTTCTTGGAGTCAGGAAACTCGGCGACTGAGACCAAAAATTGGGCAGAGGAAAAGAACCTTTTAGCTCCTGCCTGCCGGGAGGCTTTAGCGACTTGAAAAATGTTGATTTCACCATAGTTTTCTTCTCTCCCAAGGCAATATGATAAGACAAGGTGGTCAGTTTATGGCTACAAAGGTAAAGTTGAGTTGCAATCCCAACCACTCCTGAGTTCCACGTTGAAAAAAAAAAAAAAAGTCCAAAGGTCTAATCGCTGATGCGTAATGTATGTGTCAGGTGGAACCACTCTCTGAGTTCCTCAGGCCAAATGGCCAACCCAGCCCAAGAATTCTGCTTCTCTTTTCCTTTTACTAATTGGGCATTATCTTCTTGAAGGACCGTTGGGACATTTTAATGTTGTTCCGTAAATATCTAGCATCTAAGTTTAGTGACGGTATTAGCTACCTATTGCTGTATAAAAAGTTACCCCAAAACTGAGAAGCTTAAAACCACAAACAACTTCTGTGGGTCAGAAATCCAGGAGCATCTTAGCTGGATGGCTCTGGCTGAAAGTCTCCCTAAAATTTCAGCCAAGCTGTTAACTGAGGCTGCAGTCATCTCAAGACTGGACTGGGACTGAAGGACCCTCTTCCGTGCTCATTCACATAGGTGTTGCCAGTATTTAGTTCCTCGCAGGCTGCTGGACTCAGGGCCTCTGTTTCTTGCTGTTTCTTTCCATTGTGCTGATCAGAAAATGGCAGTTTGTATCCCCCAGCACAAGTGATCCAAGAGAACGCACAAATCCAAAAACAGTTTTTTAAGAATTAAGATGTGACATCCCAACACTTTTGCTCTATAACTGTTTGTGAAAAACCAAAGACGTAAGTCTAGTCCACACTTAAGGGGAGGAGATAATATAAGGGCATGAATATCAAAAGGAGAGGATCATGGGGCATTGTGGGCAGCAAGCCACCCAGGTGCCGAGGCAAGAGACCGAGGGCACAAGTTGTTCCAGTATAATAAAATATATAAAATAAGAATAGTTATACTAGATATATATCTTAGATATGATTATATATGAATATCATTAATCATTAGTTTGTAGCAATTATTCTTTATTCCAATATTATAATAATCCTCGCTCTACAATCATAACCTAGGAAAAACCAGGCCATACAGAGATAGGAGCTGAGGGGACATAGTGAGAAGTGACCAGAAGAAAAGAGCGCGAGCCTTCTGTTATGCCTGGACAGGGCCACCAGAGGGCTCCTTGGTCTAGCGGTAATGCCAGCGTCTAGGAAGACGCCCGTTGCCAAGCTGACTGTGGTCTAGCAGTAGCGTCAGTGTCAAGGAAAAACACCTGCTACTTAGCAGACGGGGAATGGGAGTCTCCTTTTCCCCAGGGGAGTTTAGAGAAGACTCTACTCCTCCACCTCTTTTGGACGGCCTGACTGATGTCAGGCCCGCCCACGGTTATCCAGAGAACTGACCGTCTCCCTGTGATGCTGTGCTTCAGTGGTCATGCTCTTAGTCCGCCTTCATGTTCCATCCTGTACACCTGGCTCTGCCTTTTAGAAAGTAGTAGCAAATTAGTGAAAGTACTAAAAGTCTCTGATAGCAGAAATAATGGTGTAAGCTGTCTCTCTCTTTCTCTTCTCTCTCTCTGCCTCGGCTGCCAGGCAGGGAAGGGCCCCCTGTCCAGTGGACACGTGACCCATGTGACCTTACCTATCACTGGAGATGGCTCACACTCCTTACCCTGTCCCCTTGTCTTATATCCAATAAATATCAGTGCAGCCTGGCATCCGGGACCACTACCAGTCTCCATGTCTTGGTGGTAGTGGTACCACAGGCCCAGCTGTCTTTTCTGTTATTTCTTTGTCTTGTGTCTTTATTTCTACACTCTCTCGTCTCTGCACACGGGGAAAAAAACCACCAACCCTGTGGGGCTGGACCCTACAGGGGATGATAGGGTTTCATCTTTTTTCCACCCTTGTGGTTTTATCTGGTGCATAGGAATAGATAAAACCATAAAAGCATAGAGAGGCTGGGCACGGTGGCTCATTCCTGTAATCCCAGCACTTTGGGAGGCTGAGGCGGGTAGATCACCTGAGGTCAGGAGTTCCAGACCAGCCTGGCTACTATGGTGAAACCTCGTCTCTACTAAAAATACAAAAAATTAGCCAGGCATGATGGCATGCGCCTGTAATCCCAGCTACTTGGGAGGCTGAGACAGGAGAATCACTGGAACCGGGGAGACCTAGGTTGCAGTGAGCTGAGATCATGCCACTGCACTCCAGCCTGGGGGACAGAGTGAGACTCTGTCTAAAAAAAAAGAGCATGGAGAAAGTCAAGAGTAATATCAGGCCATGCACAGTGGCTCATGCCTGTAATCCCAGCACTTTGGGATGCCAAGATGGGAGGATTGCTTGAGCTCAGGAGTTCAAGACCAGCCTGGGCAACACGGTGAGACCCCATGTCTACATAAAGGAAAAATAAAAGTAAATTAGCTGGACATAGTGGCACACACCTGTAGTCTTAGCTACTCAGGAGGCTGAGGTGGGAAGATCATTTGATGTCGAAGCTGCAGTGAGTTGAGATTCAGCCACTGCACTCCAGCCTTGGTGACAGAGCAAGACCCTGTCTCAAAAAAAAAGTGACATCATTCCAACAGAGGCCACCCTTGAAAAGGGCCTTAGAAGCATCCTAGGGAAGTGCTATTCTCTCACTTTTAAGCAGTGATATTCCCTGCTTAATGAAGGTGGAAAAGGGAGTGCATCTGCAGCCATTTAGCCAAATCTTTCCCTGTTACCACATCACTTTCCCAAACACTTAGAAGAGATGGAGGCTGACAGTTCCATTAGAGCGAGAATGCTTGTAGACTCCACAGCCTTACTATTCAAGGTGTGGTACACAGACCAGCAGCCTCAGCAGCAACTGGCTGTTTGTTAGAAATGCAGAATCTCAGGCCCTACCCTAATCTAGACCTACTGCATCAAAACCTTCATTTTACCAAAATTCCAGGTGACTGGTATACTCATTAAAGTTTGAGAAGCACTAGTAGATGAGATTCATTAACACTAGTCTTAAAACATTAATGATTAAAAGGTACTGACCAATAGGCCCTGGAGAAAGCAGCCAAAACTGTCCTGTGTTCTTGGGCTGGTATGAACCAGTTCAGCTAGAGAGCGACCTAGAGAGTTATCAGGCAACAACATAGTTTTGATATGAGTGGATAGTCGGCTGAGGACCAGACTGGACAAGCTGAACTCAGGACAAATGTCATCGTACTCCATCACTCCAACTCCTACACGAAACTCTCCAAAAATGCCTAGAACTTAGAAGCAATTCTGGGGAAAGGATGGGGAGAACCCTGAATTGACTAAGGAAATCTGAAGTACCTATGACTAAGATAAATTTTCCGCCACAGAAAATAGGGATGCCAAAAAGTGGAAATTACATTAGGTTTAGGGGAATAAAAACTGCATTTCTTGCAAAAAACAGGCCAAATCCTCAATGTAACAGTTACAGCTGGAACGTATGCAGGCAGGTGAAATAAGGACATGAAGGCTTCATTGTTTAAACCTGGATCCAATTCTCGGTATATACACATCCGGGGTAGAGGCTCCTGCAGTCTGGGTTAGAATTTGTCTAAGGTTTGTGTTATCTTTTAGGCACACAGGGTTCTTTCTCTGATCCAAGTCTTCCTTCCTAATCCAGGAATAGGCAGAATCACTAATCTCATGGGAAAGTAGGAGGAGCCTTTGAATTGGGTAGATTTGATAGTAATATGTGGTGCTCTAACACCAAATATTTTAAGAAATATACGTGACAGCTCTTATTTTAATTCACTACCAGCATGTAGCTTGCCAGTCACACTGCACAAAGACATTCTCTGTTATAATCTGGAATTCCATCAAAGGGAAACTTAACATCAGAAAATCTAATCCTATACTCAAATACACTATTTTCTTTTTTTCTCTTTTTTTTTTGAGATGGAGTTTCGCTTTTGTTGCCCAGGCTGGAGTGCAGTGATGCGATCTCAGCTCACTGCAACCCTCCTCCCAGGTTCAAACAATTCTCCTGCCTCAGACTCCCAAGTAGCTGGGATTATAGGCATGCATCACCATGCACAGCTAATTTTGTATTTTTAGTAGAGACGGGGTTCTCTGTGTTGAGGCTGGTCTCGAACTCCTGACCTCAGGTGATCTGCCCGCCTCGACCTCCCAAAGTGCTGGGATTACAGGCATGAGCCACTGGGCCTGGCCTATTCAAATACACTATTTTCTGTAAAATACTACTCTCCCACCCATCTGAAAAATATATCCTTCCCACAAGGAACTGTGTATGCTACCATGAAAGGATTGTACGTATACCAGGCATCAGTAATCTTTTTTTTTTTTGAAATGTAGTTTCACTTTTGTTGCCCAGGCTGGAGTGCAATGGCACGATCTCAGCTAACCGCAACCTCCGCCTCCTGGGTTCAAGTGATTCTCATGTCTCAGCCTCTTGAGTAGTTGAGATTACAGGCCTGCACCGCCATGCCTGGCTAATTTTGTATTTTTAGTAGAGACAGGGCTTCTTCATGTTGGTCAGGCTAGTCTCAAATTCCCAACCTCAGGTGATCCACCCACCTCAGCCTCCCAAAGTGCTGAGATGACAAGCATGAACCACTGTGCCCAGCCAGGCAGCAATAATTTTTAACATCTCCAGGGTGTTTCATGCATTCAGAATTGAGAACCTCTGCAGACAGAATAGTCATTGCTCGAAGACACTGATAGTTTCCAGCCCTGATTGTCTATCAGAGTCACCTGTAATGGGAAGGTGGCCAAGTGAGAGGGAGAGTAGAAGGCAGATGATTTGGCTGTTTTGGAGCAAAGGTCAAATTCTCAGAGACCTCAAAGGGCAAGCAGGTCATATAAATGTGTGAAGAGGGCAAGGTGTGAGAAGATAAAGAATGAAGGAACTACGGCATCTTGGAGAATGCATTCTCAGTTATTAAAACACTCCACCTAGCCAAGTCAAATGTGTCAGCCCACTGAACTCAGCCAGAGAGGTCATTATTGGTGTTGACCCATAATGTTGACTCTGGGTTTACTTAAAGCTTAGAAATATATTCTAACAAGTGATTCTGATTATCAGCCAGGATAGAGAACCACTCTTACAGTTTTAGATCCTTTACTTTAAAAAAAAAAAAATATATATATATATATAGTTGCTCTGTGGAAAGCAATAGGCTATCCAAATAGGACTGCAGAGATCTAAACATGATAGTATCTGATATGGTTTTGCTGTGTCCCCACCCAAATCTCATCTTGAATTGTAGTTCCCATAATTCCCACAAGTTGTGGGAGGGACACAGTGGGAGATAACTGAATCATGGGGGTGATTTCCCTCATCCTGTTCTCATGGTAGTGAATGAGTCTCACGAGATCTGATGGTTTTATACGGTGAAACTCTTTTTGTTTGGCTCTCAATTCTTCTCCTGTCTGTTGCCGTGTAAGCTGCGACTTGCTCTTTCTTGCCTTCCGCCATGATTTTGAGGGCTCCCCAGCCATGTGGAACTGTGAGTCAATTAAACCACTTTCCTTTATAATTACCCAGTCTCAGGTATGTCTTTATTAACAGTGTAAGAATGGACTAATACGGTATCCCTACAAAAATCTCACACTGTTGTCTAAGTAACTTTAAAAGGATGCTTTAATGTCTCACCATCTCAGCACTCCTGAGACATTAATGGAGGACTTGAAAGGCCAGGGGGACCGGTCTGGGAGCTGGAGGAGTTGCTTTCCTTCTAAGCCTGACCATATCCCCACCAAAACAAACCCTGACACTCCTGTCCCAGCTCTTCTGCCAATTTCTTCTTTTGAGGAGGAGCAAGAAGCAAGGGTGGCAAAACCTCTTGTGAGTTTAGGAGGTGATGCCAGGCAGGCTGCCTTCTAGTGTGAGGGCCAGTGAGGCAGGGACACATGCAAAACAATGACCTCACTCTGCCAGCTTGCTCCTCCCCACCCTAAGACCTGGTTAAAAATAGAGCCATTTTAATATATACTCTACAAGGAAATTCAACTGGGTTTCAAGTGAATCAGAACCATTTGGCAATGGATCAGGAATATATTCAGTTCACAAATATGAATATTCATTAGCACCTATTGTGGAAAGCCACAGAAGTCCTTGCAGGAAATAGCAAAACTGAGTCAGACCAGAATCCTGCCCTCGAGGGGCATAGAGGGTAACAGGGAAGCTCAGGCAGGGAAAAGAGTGACAAAAGCCTGAAGTTATTTTTCCTCAAAGTCCAGGTGAAGCTTTGATGAGTTCCCAGAGAAAGGAAAATAACCTCAGGCTGCAAAGGAAAACCCAGCTTCCTGGCTGGTTTCAGGCCGTTTACAGATGGTGGAGAGAGAATGGGCTTTCCAGGAAGAAGGATCCACATGGTGAAAGGCTTAGAAGATTAATGTTCTCTGGAAATCAGGCCTTGCATAGGAGGAGATAGGACAGAAATCAGAGCTTCATAGTGGAGAGGGAATTTGAGTGTTAATCTGATGATATGCAATCATTTCTTACAAACAGAAAAGTTTGTCTCCAAAGAAACCCATATTTGCCAAGGATAATACCAAATCCTGAAAATCTAACACTAAAAATCCCTCTACATAAATTGAAAACATATATGCCCATGTAAAAATGTGTCCATGAATGTGCACAGCAGCACAACTCACCAGAGTGGAAACAACCCAGATGCCCTTCAACTGATGAATGGATCAACAAGATATGGTATATCCACACAATGGAATATTATTTGGCTATAAAAAGTAATGAAGTGGCCGGGCGCAGTGGCTCACGCTTGTAATCCCAGCACTTTGGGAGGCCGAGGCAGGCGGATCACGAGGTCAGGAAATCGAGACCATGGTGAAACCCTGTCTCTATTAAAAATACAAAAAAATTAGCCGGGCGTGTTGGCGGGCGCCTGTAGTCCCAACTACTCGGGAGGCTGAGGCAGGAGAATGGCGTGAACCCGGGAGGCGGAGCTTGCAGTGAGCTGAGATCGCGCCACTGCACTCCAGCCTGGGCGACAGAGTGAGACTCCGTCTCAAAAAAAAAAAAAAAAAAAGTAATGAAGTACTGACACATGCCACAGCACTGATGGACCTTGAAAACACTATGCCAATTGAAATAAGCCAGTTACAAAAGACTGCATACTGTATGATTCCATTTATATGAAATATCCAGAATAGGCAAATCCATAGAGACAGAAAATAGACTAGTAGTTACTGGGGGCTGGAGAGAGGACAAAATAGGGAGAGACTGCTAATGGGTGCAGGGTTTCTTTTTGCAGTGATGACAACGTTTTGGAATTAGATGGTGATGATGGTTACATTAATATACTAAATACCAAAATTTGTGGATTTACTAAATACCAAAATGTTGTAGAATGTAAATTACATCTTAATTTTGGTAAATCCCGCTATGTGATGATGATTGAATGACTTTAGATAAGTCGCTGAGCCTTTGTAATAATGGAACCCACACTTAAAAGGGCTTGTTTTGGCCACGTCTGGTGACTCATGCCTGTAATCCCAGCACTTTTTGGGAGGCTGAGGCAGTGGATCACCTGAGGTCAAGAGTTCAAGGCCAGCCTGGCCAACGTGGTGAAACCCCGTCTCCACTAAAAATACAAAAATTAGCCAGGCATGGTGGTAGTGGATGCCTGTAATCTCAGCTACTCCAGAGGCTGAGGCAGGAAAATCACTTGAACCCAGGAGGTGGAGGTTGCCGTGAGCCGAGATTGTGCCATTGCACTCCAGACTGGGCAACAAGAGCGAAGATCTGTCTCAAACAAACAAACAAACAAAAACACAGATAAAGCACTGGCCTATAGTAGATGCACAGCAAATTTTGGCTGTAGATGTAGTGGTGGTAGTAATAGTAATAGTATTATTATAATTCCAATGATTGGTATTGGAATTATAGTGGGAATGATACGTTTTAAATGTAGAAGTAAAACAGAAATGATGGGCTGGAGGCCTCAAGCTCAGAGCTGGGTTTATAGACACACAAAATAGGACAGGACACACAGTTAAGATCAAAGAAGAGATTGTGTGTGAGCCAAAATTCACTCCAGCATGGTGGGCCTGCAGGATGTGTCTCGATGTTTTCCTCTCCCTTTTTATGAGTTGCTGTGTCTAACAGCAAGACTGTGCTCCAATTGTTACTTTAACTCCATAAGCCAAGCCACAAATTGTCCAAGTGTCTCTGGTACATTCCTATCATACTAGCTGGGCAGAGACTTGGTACACACAAGCATCACTTGCCCACCACACTTTCAACAGTTTAGAAATTCGTCCCCAGGCATGGGTCCTGCTCACTCACGCATGGAACTCACACTGGCTGCAGTCTCACCAGAAATACTGAGAAGACTGGAGGGTAAAAGGGAACTCCCGAACTTGCAACTCCAGAGGAGACAAGAAGATAGAAACAAAGCCCCTTGAGAACAAAGTTCATAACAGCTTGGGGATGCCTTTTTTTCTCCTTGCAAGTAACACTTGCTGAAACAGAAATTTACTTATGACATAGGTCTATCTCTTCATTAACAATCAATTCATTAAAATGCTGTGATATTTCAAAACCAGCTAAATTATTACATTTTGCTATTTAAACATCTGTTCTCAGTATGTTGTTCAATACGAACAGCAATCATGTTTACTTTTTAGCTTGTAAGACATTCCAAAAATAGAATCAGTGTTTTTCTATTTTTAGCTCAGTCTATAAAGTTTAAGGAAATAATCTTCTTTTCAAAACACTGTACACTTGTTTCAAATTCATGGAAAAACCCAGCAGTCGTGAGCTCATAAAAGAAAACACCATAAAAATTTAGAGTCAAAAGATTTTGACACCCACACCCCATCCTGTAACTCAACATAGACTCTTAGCTTTAAACTCAGACATTTTGCTATAATTTATAGTGGAAACATTAGAAGCATCACTCGACAGAGCACTAATTTTATCAAGAAATAACCTGTTTACTAAACTGAAAGTTATGTTTCTCCTTCAAAAATAAGACTGAAAAGAATCAACTCCTATTTCCTGATCAAATCTATTAGTGAATAAAAATCCGACCCAAACTTCCTCTTTCCACTTCTTCTATAGTAAATCAAAATTTTCTGTTTCTCATAAGGTGGTTTAGTTTACCTTCGTTTAGGATAATTTCCCACTTCTAAAATAATTTCTCTTTTTTATCTTTTTTTTTTTTTTGAGACGGAGTCTCACTCTGTCACCCAGGCTGAAGTGCAATGGCACAATCTCAGCTCACTGCAACCTCCGCCTCCCGGGCTCAAGCGATTCTCCTGCCTCAGCCTCCCAAGTAACTGGGATTACAGGCAGACGCCACCGCGCCCAGCTAATTTTTGTATTTTTAGTAGAGACGGGGTTTCACCATGTTGCCCAGGCTGCTCTTGAACTCCTGACCCCAGGTGATCCACCAGCCTCGGCCTCCCAAAGTGCAGGGATTACAGATGTGAGCCACTGTGCCCGGCCCTCTTTTTTATCTTAATAAAATTCCTTTAAAATTGCCAAGTTTTAAACACAAATGAAGCTCTTTGTGAATGTCCTCACTCTTTTCAAAGCCTAAATTTATGTGCTTCCAGCACTGAATTTTGGATTCGAATTGCACAGCAAGCACCTGGAAAAAAAAAAATTGTGCCACAAACCTCTGCAGAAATGCACAAAACAATTTGAATTTGTTTCCTTTGTTGTAGCTTAAGATTCCTACAAAAACTCCACCAAGCCACATGTACTTGCATCTCAGCAAGAAGAATGTGCCTGGTAAAACTCAGTGTAATCTTCAGGTGCACTGAGCAAGCTCATTTTCCAGAATATAAGACCCAAGTGTCGTGTTCCTAGGCAAATGCCCCTCTGAAAACCTTTAAGATAAAAGGTGTCTCCAGGGCAGAGAACATCACACACCGGGGCCTGTTGGGGGGTGGGGGGCTAGAGGAGGAATAGCATTAGGAGAAATAGCTAATGTAAATGATGAGTTGATGGGTGCAGCAAACCCTATGTGTCAAACCTGCATGTTTCGTACATGTATCCTAGAACTTAAAGTATAATAATAATTTAAAAAAGATAAAAGGTGTCTCTATACTTAGCAAAGGGACTCATAGGTTATAAAATAAACCACCATCTGCATCTTAGTCTCTATGCATAGTTAGAGAAGGTACATAATTGAAAATGTCCATTGGCCTTGATAGGAGATGTAAGGGCTGAGAAAATACAAGAGGGAAATAGTTTAGCTTCTGTTTTCCAACTGTGTAGGGATCCCATTCAGTTTTTTAAACGCTTCTAAGTAGTGACGTCTGAGTCATTGCTCTTCTAACCTGGAATTTTTCAAACAGGACAGAAGTTTTGCTCTGGGTAAGGTGAAGATAAATTCAGCTTTCAGATGAGGGTCAGGAGTCATCTCAAGTAGGTCAATCAATTTGCACGTGGAGTTGTGGAGTCTTTCTCTGTGTGAGGCAGCCCAGGCTGTCCAGGTGCTTGCTGCTAGCTTCTACCTGCTGGCAACCAGCTATGTGACCTCAGACAGTTCATGTCACATTCTCTGAACCTGTTTCTACCTTGTAAATTGTGGGTATTAGGCCCACAATCTCCAAGGTCCCTTCCAAGCTTCCCTCAGGCATGTTGTGAAATATACACTAAATTAAACGCCCATGGCCAGGGGCAATGGCTCACACCTGTAATCCCAGCACTTTCAGAGGGTGAAGTAGGTGAATCACTTGAGGTCAGGAGTTCAAGACCAGCCTGGCCAACATGGTGAAACCCCATCTCTACTAAAAATACAAAAATTAGCTGGGCATGGTGGCATCTGTAATACCAGCTACTCGGGAGGCTGAGGAAGGAGAATTGCTTGAATCCAGGAGGTGGAGGTTGTAGTGAGCCGAAATTGTGCCACTGCACTCCAGCCTGGGTGACAGAGTGAGACTCCATCTCAGATAAATAAATAAAATAAATAAATAAATAAATGTCCATGACAGGTTTGTGCCTGGCAGCCTTCGCTCAGGGTCAAGGTAGAACTAAACATATCTGCTCACCGATCTCAAGGTCATAATATCACAAGAGCCCCGATGCTCCTGGAACTTTTCCAAATATCTAGAGTTCTTGTTCTCAGGGACAAGACAAGCATGAAAAAGAAGCCAACTCAGTGCAGGGATCACCTCCCTCCACTTCAAGGTACCCCTACTCCAAGATCAAGGGTCAGGAAGGATGAAAACATTATCCGCTGAGTACTTACTGCACGCCAGATGTATTTATATATTACCTATCTCACAACCCTAGATGGTAAGAGTAATCATAATAGTAATAGAACATAATGTGTATTGAGTGCTTCCTATCTGCCAGACACTGCTAAAAACCAGCAAACCTTCAGGCAGCATCCATCATGCACCAGGCATGGTTCTAAGCATTTACAGCGCATGAGGTCGAGAGTATGAGTGCCTGTTTTTGGATGGGGAAACTGAAGCACTCAGCTGGGAAAGGAGAAAACCAGAATCAGGCCCAGGCACTCTGCCAACTTAACCACTTTACTTCACAGCCCCTAATTATCTTAAAACCCTGCTGCAAGGTATTACTTATTCTGTTTTGCAGATGAGGAAACCGAGGTTCAGGAAAGTAAAATAATTCACCAAAGGCCTCACCTAGGCACAGTGGAGCAGTATCTGCATAGACCACCTGTCAGCATCCCTCCAAGCAGGTCCTAACTGCTACAAACACAGGGCTTCATGCTCTAAGATTTCAAGGAGCTGGCATGGCCAAGAGAGGTTCTCTAGACAGACACCATGCTCTGGCAGCCTCCTGCCAACAGCAGGCTCTGTCAGGGAAAGACCTTGGCCTTTTTCATGAGGCTGGGGACAGAGCTGATGCTAGCTAGATGAGATACAAATAGACATGAAATGGCAGCAGATTCTAAAGAACAAATGAATGAATGAGGAAGGAAGGAAGAGAGAAAGGAAGCAAATTCTTGTTGGGTCTGAGGCAGCAGGGCCCTTCTCAAGGGTTCAGCCAGGCCGGGGGCTAATAAGAAAGTGAGACCTGCAGTAGGCTGCCCCTTGTCCCCATCCAGGCTATGCTGGGGCCAGCAGGCCAAACTCCATCTGAACCCAGCGCAAAGCAGGAGCTGCGCTGCCGGATCTGGGGAAGGCAGGCACATTGGTCCTCTCTGTGAAAAACTGGTCAGGCTAGTGGACAGGAAAACCCTGACCTCTCAGTGCCTAGGAAATTCAGTGGCAGGGGGCTTGGTCCTCGCCACAGCCTTATGGGAACCTGAGTGTCCAGTTGGATCCTGAGTCTCGAGTTGGATGTGCCAGTGGATCTAGCACAAGGTTTAGAATCACCTTACATGAAGTACAGCGCCCTGACCCTCCTTTCCAACTGTGAGACTGTGGTGCATGCACTGAAGCCTAGGGGACTCCAAGAAAGGGGCACACAGCCTCTCTGTGCCAACAAATGTTGCTTTAACTAATTTCATCAAGTGGTAATTTCGCATATCCAACCCTGGCCCATGGGTGCGCAGAGCACTGAACTTAAGCCATTGCAGTCGCCATTGCAGGAATTCATTCAGCCACTCAATATCTATTGCATTCCAGTCCTCAGGGATGCTAAAGTAAGCAAGCCACCTGCCCCTACAGGAACGTCTTATGGTCCAGCAGGCCCATACAGCAAGTAAACAGGAAATGACACAAATGGGCGATAAATGCAGTGAGAAGGAAAGGAGAGGGTGTTAAGAAAGCTTACAGAGAGGGCCCCTAACCAACATTAGGGACCCTGTAGTCACCCTGGTGTTTTAAGTAGGCACCAAATGCCAAGTACAAATGAGCCACTGGGGGGAAAAAGAGCAGGGATATTATTCCTAATCTACAAGGGAGTAGAGTCTGATATTGGATTTTTTTTATTACAGTATTCTTATTTCTTAGGATCTTAAAAATTATTAAATATTTTTAAAACATTTAAATAGCATAATATGAGAGGTACCCATGTAATTACTACCCAGTCTTAGCAGTTTCAGATATTTTGTACATAAGTACACAGATGGGTATTTTTTTGACACGGAATCTCACTCTGTCACCCAGGCTGGAGTGCAGTGGCGTGATCTCGGCTCACTGCAACCTTCACCTCCTGGGCTGAAGCGATTCTCGTGCGTCAGCCTCCTCAGTGAGTAGCTGGGATTACAGGCATGTGCCACCATGCCCAGCTAATTTTTGTATTTTTAGTAGAGACGGGGTTTTACCATGTTGGCCAGGCCGGTTTCGAACTCCTGGCCTCAAGTGATCCACCCACCTGGACCTCTCCCCTCCCTTACCCCCCACCTCAACTCTTTCTTGCTCTTGCTCTGCCATGTGAGAGGCCTGCTCCCCCCTTGGCCTTCCGCCATGACTGGAAGCTTTGTGAGGCCTCCCCAGAAGCTGAGCAGATGCCGCCGCCCTGCCTTCTGTACAGCCTGCAGAACTGTGAGCCAATTAAACCTCTTTTCTTTATAAATTACCCAGTCTCAGGTATTTCTTTATAGCAATGCAAGAATGGCCTAATACTGTACTTTTTGTGAGTCAGTTTAAAAATGAGTGTAAACTAATAAGTAAATATGCATAGCTTCAACTAAGTGATTTTTATGGACTGTAGCAGAGGACCTGGCTTGTATTTTCTTAATGGTTTCATGTCTCATGCCAAGGCCATCATATGCAAAGAGATACCTGAAAAAGAGTTGATGTTTATTGCCAAAGAAGTACTTAAACTGACTGTAATGAAGATGTTAAAGAGCTTCAGAGAAGCTGTATACTATTTCTGTGGGCTGACCACAGACACACTTTAAATCAAAGGCCAGCTATCATTGGACTTAGGGTGATATTTAAAACACTTTCTGTTTTTATTCAATTCCCTTGACTTATTTCAGTTTAGAATTTGACTTCTTATTATCCTCATAGTAATCCTGAAAAAATTACTAAGAATAAAAAATATCATAACTACTAACATAAGTCCACAGGATATTAGAACTGCAAAGATACCATATAGCTAAACCTCTTTATTCACAGGTGATGAAACTGAAGTCTGAGAGGTTCATTATTCATCCATCCAACAAATATTTATTGAGTTTCTACTCTGATATCATTTAGATCCTTACTATGCTAATAACTGTATATAAATATGGCAGTAAACATTTAGAAATTTAAACATGTTTAGTGTCTCTATCAACAGCTTTAAGAGTAAAATTTTAGATGTTACCAGCTTGCCCAAGTTTGCATATCCATTAAACAGAGGAAGCAGGGTTAAGACCCAGGGAGTCTGACTCCAGTAATACTTCCTGTCTTGCCATGGGATACACCTATGGTTCTTGAATCCAAAATGCAGAAATATGAATTGTACAGGAGAATGAGGCCCTACCATTTACAGAATGTGATGTCTTCCTTTACAGATGAAATTTAGATCTTCTGGTGAAGAGGACAATGGCTGGGTAGGAGCTTATGCCCACACCTAATGGAAACTTATCCTTGACCTGCGTGGCTAGTGGCCCAAGATAAAGATTACTTGGAGCAGCCCACCATAGAATCAGCTCCAAGACAAGGGGAAGTACTTGGACACCATAGTGAACAAAACAGAGATGGTCCCTGCCCTCAGGGGGCCCACAATTTATTGGGGAAGAAAGGCAATGTACAAGTAGCTTCTCAAATATTTTTGATTTGTCTTGAATTTTTAAACTTAAACCTTCTCCAGTTTTAAAATAGCATGGAAGCAAAAAACAAAATGGAATGGGGCAGATGACAAAATTGTAACTCTTCTCTAAGGACCAGTATGACAACCTAGGACTGAGACCTTGCATCTTTTTTGGAGGTCAGTTCTGACAGCATCCTTTGATTGAAGAGGGATTTGGAAACTTTGGCCTGTCATGGCCTTTGATGGTTCTTAAATAGCCACATCCAGTTGGCTTTTTGTGGAATAACATGTTCAGAGACATAACCACCACCCACTTTCAGTAGAAAGAGCAAAACCGCTAACATGTATAATGAATAGCAGCTCCTGGTCTAGGAAACTCACTAAGTCTTGGAATTCAGGAACCACAGAGGAACCCCTGAAGCCTCTCAGGAGATCTGGATTGACACCAGACATCTGTAACTCTATCCAAGCTTTGTACAGAATTCAAGGCATAGACATAAAAGTGCTTTAAGTTATAAGACATTAGCAGAATAAGATATGGGATTTCATGAATATTATTTAGCCATATAGACATTTTAAGATCATCAGTGTTAGTCCTAGCTGCAAATATGTTCCCTATTTTTTTTTAGCATTCCACAAAATTATCATTCTTTTAATTATCTCCCTTTGCTGCTAGGACCTCCTTAAGGCTTTCATCTGGTTCACACTAGGCTGGGAAGAAAAGATGTAGGAAGTTCTTGGCCTGACCCTGGCCTTTTCTCCTTTATCCTTTGCTATTTCCTGTCTCCTGTTTCTCTACAGAAGTAAATCATGTTGACATATCCCCAAAGGGTAGGGGCCGTAGTATGAAAGAAATATAGAAACAAGGGACAGCTGAGACAGATGCACATAAAGAGGAATATGACCCACTTTATATTTATGTATTTATTATGTTGTTAAACAAAGAATGCTTTATTAATACAAATACACACAAACTCCAAAGCACTAAGAAATTTAAATATCTACATCATAGCAAACAGCTGGCAATTCAACATCCAGGGTTGACAGAATGCTTGAAGGAGACTGCAAACAGATTGCATTCCCATGGTGGAGAGGGCATCTTCACAGGTGAAGGGGGGCCCAACTGAAACAGCTTTTCAAGCTGTCCCTCCTCATCAAGGATCATGATAGGCACTCCACTCAAGGGGAGGTGTGCAATCTGGTGCTCTTCAGGCAGGTCAAAACTCTCAAAGTCTAGAGGATTGAAGGGAAAAAATTTTTCTATTTCTGGATAGGCGTCATCTGAGGCAGGAACAGAGCTTTTCGTTTTAACAGTCTTCTCGGTCATCTTTTTGGCAGAAAAGCTTGGCTGTTTTTGTTTGCTGGGTCCATTGTTCTTTATTGACTTTTCTGTAGCTCTGTTGACAGTTCCCAAAACCCTTCTGGTAGCTTTAGGTAAGGCTGATGGAGCATCGAACGTTTTGCCAAAACGTGGTGTTAAAACTTGAGATATCCCATCTAAGGCTTTGACTGAAGGTCTAGACTCCAGCTTTGGCCCATCCTTAGCAGCCACATGGGTGCCTGGTTCTCCAATTTCCATATCAACATAGATCACAGTAGCCATTCTGGATTATTGCCGCTCTCAAGAGCCACATTCATCTAAGACCGTGGTCCCACTTTATATTTAGATAGAATGTTAACTATAGTGGAAATTGGTGTAATATCTAATTTTTGTGCCTAGCACATCATCTGAGAGTTAGCGTGAACTCATATAAAGAGCACAACCCTGAGGTCAGACAAACCCGGGTAGGAATCTCGGGAGTACTACTTTCTGTTAGCTGTAAGATTTGGGGAGGTTAGCTAACATCCAAGCCCTATTTCCACATCCATAAAATGGAGGTAAAACCCAACTCTTACACATTGTTAAATGATCAAAAACCACTTAGGTAAAGGGCAGAGCAACCCATAAATAAATAGTTTCTGCCTTTATTGCATTTTCTAATTTATAATGTACTTTTGCATACATTATTTCACTTCTTACTAACCTTTAATAAATGCAAGTCTTCCATTTTTTACTAAAGCAGCACCCCTGAAGTTTCTCTAAACTGCAAAATGCTCAAATGTTTCATCCCGATTTATCCCTTTTGCCAACTCGGATCTACTGGTGGCAGACAATCCAGCATGCAGCGGTGGGGAGAGCCAAGAGGTCCTGTCCGAGCAACGTGCTACTAATGGTGATTGCCTGGTCAGGAATACTGGACTATGGCAATGACTATGTACCTTTGCCAACCCAACCCCAATCTAGTCTAGGCTATTGATTCACAGCAGCAAAGGGTCACTTCTGTTTCTAAGGCCTAGAGATAAGTTGAGGGCAGTTTTGCAGTGAGCCATTTCAATTCAATGATAAATATTCTTGTTGTCTAATTCATTCTATGAATCTTTGACCCACGGCCATGTGTGCGTACGTATTTGAACCCATATGCAAAAATATGCAGTTGAGTCTTGAACGATACAGGATTGAGTCGCATGGATCCGCTTATTCTCAGATTTTCTTCTGCGGCTGCCACCTCTGAGATTGCAAGACCAACCCCTCCTCTTCCTCCTCCTCCTCAGCCTATTCAACGTGAAGACAATGAGGGTGAAGACCTTTATGATGATCTATTTCTACTTAATGAATAATGAAATATGTTCTCTTCCTTATGATTTTTCTTAATAACATTTTCTTTTTTCCAGCTTACTTTATTGTGAGAATACAGAATATAGTGCATATAACATACAAAATATGTGTTAGTCGACTGTGTTATTGGTGAGGTCAACAGAAGACTATTGGTTAAGCTTTTTGGGAGTCAAAGGTTATAGGTGGATTTTCGACTATGCAGATGATTGGCGCCCCTAACCCTCACATTGTTCAGGGGTCAACTGTACCTGTTTATTTGCATAAGGCCACCTCAAATACAAAGGGCCATTCAAAGGTATCATTAGAAGTCTTGCTCTTAACCTGAGACAAGTAGCTAGAAAGTGACAGAGCCATGACTTGGACCTGGTATATCAAATGATTGATGTAACCTCTATATGGAGCTTTTAAACTCAAGTGCCACCCAGAGTCAGTCAAGGAATGTAAATATATGATGTGCCAGTGGAAGGCAACGGAGAACAGGGAGACTGGTGGGGTAGAGAGTGTGTGTGCCAATCTGCAGGCATTCCAATTGAATTGTTTTTCTTCAAATACTATGGTAGGCAACTTTTACAATAAGGTTTGCAGGGCACCTGTCTGTAATCCCGTCTCATTATACCATTAGCAGGAATTATTGTTAAACAACTTCTTTCAACTGTTCTGACACATTCATTTTTTATTAATAGCCTTCTAATGGTACTCTGAATTGGGACAGAAATAATTAAAGTAAAAGATGTCATATATGTGTCCTAAAGAAGGGACAAATAAAGATCAGTGAGGTCTAGAGGTGTGAAAGCAAATCTAATCCAGGAACACTTTCTGGAGGAGGTGGCATTTGAGCTAGGAGAGATGGAATGCTTAAGTAAGAGAAGAGGAAATCTCTCCAGGCAAAAGAAACAACAATGAACAAAACAGAGAAAAGCGTGGCTACGAAGAAAAATAAACTGTCCCATTTTGCTGGAAAATAGAGTACACCATCTTGGAACTAAAAGAAAAAATATGAAGAATCATCTGGGACCAGATACGGTAAAGGTTCTTGACTGCCAAGCTAAGGAATCTGGTGTTTATTGGTTAGAGATGAAAATGGCCTGCTCAGAAAATGGGTTTTCTAGGAGATGAATCTGCTTTGTTGATCTTACAGACTCTTTCTTAATGTGAAGCATACTTTTTTCCTAGACAACTTCAAATCTGATAAATTTGTTACTATTCTTAGCATATGTTTTTGAAAGTAAACTTGGTCACCATAAACGTATATGAGAAAACGGGCATAAAAACTGGCAGCAAATCCAGTAACTGTAGCCATCTGTGTTTCTGTTGTTCTAAGCGGAGATCAACAAAAATAGCATTTTAAAAAACATATAAGTATGGTTGAAGTAATATTTTCCAGTGAAGCTTTCCACAAGTGGCTGCTAATAATTTTATCTGGTATTTTAAAATAAAATACACTACCTACAGGACACCATGGAAAACTATCATCTGTTGCATTATAAATGGAAGAATAAAAGGAAGGAAAGACACAAGGGAGGGAGGAAAATGATATGTAGTTTGTCAGGAAATGTAAATCACATGTCAGAATTGACCTTTTAAAAAGTAATAATGAACAATAAGAAAAACATCAAACAATCTGTTCTGAACTTTTATGAAAAAGTGGTGTAGGATAAAAATGGAGTTTGGAGTCAGAAAGACTGTTTTGGAATCTCAACTCTCTTCTCTTTCTATATTATTTATTTTTTATTTTTATTATTTTAAGAGAGAGGACCTTGCTCTGTTGCTGAGGCTGGGGTGCAGTGGTGTGATCACAACTCACTGTAGCCTCGAACTCTTAGGCTCAGGCAATCCTCCTGCCTCAGCCTCCTGAGTACCTAGGACTACAGGCACACACCCCCATGCCCAGGTAATCTTGCTATGTTTCGTAGAGAGGGGTCCTGCTGTGTTGCCCAGGCTGGTCTTGAACTCCTGGGCTCAAGATATCCTCCTGCCTTGGCTTCCCAAAGCGTTAGGATTATAGGCATGAGCCACTGTGCCCAGCAATACGTATTCCTGTCAACAGATAAATTCCTTGTCTCTAAAAAGTAGTGTTATTTATTACTTTAATGATTGTGAAGAATGAAAACGTGTGATATCAGGTGTCATATATTTGTCTCTTTCCTTCTTTTGGAAAGGAAGGGATATGTCTGCCACATTGTGTAACTGTGGACATGAGTATTATACAAACTCCTGAGGGGCTTATGTTCTCCCATCTCACGCAAGGAGTCTAAATGTTTATGTGGTCAGCTTGATCCTTCATGTAAGGGGAGGGAGGCAATGGTGCATATAATCCCAAAGACCGGGTAAGAGTAATCCTTTAAGTTTCACCGTGGCATGCATCAGTGGCTTCTTTGGGGGAAATTCGTATCTACACTCCCTTCTTTTTTTTTTTTTTTTTGAGCGGGAGTCTTGCTCTGTTGCCCAGGCTGGAGTGCGGTGGCACAATCTCTGCTCACTGCATCTTCCACTTCCCGGGTTCAAGTGATTCTCGTGCCTCAGCCTCCCAAGTAACTGGGACTACAGGTGTGCTCCACCACACCTAGCTAATTTTTAGTAGACATGGGGTTTCACTATGTTGGCCAGGCTGGTCTTGAACTCCTGACCTCAAGTGATCTGCCCATCTCAGTCTCCCAAAGTGCTGGGATTACAGGTGTGAGCCACTGTGCCCGGCTACACTCCACTTTTCTTAAGTTAAACTAACATTAGTTGGCGTCCCTGAGCATATCACAGGAGGTCAAGGGGAAAAGACACAGAATGGAAGTACAGGGAAAAGCCATTTGGTCATTTTAAATGTGTTAAAGCACAATGAGGATAGTCTGCTGGAAGTTTATTCACTTCACATTCCATATGTATTGAGCACCTACTTGGGGCCAGGTACTGTCTAGTCTGTGGCAATACATCTGTGAGCAAAACAAACCAAAACCCCTGCCCTCAGGAAACTTATATCCTAGTGAAGAGAGAGTCAGACAATGAATGAAACAAATTTTTAAATGGCATAGTGTATTAGAAGTTCATTAAGCCAGGCGCAGTGGCTCACGCCTGTAAGTCTCAACACTTTGGGAGGCTGAGATGGGTGATCGCTTGAAGTCCAGGAGTTCGAGACCAGCCTGGGCAACATAGGGAGGACCCCCCCCCATCTCTACAAAAAATACAAAAATTAGCCGATTGTCATTCCAGCTACTCAGAAGGCTGAGGTGGGAGGATGGCTTGAACCTGGGAGGCAGAGGTTGCAGTAAGCCTAGATTGTGACACCGTACTCCAGCCTGAGTGACAGAGACGTTGTTTCAAAAAAAAACAAAGTTTATTTAAAGCATATTATATGTATTTTGGGGGAAGATATTTATTTTTTATTTTTTAAATAGAGACAAGGTCTCACTATGTTGCCCAGGCTGGCCTTGAACTCCTAGACTCAAGCGATCCTCCCACCTTAGCCTCCGAAAGTGCTGGGATTACAGGCATGAGACACCACGGCCAGCCCAGATGATATGTATTATAATCTATATGCATAATAGAAAAATGAAAAGTGTAAACTTTGAGGTAAAGCTCTCTTAAACACTGCTTATTCTTGGACCACAGGTGCTCATAACAAAGGGCAGAAATCTTTGCAAAAAAGAGTCACAGTGGAAACTGCACATTGTAACACACACATTGTAATTTATATACAGTTGACCCTCTTTATCCATGGGTTCTGCATCTGTGGATTCAACCAATTGTGGATTGTAAATATTTGGAAAAAACAAAGGATGGTTGTGTCTGTACTGAACATGTACAGACATTTTTTCTTATAACTATTCCCTGAACAAAACAGTATAACACTACGTATGTAGCATTTACACTGTATTGAGTAGTATAAGTAATCTAGAGATGATTTAAAGTATGTAGGAGGGTGCGCACAGGTTACAGGAAAATACTATGTCATTTTATATCAGGGGTTTGAGCATCCATGGATTTTGGTATCCACAGGGGTGGTAAAACCAATGCCCTCGTCCCCATATATACTGAGGGACAACTGTATACACATAGAGAGGTATGTATGTGCAGGTCATGGGAATCTCTCATTAAGTCTGGGCTACCTTTGGAAAAAAACTGGGGGAGATACATGCTCCAGAAGTAAAATGAAGGGGCGATTTCTTTTTTTAGTTTTTATAGTTTATTAAATTTAGTAGATTATACATGGTTTTAAACTTGTGTTTTATTTTTCAAATAAAAATAAAAAGTGAGTTAAAGAAAGATGAGACTAGTTCTACATGTACTGACAGCAATCGGTACATGACACATTAGGTGGAAAATCTAGATTACAGAGCGTGTATCACCTGTTTATGTATGTGTTAAATACATAGGTTTTTAAAAAATCCACTGCTAAGTGAGCCAATATCGGATCACGCCACTGCACTCCAGCCTGGACGACAGAGAGAGACTCTGTCTCAAAAAAAAAAAAAAAAAAGACTCTGTCTCAAAAAAAAAAATCCACTGCTAAGAGTCATATGATACATAAATGTTTTTTTCATGTCAGCTGGTCTGAGACAGGGATCCCATCAGAGTTTCAGTGAATCACCCCTCCTCTTCGTCGCCCACATACAGTATCACTAAGTAGGCACTTCCGCCTCAGAGCCGACCTCCAAAGCATCCTTTCCTCCATGGCAGCCACTTTTGTCCTAGGCCAGTCCTCATCATCTCTTACCTGAATCACCTCAAAGGTATCCTCACTGGTCTCCGTCCATTCTTGACATGACTTCCAAGACCCTTCCAAATCTGGCCTCAACCTACCTGTGACTGATACTGATTCTACCTAATAATGATGCCCCCATTTCCTCTTCACTAAAATAACCCTAATTTTGTTCAGACAATAGACATAGACCTTTGATCTCAGCTGTAGCCCCATGGAATGCTCATGAGTTGGCACATAGTAGGCAATTTTTTTTTTTTACTGAATGAATGAATGTAAAAATTAGTAATGTTAATCCTTTTATATTCCCAAGTGAGTCATCTAAAAGTCAACATGTTCAGTACCATAGGAAAGATTAAAAGAAAAAAAAAGTCAACATGTGACCCACGTCTGGCCAATGAGATATTAGAAGATGTCTGCCCACCTCTCCTGCCTAGAACGCACTGGTGTGAGGAGACACAGCAGCCATCTTGGAATCCTGAGGCCACACAACAAAAGGCCAAAGTCAAGATGCTGGGGATTGCAAAGTGGAATGAGACAAAAGCCTGTTATTGATGATCTAGATCCAGCCGCTCTGGAACTGCTTGCATTCCGATCCTTATTCTGTGATCTAAGTATCTCTGTTTTCTAGACCGGACTTTAATGGGCCTATGAATCGCTTGGAAATCTCCTTACAATGGGAATGCTGATTTTGCAGGGCTGAAGTGGGGCCTGATAATCTACATTAATAACAGGCTCCCTGGCAATGTTGCTAATGATGTCACAATGAGAAATGACGATACGAGCCACTGTAAATTAGGCATTCTATTACTTTTAGCTGAACTCATCCTTATTTTCTGCTGTCCCTCGTCACATACCAAGCTAACCACAGTAACCATCCAATCTTCTCAAAATATACAAACTGTCTCCCAGGCATGGCTCATGTTTATCCCTCCCTTGAAGGAGCTCTAAGTTTCTGTAGAATTTACCACTATTCTACACATCAACCTTTGTCACTTTTTCTACTCATCGACCATTTGCATTTTCCCAGATACATTTTCTCCTGTCTCTTATTCAAGTCATGATTAAACAGTTATAGTGACATGTTTAATAGACAAAATCATTTTAAAATACCTCAAGCTTAATTGCAAAATTATTGAATTCCCTAGTAGATTTTACATGTTATACTACATAACTGGTTGTGTTTCATTTCAGAAAAGTGGGAATTAAAAACTACAGGAACAGGATTCTATTACCAGTAATGACATGCAAGTGCCTCTCCTTGATGAAACTTTAATTGCACATGACACTTTGAAAACGTTTTTAATAAAGTCTGATATTAAGATTTGTCAGTTAAAAACTGAGCTCAGATGAATTACCCAGTATCACTTCCAGATTAAAAACACCATTTCTCTCTTATCTGTCCAAGAAATTCCTACCTGGTTCTATTCCATTAATTAGCAATATGCTTTTCATATCACACTGTGGTATTCCAAAATTTAGCATTCATGCTTTCATTCCAAACTTGTCGGAAAAGGCACCAAATTACTGGCTCTGAATGCAAAATGTCTGCATGCCGCAGTGGGAGAGGAATGGAGCTAATGCATATGGATTCCAATTACCTGCAGCCAAGACAGTAAACGGCATATCCAAAACCACGTCATCAATCAGCACATCTAGCCGTGCACAATTTTGATCACACATCATCAATCAAATGTCTTGATTTGATTTTCACTGTAAATTAGCACAATTTTTCTGCAGCCCCCATCAACTCAAAACCATCACATAATGTGTGCAAACGACAAGGCCATGTGGGATAAGTAAAAAACCAGGATTCAAGAGACGGACATTTTATTTTTCCCCTTTGAAAAAAATTTTTTTTTAAGTTTCAGGGTACATGTGCAGGATGTGCAGGTTTGTTACACAGGTAAATGTGTGCCATGGTGGTTTGCTGCACCTATCAACCCATCACCTAGATATTAAGCCTAGCATGCATTAGCTGTTTTTCCTAATGCTCTCCCTCCCCTCACCCCACCCCCTGACAGGCCCCAGTGTGTGTTGTTCTCCTCCCTGCGTCCACGCGTTCTCATTGTTCAGCTCCCACTTATAAATGAGAACATGTGGTGTTTGGTTTTCTGTTCCTTTGTTAGTTTGCTGCGGATAATGGTTTCCAGCTCCATCCATGTTCCTGCAGAGGACATGATCTCGTTTCTTTTTATGGCTGCATAGTGTTCCATGGTGTATATGTACCACATTTTCTTTATCCAGTCTACCATTGATGGACATTTGGATTGATTGAGAGATGGAGATTTTAATTTAAATTCCATCAGTGATTTAGCACAAGATTATCAGCCCTTTCCCCAAGTCAACAGAACTTTAAATCACATGCTGAAAAGTAAAAAATCTAAAATCTAGCCTGTGATTTCCGCACGGACTCAGCAAAGATCACAACAAAACTTCAAAGCGTGTGTGAAGTTGCAGGATAAATAGTCTCAGGGCCACTGGGATGAACTAGAAGCTGCTGGGTTCATAATGACTGCAGGCCTTGCAACAAGCTTCACTTTGCTGACACTGGTGGCTCACTGTTGCTTTCCAGGCAGGGCTTTCTTCCTCACCCTCTCCTGCAGCTCTTTTTTTTTTTTTTTTTTTTGAGACGGAGTCTCGCTCTGTCACCCAGGCTGGAGTGCAGTGGCGCAATCTCGGCTCACTGCAAGCTCCGCCTCCTGGGTTCACGCCATTCTCCTGCCTCAGCCTCCCGAGTAGCTGGGACGACAGGCGCCCGCCACCATGCCCCGCTAATGTTTTATATTTTTAGTAGAGATGGGGTTTCACCATTTTAGCCAGGGTGGTCTCGATCTCCTGACCTCGTGATCCGCCTGCCTCAGCCTCCCAAAGTGCTGGGATTACAGGCGTGAGCCACCGCGCCCGACCCTCCTGCAGCTCTTTCAAAGGTCCCCTACAGTGATGATGAGCACCGTAATACAGGGAAAGGCTTATACATAGTCTGAGAACACATAGGTGTCAGTATGTAGATTTGTACAGTCACAGGGAGGGACATGGTAAAAGTACATACCCATTATCACTTGAACTCCATGTCAATATTGTAATAGCTAAAAATTGTATCTGAATGATTTACTCCTGTGGGCAAAGGCTGTGACCTCTCTACAGATTTTCAGTGTTTATTCTCCTAGACAAACACTATAACCATTTTATAGATCCTAAGTGTTTCACTGAACAAATACTCTGACCTCTTTCAAATGTTGTTTTGAATGTCCTTTTCAAATATCGAAGGTCCACTTCCCTAACTTGGCTGAGTGTCACTGCATCTCCTTTTCCCTAGCAGAGTGTCACAAGGCTCCTTCCCCTGCTGTGACCACAGAAGATAAATCTTGCAGAGGGTCTTGGGCATAAGAATAAAAAAGAGCCTGTAGTTCTGATACGTTAACAAATTAGGGTGGTGGTCCCCAGGATGCAGCTGGAGATAATTCCCCTCCTTCCTTCCTATAATGCAGTTCTTATAGCAGCAAAGTTTTGTTTATAGATTCTGAGGCCTTGTATTTTTTAACCACCTATATTTATGAAAAACGTCAAATAGGAAAGTAAAAAGAATATTATAATGTAACTCCCAGGTTCCATCACCCAATTTCAACCAGTGTCAGCTCGGGACCAATCTTATTTCAGTATCCACACCCACTTCTCTTCCCACAATCATTTTTAAAAACAATCCCTGATACGCTATTTCATTCATAAATATTTCAGTATACAGTAAATAGCCCCCAAAGACAGGAATTCTTTGTGCTTTGTGTTTTTTGAACACAAAGGACAATATATTTTCAAATCATCAAAGCCAAACTGAGGAAAAGTACATTGTATTGTTCAGCTATTTATATTTCTCACAATAAATAATTTAAAATGGTGAATAGGCCAGGTGCAGTGGCTCATGCCTATAATCCCAGCACTGTGGGAGGCCGAGGAGGGTGGATCACCTGAGGTCAGGAGTTCGAGACCAGCCTGGCCAACATGGTGAAACCCTGCCCCTACTAAAAAAGAAATACAAAAATTAGTCGGGCATGGTGGCAAGTGCCTGTAATCCCAGCTACTTGGGAGGCTGAGGCAGGAGAATTGCTTGAACCTGGGAGGTGGGGGTTGCAGTGAGTCAAGATCACACCACTGCACTCCAGCCTGGGCAACAAGAGTGAAACTCCGTCTGAAAAAAAAAAAAAAAAAGTGACTACATGTCCTTATACATTTGTCCAATTCACAGGATGTGCAACGCCAAGAATGAGCCCTAATGTAAACTATGAATTTGGGGTGAGAACAATGTGTCAATGTTGGTTCATCAATTGTAACAAATGGACCACTCTGGTGGGGGATGTTGCTATTGGGGGAGGCTGTGCATGTCGGAGGTAGGGTGGGGAGGGGATATATCTGTAGCTTCTTCTCAATTTTGCTGTGAACCTAAAACTACTCTAAAAAAAAGAAGTCTTAAGAATTTTTTGAAAAATCCATTAACTGAATCCTATTTTTTTTTTTTTTTTTGCAAAGAGGGCATAAAGGGTCTTTCCATAAATGAATGAAAAACTTTATGAACCATTCACAAGTCTCTATGGTTTATAATAAGAAATTCTCTATTATCAGGCATGGTTCTGTTTTACACAGATTAACACATGAAATCCTCCTAACAACTTTTTTCAGTAGGTTCTGTGACAATACCCATTTTACAAATGAGGAAAATGAGGCACAAAGAGGTGAAGTTATTTGCCCAGGGTCATTCACGAGCAGAACTGCAGCTCAGACTCACGCCACAGCCTCTGATCTCTTCATATGCATATTCTCAGCCTGGTGTAATATCGTATTGTCCTGGTTTGTCAATTTGGTTTCCCCAAAAACAGATCCTGAGAGAAGGAATTTGGGACAGGGAGTTTGTCTGGTTAAAGAACCCAGGAAGCAAAAATACAGGCATGTAAATAAAGACACAGGGAAGAAAGAAAAGCCAGTAAAAAAGGGTGTAGTAATGAATGGGTTACCTCTCGGTGCAACTGGGGTTCAACTCCGTTAGGAATCTTCTAAGAAATCTTGGAGAATAGGCGTCAGCAAACTACAGTCAGCAGGTCAAATCCAACCCACACAGTGTCTATTTATAAATAAAGTTTTATTGGAACATAGCCAAGCCCATTCTTTTGGTACCGTCTATTGTTACTTTCATGCTAAAATGGCAGAGTTGAATAGTTGCTACAGAGACCGTATGGCCTACAAAGTTGAAAATATTTACTTTCTGGCCCTAAGAGCAAAAGTTTTCTGACCTCTCATGTAGAACGTCTGGAAGGAAGAAGGAAAGCTGAGCATGTAGTCACTTCAACAGTTTAGGATTGCCCTGGAGTGATTAGATCCCTAGCACTGCTAAGGGATTTTCAGGCAGTCAGAGAAAGCCTCAGGCTGAGAAGCAAAGAGACTGGTGGTTAAAAGGAGAAGCTGCCAGTATGCACCTGTGGGTGAACTTGGAGGCAGGCACCGCAGTACGTGCTACAACATCCATGTGCCTCAGAAGTCTAATTTACATTAAGGATATTAAAACTGAGCACACAGAATAGCGTAAGAATTATACTGGAAAATATACATCAACCTAATAGGAAGCACTCAATAAAAGTTATCAATTCCTTTGCAAACAATTTTCCTAAACACAAGTAATTAGGAAGCACTATCATTGATACCTGTAGCCTAAGTTCTTTACTGCACAGAAAAATATGTCAAAAGAGTCCCCACATATTTTGTTAAATGCAAAATAAACCAGATGGTCTGCAAATAAATAGCCATCTACTCAGATCGTATCTGTGCCTGTGATTGATATATGCCTCTCTCTTTACCAGTTGAAATAACCATCAGGTGTTGAAATAAAACTGATTGAGAATAGCAGCATTGTTCAAAATGGCCAAAAACTGAAAGCAACACATGGCCATCAACTGATGATTGGATAAACAAAATGTGGTATATCCATTATTCATCCATAAAAGGAAGTGAGTTACTGATATATGCTACAACATGATGAACGTTGAAAACATTATACTAAGTGAAAGATGTCAGGCAGAAAAGACCACATACTGCATGATTCTATTCACGTGAAATGTTCAGAATATGCAAGTCTATAGTGATGAAAAGTAGATCTGTGGTTAACTAAGGCTGAAGAAGTAAGGGAGGAAGAGGAAGATGGGGGGTGACAGCTGATACGTACAGGTTTTTTGGGGGAGTGCCAAAAACACTGAAATTAAACTATGGTGATGGTTTCACAACCCTGTGAATATACTAAAACCCACTGAACTGTATACTTCAAATGGGTAATTTTTTTTTTTTGAGACAGAGTCTTGCTCTGTTGCCCAGGCTGGAGTGCAGTGGTGAGATCTCGGCTCACTGCAACCCCCACCTCCCAGGTTCAAGAAATTCTCCTGCCTCAGCCTGTGGAGTAGCTGGGATTACAGGCACGTGCCACCACGCTCAGCAAATTTTCGTATTTTCAGTAGAGACAAGGTTTCACCATGTTGGCCAGGCTGGTCTCAACCTCTTGCCTCCAGTGATCCACCCACCTTGGCCTCCAAAAGGGCTGGAATTAACAAATGTGAGCCACCGCACCCGGCCTCAAATGGGTGAATTTTATGGTATGTGAATTAATGACTGAGTGAGAAAAGGCAAGTTCCTGTGCTTGATACAAAATGCCCATAGAATGTTCTCAGTGGAAGCCTTCTTCGCACACCCACTGCCCTCCAGTCCCCCTTGCTGCTCCTCTGACGTGGTGCCTCTTATAATCTTCTTTCTGGACCTGCTCGTTCTTCTAGCCCTGTCTTCACACTCTTTTTCCTACCATGGGGTTCAGGTCTTGGAGTTTGACTGCATCCTGGACACACCACCAGCTGACTGTGTGACCTTGGGCAAGTTACTTAACCTCTCGGCTTCAGTTTCCACTTTGTAAAGTAGGAATAATCATAGTACATACCTATTATTATTATTGTTAACTGACATTTATTGAGAACTTACCATCTAGCAGGCCCTGTACTTTTATTTGGGGGTACTACCTTTGTTTTAACTTTTTTTTTTTTACAATGAACTGTACATAAACTGTCCACTTGTGTTTTGGCATATGAACATGTCTGTGAAACTAAAACACAATTTACCAAACACTTCCCGTCACCCCCAAAATTCTTGTGCCACTTTGTAATCCATCCTTCTCTCTACTTCGTCTCCAAACAACCACTGATCTGTTTGCCCGACTAAACATTAGTTTGCATCTTCTATAGTTTTATAGAAACAGAAGTATGTATTATTCCTGGGCAACATAGTGAGACCCTGCCTCTGCAAACAAAATTTTTTTAATTAATCAAGTGCGGTGGTGCTCACCTGGTGTAACCTGGGGAGGTTGGGACAGGAGGATTGCTTGAGCCCAAGAGGTCCAGGCTGCAGTGAGCTATGATGGCACGACTGTACTCCAGCCTGGGTGACAGAGTGAGAGACCCTGTCTCTAAAAAATAAAACATAAATAGGCCAGGCATGGTGGCTCATGCCTGTAATCTCAGCACTTTGAGAGATCGAGGCAGGTGGATCACCTGAGGTCAGGAGTTTGAGATCAGCCTGGCCAACATGGTGAAACCCCGTTTCTACTAAAAATACAAAAATTAGCCTGGCATGGTGGCGCACGCCTGTAGTCCCAGCTATTCAGGAGGTTGAGGCAGGAGAATCGCTTGAACCCAGGAAGTGGAAGTTGCAGTGAGCGGCAATGGCACTAATATACTCCAGCCTGGGCGACAGAGCAAGACTCTGTCTCAAAAATAAATAAATACATAATAAATGAATACACAGAATTATGTAGAACGTACTCTTTGCTTGGGGAGTGCGGGTAGGGGAGATGTCTGCATTGTTTTGCTCAGCATAATGACTTTCAGATCTTCCCCAGTGCTATGTTCATCAACCGTCCATCCCTTTTTATTGCTGAGTCGCATGCCATTTACCACCTGTTGCCAGACATGTAGGCTGCTTTCAGCTTCTAGATTGTTTTCCATTTTTGGCTATTACATAAAAAGCGGCTAGGAGCCTTAGTGTACAAGACGATGTGGATGTGCATTTTCCTTTCTCTTGGGTAAATACCAAGGAAAGCAGTCCTGAGGCAGTCCTGAAATTTGGCATAGCCGAGGAGAAGATATGTCTCATGGCACGTGGGCAGAAGGACAACTAGCATTGACACTGCCGCAACTCCCACTTTCTCATGTCGTCTCCAGACAGCCCCAGTCCCTGCTGCCACCACAACTCCACTTCTCCTCCCTGTGGTTTCACAGCCCGGCTTCTTCTTCCTACAGGTCATGTCCGCAGTTCTTTTCCCTGGGCCACTGTTGATACTTCAAGGCCCAGGTCATGATCTAGCTTCTCTTTGGGACATGAAAAAATTATTCACTTCCTGCTCAGACAAAACAAGGGCATTATTTTAATAGATTCATATGATACTGTTTCTTCCCTTTTAGTGTTAGTTGACATGCAATAATTGTACATATTTATGGGAGACGGAGTGATATTTCCATACATGCATATGATGTATAACGACCAAATCAGGGTACTTAGCAAATCCATCACTGCAAACATTTATCATTTCTTTGTGTTGGGAGCATGCAAAGTCCTCTCTTCTAGCTTTCTGAAAATATACAATAAATTATAGTTAACCGTGTTCACCCCACAGTGCTGCAAAGACCAGAACTCATTCCTCCTAGGTAGCTGTAATTTTGTTATAGAATAATGGTTTTTCCAGCATTTCTAGTCCGCTGAGGTTCATTTGTATGACAGTCAAGACACCAAGGCAAGAGAAAATTAAATTTAATATCAAAGTTCATTGCTTTCACCAATTTTTAACTGTCGCTTCTGTTCCTGGTACCTTCTTTTAAAGAGCCAATGTTTCTTTGTATCAAAAAAATATTATGGCTTTCTGTCATACTCATTGTAGCTTTGCTATAATCACCTTGTAAAATAATGCTTTCAAAGGAAGGCCCTCCTCTGTTATCAGCACTCAGAGTGTCCACATAGTTTCAAATGAATCACAGCTGACTTCTATTTTGGCTGCGACTTTAAACTAGATTATCTCAACTCGAATTTTTAAAATTAACCCATATTTGTTCATTAGATTCTATCAAAAAGATTTAAAATTCATCCCATTTCACAAATGTAAAACAGAACTGCTACCAGTTTAGGTACTAATATGGCATTTGTTTCCAATAGAAAGGCTTTGTATGGGAATCCTGGATGTTTTAAGAGTGTCTGATCTGCTCACTTCTGTGTAGAAATACTGCAGACAGTGGTTTGGCAAAGAGGAAGCATACAACATCATCGAAGTAACATCTTTCTTTGACATAGACCTGGGCAAAGCAGGCTGGAATGAAGTGCTGGCTTTCGCTTCTAGGCTTTTTTTTTTTTTTTTTTTTTGAGGTGGAGTCTCACTCTGTTGCCCAGGCTGGAGTGCCATGGTGCAATCTTGGCTCACTGCAACCTCCACTTCCCAGGTTCAAGCGATTCTCCTGCCTCAGCCTCCCAAGTAGCTGGGACTACAGGTGTGCACCACCATGTTCAGCTATTTTTTGTGATTTCAGTAGAGATGGAGTTTTGCCATGTTGGCCAGGCTGGTCTCAAACTGCTGACCTCAGGTGATCTGCCCGCCTTGGCCTCCTGAAGTGCTGAGATTACAGGTGTGAGCCACTGTGCCCAGCCTACTTCTAGGCTCTAAAAAGGTCACATTGGGTACCAGCCTAGAGATCTTATACTTGGACCAAGAGTGATGATTTCGGTCAGCCCTGTAACAACCTGAACTGCATTTATCCAACTTCATATAAGTACATTATTCTGTTTATAGCTGTACCATATGGTTTGTCATATATTTCTTACAAAAAGTCCAGTCCAGGGCTGGACTCTACTAAGATTTATAACCACTAGTTCTACTTTCTTGAAATTCAAATCATGACTTGTTGACCCAAGATGGCTGAATAGGAACAGCTCCAGTCTACAGCTCTCAGCATGAGCGACGCAGAAGATGGGTGATTTCTGCATTTCCAACTGAGGTACCGGGTTCATCTCACTGGGGCGTGTTGGACAGTGGGTGCAGGACAGTGGGTGCAGCCCACAGAGTGTAAGCTGAAGCAGGGCGAGGCATTGCCTCACCTGGGAAGCACAAGGGATCAGGGAATTCCCTTTCCTAGCCAGGGGAAGCCGTGACAGACAGCACCTGGAAAATTGGGTCACTCCCACCCTAATACTGCGCTTTTCCAAGGGTCTTAGCAAACGGCACACCAGGAGATTATATCCCATACCTGGCTTGGAGGGTCCCACGCCCACAGAGCCTCACTCATTGCTAGCACAGCAGTCTGAGATGGAAATGCAAGGCGGCAGCGAGGTTGGGGGGGAGGGCACCTGCCATTGCTGAGGCTTGAGTAGGTAAACAAAGCGGCCGGGAAGCTTGAACTGGGTGGAGCCCACCACAGCTCAAGGAGGCCTGCCTGCCAATGTAGACTCCACCTCTGGGGGCAGGGCATAGCTGAACAAAAGGCAGCAGAAACCTCTGCAGATTTCAATGTCCCTGTCTGACAACTTTGAAGAGAGTAGTGGTTCTCCCAGCAGGCAGCTGGAGATCTGAGAATGGACAGACTGCCTCCTCAAGTGGATCCCTGACCCCCAAGTAGCCTAACTGGGAGGCACCCCCCAGTAGGGGCAGACTGACACCTCACATGGCTGGATACCCCTCTGAGACGAAGCTTGCAGAGGAATGATCAGGCAGCAACCTTTACTGTTCAGCAATATTCGCTGTTCTGCAGCCTTTGCTGCTGATACCCAGGCAAACAGGGTCTGGAGTGGACCTCCAGCAAACTCCAACAGACCTGCAGCTGAGGGTCCTGACTGTTAGAAGGAAAACTAACAAACAGAAAGGACATCCACACCAAAACCCCATCTGTACATCACCATCATTAAAGACCAAAGGTAGATAAAACCACAAAGATGGGGAAAAAACAGAGCAGAAAAGCTGAAAATTCCAAAAATCAGAGCACCTCTCCCCCTCCAAAGGAATACAGCTCCTCGCCAGCAACGGAACAAAGGTGGATGGAGAATGACTTTGATGAGTTGAGAGAAGAAGGCTTCAGACAATCAAACTTCTCCGAGCTAAAGGAGGAAGTTTGAACCCATCGCAAGGAAGCTAAAAACCTTGAAAAAAGATTAGACGAATGGCTAACTAGAATAACCAGTGTAGAGAAGTCCTTAAAGGACCTGATGGAGCTGAAAACCATGGCACGAGAATTACGTGATGAACGCACAAGCTTCAGTAGCCGATTCGATCAACTGGAAGAAAGGATATCAGTGATTGAAGATCAAATGAATGAAATGAAGCAAGAAGAGAAGTTTAGAGAAAAAAGAGTAAAAAGAAATGAACAAAGCCTCCAAGAAATATGGGACTATATGAAAAGACCAAATCTATGTCTGATTGGTGTACCTGAAAGTGATGGGGAGAATGGAACCAAGTTGGAAAACACTCCTGCAGGATATTATCCAGGAGAACTTCCCCAACCTAGCAAGGCAGGCCAACATTCAAATTCAGGAAATACAGAGAATGCCACAAAAATATTCCTAGAGAAGAGCAACTCCAAGACACATAATTGTCAGATTCACAAAATTTGAAATGAAGGAAAAAATATTAAGGGCAGCCAGAGAGAAAGGTTGGGTTACCCACAAAGGGAAGCCCATAAGACTAACAGCAGATCTCTCTACAAGCCAGAAGAGTGGGGGCCAATATTCAACATTCTTAAAGAAAAGAATTTTCAACCCAGAATTTCATATCCAGCCAAACTAAGCTTCATAAGTGAAAGAGAAATAAAATCCTTTACAGACAAGCAAATGCTGACAGATTTTGTCACCACCAGGCCTGCCCTACAAGAGCTCCTGAGGGAAGCACTAAACATGGAAAGGAACAACCGGTACCAGCCACTGCAAAAACATGCCAAAATGTAAAGACCATCGATGCTAGGAAGAAACTGTATCAACTAATGAGCAAAATAACTAGCTAACATCATAATGACAGGATCAAATTCACATATAACAATATTAACCTGGCTGGGCATGGTGGCTCACGCCTGTAATCCCAGCACTTTGGGAGGCCGAGACCGGCGGATCATGAGGTCAGCAGATCGAGACCATCCTGGCTAACATGGTGAAACCCCGTCTCTACTAAAAATACAAAAAAAATTAGCCAGGCATGGTGGCAGGCGCCTGTAGTCCTAGCTACTTGGGAGGCTGAGGCAGGAGAATGGCGTGAACCTGGGAGGCAGAGCTTGCAGTGAGCCGACATCGTGCCACTGCACTCCAGCCTGGGCAACAGAGCAAGAGTGTCTCAAAAAAAAAAAAAAAATTAATCTTAAGTGTAAATGGGCTAAATGCTCCAACTAAAAGACGCAGACTGGCAAATTGGATAAAGAGTCAAGACCCATCAGTGTGCTGTATTCAGGAGACCCATCTCATGTGCAGAGACACACATAGGCTCAAAATAAAGGGATGGAGGAAGATCTACCAAGCAAATGGAAAACAAAAAAAGAAAGGGGTTGCAATACTAGTCTTTGATAAAACAGCCTTTAAACCAACAAAAATCAAAAGAGACAAAGAAGGCCATTACATAATGGTAAAGGGATCAATTCAACAAGAAGAACTAACTATCCTAAATATATATGCACCCAATACAGGAGCACCCAGATTCATAAAGCAAGTCCTTAGAGACTTAAAAAGAGACTTAGACTCCCACACAATAATAATGGGAGACTTTAACACCCCACTGTCAACATTAGACAGATCCATGAGACAGAAAGTTAAAAAGGATACACAGGAATTGAACTCAGCTCTGCACCAAGCAGACCTAGTAAACATCTACAGAACTCTCTACCCCAAATCAACAGAATATACATTCTTCTCAGCACCACACTGCACTTATTCCAAAATTGACCACATAGTTGGAACTAAAGCACTCCTCAGCAAATGTAAAAGAAAAGAAATTATAACCAACTGTCTCTCAGACCACAGTGCAATCAAACTAGAACTCAGGATTAAGAAACTCACTTAAAACCGCTCAACTGGCCAGGCGCAGTGGCTCATGCTTGTAATCCCAGCACTTTGGGAGGCCGAGGCGGGCGATCACGAGGTCAGGAGATTGAGACCACGGTGAAACCCCGTCTCTACTAAAAATACAAAAAATTAGCCGGGCGTGGTGGCGGGCGCCTGTAGTCCCAGCTACTCAGAGAGGCTGAGGCAGGAGAATGGCATGAACCCGGGAGGCGGAGCTTGCAGTGAGCCGAGATTGCGCCACTGCACTCCAGCCTGGGCGACAGAGCGAGACTCCATCTCAAAAAAAAACAAAAACCGCTCAACTACATGGAAACTGAACAACCTGCTCCTGAATGACTACTGGGTACATAACGAAATGAAGGCAGAAATAAAGATGTTCTTTGAAACCAATGAGAACAAAGACACAACATACCAGAATCTCTGGGACACATTTAAAGCAGTGTGTTGAGGGAAATTTGTAGCACTAAATGCCCACAAGAGAGAGCAGGAAAGATCTAAAATTGACACCCTAACATCACAATTAAAAGAATTAGAGAAGCAAGAGCAAACACATTCAAAAGCTAGCAGAAGGCAAGAAATAACTAAGATTAGAGCAGAACTGAAGGAGATAGAGGCACAGAAAACCCTTCAAAAAATCAACGAATCCAGGAGCTGGTTTTTTGAAAAGACCAACAAAATTGATAGACCGCTAGCAAGACTAATAAAGAAGAAAAGAGAGAAGAATCAAATAGACGCAATAAAAAATGATAGAGGGGATATCACCATCGATCCCACAGAAATACAAACTACCATCAGAGAATACTATAAACACCTCTATGCAAATAAACTAGAAAATCTAGAAGAAATGGATAAATTCCTGGACACATACACCCTCCCAAGACTAAACCAGGAAGAAGTTGAATCCCTGAATAGACCAATAACAGGCTCTGAAATTGAGGCAATAATTAACAGCCTACCAACCAAAAAAAGGCAAGGACCAGACGGATTCACAGCCGAATTCTACCAGAGGTACAAGGAGCAGCTGGTACCATTCCTTCTGAAACTATTCCAACCAATAGAAAAAGAGGGAATCCTCCCTAACTCATTTCGTGGGGCCAACATCATCCTGATACCAAAGCCTGGCAGAGACACAACAAAAAAAGAGAATTTCAGACCAATATCCCTGATGAACATTGATGCAAAAATCCTCAATAAAGTACTGGCAAACCGAATCCAGCAGCACATCAAAAAGCTTATCCACCATGATCAAGTGGGCTTCATCCCTGGGATGCAAGGCTGGTTCAACATACGAAAATCAATAAACATAATCCAGCATATAAACAGAACCAAAGACAAAAACCACATGATTACCTCAATAGATGCAGAAAAGGCCTCTGACAAAATTCATCAGCCCTTCATGCTAAAAACTCTCAATAAATTCAGTATTAATGGGATGCATCTCAAAATAATAAGAGCTATCTATGACAAACTCACAGCCAATATCATACTGAATGGGCAAAAACTGGAAGTATTCCCTTTGAAAACTGGCACAAGACAGGGATGCCCTCTCTCACCACTCCTATTCAACATAGTGTTGGAAGTTCTGGCCAGGGCAATCAGGCAGAAGAAAGAAATAAAGGGTATTCAATTAGGAAAAGAGGAAGTCAAATTGTCCCTGTTTGCAGATGACATGGTTGTATATTTAGATAACCCCATCGTCTCAGCCCAAAATCTCCTTAAGCTGATAAGCAACTTCAGCAAAGTCTCAGGATACAAAATCGATGTGCAAAAATCACAAGCATTCTTATACACCAATAACAGACAAACAGAGAGCCAAATCATGAGTGAACTTCCATTCACAATTGCTTCAGAGAGAATAAAATACCTAGGAATCCAACTTACAAGGGATGTGAAGGACCTCTTCAAGGAGAATTACAAACCACTGCTCAACGAAATAAAAGAAGACACAAACAAATGGAAGAACATTCCATGCTCATGGATAGGAAGAATCAATATTGTGAAAATGGCCATACTGCCCAAGGTAATTTATAGATTCAATGCCGTCCCCATTAAGCTACCAATGACTTTCTTCACAGAATTGGAAAAAAACTACTTTAAAGTTCATATGGAACCAAAAAAGAGCCCACATTGCCAAGACAATCCTAAGCCAAAAGAACAAAGCTGGAGGCATCACGCTACCTGTCTTCAAACTGTACTATAAGGCTACAGTAGCCAAAACAGCATGTTACTGGTACCAAAACAGACATATAGTCCAATGGAGCAGAACAGAGCCCTCAGAAATAATACCACACATCTACAACCATCTGATCTTTGACAAACCTGACACAAACAAGCAATGGGGAAAGGATTCCCTGTTTAATAAATGGTGTTGGGAAAACTGGCTAGCCATATGTAGAAAGCTGAAACTGGATCCCTTCCTTACACCTTATACAAAAATGAATTCAAGATGGATTAAAGACTTAAATCTTAGACCTAAAACCATAAAAACCCTCTAAGAAAACCTAGGCAATACCATTCAGGACATAGGCACAGGCAAAGACCTCATGTCTAAAACACCAAAAGCAATGGCAACAAAAGCCAAAATTGACAAATGGGATCTCATTAAACTAAAGAGCTTCTTCACAGCAAAAGAAACTACCATCAGAGTGAATAGGCAACCTACAGAATGGGAGAAAATTTTTGCAATCTACTCATCTGACAAAGGGTTAATATCCAGAATCTACAATGAACTCAAACAAATTTACAAGAAAAAAACAACCCTATCGAAAAGTGGGCAAAGGATATGAACAGACACTTCTCAAAAGAAGACATTTATGCAGCCAAAAGACACATGAAAAAATGCTCATCATCACTGGCCATCAGAGAAATGCAAATCAAGAACACAATGAGATACCATCTCACACCAGTTAGAATGGCAATCATTAAAAAGTCAGGAAACAACAGGTGCTGGAGAGGATGTGGAGAAATAGGAACAATTTTACACTGTTGGTGGGACTGTAAACTAGTTCAACCATTGTGGAAGACAGTGTGGCAATTCCTCAAGGATCTAGAACTAGAAATGCCATTTGACCCAGCCATCGCATTACTGGGTATATACCCAAAGGATTATAAATCATGCTGCTATAAAGACACATGCACACGTATGTTTATTGTGGCACTATTCACAATGGCAAAGACTTGGAACCAACCCAAATGTCCCTCAATGATAGACTGGATTAAGAAAATGTGGCACATATACACCATGGAATACTATGCAGCCATACAAAAGGATGAGTTCATGTCCTTTGTAGGGACATGGATGAAGCTGGAAACCATCATTCTGAGCAAACTGTCACAAGGACAGAAAACCAAACACCGCTTGTTCTCACTCATAGGTGGGAATTGAACAATGAGAACAGGTGGACACAGGAAGGGGAACATCACACACCGGGGCCTGTCGTGGGGTTGGGGCAGTGGGGAGGCATAGCATTAGGAGATATACCTAATGCTAAATGACGAGTTAATGGGTGCAGCACACCAACATGGCACATGTATATGTATGTAACTCACCTGCACATTCTGCCCATGTACCCTAGAACTTAAAGTATAATAATAAGGTAAAATAAAATAAAATAAAATGAAAAAATTCAAATCGCTTATTTGAACAACCATTCTCTGTTCTTTGTGCAAAACTGTCTCCTATCAAAGTGTCTTATGTTTGCATGGCCCAACCACCGTGGGGCACCTGGGCACTGCTTCCTGGGCACTAAAAGTCACACATTTACCAACACAATGAAGAATATTACACCCAGAACTAGGTTTCCTGGCAATCAGTTGAGGATGGGTTAGTTCTAGAACTTTATTTCTTTAAAATCCCAGAAAAATATTATTTCAGATAATTTTTGTTTTCTCTTATATGTACATACATATAATTTTTTTTTAGAGATGGGGGTCTCACTATGCCACCCCAGCTGCATTTGAACTCCTGATCTCAAGCAACCCTCCCATCTAAACCTCTCAAGTAGCTGGGACTACAGGTGTGTACCACTGCACCCAGTAATTTTTTGTTTTTTAAGAAGAGCAGAACTCTCTACAAGAGACATCCTAAATAGGAGGCTGTCGCCTTAGCAATTTAAAACAATTAGGGCAAAGGCAGAGTGAGTACTTTCCCTCCAATAGAACCCACATTTTGCTTACCCATCACAATGATAGATGTCATTACATCCCTGATCAATCTCAAGCAAGAAATACCCAGTAATATTTAATGCAACACACAAAGCAAACAGCACCAAGAGCCAGTCTGCCTACAGTTTACTGGCAGGTAGTGCCCTCCTGAGCATTAGGAACTACCAGCAACACCACACATGGCCGAGGCTTCAGACTCCAAGCAGCCACTTTATTCCCAAGCAAAAAACTTCAAATTACAAGTTTTATATGTAACTTTCAAACACCCTACAGTAGCTAGGAAGTCCAGCAGTTTATGAAACAGTAAGAATTGTTATTGTTTTTATGTAATTATTGTTTGTTGATGAAACAATTCTTATTGTTTCATAAACTGCACAGGGCTGGACTTCCTAGCTATTATAGGGAGCTTGTTATTTACATATAAACTTCATGAAGTTTCTTGAAGAAGTGTGTAAGAACACATTACCAGCCAGTACCAGTGGTTATTTCTTGGGGTGGAATAGAGATTGGGAAGTAGAGAGTGGATTTACATTTTATATTTTGCACCCTTCTGAATTGATTGAATTTTTATCATAAGCATTTGTTACACTTAGACACTTAAGAGTGCTTTTTAGGCTACCTAGCATTGAAAGACTGGCTTCTTAGAGAGAAATCCTAAACAGATGGCAGCATGGCCCCCTCTGCTGACGGGATAAATATTCACTCTCTCCCATTTTCTGGCAAGTAATGAGCAAGCAATCCACCTTGGTTCAGACAATCAGGCATTCCTGTCTGGGACTCTCAGTCTCAAAGGAATAATGTCAAGTCACAGGGTCAGAGAGAGCTGACTCTCACAAGGAGGGCAGTGGTGACAGTGCCAGGGACAGCAGTGTCTGGCAGCAGCAGTGCCAGGGTGTTGCCCTTAGCAGGGTATTCCTGTGATGCAACCTTGGCTGTGGTTCTATCTGCCTGACTTCCCTTGGTTGCTGTTCATTTGCCAGGCTTGATTTTCTGGCTTTTAGATTCTGTGAACCGCCCTATGTATGTCCAACAAATTCTCTTTCTGCCAAGGTTGGTCCTTGGAGTCAAAGAACCCTGACCTACAATTTGTTCATTCATTCATTCACTTGCTCATTAGAAAGTATTAGCTGCTTACTATGTGTTGAGAACTGTTTTAGGCCCAAGGATTCTGCAGTGAACAAAACAGATAAAAATCCCATCCCCCAAGGAGGTTCTATTCTAGTGTATCTCACTTCTTCCCAGACCCTGCCCTTCCTTTATCTTTCTCCAGAAGTCTGTTGTACTTTGCAATTTATATTATCCTCCAGCCTTAATCCAAGCTACTCTTTCTCAGCTCCCTTGACATGAAGGATTCAAGGACCTTTCTGGTCTTTCTGGCCTTGCTTTTGAGGTCGTGTCAACTCAACTTTTCAACTCCATGAATGGTCATTCATCATCATTCCATCCAATAGCCCCTAGACTATTCCAGGCACTCTGCTAGGAGTTGGAGATGCAGTGTTGAAGTAGTCACTGCCCTCAAACAGATTCCAGTGCAGCAACAGAGACAAAGGACATTTATGTTGCAGTAACCCCCCCTTATCCATGGTTTCACTTTTTGTGTTTTAGTGATGCAGTACTATATAATAAGATATTTTGACAGAGAGGGAGACTGCATTCACATAACTTTTATTACAATCTATTGTTATAATTGTTCTATTTTATTATTGTTTTTCTTAATCTCTTACTGTGCCAAATTTATAAATTAGACTTTATCACAGTATGTGTGTACAGTAAAAAACATACTATATATGGTATGCGATTCAGTACTATCCTCAGTTTTGGGTCTCCACTGGGGTCTTGTAAAGTAAGGGAGGACCACTGCAGGTCTAAGCAGTGATCTGTACCAGAGTAAAGGAAGGACAGCATGTTATGTGCATGGGAGCATGTGACATGAATACCTTACCTAGTTTAGGAAGGGCCAGCAAAGGCCTCCTGGGGGAAGTGATGTGTAAGCTGAGATCTGAGGGGTGAATTAGAGTTAGCCAGCTGAAGAGGATATAGAAGACTCTGGTCAGAAGGAATAGCACTGTCATATTCTAGAAGTAAGACAGAACATGGCACATTAGGGCAGATGGCAGGGGTTCAGGATGGCGGGGCCAGGAGATGTAAGCCATTTGGAGGGGTAGGATAATGGTGAAGGTAAGACTGGAAGGGAAATGGAGACTCTTATTAGCCTTCCATAGCTTGATTCTCAGACCAATAGGAATCCATGCAACAAGAGCTTAAACAAGGGAGACAGCAGAAAGGTGTACTGTCAGATCTGCAAATTAGAAAGATCGCTCTGGACGCTGGTGGAGTGAATTGGAGAGGGAAAAGATGGAGGCATGGAAGTTATTGAAGAGCCTGCCAAAGTAGTCCAGATGAGAAATACTGTATCTTGGGTTACCAGGGGTAGGAGAGATGAAAAGAAGCAGAAACATTTATTGAATACAATCAAGAAGACTTTCTGATGGATAGCTGGATCTGAGATGATGAAGGAGAGCAAAAAGTCAAAGATGACTCCCAGGTGTCAATAGCCAGGTGGACAGTGAGCCATTAATCAAAAAGAAACAAAATGTTGAAGAGAAAATGACTTTAGTTGAGCATGTTCAGTTTGAAGAACTGCCTGATTGACAGCTGGATTTGTGGGTTTGGCTTTTGGTGCAGAGATCTGAGCTGGAGGAAGGAATCTAGGATCAAAGCGACAGTTACTGAGGTCATGGGAGTAGCAAGATGACCCTGGAGTAAGTGCAATCATGTGGCGGACTGTATTATTGCTACAACTACTCATTGCTCATTTCTAGGGAAGGATTAGATTTTTGCCACCCTGTTAATGTCAGGCTTGGCCATAAGACTTGTTTTGGTCAATGAAATGTGAGTGGAAATGACATGTGTCACTTCCCTTCTGTGCAGGTGCTCCAAGTCCAGCTCAAGGTTCTCCATGGTCTCTTTTCCCTCTGCTATTTCAAGCAGCAATGTTCCAGAGAGAGAGAGAGTCCACTCAGTCAGCTGAGGTCACAGAATAAAGATTATGAGGAAGCAAGCTGTAGCCAACTCACAGTGAGCATGTAGTTAAAGCCAAAAATAAATGTTTGCTGTTATAAGCCACTGAGATTTGGGGGTCATTTGTTACTGCAGCAAAACCAAGCCCACTCTGACTGACACAGGTGGGAAGAAAAGTGGGTCAATGACAGAAGTGGAAAAATGACATTGAAGGGTCCCCAGGGAAAGCAGAGACTAGAAAGAAAGCCCCTCCTACCCTGGTCTCTCCCTCACAGAAACCCCTGCAGACTCTCTCTGCTGGCCAATTCGGGTTTCCACTCCATCAAAAGCAAACCCTTCTTTCCTTTTTCTGCCCACTCTTCTATCTTTTCTTCTGTCGGAAGCCATATGCATCAACTCTCAGGCCTGGGGCACAACCAGGACAGATGATGCAGAAGCAGCCCACCTTTCCCTCTCCTTCCAATCTGTCCCTGCCCTGGCCCAGCCTGTGACTTACTCTCTTCGCTCCCACTAGTTTTCAAGCCATATTGTGGATACATTTCTGGCTACCTTGTTCTTGGCCTTGACCCCAACCCTGCGCCCGGGTTGTGTGGGGAGCCTGATGTCCACGTGCCCGGGTACAGCCTCTGGGACGCCCTGCACCTAGGCAGTCCGTGACCATTCTGACTCATCCTGAGCTTCTGGCCTTGGTCCCTGGATGTCGCCCCAGATGGACAGCTGTCAGCCAGTTGATCTTTCCAGATTCTAGTTGGTCTGACTCCTTTTTCCTCCACATTCCCTAGCCTCAGCCTCAGCATTTGGACCATAACACACTGGATGACTATGGCCAAATCTTCTCACCTATTAGCTGTCTCCCAGTCAGTCTGGAGGGCCACTGCTCACCCAGAACACACAGCCTGTGTAGGTGTCTTTATTTATCCTGAACATGTGCAATACAGGTGCTTCTGCTCGTTTTCAACCTGCAACAACAGGCTGCCTGGATCCCCCACCTTCCAGCCTCCTGAGATGTGTCTCTCCTTTCACAATCGATTAGGAATGAGACTGACGCTCTGTTTAAAAGTGACTTTTTTTTCCAAATTAACAAGACTATGCCACTTTCCCTGGCTTAAGCCCAGTCCCCAAACCAGAGGGCCACCAGGCATCCCAGGCGTGGTCCTATCAGCCTACCCATGGTGATTCCGATCAGAACGGAGGCGAAGACAATGAATCATATCTATCTTTTTTTCAAGTTGAATCACTGTGCAACATTTTGTATACGTGTTCACAATGGTAGCTACTCATAGTTACTGAAAGCTTATTAGACAGCAGATAACATGCTAACCACTTAACATATATTACCTATTTTTTTCCCAGTTCACAAATGGTGAAACTCAGATTTTAAAAGTTTACATAATAAGGAAACACAGCCAGTACCAGTAGGGTTCTATTCTCCGCCTGACTCCAGAGCCTTTTTTTTTTTTATTATTCTACTGTGTGTGTGTGTGTGTGTGTGTGTGTGTGTAAAACACATATGTGTGTGTATACATATAGGTGAATATATATATACACAGGTGTGTGTGTACATATAAACATATGTGTAGGTGCATTTATATATCTGTGTACATGTATATAACTAGGTAAATATGTTGTGAAGGTGTATATATGTGTGTGTGTGTATGTAGGTGTATATGCAGGTATATATGTAAATGTGTGTATAGCTATATATATGTGTGTTTGTGAGTATATATATATATGTGTGTAAAACTGAAAGGGTCAAAATTTTATTATCTTAGGTTAGAAAATAGGTAATACATCCAGTTTTAACCAGTTGGTATCACACCTATTATAATACAACATTCTAATATAAGTTTTTTCGTTTTTTTGTTTTTTTTGAGATGGAGTCTCGCTCTGTCACCCCGGCTGGAGTGGCACAATCTCAGCTCATTGCAACCTCTGCCTCCCAGTTTCAAGCAATTCTCATGCCTCAACCTCCCAAGTAGCTGGGATTACAGGCACCCGCCGCCACCTCTGGCTAATTTTTGCATTTTTAGTAGAGATGGGGTTTCACCATATTGGCCAGGCTGGTCTCGAACTCCTGACCTCAAATGATCTCCCACTTCTGCTTCCCAAAGTGCTAGGATTACAGGCGTGAGGCACCGCGCCCAGCCACAGAAGTTCTAAAATGCTTTTAAAATTACATTTTATGTGGAAGTTGTTTGGGAATGGCTCTGTGAGGAGAGGAGCACTGGGTTCTAGTCCCAGCTTTGCCACTGCCCAGCATGTAGCTTCTGAGTCAAAGGCTCCTATCTGTAAAATGAAGGAATTTGACTTGATGCCTTACCAGGGCCATTCCTGCTCTGAAATGACACAATTCAGAAGAAATAAAATATCAAATCATATCTCTCTTGAAATAATAACTACATATTTAAAGTTGAATAATCCTTGCTCATAAGGGGTATTAGAATGTGCACTTTTAATTTTCTAGTGTCTTTTTCCATCCTGAAAGCCTTGCAATTTATTTTCTCTAAGCATCAATGAGGAATAAAAAATTTCATATGACTTCCAGTCAAACGAATGCATTAAAACAGAGCAATTGTAAAACATTAGTGGTAATTCTTAGTTTTCTGCATAAATTAGAAGCCCCAAAATGAATCAAATTGTATATCCTCTCTAAGTTAAGTGGGATAAACAATGCATCGTGAAAGGAATCAGTTTTAGAGAATGGACAGAAACTATTTTTGTAAAGGCCAACTAAAGGGGCTCAGTGTGGACACACCCTTTAGAAATGATGGGGAGTTAGGTTTCACAGCTCTCACTGAAGATTCAGACTGTTTATTCTGGCAAAAGCCCACTAATCCCATCTTTAGCTGCTACTGGAGGAAAAACAATGACAGATGAGTTCAAGATTTTCTCAGATGATTCCAAATTTGTTAGTCAAAATCCTACCATCCGAAGCTGGTAGGGAAACAGATACAGAATAGAAGGGTTTTAGATCTAACTCATTAATTTGAAATTTATCCATTCTGCTCAGTTACTAGCATCAGAGCAATGTAAATTAGATTTGAGGCACAAGAAAGAGTAAAAATTGTTTCATATTGAAGGATGAGTTTGCAAAACTTCTTGTGTGAATGAATTTGAACAGAAAGGAATAAGAGAAGAGGAAAGGCCGGGTGCAGTGGCTCACGCCTGTCATTCTAGCACTTTGGGAGGCCAAGGCGGGTGGATCACGAGGTCAAGAGTTCAAGACCAGCCTGACCAAGATGGTGAAACCCCGTCTCTACTAAAAATACAAAAATTAGCTGGGTGTGGTGGCAGGTGCCTGTAATCCCAGCTAGTCAAGAGGCTGAGGCAGGAGAATCACTTGAATCTGGGAGGCAGAGGTTGCAGCGAGCTGAGATCACACCACTGCACTCTAGCCTGTGCGACAGAGCAAGAGTCCATCTCGAAAAAAAAAAAAGAGTGGAAAAAGGTCAGGAAATGGTGGGGATAACAGTTCTTCATTCCCAGGAATTTTTTGAGATAGTAGCAAATAAAATACATGAGTACCAGCCAGGTGAGTTGGCTCACACCTGTAATTCCAGCACTTTGGGAGGCCGAGGTAGGTGGATAGCTTGAGGTCAGGAGTTGAAGACCAGCCTGGCCAACACAGTGAAACCCTGTCTCTACTAGACATACAAAAATTAGCCGGATGCGGTGGCGGGCACCTGCAATCCCTTGGGAGGGTGAGGCAGGAGAATCACTTGAACTTGGGAGGCAGAGGATGCAGTGAGCAGAGATTGCTCCACAGCACTCCAGCCTGGGTGACAGAGTGAGACTCCATCTCAAACAAACAAACAAACAAACAAAACAACAAAAACCAAAAAACCCCAAACATAAGTACCCATTGTGGTAAATGGCATAAAGGAGACATGCAAGAGATGGTAACAACCATGTGTTCTCTCATAAACTCAGTATCAAGAAGTCTCCCAATCCATTCTTTCTCCATACGAATGAGAGAGGACATTACTAACAGTATAATCCAGTAAGATTTTCTCTACCTTTGTCACAGTTTTTATCTTTTAAATGTCCCTTAATTTTTCACCTTCTCATTATTTATCATTTAAAATAAGTATGTGTTATCTTAATATATGGAAAATATTTCTTTAGGAAAACAAATATATGCTTAGTATTTATTTCATGCAAAATAAAATCTTCAGATGGCTAAGGCAGATTTGCTTAAAAGTGTTACAGTCCTTCTAGAAAACTGTAACCACAGAACACAGCATTTCAAGGAAAAGTTTAATAACTAGTTTATCCTGACTTTAAAATGTTTAGCCAGGTGCAGTGGCACACATCTGTAGTTGCAGCTACTCAGGAGGCTGAGGCAGGAGGATCACTTGAGCCCATTAGTTCAAATCCAGCCTGGGCAATACAGGAAGACTCTGTCTTAAAAAAAAAAAAAAAATCCAAAAAGTTGGCCAGGCATGGTGGCTCACACCTGTAATCCCAACACTTTGTGGGAGGCCAAGGTGGGAGGATCACTTGAGCCTAGGAGTCTGATGCTGCAATGAGCCATGATCATGCCATTACACTCCAGCCTGGGTGACAGACTGAGATTCTGTCTCAAAAACTTAAAAAGCATGCAATCCTAAAGAATATGTCAGTTCTCATCTTACTCACCTTGAAATTTAGATACATGGAATCATACAGTATGTATTTTCTCCCATCTGGTTCGATCAGCATTATGTTTTTAGAGTTTGCTCATGTTTTTACACATAACTGTAGTTCATTTAGTTGCTTTTTAGTATTACATTGTATTTAACAATGTATCCATTCTACTCTTCTACTGTTGATGGGTTGGTTCCAGTTTGGGGCTACTGTAAACCAGGCTGCTGTCAACTTTCCATTCATATTTTTTGGCAACAGTGTGCACGAATTCTTAGGAATGGAACTGCCGGGTCATGGGGTGTGCATGTATTTACCTTTTGTGGATCGTAGCAAACCACTGTTCAGAGTGTGGCCATAGTTATTTTTCTTTTTTTTTTTTTTTTTTTTTTGAGACAGAGTCTCGCCATAGTTATTTTTCATTCTCTCACTCCTCTGCCTTTTTTGTATTTTCCCATCTTTCCCCTCCTTTTTCTTCTCTTTCTTTCTCCCTAAGAGGCTTTAGCATCTCCTGACCAAAAGAAAAGTTTAGTTAATATCGTTTAGTTGGCTACCACAGACTCGTTGACATATTTCGTGTTAGGGAGGACTACAGAAGACATTTCCTTTCTGAATTCCTATACAAGTCAAAGTACTATTCAGCTATTCAAGTTGATATAAGCATAGTTACATCTTCATTGATACTATATGCCAAGGATGTTATCTCCTGCACACTGGGAAAACTTAGCCTTCATTTTTCATGTTGACTGCCAGAAAACCTGGAGCCAAATTTACCCATATGCAGCAAGGAAATAGGTCAGTGCTTCTAAAGTGTGGTCCTACAGCCACCTGCATCAGGATTACCTGGGGGCACGGGTTAACAATATAGGTGCCAGGGGTCCCAGGGTGAGGTTAACGAACTTGCATTTTTAACAAATACCCCATGGGGAGTACAGTGGATGCTAAATTTTGAAACTGCTGATATAATGCTACATGATCTTGCATTTTAACTTTCATTCTGACTCAATATTATGATCTTATCATTGTGTTTCCTTCCTCTGTCACTCAGTTGTTAATCCATAGTACATTGTCATATCTTATGTATACTTCTAAATCACCTATGATCATTTCCAATTCAAGAGCTGGACTGGTAGATGAATAGACAGATAAATGCTAGACTAGCTATTTAAAAAGAAAAAGCTGTCTGTCATCCCTTAACCACAGATGCCACTAGCCACTCTAAAAGCATCAAAAAGAGATTAAGAAGATTACTAAATGTACTTTGACATTGAACCATCTTACAATTTCATCATGACACATTTAGAGCACCAACAAAGAGGGACAATGATGAGTTAGCTCAGACTAGCAGTCCAAAAGGAAATTCTTTGTTTCCTCACCCACAGTTCCTAAGCCAAGCCTAGAGACCTTTCAGGGAGAATCTTCAGCACTGCCGAGAATTCTGCCTGTGGTTCATATGACCTTGGATTTCAAAAAAATTACTCGTCTAAAATGTAATGTAAAAAGGGAAATTAAGTGGCCGTGATGGATTTTTCAAAGTTATAACGGCATCCGTTTCTGCAATAGAAAAGATTGAAATAGTTTGCAGTTGGATTTCTTATATTTTAACGAAATTTCTGGCCACCCACTGAGGAGCAGCCAGTCATCATTCCTCTGCCAAAGACAGCCTGGAAGAAAATTGGCATGGGTCGGCTGTTTATTGTGCAGACAAGCTGCAAAATCAAGGTCCAGATTTTCAAAAGTATACCCACTGCAAAGGCTGGCTGCCCTACAGCGGTAAGAGAGAAAATACAATCCAGACAAGCTGTTCAAGAAGCAAAACAGAGCAGTGGATCTTGTCATGGGAATTAAGAAATTATAACAGAATCAGACTCACCAATCAGGTGTCAAAAAAAAAAAAACCTAAGGTTCTATTTACTACACTTACCTTGACTCTGATATCAACATACCCTGTCCAAGAGGGAAAACGCCTACGGTAATTCAATTACCAAAAGTGTGTAAAACAAAACAACATCAATATTTGCCACTGTTGGACTTCATCACAATTAGGTTGGTTGAAGCATTGAAGAACTAATACCATATTATAAAATGCACACTTAAATTGTATCTGACTTCTAGAAGATAATCATATTATTTTTCATGTAATAGCTAACACTTTTAAACTAGTAGTTCCAACTATATGCCAGGCCCTGTTCTAAGCACTTCACACATCTTAACTCATGTAATCCTTGCAAAAACCCAAGACAGTGATACTATTATTAGCCCCATTTTACAGATGGGGAAACTAAGGCAGAGAGATTTGGTGCTTTTCCCAAGGACCTTAAGCTAGTAGGTAACTCTAGAGTGCATGCTTTTAATCACATTTGCCATTGTCAATCATTTCTGTTATTGTGAAGGGACAATAATGACCTGAATTTCAACTTAACAATTTTTAAAACTTGTGTTTTAGAAACAGGGTCTTGCTATGCTGCCCAGGATGGAGTGCAGTGGCTATTCACAGGCACAACTGTAGCACACTGCAGCCTCGAACCCCTGGGCTCAAGTGATCCTCCCACGTCAGCCTCCTGAGTAGCTGGGACTACAGATACTCGCTGTGCCAGCTAACCTAACAATATTTTTGAAAGTGCATTAACCAAACAAAAGCATAAGGATTTGTACTTAAGCCACTCAGCTTCACTCTGCATCACATATTTCCGTAAAATTGCATTTCATTTGCATAATGGCACAATGACTGTTTCTAACATGCAAAATTCATCCACCACTTCTAAGACACTGTAATTGTTGTTTTGGCTTTTATAAAAACATCACCATGGTAAAGCAAAAACCCAAGCTGCCTACAGCTGGAATCATGGATCTTGGGATCTTGGCTCCCCAGACCAAAGAAAATAGGAGTTAAACAGCAATAGATATAAGAGAGAGACTCTTCAGGAGTACCTTAAAAGAGAGAAAGACTTGAAACCTAGTAGTCCTAGTAAGTTTAAAAATCAAGACACACACAAAAAAAATAGAATTGTAAAATCAATTTTGTAAAAATTGTAAAATCTCCTTTTGTAGAAGGAGAGTGCACTTTAGCTTCCAATGAAAAAGAATAAATTCGAAATGGGGAGAGTTTTGAGTGGAGTCATGGCTTTGGAAGATCTAAGTGATCTCTTCCTGCCTCCATTAGAAGTCTGTGTTAATTTGAATAGCTGTTAATACTTATAACAGTAATATTTCTTTTTTTTCCTTTTCTTTTTTGAGACAGAGTTTCACTCTGTCCCCCAGGCTAGAGTGCAGTGGCGTGATCATGACTCAATGCAACCTCTGCCTCCTGGGTTCAAGTGACTCTCATGTCTCAGCCACGAGAATTACACTGGGATTACAGGCATGCGCCACCACGCCCAGGTAATTTTTGTATTTTTAGTAGAGGTGGGGTTTCACCATGTTGGCCACAGTGATCTTGAACTCCTGGCCTCAAGCAATCCACCCGCCTTGGCCTCCCAAAGTGCTGGGATTACAGGCGTGAGCCACCATGCCTCGTCATAACAGTAGTATTTCAAGCACCTGTAGACAAAGCTACCACCCATAAATCCAGCTGAGACTTAGCGGACTGTTTAAAGTTCTTGCCTGTGTAACACAGAGTTGGTGGCAGTGGCCAAAGAGAAGGTAGGACTGATGTCCAGGTCCAAGTAGCCTTTCCGTGGGGACCAGGTTTGGACAGTAAGAGTTCAAAAGATATGTATTGAATGGAGGGCCACATCACCAAGGCTCACCTAGAAGTGGGGCCGCATCACCTCGATCTAGAATATCCGCAGCATCGGCACCCCCAGAGGAAGGGAAGCCTCAAAAAGGCAGAGCCAGGATCATTACATAGAGTTTTTGATCGCTGAGCGAGGGTACCTGGACAAAGATGCAGGTGAAGAATGAACTCACCGCCCTTCTGCTGACCAAGCGGTGGAGCAAGGCCACCTCCTTTCACAGGAAGGAAGGGGCACTTTGTAATTTGTACAGAGGTGCCATATGGCTTGAGCAGCCCTATAGAGCAACGCCAAGGCATTGAGCAGCCACAGCAACCTGACCTAAAGTGACGGGAGGCAGAAAGTACCCTATGGAGGCACAAAGGGAGGGAATCCTTATCCTGGTGTAAATCCACTGTCATCTCTGCCTCTGGCATTCGAGTTCAGATAATAATGTTTACCACTAGAAAGTTCTTCCTGTATACATTCTCCATGTGATAGCTTTCTTCCAAAGTACACATGTTCCAAATAGTTAAAGTTAATGCACACAGATTACGGAGCATTTTCTCCTAATGATGACGGATAATCATAGAGCCATCGCAGGCACCATCTGGTAAGTTCTGTAGGATAAATGTCCTTCAAACAGAAAGACATAAATCTGCAGTAACTGAATTGAATAATTTAAATCTGTCAAAGGTAGATGGGGAAATGTTTAGGGCCAATTTCTCTCTTTTGTTTTATTGAGTAAATTGATACCAAACTACTTTGATCTTTTCTAATCGATGATAACATATTTTATTAATTTATTTTAAACTTTTTTTTAGAACAGTTATCTCAAATGGCATGATTATAGGGTGGTTTGTTTTCTTTGCTAATGTGTTACTATTTTTTTCCAAATTGTCTGCAATGATTTTCTTTCTTTCTTTCTTTCTTTCTTTCTTTCTTTCTTTCTTTCTTTCTTTCTTTCTTTCTTTCTTTCTTTTTTTTTTCAGATGGAGTCTCGCTCTATCACCAGGCTGGAATGCAGTGGCGCCATCTCAGCTCACTGCAACCTCCACACCTAAGTAGCTGGGACTACAGGCGTGCCTCACCATGCCCAGCTAATTTTTCTATTTTTAGTAGAGACAGGGTTTCACCATGTTGGCCAGGATGGTCTCGATTTCTTGACCTCATGATCCCCCCACCTTGGCCTCCCAAAGTGCTGGGATTACAGGTGTAAGCCACCATGAACAGTCGTATCATTTTTATAATCAGAAGTAATATATAATTTTTTTTTCTTCACTTGTTTCTTTGTTCCTTCCACCTACAGACAGCGTTGGTTCAGGTTAGGAAATGAAAGAGGCTGGTAAAATTGGTCACTGGCTTGGCAAGAATAAAACCCAGCAGTGTAAATGGCAAAGACAAGACACCATGTGTGAAAGGTAGACCTGGCCCTGCACCATCCATGCAGCATGCTACAGGGTGATTCCACTTTCTCTGAGTTCACGGGAGAGAACACTAGGTATGACATGTGACTGTATGCCTTGGCATGGAGCCCAGGGCCTGGCAGACAGTGTATGCTGCACGTGTGTTCCTTCACGGCTTGGAGAGATGATTTTATGAGTAGCAGCAGCAAAAACATAGCACAGGATGTGTCCTTGGCATGTTAATTTCTCTAAGTCTCAGTTTCCTCATCTTTAAAGTAGGAATAATAATACCACATAGAGTTGTTGTGAATAGTAAATAAAAATAACGTGCATAAAATACATAGCACATGCTTGGTTGACCCAGGAATTCCACTTCTTGGTATGTACCCAAAAGAATTGAAAGCAGAGACTCAAACAGATATTTGTACACCCATGTTCATAGCAGCATTATTCACAGTAGCCAAAGGGTAAAAACAACCTACATGTCCATCGACAGATACATGGATAAACAAAATGTGGCATATACATGCAAGGGAACAACACTCAGCCTTAAAAAGGAATACAATTCTGATACTGCTAAAACATAGACAAGCCCTGAAAATATTATGTTAAGTGAAATACACCAGACACAGAAGGATAAATATTGGATTCCCCATATATAAGGTGCCTAGAACAGGCAAATTCATAGACACAGAAATAAAAGAGGTTTCCGGGGTCTGGGGGCAGGGAGCAGTGAGGAGTTATTTTTAATGGGTACAGAGTTTCTGGTGGGATAATGAAAAAGTTCTGGAAATGGGTAGTGTGATGGTTGCATAACACAGTGAATATACTGATGCCACTGAACTGCACACCTAAAAATGGTTAAAATGATGGATTTATGTTATGTATATTTTACTGCAACGAAAAAGTATTGGGTTAATGGTAGATATTTCTTCTGTCATTATTAATAATAGAAATAATCAGTTCACACAAACAAAGTATAGGCAACACATAAACTTGAACTGACTCATAGCACAGTGATGAGAAAATATCCCATGAGATTGTTTGGGGAGGGAGCATGGCAGGGGTGGTGTGGGGGAGGAGAGGGCTGGCATACGGCAGTGACACCAGTTAGAGCCCAGGGCTTGAGTCTCAGGAGCTGGGGCAGGAGCCAGCAAGGTGTAGGGTACCTGAGGAAGCTGAGAGTAAGAGGACTGGGTCTGAAGCAAATTCTAGAGATTGCAAAGATCAATCACAGTGAGTCCCAGCAAGACACAGGAGCCAAATGAGGCTAAAGAGAGGTGACTATGCCGGGTGCATTGGCTCACGCCTGTAATCCCAGCACTTTCAGAGGCCTAGGTGGGTGGATCAGCTGATGTCAGGAATTCAAGACCAGCCTGGCCAACATGGTGAAACCCCATCTCTACTAAAAATACAAAAATTAGCTGGGCATAGTGGTGCACACCTGTAGTCCCAGCTACTTGGGAGGCTGAGGCAGCAGAATCACTTGAACCTAGGAGGCGGAGGTTGCAGTGAGCTGAGATGGCGCCACTGCACTCCAGCCTGGGTGACAGAGTGAGACTGTCTCAAAAAAAAAAAAGGAGGGGGGTGAGGGTGGTGGGGGAGAATAATAGTTAAGGCTTTTGTGGTTACAACTGCCACTCACCTCAATGGGATTAAACATACATGGGGATTTCATTGGCCTGTGCACTTGAAAAGTGCAGGGAGAGTTCCAGCTCCAATAAATTGGATCCCGGCATGCAGAGGATATTAAAGAACTTTGCTTGACCCAGCAATCCCATTACTAGGTATATACCCAAAGGATTATAAATCATTCTACTATAAAGACACATGCACACGTATGTTTATTGCAGCTCTATTCACAATAGAAAGACTTGGAACCAACCCAAATGCCCATCAATGATAGACTGGATAAAGAAAATGTGGCACATATGCACCATGGAGTACTATGCAGCCATAAAAAGGGATGAGTTCATGTCCTTTGCAGGGACATGGATGAAGCTGGAAACCATCATTCTCAGCAAACTAACACAGGAACAGAAAACAAACACTGCATGTTCTCACTCATAAGTGGGAGTTGAACAGTGAGAACACATGGACACAGGGAGGGCAACATCACACACCAGGGCCTGTCGAGGGGTGGGGGGCTAGGGGAGGGATAGCATTAGGAGAAAAAGCTAATGTAGATGATGGGTTGATGGGTGCAGCAAACCACCATGGTACGTGTATACTTATGTAGCAAACCTGCACGTTCTGCACATGTATCCAAGAACTTAAAGTATAATTTAAAAAAAAAAGAGAACTTTGCTACCCCATCCATTAGCTGTGGCACCTCCTTATTGTCTTCGTTCACACAGGCAGCAGCCATAGGGTCCCCTGTGAGAGATTCTTTTTCCAGGATTGACTCCGATTTGCCTGGTTTGGATCACAAGCCCACCCCCAAACCAGTCACTGAGGCCAGGGCAGCAGAATAGGCTAATTAGCCATGGGCCATCTCCAGTGGACTATATAGAGGTGCTGTTGATAGATTCAGTAGACTGGATGCCGATTGGAGAAAAAGGAGGAATGTTCTGTAGCAGGAGACAAAATTCAAAGTGTAGGAAGCTAGATAGAAACAGAAAAAGAACTGAGAATAAGCAGAGGTCATGAGTGGGCACAAAGCGAGGGAGTCTCAGACAAGTACAGATGAGGGTGGAGGGTCTGTGGTCTGGCTTACTGCCTACCAGTAACTAGCACATGAGTCAGGACAGCTTAAAGGCGCAGGCTCTTGGTTGCCTATTGCCTATGGGCCAGAGTTCCTCTGTACTGAGTTCTAACAGGGTTGCCTGAGCCTCCCCAGTGTCTCCACCTTGTAATTAGAGTTACACAATGAAAATCAGGAGATTACCTTCTAAAGCCAGAACCCCTCTAAACAGTGATGAAATAGGACATAAGCCCAAGCCTCAGTTTCCTCAATAGGACGGGTTGAATTACGAGGCACATAGGAATCTGTATGTCTGGGCCTCCATCCTAAACAACTGTAAATTAGTTATGATACCAAAACAAAAGATGGGTGAGCTTATTAAATAAAGTGATATGTGAAAGTATTCTATAAATTACAAAGAACCAGGCAAATTAGCTGTGGTTATTATTTTTAATGTCAGCAGACAGGGGAGGTAAAAAGGAGGAAAAAAAAAGTGGAAGGGTATCCTAGTTAAGAGTAGAGATAAAAACAGGAAAAGAGGCTGGGTGTGGTGGCTCACACCTGTAATCCCAGCACTTAAAGAGGCCAAGGTGGGAGGATAGCTTGAGGCCAGGAGTTCATATGCAGCCTAGGCAACATAGCGAGAAGCTGTCTCTACAGTTTTTTTTTTTTAATTAGCTGGGTGTGGTGTGCACGCCTGTAGTCTTAAGTGCTTGGGAGGCTGAGGCGGGAAGATTGCCTGAGCCTGGAAAATCACCTGAGCCTGGAAGTTCGAGGCTGTAGTGAGCTATGATTGTGCCACTTATAACTCATGGCGCTCTAGCCCCCAAAAAACATGACAGGCAAAATAAAAATTGTATATATGGGCTGGACGCAGTGGCTCACGCCTGTGATCTCAGCACTTTGGGAGGCTGAGGCAGGTGGATCATGAGGTCAAGAGATTGAGACCCTTCTGGTCAACATGGTGAAACCCCATCTCAACTAAAGAAAAAAAAAAATACAAAAATTAGCTGGGCATGGTGGCGCATGTCTGCAATCCCAGCTGCTCGGGAAGCTGAGGTAGGAAAATTGCTTGAACCTGGGAGGCAGAGGTTGCAGTGAGCCGAGATCATGCCACTGCACTCCAGCTTGGCGACAGAGGGAGACTCCATCTCAAAAAAATATATATATGTATTTTGTATATATATGTATTATGTATATAATATACATATAAAACATATATGTTTATGTTTTTTTTTTTTCCGGGGTTGAGTTGGAAGTCACAGATGGCCTCTCCATGTCCTTGACACTATCCACTCCTCTCTGCAATCTGGCGTCTATGCCCTGTTACTCCACTGCCAAAGGTCATCAGTGACTACCCACACTGCCAGATCTGTGGGATGTTCATCAGCCATTACCTTTACAAAGTTCATTACTGCTCTTGACACTGTTGTCGTTTGTCTCCATTCTTTTTTTTTTTTTTTTTGAGACGGAGTCTCGCTCTGTCGCCCTGGCTGGAGTGCAGTGGCGCGATCTCGGCTCACTGCAACCTTCGCCTCCCGGGTTCACGCCATTCTCCCGCCTCAGCCTCCTGAGTAGCTGGGACTATAGGAACCCGCCACCACGCCCGGCTAATTTTTTGTATTTTTAGTAGAGACGGGGTTTCACCGTATTAGCCAGGATGGTCTCAATCTCCTGGCCTCGTGATCGGCCCGCCTCGGCCTCCCAAAGTGCTGGGATTACAGGCGGGAGCCACCGTGCTCGGCCCCTTTGTCTCCATTCTTAAAACTCCCTACTGTTTTGGGACAATGCGGTCCCATAGGTCTCCTCCTACCTTCATGTTCCTTTGTGGACTCCCTTCCCTTACCCACTTCTGAAAACACTCACATTCCCCAGTGTTCCTTGCTCCGGGGATATTAACCTCTCTCATCGTTTTGACTCCCATGTGTATGCTCCACCTGCATGGCTCCAGCCCTGCCCACTCCGCTGAACTTCAGCCCATTGAACATCCCTCACACGGCTCTAATACCCCAGAAATCTGCAGTGGAAGTCATTGGTCCCTCGCCTCCAAGTCCTTTTACTTCCTATTTCCCATCTCAGGCAGTCGCAAAGGACAGATGCCTACTCATTCATTCTCCCTCCTCTTTTCTGCGCTCCCCAGCTCACACTGGCTCTGTGTTTTGTCTCTTTACCCGGTTCTTATTCCTCCTTAAAGATTTGGCTCCAAGGTGGTTTCGCAGAACCCCAGGTGGAAGAGAGCTCACCCAGTGGCCTGCACAGAACTCTACCTTATTACCTCTTACGAGATTACATTGAAGCACCTGTCTATGACTGTCCTTCAAACTACACCCCCCAACCTCATGGCCCACCGGACTCTAAGTGCTTCAAGGACACGGGCTTTTTGTTGGGTTTTTGTACCCACTAAGCCTAGCACACTGCCTGGCACACAGATAATGTTTTTGTTGTTGTCGTTGTTGTTGTTCTGAGACGGAGTCTCACTCTTTGGCACAGGCCGGAGTGCAGTGGCGCGATCTCGGCTCACTGCAGGCTCCACCTCCCGGGTTCACGCCATTCTCCTGCCTCAGCCTCCCAAGTAGCTGGGACTACAGGCGCCCGCCACCATGCCCGGCTAATTTTTTGTATTTTTAGTAGAGACGGAGTTTCACCGTGTTAGCCAGGATGGTCTCGATCTCCTGACCTCATGATCCGCCCCGCTCAGCCTCCCAAAGTGCTGGGATTCCAGGCGTGAGCCACCGAGCCTGGCCACAGATAGTTAATGTTTACTGAACTAAACCAATTCTCGCCAGCTGTGGAGAAGCTAAATAAGAACATTCTGCCTGTGATTAAAATAATTTTACTTTTAACTACCAGCACAGATTATTTAATGTGATCACTTAGCACTGATAGTGTCAAAAGAGGAGGAAGCTCATATATCTAAACTATGAAACAGATGATACAGCAGATTCTGCATTTATATTACTTATTTTGAGAAATATGTATTTCTCTTTTTTTTAACCAGTGATCACATATGAGTCTTAAATAGGAGTAGTTGTGCTTTTCCCAGTAGTTAACTGCATAGAAACTGTCTGATCAAATAAAAATATATAACCTTAGCCAGGTGCGGTGGCTTATGTCTGTAATCCCAGCACTTTGGGAGGCCCAGGCAGGCAGATCACTTGAGGTCAGGAGTTTAAGAACAGCCTACCCAACACAGTGAAACCCTCATCTATATTAAAAATACCAAAACAAAACAAAACAAAAAAACCAGCTAGGCATGGTGGCACATGCCTTTTCAGGTATTCGGGGGGCTGAGGCAGAGGAATCGCTTGAACCCAGGAGGTGAAGGTTGCAGTGAGCCAAGATCACACCACTTCACTTCAGCCTGGGGGACACAGTGAGACTTCATCCCAAAATAAAATAAAATCTGTAACTTTAAAATTCTTTGGGTTATTTCTTCTCCTGAACCTTTCATTTTCAAACTGTACATTTCCAGGTTTTTTTTTTTTTTAAAGATGGGGGCGTAAGTCTTCAAGCCTCCAGATAGGAATCATTTTCTTGCACAACTTTTCTCTGTGTTGTTGGTATTATATTATAAGGAGTAGAACATCATCTAAAACCTTAGAAGGAAATTTATTCAACAGTCCTCAGCAATTATGTTGAATTATGCTAATTAACATTTTCATAATGTTATACATACTAGAAATGTAGTAGGGAATTAAAATTAGTATGTGTTGTACAGAATACACATAATACATCATTTATAGTTGACAGGGGAACTGTGCACTTGTACATCTGCTTTTAGAGACTGATTAAAAATTGTACGGCTAGGCTTACAAAGGAAATGCCAGGCCAGGCAGGGTGGCTCATGCCTGTGATCCCAGCACTTTGGGAGGCCAGGCAGGCAGGCCACCTGAGGTCAGGAGTTCGAGACCAGCCTGGCAAACATGGTGAAACCCCGTCTCTACTAAAAATAGAAAAATTAGCCAGGCGTGGTGGCGCACATCTGTAATCCCAGCTACTCAGGAGGCTGAGACAGGAGAATCGCTCGAACCTGGGAGGCAGAGGTTGCAGTGAGCTGAGATTGTGCCACCACACCCCAGCCTGGGAGACAGAGCAAGACTCCATCTCAAAAAAAAAAAAAAAAAAAAAAAGGAAAATGCCAAAACACACCGTGATCACATTTGTTTGTTCACTGTTTAAAACATACATAAAGGCCAAAAAAGAAAAATCTAAAATTGTATTTAGTATAATTTTATTTTCTTCATGAAGCACAAAGACTATGTACAACTTTCTAATATGAAACATGCTTTTTTTTTCTTTTTGTCATTGTAAAAATCAGTGGTAGTCACCTCATTTATCATGAGCAGTCTGAGATAACTCATAATATGGTGGAAAGAAAATGGCAAGAACAGATTTTAGGAATCCAAGTGTTATAAATCAAGCTTTGAGAATGGAAATCACATGGATAAGACATTTATTCACTTGCATGTACAATTTGCCTCCAGTTGTTTTTTAAGCTGTGAATCCCTCTAAAGCATGCTATTATAATTAAAATGTAATCTCTGCTTTGAAATTTAACATCATGGAAGTTGCACAGGGCAACTATGGGCTCTAAGTCATGCCAGCTCCTCAGGGGATCATCTTCAAAATAGCTTCGTCTGTTTTTTTTGAGGTGGGGAGCACTGTATCTATTAGCATATATAAACTGACTATATCTGTTTGGAAGCAGATGCAATATTTTTATTGCTGAGAAAAGTATAATGAAGGGGGAAAATTGGAAAAATCTAAATGATCATGAAGAGGAAATAGCTAAATTATGGTCAGATAGCAGCAAGGGTTATTCTGTCATTCGGAAGATTTTAAGTACTGGATCAAAATCCCTTCTCTTGGGGAAAGAGAAGCCCGGCATCCATCCCAAACTCTCTAGGGGTTCTTGGGAGTCCACAGTTCGTCCAGTTCCCTGCCCCAGTGAATCCTGGCTCTCTGTCCTGTGCGGCCTCCCATGGCTCCTCCTTCCCCATCTACTGTGGACAGACACACCACATAGAGCCTTTCTTTGATGTTCACAAATAGTGCTTACACAACTTCTTTTATTTGTTTATTTATTTTGAGACGGAGTCTAGCTCTGTCGCCTAGGCTGGAGTGCAATGACGCAGTCTCGGCTCACTGCAACCTCTACCTCCCGGGTTCAAGCAATTCTCGTGCCTCAGCCTCCCGAGTAGCTGGGATTACAGGTGCCTGCCACCATGCCCAGCTAATTTTTGTATTTTTTAGTAGAGACGGGTTTCACCATGTTGGCCAGGCTGGTCTTGAACTCCTGACCTCATGTGATCCACCTGCCTTGGCCTCCCAAAGTGCTGGGATTACAGGCTTGAGCCACCATGCCTGGCCCACACAACTTCTTATATGTGGTAGACTGTAATAAGTATTTGGGGAAATGAGCAAAGGGAGGCCACAGAGGAGGGAGTGAGATACTCAGACACTCTGCGGCACCATACAAAACATAGCAGCAGGACAGGCGTGGTGCCTCACGCCTGTAATCCCAGCACTTTGGGAGGCTGAGGCAGGCGAATCACTTGAGGTCAGAAGTTCAAGACCAGCCTGGCCAACATGGTGAAATCCCGTGTCTACCAAAAATACAAAAATTAGCTGGGCGTGGTAGCATGTGCCTCTAATCCCAGCTACTCAAGAGGCTGAGGCCGGAGTATCTCTTGACCCTGGGAAGCTGGGGTTGCAGTGTGCAGAGATCACGCCACTGCACTCCAGCCTGGGCAAGAGAGTGAGACTGTCTCAAGAAAACTAAAAAAACAAAACAAAACAGTAGCGGCTAACTAAAACCTAAACATCAGCCCTCCCGTGGTTAAAAGACTAGTCATTCCCCCTGCTCACCATCAAAAATAGGAATTTGACTTTGGCTCCTGATTTGCATACTCTTGAGTCCTGACTTTCTCCAGAATCTTGTTGGTTTCTTATGCTAAGCAGATTAGACATCCCCAAGTCACTTTCAGCCCATCCTGGCTGTGCTGTCTTTTCACAACCAAGATGGTTTATCAAAGCTAAATAAAGATGATGTTCTTGCCCAAACAGCAGCTCTGCTTCAGTCATGAAACTAGGCCTTCCTTTCCCACTACTTCACACAGGGGACAACTATGAAATTGCTAAAAACGATGCACCCCTATCACCATAAAAAGATGTTTAAAGTATATATATATATATATACACACACACATATATATACACACACACACATATACAGAGAGAGAGAACAAGAGAGAGAGCTGAGTTATAAAAGAAATGGTAGAAAAGGATATAAAAAATTATTTCATACAGAAACATTTATTTCTATAAATAAGACAGTAAAATGTATAAAGATATACACCAGTCTCTTAATGTTGGTTTCCCTCTAGGAGACGGGAGTCAGGGGAAATTTTACCTCTAATTCTTTTGTATGAATGTATTTCTTACATTTAACATAAACCCTTGTATAATCAGAAAAAGCATTTCAGAATAAAAAGATGGACGCAAAGAAAGTGGGCTCCAGTTACATCTAAAAGGACTTAATCTACACACAAGGGTTTTCTCAACAGTAAAGGCTGCTCGGCCTTCATGACATCTCTTCCGCAACTGTCACCAATAAATGCCAAGAAAATTTTGCGTTCGTAAAAACCAAAGAAGAGAATGGTGCAGATTTCAAAGAGCTGAGAGATGATGACCATTACCCCATGAACAAAACTCTAAGAGAAAGAAGCTCAGGAGGGATGGGGAGAGAGGGGTGGCTTCTAAGAACAAAATCCTGGCTGAACAACAGGAGTCTGTCTTGATGAAGGAGGAAAGGAAAAATGAGGAAATAAATTAATATGGGTGCACAGGGGATGTGATGATGCTTAATTTTATGTGTCAACTTGACTAAGCCATGGGATGTCCAGATATCTGGTTAAACATTATTTCTGGGGTGTGTCTGTGAAGGTGTTTCCAGAAGAGATTAGCACTGGCAGGCTGAGTAAAGCAATAGCCCTCCCCAATGTTAATGTGTATATTTCAATACCTTGAGGTCTGGAATAGAAGAAAAAGACAGAGCAAGGTTAAATTTGCTCTCTACCTGACTGCTTGAGCTGGGACACTGATCTTCCCCTCCCCTTGGTTCTCCCAGCTCTCAGGCATTCAGACTAAACTGGAATCTATGCCTTCAGCTCTCCAGCTCTCAGGCCTTTGAACTATATCACTGGCTTACCTGGGTCTCCAGCTTGCAAATGGCAGATCATATGATTTCTCAGCCTCCATAATCATGTGAGCCAGTACTTTGTGATGTGTATCCTACTGGTTCTGTTTCCCTGGAGAATGCTGACTAACACAGGAGCTTCTAGATGATATCGGGTTAAAACAATAGAAAGGAAGAGTACATCCTCAAGAATTAACACAAAAATGTAACATTCATTCATTCATTCATGAAGTATCTACTATGTGCCAGGCACTGTTCCAGGTGCCAGGGACTAGCAGTGAAGAAGACAGTCAAGAGCTTTGCTCTGTTAGAGCGTAGGCAGGTAAGTAGGTGGTTAACATGGAAGCATATGATTCTGAACAAGATAATTTGGATAGTGATAATATCTGAACAAGGTAATTTCAGATAATGATGAGTAATATGAAGGCATTAAAACTGGATGAAATGATATTGCTTAGTGTGGGGCTACTTTTGAGTGGGTGGCCAGAGGGTGAGGTTTGAGCTGAGTCCATAGTGACCTAAGGAAGCAGCCATGCTTCCAGGCAGAGGCAACAGCGGATGCAAAGATCCCATGTGAAGAATGAGGCTGTCATGTTTGAGCAATATAAACACCAGGGTGGCTGGAGTCCAGAGAGCAATGGGAAGGGTGTGGGAGATGAAGTCTACATGATAGCCCCAGCAAAGATACAGAACTTTAGTCTAAGTACTGGGGAAGCCACTAGAGAGGTTTTGAGCAGGGGAATGGCATGATTTGATAGGGTTTTAAAAGATGTCTTTGGATGTCTGGTGGAAAGAACAAGCAGGAACAGAAACAGAGGGAAGAGTTTGGAGGCACTGCAGTAGTCCAGATGAGATATAATGGCACCTCGCGCTTGGGCTCAGTAATGGAGCAAACGAAGTGGTGTATTTGCAATGGGTTGAATAATTTGGGTGAGGGATAATGGAAAAAGAGAAATCGAAGACGACTCCTAGGTTTTGGCCGCAGCAACAGTCATCACCACTTAGAGCTATAGAAGACTGGGAAAGAAACAGATTGCAGGGAGCGGAATCAAGGGTTCTACTTTAGCCATGTTGAGTTTGAGACATGTAGTTAACAGCCAACTAGAAAAGTCACAATGGCAGTTGGATAGACAAGTGTGGAGCTCTTTGAAGAGTTTAAAGTAATAGATTAACAATTGAGAGGTACCATCAATTAGGTGGTAGTTAACACTGTAAGACTGGATGAGTTCAACTGGAAGGGTGTCCAGAAGAGAAATGTAGGAGACCAAGTTTTCAGGGGACATAAAAATCAGAATTGAGAAGAAGAGGTAGAAGCAAAGGAGACTGGGTAGAGACTACTAGAAAGTTGAAGGAAAAACAGGCAGCTGTGGTTCTCCAAAAGCCAAAAGAGAGTGTTTCAAGATAGAAGAAACATTCTCTTGCCAAACTATGACAAAAGCTACTGAGAAGTTGAGTAAGAAAAGTACAAAGAAGGGACCACTATATCTCACAAGCTCTAGGTGACTCGTGACATTGTAAGAGCAATTTTAGTGGAATGATGAGGTCAGAAGCCCAGCTGGTAAACCAAAGAAAAGGCAAGGGAGTGCAGGTGAAGGTAGCCACTATAACTCTTGAAGAAAAAAAAAAAATTGGGCCAGTAACTGGAAGGAGCTGGAATGGGATGTGGGGTCATCGGAGGGTGACATGGGAGATATCCGAATATATATATATATATATATATATTTTTTTTTTTTTTCGAGATGGAGTTTCACTCTTGTTGCCTAGGCTGGAGTGCAATGGTGTGATCTCGGCTCACCACAACTTCTCCTCCTGGGTTCAAGCGATTCTCTTGCCTCAGCCTCCTGAGTAGCTGGGATTACAGGCATGTGCCACCACACCTGCCTAATTTTTGTATTTTTAGTAGAGATGGGGTTTCTCCATGTTGGTCAGACTTGTCTTGAACTCCCGACCTCAGGTGATCCACTCACCTAAGCCCCCCAAAGTGCTGGGATTACAGGCATGAGCCACTGTGCCCAGCCCTGAATATATTTTTTAGAAGGCTGAGCAGAATCAGATTAGGAATTTCACTTCTATGTTATTTTTCATGCCATTCCTTAGGAACCAAGCATATAAGCATCAATAGGACAGAGAATTAGGATCTGTCTGACTTTCTCTTCCACTGGAGACCAACAGACTATTAAAACTCTGTTGGGTATTGAGGGGAAAGTGATCAGAAGACATCAGCATGGACTCACCAAGAACAAGCTACTTCCTAATTATGCTATGGGTAAGATGCTTCTTGAGTTTTCATATCGGCTACTGTGCTAGCCTCCTAACTGGTTTCCCTCGTCTGTCTCTCATCCCTCTATTCCATCCTTCACTCCAAATTCTCCAAATAAATTCAACCATTTTACTTCCCTGATCAGTGCTTCTAATAGCAACTGTCTTAGGCTGTTTGTGCTGCCATAACAAAATACCTGAGACTGGGTAATTTATAAAGCACAGAAATTTATTTCTGACAGTTCTGGAGGCTGGGAAGTCCAACATCAAGGCTCAGGTAGGATTGGTGTCTGGGAGAGTTGAGTCTCTCCTCCCAAGATGGAGCTTTGTTGCTGCATCCTCACATAGTAGAAGAAGGAAAGGGGGCTTAATATGTTTCATGAAGCCTCTTTTATAGGGTCATAATAGCATTCATGAGGGATGAGCCCACATGACCTAATCATCTCTTAAAGACCCCACCTCTTAATACTATAACATTGGTCATGAAGTTTCAACACATAAATATTGGAGAAGACACATTCGGACCACAGCAGCAACTTTCTTTCTCAGGGGACTGTCTAACTCCTTCAGCAAGGCATACAAAGCCCTGTAAAATTCGGCCTTAGCCCTTCCTTCCTGTCTCATCTCTGACTATACAACTTGTAAAACTCTAACCCGGCAGGCCCAGCTACAGTGGGCATCTCATCATTCCCCAATCTGCTATGGCATGGCACATGCTATATTTTCTACTTAGAGCATACATTCAATCCTCACCCAATCCATTGGCCTGGGAAACTGCCAGTAGACCTTTAAAACCCACTCTAACGTCCCATGTAAAATAAATTACATTTACCCTGAGTCCTTTCAGAAGATACATCTATGATGAACAGCTAGATATTACAGGGAACAACTTCCCTTCAACATAAAATGAATTTAGGAGCGACTTTAGTTGTCTGAAACAGAGAGGGGAGCATTGTCAGGTAGGATGTTCCTTAGACTGGGAAGTGTGGAAATAGAGAATGACTTGCGAAGGTCCTGAGACAAGATCCATCCATGTCAACTGCTCAGTATAACCCATGTAATTATTAGATGGCTATTATACTCAGGAAGAGCCAAAAATCTCTCTACAAATTTCTACTGTTCCTAGTTCTGCCCTCTGGAGCAATTCATAGTTTGTCTCTTGCTTTTTGTACATGAAGCTTTTCAAACAACTGCAGGCATTTATTACACCAGCCCTCCTCCTATTCTCCCAAATTTTTTCTTCCTGACTTACAGATGTTTGCTAACTCCTGAAATTATGGCATTCAGAACTTATATTTGGCACATAAAACACCATTATAGTTCTTGAGGGCACAATCATGTGTTGTTTGGCTTTGTACCCCAGCACCCAGCAAAACACACGACCAACACATTGGTAGTATTCCAACAAATGAATGAACACCAAACCTGCAAAATTTCAAATACCTACATTACCTGATCTTAAGAAATGACAACTTCCAATGCATGGTCAGAATGAAAGCGGCCAGGAAAGGGTCCCTGCAGGTTGGACAGCCACCAAATCACTCTTCAGATGCACATCAGCAACCACACTCAAGTCCACCTTTTTCCCTGAAATCCTGCATCAGGCTCCTCCCCCAAATCTTAACCCCAATCCAGTGTCTTCTGAAGTTTTCCCAGTGCCAGGCCAGCCCTGCACTGCGCCTTCTGTGGTTGTGGGTTGAGGCTGACAGGCCACAATGAGTAGGGTGGATGCCTGAGCCTCCAAAGGGAGGAAAGGTATTCAGAAGAGAGAAAAGCGAGAAACAAGAGATTTAGCTACTTCAGTATATCCTAAAATGGTGGCCCACATGGCTCTGATCCACTGCAATATGTTTCTAGACTTAAAAACAGGCTGTAGTTTAAAATGTGACCTTTATGGAAGAACTCTGAGCAAAATTCTATCATTAACAAATGAAAGGCAGCCAAAAAAAAAAAAAAAAAAAAAAAAACAACAACAAAGGAGGTAGGGGAGAACCTGTGGTCACTTTGTGATGAATATTCCTATTACTTCCAGAAATACTTTTTAGGAAGCTACTCTAGTCCACGGCTAACGGGAAGAGAGAGAATGCAAGCTACATACATAGTTTAAAATGATCTAGTAGGCATATTTTATTTTTAAAAATTATATTTAAAATATTTTTTATTTTTAAATGTTGTGGGTGCATAGTAGGTATATATATTTGTGTGGTACATGAGATATTTTGATACAGGCATACAATGTGTAATAACAACATCAGGATAAATGGGGTATCCATCACCTCAAGCATCTTTTGTATTACAAACAATCCAATCACACTCTTTTGCTTTAAAATGTACAATTAATTATTATTGACTATAGTCACCCCGTTGTATCAAATACTAAATCTTATTTATTCTTCTAACATTAACCATCTCCCCTCACTCCCCAGCCCCCACTACCCTTTCCAGTCTCTGGTAACTATCATTCTACTCCCTATCTCCATGAGTTCAATTGTTTTAATTTTTAGCTCCCATAAATAAGTGAGAACACACAAAGTTTATCTTTCTGTTAGTAGGCATATTTTTAAAAGGTAAAAATGAAATGAGTAAAATTAATTTTAGTCATGTAATTTATTTAACCCAGTATACCCAAAATGTTATTTCAACATGTAATCATTATAAAAAACTATTGAGATTTTTATATATTTTTTCAAATGAAGTCTTTAAAATCTACTGTGTTTTTTATACTTACAGAATATCTCATTTCAGATTGGTCACATTTCAAGTGCTCAGTAGTTGCAAATGGCTACTGATTACTGTACGGGACAGTAAAGGTCTAAGCTATAAATAAATCTCCCTAAGATGCAAGTCAACTTTAGGTGCAAGATACTTGTAAAGTCTATTCTTAGGGATGGATTTATTTTAAAAAATAATTATCAAACTCAAAGCCTTTGGTAAAAAATGCAAAGCTATATAAAGTCATATGTGTAAAACAATAAAAAGACTTTAAAAAATTAAGCATCTATCATAAGGTGGATGCTTCTGGAGCCCACAGACTCATTTTTCAAAGTCAAAAATAAATTAGGTAATCAATCCGGTGTTAAGAACCCAAACCTTCCAACAAATACTTCGGAGTTCATGCAGTCCTGGACATTCTTTTTATAGATGAAAAAGAATTCCTGCCAGCCCTTGCACCCAGCAACCAACTTCTGTCTAGTGTGACAGACGGTCAAGTGCTGATTAGCTGACATGGATACACTGCACTGAGTCATAGCTGCTGCATGGGACCCCAAATGAAACTTTACATAATAAATCAGGATGGGATTAAAGGCACCCAGTGGAAATTTAATATAGGTAAGAAGTCCTCCAAAACATACCTAACAAGACCCGCTCAAAATCATTACCTGTGTAGCAAAAGAGACAAATGTTTGAAATTTAGAAATTATGACCAAATGTAGAAGAGGGAAGAGGTGAGAATATTTGAAAAATAATACTGTGTTCTTCAGAATAATCACCCTCAGAAACAAAATGCTCTAGCTCAGTGTTGTAATCTTCAATCTTCACTCTAGCAAAGAAAGAAAGTAATGAGCCGGCAAATATAACAGCCAAGCAAGAGATGCAATTGAAGCCAGGCTCTATTGAAAATCCTGAAGTAATGGTGCATACATTAAATGGCTAACTTAAAATTCCAAGCAGATGGTGAATTATTAAAACAAATTAGTAATGGGTAAAATACAAACTGATACAAAGTGACACTCAAAAATAAAGTTTCACAAATTTTTTACATTTAACTAATAAAACTCAGCCAAGGCAACAATGGCTTTTGATACGGGGGATGGACTCCTGCTAATAACAAGAAAACAGCCTCAGAACGCCTTCTTGTTTAATATGCAAGGTAATATGCAGTCCAGAGAGGCTGAGTGAGGTGGCACTAGGTCCCATGCTGTTACTCGGAAAGGCGATGTGCTTACAGGGCCTCATGCAAGAATACACTGGTTCCTTACAGGAAATTTCAAAAGGAAACATTTATTGGTTTAAAATCAAATCTACAAAGAGTCAAGTAGTCTTAAAATTAGTGGTAAGGGAGCCCACACGTTTCAGTCTCAGATATGTGTCACCTTCAAGAAATGCAGCTTCATTGCCAAGAATCATAGAAAAGAAAACCCGTTTTGTCAAAGGACATTAAAAGGAATCCAAATACATCTTCTCCAGCGACGTTTAATAAAGTCGATTTCTACATGTCTGTTTCCCACGCAGCTGCTCTGTTTCACTCTCCCCCGCTCCACCCAGGCCCCATGCTCCTGTATCGCACTGTTCCCCCTCAAACTTAGCCTCTCTCCCAGCAAGAAATAAGACTTCCTCTTTGGGAGAGGGAGAAACCAGGCTAGCAATTACCAGATTCTTTTAGCAGGGTGGAAAAGGGGAAGCCTGCGAGCATTTTCACATTAATGACATCTGTCCTGTCACAGTTGTTAAACACCCACGCCGTGTTCAGAGTGGACACCAAATCCAGAGGATCACAATCTTATTAGAGTCGGGAACAGTGCTTGAAGAGCCGTGACATATTTCGAGTGCGATAAGAAATGCCAGTTAAAAAACATTTGGCGTGGCCAGGCAGAAGTGTCTCATGTCTGTAATCCCAACATTTTGGGAGGCGGAAGCGGCTGGATCACTTGAGGTCAGGAGTTCGAGACAAGCCTGGCCAACATAGTGAAATCCCATCTCCACTAAAAATACAAAAATTAGCTGGGAGTGGTGGCGGGCGCCTGTAATCCCAGCTACTCAGGAGGCTGAAGCAAGAGAATCTCTTGAACCCGGTAGGCAGAGGTTGCAGTGAGACGAGATCGCACCACTGCCTTCCAGCCTGGGCGACAGAGAGAGACTCAAAAAAAAGAAAAGGCGCTTACACCAAAAATACTTCCATGTACACTGTCTCTGACTTACCCTGGGCCCAGCACACACTCTGCCCACTGCCCTCGACCACACACCAGCCTGCACTTCTCCACCTATTACCATCTCAAGAACCCCCCGCCATTTCCCACTCAAAATCCCCTCTTTCCTTTGACCAATGTAAAACAGCACCATGTAATGTCAGAAGCCCCAGCCCAACACTTCTGCTACCTGCTCCTCAGTGCTGGAAAGTCCCTTTAAAGGAAGCAGAGCTTTTTCCTCCATGGATAAAGAAAAGAATGAAAATGCAATTACTCTTATGAATGATCTAAAGTGACAATCAGTATGAGGGGCAGATCAGATTTTCTTCTGAGTAGATATTTTGTAGAAGAGACAAGGCTGAAGAACTGGAGAGAAGAAGAACCCTGAGATGATTTTCTTAGACTTGAGAATATTTCTAGGTCTGAGTCTGGGCAGACTCTTGATTTCTTTGGGATGTGATAACGTAAAGATCTAGTCAGGGTCACTCACGCAACCATCAGTTTCCAGAGTGGATACGTTCATTTACTTACCATGTTTACTTACCATGGACTCAAAGACAACACTACATTTTAACCCAGGACCTTATGCCACTGTGTTCACACATTCTGAGGGATGTTCATGGGTGTTAGCAGAAAATGTAACCTATGGTCTTCATATACTCAATTAAAACGATCCATCACAACAGAATGAATAGAGAATCAGCTATGAGAATCCAGTTATCTTCTATTAATGCAGACAATAAGGAGATTTGAAAAAAATGTAAAACTCTTATTACTAAATATGGTCTCATACATTTGGGGAAAATTAGTCTAAACAAGGTTAAACAGCTTGTCTTGCTACAGGAATTTTCAGAGCTTTTAATGCACTAATGTACAACTCAAGAGGAAAATAGAAAATACAGTGTTTCCCTAGGAGAGCAGTTCTCAGAGTGTGGTATGCATAACTCAGTGAACCAATATTTTCCAAACTGTTGATGCATGACGGTATAGAATCATAGCTGCTTAAAAGATTTATTTAAGTGCTAGACAGGCCGGGTGCAGTGGCTCATGCCTATAACCCCAGCACTTTGGGAGGCTGGGGCAGGTGGATTACCTGAGGTCAGGAGTTTGAGAGCAGCCTGACCAACATGGTGAAACCCCGTGTCTACAAAAAATACAAAATTAGCTGGGGTGGTGGTGCATGCCTGTAATCCCAACTACTTGGGAGGCTGAGGCAGGAGAATTACTTGAACCCGAGAGGCGGAGGTTACAGTGAGTCAAGATTTTGCCATTGCACACCAGCCTGGGCAACAGATGAAACTCCGTCTCAAAGAAAAAAAATTTGCTAGATAGATCAATGGATTTTAATATAATAAAGTGCAAAAAATACTTCGATATAGTTTCAGATTTCATATTACAGCTAACCTTCTAAAAATTACCACTTGTCGAGTTGTAGCATTAAATAAAAAGATCCACAATTTTCTAAAAAGGCTATGTATATAGTTCTCCATTTTCCTACTATGTAGCAGTGTGAGGCCAAATTTTCTTCATATACTCAATTAAACAACCCATCACAACAGAATGGAGAATCAGCTATGAGAATCCAGTTATCTTCTATTAATTCAGACATTAAGGAGATTCGAAAAAAATGTAAAACTCTTATTACTAAATATTTTTTGGAAGACATAGTTATTCACAAAAACATGTTAACATGTAAATGTTTATTACTTTTGTTTTTTAACAAATTAATATCTTTACAATATCTGAGTTTGAATTTCTAATAGAGTACATATTAGTAGATATAACCCAAATAAACTGGTGGTCTTTGGGATCCTTAACAACTTTGAAGAGTGAAAAGAAATCCTTAGAACAAAATGTTTGAGATGCCGCCTGACTGCATTTGATCATGGAAGCTTTTCCATGTGGAGCAGTTTAAGTATACAAGGGGTCTTCAAAAAGTTCATGAAAAATGCTTTTTTATTTAAAAACTATGCATGGATTTCCATTTTTGGCACCAAATAAACTTGTACTAACTTGTAGCATGTCTGAACAGGATCTAGGATGAGGCTCTAAGAAGGATAAGACATCAGCTTGAAAAGACCCCCTATCAGAGAAACATGAATCCTGCTAAAATTGAAGCAAGAAGGAACATCAAACTTATGGTGAAGTTTGGGTGGAAGAATGGTGAAACCACTGATGCTTTACAAAAAGTTTATAGGCACGATGTCCAAAGAAATCAGCAGTTTACAAATGTATAACTCATTTTAAGAAAGGACGAGGCCAGGTGCGGTGGCTCATGTTCATAATCCCAGCACTTTGGGGGACCAAGGCAGGTGGATTACTTGAGGTCAGGAGTTCGAGACCAGCCTGGCCAACATGGTGAAACCCTGTCTCCACTAAAAATACAAAAATTAGCCAGGCATGATAATGTGTACCTGTAATCCCAGCTACTTGTTAGGCTGAGGCAGGAGAATCGCTTGAGCCCAGGAGGCAGAGGTTGCGGTGAGCTGAAATTGGGCCACTGCACTCCAGCCTGGGCAACAGAACAAGACTGCATCTCAAGAAAAAAAAAAAAAAAAAAAAGAAGAAGGGATGAGACAATATTGAAGAGGAAGCCTGCAGCAGCAGACCATCCAGATAATTTTTTGAGGATAATATTCATCTTGTTCATGCCCTCATTGAAGAGGACCAACTAGCCAATATCATAGACATCTCTGCTGGCTCAGCTTACACAATCCTGGATGAAAAATTAACACTGAGCCAACGTTTTACTAGATGGGTGCCAAAACCATTGCTCCCAGATCAGCTGCAGACAAGAGCAGAGCTTTCAATGGAAATTTTAAACGGGTGGGATCAAGATCCTGAAGCATTTCTTCAAAGAATTGTAACAGGTGATGAAACATAGTTTTACTAGCACAATCCTAAAGATCAAGCCAAATTTAAGCAATGGCTACTGAGAGCAGAAGTGGTCCAGTCAAAGCGAAAGTGGACTGGTTAAGGGCAAATTGTAGCAACAGATTTTTGGGATGCCCAAGGCATTTTGTTTGTTGACTTTCTGGAGGGCCAAAGAATTATAACATCTGTTTATCATGAGAGTGTTTTGAGAAAGTTAGCCAAAGCTTTAGCAGAAAATCGCCTGGGAAAGCTTCACCAGAGTCCTTCTCCACCATGACAATGTTCCTGCTCATTCCTCGCATCAGACAGGAGCAATTTTGCAAGAGTTTCCATGGGAAATCATTAGGCATCCACCTTACAGACCTAATTTGGCTCCTTCTGACATCCTTTTGCTTCTCAATTTTAAAAAATCTTTAAAGAGCGCCAATTTTTCTCCAGTTAATAATGTATAAAAGACTGCATAAACATGGTTAAATTCCCTGGACCCTCAGTTTTTTAGAGATCGACTCAATGACTGTTAACATTGCTTACAAAAGTGTCTTGAACTTGATAAAGTTTATCTGGAGAAATAAAGCTTACGTATATATGTGTTTTTTACTTTTTAATTCCATTTTTCCACAAAATGTTTTGAAGTTTCCTCATATTCTATGGAACATACAATAGAAAACACAATCTCATGGCATGCTTATAAAATTGTTCCTTTACATGCCTCTTCTCCCAAGACATTACTCAGTGAATCAATTAGATGCTGATCAAAGGGTTTCCTCGCAAACTGTAGTTTTGTGTTTAGGATGCTGGCAGTAAATGCATATGTCTTCCCTGGCAAATGCAGTCGGTGCTGACCTCATCTGTTTAGAAGAGGCCTTAACCTGGAGAATTATTTCACCCAGCAAATGTTATAAGTAGTCAAGAGAATGCTCCTAGAGCAGATAATCCTTTGCTATGAGATACAGTGACATTGGTGTCCCAAGAACAGAAAATCTATCACGCTGTTAGCATCATGGCCAGTGTGATTTACTGTTCTGTTTCCAACAACAAAATCACTGATTGAGGCATATACCTGTGCTACAAATTATTCTTTTATTAAATGAGCAGAGTAATGACAATTTGTGTTTGCAAAAATGGTATGCAAGCCAAAAATCACTGAAGAACTGATTCCTATTTCAACCATGGCTTTTTAGAATATAGAGTAAGTCCAATTCTCTACTTGGGGAAAGACTGAAAGTCCCAACTACAGAATTTGGTTATAAATCTCTCTTGTCAGGCATCCGAATGACTGGCCAGAAGCCTGTTCTCAGATGGCCGTAAAAGATTTTGGGAAAGAGTCAAATGTGTAAAATGCTGAACAACGATTCCATGCACAAACTCTCCCCAAGGAAACTCAGTCCAAATACTATATAGAGAGCTGGACCGAGGTACAGGCTGTTCATTCCTCTCATTTTCATTCTGGAATTTGTCCAAATAATAGGAGCCATTAAGTTATACACGTAGTTTTTAAAATGTTCCTCAAAGATGACCAGAATCTCATCTTTGAAAGCTGAAGGCACTCATCTAGGTATCATGTTTCTTTTTACCTAAGACGTGAAATGAAATTAGCATATAATCTGCCTCTAGTAAAATTTTCTTGAATGAAAATGTTTTTATGGCTATAAATGCTTACTAAGTTTCAGGTCCAGTGCTATCTCATTTAGTCTTTCCAGCAACTCTATTGGGTAAATACTGTAATTATCCCCATTTAACAGATAAGAAAACAGACTCAATTGCCTCAGGTCACCCAGTTTATGGGTGCAGAAGTAGGATTAGAGTACAGGAAGCTAGTCCCTCTGAATCTCCAAGCCTGATGCTGCCGTGCCCACTTGAGATGCATGGACAATAACATGAAACGATTTATAATATGAGAGTTTGATTCTGTGAGCGAAATGGTGGTTTTGAGCTCCATATTAGCCTTTATTTCACAAAGCCTTCTCTACCCTTTGGGTGTGTGTTAGGCTCCCTTCTCAGTCCTTCCGTTATGTCCTATACACAGATCACGTGATCCTATTCCCCACTGATGCTCCTGCCTTCCTACAAGCCTCTACTAATATCTCCAACAGTACCTGCAACAGCAATTCTGAATGACTAGAAGAACCAACAAATGAACAAGCAAACGGGCATCTACTTGGTACCAAGAACATTAATTTCTAAATAAGGTTCTTACACCCTAGAGACTATATAAAATAACCTAATGGAGTGCAGAGAGAAAACTTTAGCATTTCTATTCAGATTTTAAACTTGAAAATATGAGAACTTTCAAGGCTTCACTGACAGTTAACATGTGGATTGACACTCGCGTCCTCGCCCTGTACATGTGGCAGACAGCTTGAATCACGTGTGACTTGGCTTGCTTGGCACCCAAAACAACGGCGAGACTCCACAGTCCATGGGGTTAGCTGTGGAGCCCTGAGCCCAACTGAGAAAGTGGCTATTTGCATTATATTTTCAATTTTATCTAAGCTAATCCTCATAAAATGGACAAGCATCTTCAAATGAGTCCTGCCCAGAAGTACAATGAATGCTAATAACAAAGCAAGCACGAATGAACAAGGAAAGAGCAGAGCTTTTACCATGTCTCATATTTTTTTTCAGCCACATCATGCAATAATAACAAGCTAATCAGATCTGACATGAGGTTTGCGAAAGAAAAAAACACAAAGAACCCCTGATAGCATCAAAACTTAGATGCATATCCACCGTTCTTATCAACGACCTTTGCCTAAGTGAACATTATGCCTTGGGAAACAGCATTTTTGCCTTGGCCAGTAGCATTTTTACACAGTTTACAAATAACTATATTTTTCTTAATAGGATTACAAATGTGGAGATTTAGAATTATGCCTTGGCCAGGAGCATTTTTACACAGTTTACGAATAACTATATTTTTCTTAATAGGATTACAAATGTGGAGATTTAGAATTTTGCTGCTCAAAGTGCAACCTGCGAAAGGGCAGCATCAGCATCTCTTGGCAGCTTGTTACAAATGCAGTCTTGGGGTCCACCCTAGACCTACTGAATCAAGATTCACACTTTAACAAGATCCCCAGGTGACTCACAAGCACACTTCAGTTTGAGAGGCATGGCTTTAGAACACTCATCTGAAATAATGTACATCTTAACAATTCTGCTCTTAATTAGTAGTTTTAGACTGATTTCTCTTGAATTTTTGAACTCAAAAACTGATGATTTCTCATATCTGTTTTCAAATGTGCTTAAAAACTATAAACTATCACCATAAACCAAAAATTCAGCTCAGTAATCAATTTATAACTGCAGCATTAATTCCTTATTCATTTCAGTATACTTAAAATAAATTTCCTGACCCCCACACAATAAAAACCAGCCAGCCACACCTTGGTCTTTTGGATCTCCATCTCACTTACTTTTGTTTGATCGTCGGCTTTGAACACATAGCAGATACTCTGCCGATGGACAGCGTCTTCCTTAATCAGACAAGCAAAGTAACTTGGGTCATGACTGTTGTGAATCAGTTTGTGAACATGCTGAGGCTTGCACTCAAAGATGCTGGAATAGATCAGGGGATCCCACTGTTGACTTCTCCCTGGCTCAGGTTCACATCTCAGTCCAGAGGGTGAAACGCAAAGCCGGACTTGCTTGGTTACAGGTTTCTTTCTGGAGGACTGCCTGCTGAGTCTTCGCACCTCGGCCACAACCCAGGGCAGCATGGGCATGGTGGTCAGGGAATGCACAGGCAGGGAGCCCACCAGCTGCAGGCCAAAGTCCACCGAGACCTCGTTAGGAAGCGGATGTTTCCTTGCTGTGAATGTTATTGGTTCCATCTTGGGAAGAGTCTGGGAACTCAGCAAAACAGTTACCACTGTTTTTCTGTTTTGGATCAAGCAATCTATTTTACACACTTCATATGCAGAAACCTGGGAGAGAAAACCAGAGGCATTAGAATTTAATGAAGTCATAGCAATAGCTACCTTAAAAGGGCTATTATTTCAGAAGAACTCAAAAGCCTGAAACCCAAATGTAATAAGAGGCTCAAATAAGCTTCTCTGCCTAGAAAGAGCTTTCTCAAAATTGTATTCCATATAAAACCTGGTCATGGCATAACTGTCACACTCATTACAGGTAACAAAGAGTCCACTGGGAAACTACTAGGAAACATAAACCTCCTAAAGCCAACAAAGGCCCCCATGATAGGAGATGATACAGTGCTACTCTGAGAGCATTAAACCTCATTGTATTATTTAACATATATTTCAATAAATGTTTAAAAGATAGTCAAATTCAGTGTAAGTGACTCCCCCAAGAAATAACTCTCATGGGAAGAAATAGCTGCTCTCCATCACCGTAGTTTACTGAACCAGATCAGTTTTAAACAACTGATCCGGGACAAGTAATACGACTTATGATATTACTTACATTTTAAAAGACTCGCCCAGGTAGTCTAGAGGTTCTGAATCACAAATCCACCTTCCATTAACATGTATTCAGTGCCTTTTATGTTGCAAACATTGTCTTAAACATTGTTTTATTCAGTTCATGTGCTATAAGCTATCACCCCAACACCTGGCTTCTTCTCATCAACAGATATCAATGTTAGGCCAGGTGCAGTGGCTCACACCTGCAATCCCAGCACTTTGGGAGGCCAAGATAGGTGGATCACCTGAGGTCAGGAGTTTGAGACCAGCCTGGCCAACATGGTGAAACCCCATCTCTACAAAAAATACAAAAATTAGCCTGGTGTGTTAGTAGATGCCTGTAATCCCAGCTACTCAGGAGGCTGAGGCAGGAGAATTGCTTGAACCTGGAAGGCAGAGGCTGCAGTGAGCCAAGATTGTGCCACTGCACTCCAGTCTGGGCAACAGAGTGAGACTCTTTCTGGAAAAAAAAAACAAAAACAAACAAACAAAAAAAAAACAAAACAAATGCTTCTACCAAACCCAAACCGAAACTCCCTCAACTACATTTCCCTCTCTATGTTCTTTCTTCCTTTTTTTTTTGAGACAGAGTCTTGCTCTGTTGCCCAGGCTGGAGTGCAGTGGCATGATCGTGGCTCACTGCAACCTCCAGCCCCTGGGTTCAAGCAATTCTCCTACCTCAGCCTCCCAAGTAGCTGGGATTATAGGCATGCACCACCACACCTGACTAATTTTTGTATTTTTAGTAGAGACAGGTTTCACCATGTTGGCCAGGCTGGTCTCGAACTCCTGGCCTCAAGTGATCCGCCCACCTTCACCTCCCAAAGTGCTAGGATTATAGGCATGAGCCACAGTGCCCAGCCCTTTTCTGTTTTCAACAACCACGTTTGATGTATCCTAACACCTTCTTGTCCTATTGGATGACAAAACCCTTTTGTTCAAAGCTGAGATGTCTGTGGGATCTCAAGCTCTATTCTTTACTCACTTGCTCCCTGGATCTTCAGTCTCTCCTGTATCCAGCCCCCTGCCCCTGCCCCACTCCCCTAGCATATGGACAAATGCTAAGGTGAAACTCCATGAAGGCAGGCATTGCATCTGTCTGATTCACTGCTATCTCCCTCGTGTCTACCATAGTGCCTGACTCAAAGTAGGGACTCAATAAGTATTTTAAAAGAATAACTGAGGTCTCTCCAATCAAAAAAAAAAAAAAAGATATTTCCTTTGATTTCAAACTTCCCTTGGCCATGGCTCTTTCTCTTCCTTCCCTCCAAGGTAAGGTCTACACTTACTGTCTCCACTTCCAACTGACCATCCATTCCTGGTTTGTAAGGCCTGGTTTGCCCTAGGGATCCACCGAAATTCTGTTAACGTTGCCGAGGTCCTCAAGGTTGTAAAATTTAAAGGAGGCTATTTAGTCCCTGACTGCCTTGTTTGCTCTGACGAATTTCTCAATCTTGGCCACACCTTCCTTTTTTTTTTTTTTTTTTTTTGAGATGGCGTCTCGCTGTCACCCAGGCTGGAGTGCAGTGGCGTGATCTCGGCTCACTGCAAGCTCCGCCTCCTGGGTTCCCGCCATTCTCCTGCCTCAGCCTCCCGAATAGCTGGGATTACAGGCGTCCGCGACCGCGCCCGGCTAATTTTTTTGTATTTTTAGTAGAGACGAGGTTTCACCGTGTTAGCCAGGATGGTCTCGAACTCCTGACCTCGTGATCCGCCCGCCTCGGCCTTCCAAAGTGCTGGCATTACAGGCTTGAGCCACTGCGCCCGGCCACACCTTCCTTCTTGAAACTCTTCTGGTTCTTATCTTACCTTTCTGGTTGTTTCTTTCCACGTACTTCAAAGGCTTTTCTTCCTCTGTTTGACTTCATCCTCTCCCCTCATTTCACCTGCTGTTTTGGGCAATCTCACCTAATCTTTTGGTGTCAAGCACCACATTCTGATCATCCGGCTGCTGATGACAGCAGCTGACTTCTATTGAGTACCACGCACTTTGCATTTGTTGTCTCATTCGTAGCATTTATCCGCTAGAGCCCACTATGATGAACTAGGAAACTGAAGCCTGGAGAGCTTGAGTCACTTATCACAGGAGATGGGGGGCAATTTGCATTTGACTCTAAAGCCCATCCCCTTGACTGCTGCACAAGAATGCATCTACCACATACACCCTAATGATGCCCAAGTGTTCTGCTCCCACGGAAGCCTCCTTCCTGAGTTCCCGATCTATATAGGCCATTAAATATTTCTATCTGGATAGCCTATAGGCTCCTAGGCCTGAATTTAGCTATTTTAAAGCTAACTCAGTCTCATCTCCCTCCTTCCCAGAATTTCTTTTCCCTCCTATATGCTGTATCTAGGTGAATAGCATCACTATTCACTGAATGGCCAAGGGGTCATTCAGATTCCTTCTTCATCCTATTACTACCTCTAACTGACTCCACCATCCACTCTGTTTTTTCTCCTAGAGAAAAGGTGCCCCATCATTCAATCCACCCATCACGTATTTCCTGGAGTAACTTAATCGACATAAAATTTATCATGTCACACCCCTGCTAAAAATTCTGTAATAACTCCCCCATACAATCTGAACTCTTCTACATGGCATATAAGGTCTCTCAGGAATCTGGCTGTGTCTATATCTCCAACTTTATATTCTCCCCTAAAATGACCTCCTTGGTACACCTTTTGGCTCTGAAATAGAGAACTAGTTATGGTTCCTCATTTCTCATGCCTCTGAGCCATGGTGCATACTGTTGCTCTCTCCTCAGAATATAATCCCTGCCACAAACTGCAAAGGGTCTGAGATTTTACCTTACTTGCAAACTAACACGTTAGCCTGCCACAAGTTAGCCTGCTGGTAGAAAACATGAGACTCCTGGGTTGGAGACGAAGGACAATTTATTACTCAAAGCAGTCACAGTAGCCAGACAGTCAGCATTTCTGTTGGTTCCCTGACCCCCAGTTCCCACAGGTCAGGTGACATCTGTATTATGGTGGGTTACAGGAAAGGCAGCTGAGTTTAGGGAGGCGGAATATTTTATAGTGAGAAGTACCGGAAGCAAGCATGTCTGCCCTTTGCTCCAGAGGAAGACTCTATTTCTATCTTTCATGACTGTTTGCTGTAGGAACATGATGGAAAAGGTAGTTTGGAACACAGGCCCTCAATGCCCTGCTTCCAATCTGTGTGGAAACAGGAAGGACCCATGGAGAGTCATCTCCCAGCAGTCTCCATCCTTGTCTTATATTTCCAACTGGCACTTAAGTCCTACCTCAAGCAACTACCACCTCTTTTTTCCAAGGTGTTTTAGGGCGTGTATCAGCAGGCTTTTCTGCACTTTCTACCCAATCACCATATTTAAGAGTTTGAATAGGTGTCCCTCAAGAAGACCGTAAGCTTCTTGAACTCTTAAGATTTGGGGTTTCCAAAATCAGTATTCAAATTTTAAACCTTTTCTGAACTGAAACTGAAGTCTATTCTTTTAACTCTGTGTTTTGCTGTATAATATATATGCACAATGCTAAGAGCAAATTTTTGTAAATATAATTTGAACATAACTCATAGCTAATTTTTTATTTCAAGTGTTCAAGAAGTAAAAAATAAAGCAATACTTTATTTACAGCTCAGGCATTTCATGAAAGTGAAGTCCCTGACTGTGCTGTTCTTTAAAGCACAGCTTCTCCTAATAATGAAAACGGACTTGAAGTTCACATAATCCCATAAATAATGATCTCTTTTTCTCTTTATTCTCTCTCTCACAGGTGAAAACGACATTAAATGTCTGGATCGACTTCCACTCCTGTAACAGAATCTGTTTCATGTTCTAACTGTTGACAGCTGCTAATCCCAAAACACGTTTAAAGAAGTACTAGAATTATTACAAAGGATAAATCTGAACTCTATCAATTATTTTAGATGAGGCAGTTATTAATATAGTGGCAACAAGCATAGCAGAATTACTTTCAATTTCCTTCTTAGAGTATAGATGTACACAGTACAAAAAATTCATTCATTTAAATCAGTTGATAATAATCAGTCATGAGTCCTGCCATTTCATTGACAAAACTATTTGAATGCCTGAAGTTTTTGTTTTTCAACCAGCTGTAGCATGTTCTTAGCTTCTCTGTAAAAAGTAGATTAGACCCTAGCACTGTTCATAAACTATCAAATAATAAGTTCTACCTCCAACATAGCCATAATTATTTATAAGCAATTCAGATTCTGCTAATATAAGATTCAGGGTAACTTAGATCAGGTGAATATCTACATTACTTGTCAATAAAAACTTCCGTAACAGAGATAAACTATGCAAATAATATTAGGGATTTGGTGCAAAAGTAACTGCAATTTTTGCCATTAAAAGGAATGGCAAAAACTGCAATTATTTCTGCACCAGCTTAATACTAACAAACCATTCGATTATTTTTTAAAGCCATCTCAATCCATATTATTTGCACTCAACCTTTCACTATTCTTTAGAACCTCCTATTCCAAGGAGAACTGTTATGTTTCATACCCTCAGCAAGAAATACTGTGATTCCAATGAGCTTCTAGTAATGTTCTTGTTAGAATTGTCTGTGAACACACCCTATCCCTCTACAGAGAACCTGTGTATTCTGCACAACTCCCACCTAGCACAGTCTTTAAGCATAGTAGCTACCCAAGACACAAAGATGTCCTTTATTAGAACAGTTTCAATAATCTTGCTAATGTGTCCTGCTATGCTACATATCTCTGGCAGCATACACTTAGAATCACAGAATTTTAAAGCTAACAAGGTCCTTTTAAGCCATTTAGAAATTTTCCTAATATTTGAAATGAGGCAACTAGATTCTGGAAAAGTTAAGTGGCTTGTCCAAATTTAGTGACAGAATTGGGACAATCCAAGTCCCTGACTCCCATCCAAGTGCTGCAGAGAACCCCAACTTCCTCATGAAAACACTTTCAAGTGTGAAGTTGAAAAAGCAAGTTACTCAGCTTCTCCAAATCTTGGTTATTCTTATAAGAGAATGGAACAAGATCATCCCCAAGTTTTCTTCCATCTGTAAAATCTGGTGAATCTTATTTTCATAATGTATAATACCAAATGTCCCCAACATTGTGTGGGGATGGAAAGCTGCTCCCATTTTCCCTTAAAGAACAAAAATGTGGGGGAGGTACATGAAGAAAGGATGGGAATTATTGATCAGGAAGTGAGAGAAGCAAGGGTAGGTATTAGCAAGCTGCTTATTGGGAACCCCCTTTCTTCCTAGCCCCCTCCACTCCTTCACAGCAAACTACAGAGAGCAGGATGGGGACTTCCCAGTAACTAACAGTACAACAGCCTCTGCAGCTTCAACCCTTACCTCCTCAGAATGCTGGTGGGAGGGCGGAGGGAGAGAAGAAAGGATGAATGGAGGGGTGCTAGTGGCCTCTAGCTCTGGGCCAGATCAGGAACTGGCCAATACTGATTAGCTGTTGGGGACCCCAGAATGGACAGGAAGTCCCCAGGCGGCTACTCACATTGCTCTGTGAATCAATGGTTTAATTTCTCTGTTCTTACGCCAGATGGAGTGGGCATGCACCTGAACAGAATTATACTGCAACCTGAAATACTCTAATCCCATGCAGTAGGCTCACTGGCTACACTCTTCATCCAATTCCTCCACAGGATTCCACCCCAATGGGAGCAGTGTGTTCCTCACCCAGGAATCCCACAGGTAGCAACAACCCTTGGAGCAGAGGCTGTTTCACCATTGCATGGAGCTCCTGAAACCAGTGGTTCTAAATGTTTTCATCATCAAGGATGCTTTAGTACTGGGGTGTGCCTCTCTAATTTGACATGTAAAGTAATGATGCTTTTGAATGACTTCTTTTTCATATAAATTATTATTATTTGAGACAGAATCTCACTCTGTCACCCAGGCTGTAGTGCAGTGGCATGATCTCAGCTCACTGCATCCTCTGCCCCCTGGGTTCAAACAATTCTCCTGCCTCAGCCTCCCTAGTAGCTGGGATTACAGGTGTGTGCTACTATGCCCAGCTGATTTTTGTATTTTTGGTAGAGATGAGATTTCATCATGTTTGCCAGGCTGGTCTCCAACTCCTGACCTCAAGTGATCTGCCAGCCTCGGCCTCCCAAAGTGCTGGGATTACAGGCACGAGTCATATAAATTAGAGCCAACTCGAGGCTAGTCCTTTAGAATGGCACTGTCACTTCTTATATTCTCTTCATTGCACAGGAAGAAGGGTGGGAAATGGGGGAGGGTCCTAGCTGGCCCTCGGAGATTATGTATAACCCTCCCACCTGCAGGGTTCCTTTAAGTTATTCTGCTAAAAGTAAAAAGAATACTTACCAACACATTATCATAGTGTGTTTATTAACTGATTTAACTTACAAAACGTTGGACAATAAGGAATATTATCATTGAACAGTGGCACAGAGAAGTGAGGTCACCTGCCCAAGGCCATACTATATAAAAAGTGGCAGAATCGGGATTTGAACCCAGGCCCTTTGGCTCCCGAGTTTGCTTGCTCTTAACCACTTTGCTAGAGCAATATTTGTTGACCACCTACCACTTCATGGACATTTTATATTAATGATCTTCTGTACGTTCACAACCCTGAGAAGTAGGTTTTGTCATGCTCATTTTACCCAAGGGTTCCCTCACTAATAAATTGTGAAGGCGGCATTTGAATCCATATCTGTCTTATCCACAAACTTCTGTTGCTTCTCATAGATGATATCCAAAGATCCCATAGATCTTTAGGTGGGAATAACTCTCAAATATCTTTCTTTCTTTTTTTTTTTTTTTTGAGACGGAGTCTCGCTCTGTCGCCCAGGCTGGAGTGTAGTGGCGCAATCTCGGCTCACTGCAAGCTCCGCCTCCCAGGTTCACGCCATTCTCCTGCCTCAGCCTCTCCGAGTAGCTGGGACTACAGGCGCCCGCCACCACGCCCGGCTAATTTTTTTTGTATTTTTAGTAGAGACGGGGTTTCACCGTGATCTCGATCTCCTGACCTCGTGATCCGCCCGCCTCGGCCTCCCAAAGTGCTGGGATTACAAGCGTGAGCCACCGCGCCCGGCCCCTCAAATATCTTTCTAGTGGATTAGCTGGGTTGTTCTATCTAAATTTTGCTTGGCCTCAGCAATCCAAACCTAACATCAAAATTATACTCTAAAAGTATAAAATAAATAAACATAATAATAGCAATAAATAATATTGAGTGCTCACTGTGTACCAGGCACTGTTCTAAGCACTTTGCATGTATAAATTCACTAATTCTGGCAACAAACCTATAGGGCTTACCTAATTCGGAGGTTTAGATTTGCTGATTATATAAAATGTGCTGACAAATAAGCATTGTCTTTTTAAGAGAAAAATAGCCATTGCTCATCTCAAAGGAGACAGGCACACTGAAAATTAAATGCCTCTTTGTTGGTGCTAAAATGTATTTCCTACATTCTGCACAGCTTCATAAAAACCTACATATCAAGAGTTTTTCAGTTGGCCCAAATATGACAAATCTTTTTCTAAACATCTGAAATCTGAAAAGGGACACATTGCCCCTGCATCTAAGACCTCATGAAATGGAACTTTTGGCTTAGAAATGTCAAAAACCGGTCAGGTGCCGTGGGTCACACCTGTAATCCCAGCACTTTGGGAGGCCAAAGCGGGTGGATCACAAGGTCGGGAGTTCAAGATCAGCCTGGCCAAGATGGTGAAACCTCGCCTCTACAAAAAACACAAAAATTAGCCGGCCGTGGTAGAGCATGCCTGTAGTCCCAGCTACTTGGGAGGCTGAGGCAGGAGAATCACTTGAACCCGGGAGGCGGAGGTTGCAGTGAGCCGAGATTGCGCCACTGCACTCCAGCCTGGGTGACACAGCGAGACTCCTTTAAAAAAAAAAAAAAAAAAAAAATGTCAAAAACCTTAAAGACGAAAACCTTCATGTCTTTCGCGAAGAATCTGGTCTAAAGATATTTTTTATTGGAATGTGGGGTTGGAAAGGAAGAAAAGTCAGTAAAGGAAATTGTAAGGTAATAGTTCTTACTGAAAACCTAAATCCTTCATCATCACTACAGGGATACAAACCCCAACACTACTCTGCTGCTGAATGGACTCAGTGGCACCATCATGTTTCACTGCAACCTCTGCCTCCCAGCTTCAAGCGATTCTGTCTTAGCCTCCCAAATAGCTGGGACTACAGGCGCATACCACCATGTCTGGCTAGTTTTTGTATATCTATATTTTTGTAGAGACAGGGTTTTGCCATGCTGGCCAGGCTGGTCTCGAACTCCTGACCTCAAGTGATCCACCTGCCTTGGACTCCCAAAGTGCTGGGATTATAGGCATGAGCCACCATGCCTGGCCATGGACTCAGTCATTTTAATGAGCAGATTTTACTTCTCAAGTTTAATGACCAGGAGATGAAACCTGCTGAGAAATATTTAAAATATTGAAACTAACATGGTCGTTAAACTTGAGAAGGGCAGCACGGTAGACTGGAAAAGGGCAAAATAAATGATCCTGAGGCACCCACACATATACAGGAAGTCCCCAAATGGGCTGTGATACATTTTCTGTTCTCTGGGAATCCGAAAAGAGCAAAAACTGGGGACCTACAGAGAAATGCTGTGGAGAGAGTAAGAAGGGCTTCAGAGAGCGGCCATTCTGTCAGATCAAATTAAAACCATGCTCAAAGACAGAATCCTCTTGAACCCCTTGCTCTCCTCCCTACCATCTACTCTGCCAGAAAGCTGGTGGCCAACAAAGCAGGCAGCTGTGGTGCCTACTCCAGGCACCAAGACAACTGAAGATGCTGCTGTGAAGAGAGAAGAGGTAACAGCCATGCTGCTTGGTTCAGGCTCCCCACTGCTTGCCAGTGGTATATCCTAGAAGATCTGGACCACAAAAAGCCACCCACCCACATCTGGCTCTGCATAGGGGTACATCTCATTGTGACTGCAGCCTTCCTGGTCAGAGCTGTCTTCTAGGGAAGTGGGGGACAGGGATTATCACCAGCTGGATAATGAGGAAGAAGGGGCAAGCTCTGTTGCTTCAGAGTTGCACGTTTCCTCCTAATACCCATTAGTGTTTTCACAAACTGTGCCTTATGGGACACCAGGTCAACACTGCATGACTGCCACCCAACCAGAAATGCTGTCATGGTGAAAAGGGGAAGCCCCAGCACTCTCAGTGGGGTAGATAACAATAGACTATGACAAGGAGACTCGTTTGCAAAATTTTCCTTTGAAAACGTAATGTAATAATTTATAACTACACCAGTGATTTTTTTTTCCTGTTCTCCTGGTTTGCAAATGGCTGGACAAATCCACAGGAAAGAAATTATTTTAATTATCACCTAATGATTTTATTTCCTGCTTTGAACCACTTAGTCCCTTCCATGTCTCCTTGCACTCAATAGTGTTAGAATGCTCTACTTGTGTTCACTTCAGAAAATATCCCCTAAGAGATGGGATCTCACTTTGTCACCCAGGCTCCAGTGAGGTGGCACAGTCATAGCTCACTACCGCCTCGAACTCCTGGGCTCAAGTGATCCTCCTGCCTCAGCCTCCCAAGTAGCTGGGACTACAGGTGGGTGCCACCACCCCTAGCTCACTTAAAAAATTTTTGTAGAGATGGGGTCTCACTATCTTTCTGAACTCTTGAGCTCAAACGATCCTCCTGCCTCAGCTTCCCAAAGCGTGGGGATTACAGGTGTAAGACACTGCCCCTGGCCTCAACACTTTATATGATACCTTTTAACTCACAGCTATGGCTACTATCCAGTAGCGCATGTTATGTCAATGGTTACTTATAGATAAATCTGGAGAGAAAGTGCTTGTTGGGGTCTTATTTTTTCTATAACACGCTAGAAAAAAATAACAAGAAACAGGCAGACTGTGAGACTATGACAGCATCCAATTTCAAATCGTTGTAAAACACCTGTTTACAAAAGCAGTTAAACCTTTTCTATGCAAACTCTTTCATGCCATGTCCTTATTCCTTAAGACAGCTCCCAGGAAGGAGTTGATTATGATGCACACCTCTTTCCCGACCAAGAGAAGCCATCTCAACTCTAGAAAAAGGTGCCGAACTCACCTGTCCAGGTATTCCTAACCCACGGGAGTGACAGAACACGAAGAGTCAGAAATATAAAAAGTCGTTCTGCGAGGTGGATTCCCAGCCTCTGGGAGCAGCCCTGCTTTCATTCTTCCACCCCAAACCCTCGCACATACAGCTGACTTCCAAAACACAACAAAAACCAGAGGTGGCCATTCTCCAACTCCTACCAATCCCAGCTCACATCTAGGGAAGAAATTTCTGCCCTCCTAAACAAGGGTTTTGGACCAGGGCCTCTGCATTCAGCTTAGGTCCAGTGCAAAAAGTTTAGAAGTTTGAAGTTGTACAGATAGCTGAGTTTCTTGGGTGTGACCTATTTAAACCAGGTCATTTTTAAATGGTCTTTCAAAGTCTGATTTTATTAATAAATGAAATCATCCCATCATAAAGGAAACAATGAGAAATCTATGAAGTGAAAACATATCCATTAATATGGGGCACCCTGAAAATTAAACTGTTTGGTAGAAGGAACAATCATCACTTTCAACTTCTTTTTAAAGCAACTTCCAGAGAATAAGCTATGTTAAGTAAAATCAAAACAGGAAAAGCCACGTCTAGGTGGATTTCAAACAAAATGATACCTCTTTGAAAAAAAAAAAAAAAAAAACTTAATGCTTGGTGAAGTTTGAGGGGGTCGCATAATCACAGAGCCATCAGGAAGCGGCCAGAAACAAGCAGGGTTTCAAAATGACTGGTACAGGATGTGCCCATAGAAAGAAATGTTGCGCGCACTGGTGGAGCTGCCAAGTTACTACTGCAAAGTACCCTGAACTTTTAAAGGGTGGCTTGGGGTCACTCTGACCACACTCTTCCCAATCTGGTCGCCTTGCAAACACGCTAGCCCTCGAGATAATTGGCGGGAGGGGGGAGGGGAGAGATGCGCGGAGCAGTGAGCGGGCGGGGGTGGGGGGAGAAGCCGGCGGAGCTCTCGGGTCGCTAGCAACATCAAGGTTTCGCTTTCGTCCAAGGGCGGCGGGGGTGGGGGGGGGGTGGGGGGCAACGAGATGGCAATGAACTTCCTCCCCCGAGAGACCCTGGCCTCGCGTCCGTGGGCGGCCAGATGCCTTCCCCTCCGCGGCCAGGCGGGGCAGGGGCGTGCTGCGGAAGGGGGCGGCCGCGATGCCCCGGGAGGAGCCAGCGGGGTGGCCAGGACGAAGCCCCAGAAAGCGCCTTACCTGTGCCGCGGCGCGCTCAGAGCCCGGGGCCGGGCCGGGACGCGCAGGTGCTTGGGGGCATCCTGGGGACTGCCTGGGCGGGCGGGGAGTCCATCGTACCCCGCTGGCTGCGCTCTTCCCGCCGCGGTGGGCCGGGGAGGGGGCTCCCCTCGGCTCGGCGCCCGCCTCTTCTCCACCCAGCTGAGGACACAGCGGGTCCCGCGGCGGCGGCAGCAACAGGCACCGGCGGACGGTGGAGGCACCAGAAGCAGCAGCCGAAGAGGAGGAGGAGGAGGAGGAAGAGGACGAGGAGGAGGAAGAGGAGGAGGAGGAGGAGGAGGAGGGGGAGGAGGTGTCTGCGCGCGGCTCTCGTTTCCTCCTCCCAGCCTGGGCGAGCGCGCTGGAGGCGAGGGGAGGACAGGAGCCGGGATCTCCCCACTCGGTCCCCGGGGAGCTGGGAGGAGGACTCGGTGTCCTCCTCCTCCCCACTGCGCCGTGTGACTGTGCCCGGGCAGCACGGCCCGGACGGGCGAGTCACAAGCGAGCAACAGCTGCTGCACTGCGGGTCCGCCGCGGCCTCCCTCCCCTCCTTGCCACCCCCCGCCCCCAAGCCCGCGGGCCATCCTCAGCCAGTGTCTGTGGGGGGAATGGGGGGGGAAGTACTCGGGCCGCCGCCCCATCCAGACTCCTGCGCAGGATCTGGGCACAGCGTTTCCCTGGGGAGCCGGGGGAGCGGGGCCCCGCGCGTGATGCAGGCCCTCGTGGCGGGATGTGCAGTCGCACACCCTGTCCTTGGCGGCCTATTTATAGCAGGTGGCACTGCCTGCCGCTCGCTCGGCCTGAGTGGCTCTCAGCAGGTGGCACTGCCTGCCCGCTCTCCGCGCTCCCGAAGGCGCCTCGCCTCATCGGCACCCTCCCCTTCTCCCTCCGAAACAGACGTGGTGGAAACTGCACACAACATGGGGGGCGGGGGCCGGGGGCGACCAAGCCACCTGGCTCTCCCCCGCCTTACCCCTTCTCCCCGTCCTTGGAGAATGGCAAGGGGTGAACTGAGGCACGGATGCCCTATGGGGCGCTGGCATGCGAGGCAGGAGAATCAGGCACTCTGGGAAACAACGAAGGCGAAGTGCCCTCCCGGGATTAAACACCAGGAAATTCCATTTCTAACCAATTGCGGGAGTGACGCAGAGCCTGGATTAGGCGCTTTTTCCTGCCCCGCGCGCCCGGCACACGCGCAGGAACACACACCACACGCACACGCACACCCCGGTGTGCATGCCCCGATCAGGTCTGGGGACATTCCCAGCGGTGTTGTAGAGTGCAAGGAAAGAAGCGGAGGAGATGTGAAAAGCGGGACAGAGCTCGCTCCCTAAGACTAGGGGATGGCAGTGTGCAAGAAACAGGCGAAGCTCCCAGATCCCTATCCCACCAGGCACATAGGCGCAACGTCACTCGCAGGGTGGGGAGAGGGATCTGAGAAAAGTAAGAAGCATCACATCCTTTCCAGAGAAGAGTCCGCAGGGAGGGGAGAGCCGGGCGCTCCAGACACCCAGGTGGCATCTTTCTGGATTTTTTTACTTAATGTAGCTGGAGGTGTACTTTAGGGAAGAGGCTGAGAGTTTGAGCTGTACGGCTGGACTTGAATCCAAATCCCAGCAGGTGTGGTTTAGGCGAGGTGCTGGACCTTTGGTCTTCATTGTCTTACCTGCTAAATGGGAGCAATACACACCTTACGAGATCTTTGTGAGGACAAAGCAGGAAAGTGTAAGTAAAGTGGCCAGTGCAGTGACACAGACGTACATGGTCCTCAACTAAAGGCAGCAGCTATTATCAATATTACTGTGGCCCAGGAGGCAAACAGAGGGCCAAGCTTCCTCATCGTACCAAGAACAGTGTCTTCCTTGAAGCCCACTGAGACTCTTGTAGGCTTTCAGATTCGGGCTGTCTTATGGCATTCCCTGATTTCTCTGGATGCTTACATCCGGGGGAGATATGTTTAAGTGGACCCAAGAGTTTTATTCACAGCTTGACTTAAAACTCTCACAATAGTGGTAGCTATTATTTATGGAGGCGTTAGTCGATTTGGGGTACTGTGCGAGATACTGTCCTTATATATTGTTGCTAATTGGCTCAAAAACTCTGCAGGGCAAAGATTGTTAAATCTATTTGACTAAGAAGAAAAATGAGACGTTAGTGCCTACAGGGTTAGTGGGTGCTGGAATCTCCAAGACCCAAAGCCCTTTATAATACGCTTGCTCTCTGGCCACTGTGTAGCCCTCAGCTCATTCTTTCTCATTGAATAGTTATTTGTGTGCGTATCCTCAACTCTTTTTAAAGAAATATACAGTCATAAATAATGTAATGAGTAGAATGTTAACTGGGTTATGGAAATTATTCTTTAGGTTACAAGACCAGGTAAACCAGTTAAACCATATTGTTATCACTTGGATCATATCCCAAATTGTTTCATGTTTTTACCTTCAACTCTGTTGTAGAATTCTCTCTCCCTGTCTGCAGTGACCTGCTGCACACATTTACCTCCAGAGTGCTCAGATGTCGAGAAAGGTATGCAATCATTCATTTCATTGACACTCTAAACTGCTTTTTGTATGTAACCCACCAGAGGATGTTTGAAAGTGTTACCTAACAACCCTGCTTGCCAGGCTCTGCTCCTGGGAAAAGAGGTCAGGCCAAGGGGAACAGAGATAATTTGCTGGGCTCTGCTTACAGAACATCCTGGCCAGAGCCCCCTCCCGTCGGGCCACTCCACTACCTTTTCTTTCCGTCACTTGGTCACCTCCTCTACCCTCTCTTCACCCGTACCCCTAGCCCCAGAGTACAGGAAGGCTTAAGTACAGGTAGGCAGCCAGGCAGAGTGCCTAATCAGAATACAGATGTAGGAATTGGATGGGTGGGGCCCAGATGCAGGCCCAGGCCTCATATCTCTAACAGCATTGACATCCAGCAAGTTCCAGCTCAGAGATTTATAACTTAGTGGCAAATGACCATTTGCCTTGACCCTTACCTAGGTTAGGGAGAGGCCATGGCCTTGTGAGAAGCAGCAATTTCTGCATCACTTTTCCAGCTCCCGGGACAGCTAGCACCCTAAGAATGATAAGGAGGGATTTTACCATACTTTCAACTTCCGGGAAACAGAACTCTTTCTATAGTATGCAATAAGGATTGTTGAACTTCTTTTTTAAAGCTATACAGCATTATCTTAGAAATTAGGGGACAGCTTGCTATCAACCTATTTGGCCTTAGGTTTTCTAGCAGTTGTAGAAAAAACAGTAAAGGGGACTTTGAAGCAGATGGTGATACCTGGTATGGCAGGATGAAGACTGTCAAATGTGGGCGGGGAGATCCACACTGGCCCAGTGCAGAGTGCAGAGGTAAGAGCTCACCACTCAGCTCTTACCTGCAGGTGCCATTGCTCTAGGAGGGAAGTAGCTCCTTCCCCTTGATATGTGGCCATGTGACTCCCAGGAGAGCTGGTACACACCATGGTAGAAGCGTGGGCCAATGGGGCCTTGGTGATGGCAACAGAGAGCTCCCTCAAGGCCCAGGAAGGTGTTCTGTTGGTCCCTCTTTAAGTCACCGATAACAAAAGCAGTAGAGAATAGGGCCAAATGCTCCTATGATTCTGCTGGAGCTTCGGATTCTCCTGACAGAGTACGACCCAGGAACACAAGCAGTGTGGAGCTCTTCACCACCAGGGGCATTTAGCTGACATCAGCTATGGACCCATTGGCTCAGCGAGTGAAAACCCTGATGCGAAGGCACCGACAGTCATGGCTGCTGCACTTTGCCTGTCTGGACAACTTCCACGCCTCCAGCTCTTCCCAAAATCCTGCCATGGATCATTCTTTTAGGGCTTCTCCCACAGACTCTTTCCTAATTTAGCTATTTGCAGCATAATTAATTATTCATTGCCAAAAGCCAGGAACATTAATATCAGCTTTAAGATGGCTGCAGAGCTCTAGAAAATTGTGAACCATCGATGCCATTAAATCACATGAAAAGCTCAGAGGCTGAAAGAAAACAGAGGCCACTTTACTTTTCAAAAGTTAAGGGAACCATATATACATCTAGAATTAAAATCTTTGGTTGATGTAGAGAGAAGACTTTTAACAAAATTAATCTTCATTAAATCTGTCAGTTAGGTATTTAAATGCTCATGTTAGGAATCCAAACTATTGCTATTATATATTTTTACTTAATTTCAAAACGTGCATAATAAGGTAGTGGGTCCATTTCCAAAAAATGGCACCAATAAGGGCAAAAAATAAGACTATACTGGCTAGAACCCTAGGATAGTAAGGTGGGTCACTGGGTATGCTTGTTCCCATTGATTGATAGTGACTTTCTGGAGCCCTGAGTGGACAAGGCTTGTAAGGCAAGTCCATGCTCAGTGGGAAAGGGTGCAAGATTGAGAAGCAGCACCTGCCTCAAGCATGGGAGGAGGCAGCATTGCAGCACCAATGCCGGGTAATTTGCCAACCCTGTCAATCGAAGGCATAACAGTTCGATCTAAAGAGTATGTGAAGGCTGGGGTGATGGCTCATCCTATAATCCCAGTACTTTGGGAGGTTGAGGTGGGCTGATCACTTGAGCCCAGGAGCTGGAGATGAGCCTAGGCAACATGACAAAACCTCTATTAAAAAATACAAAAAAAAAAATTTAGCTGGGGGTTGTGGTGCACACCTATAGTTCAAGGTACCCAGGAGGCTGAGGTGGGAGGATGGTTTGAGCCCCAGAAGCTGAGGCTGCGGCAAGCTGTGATGACACCACTGCACTCCAATCTGGGTGTAGGAGGGAGAAACTGTCTCTAAATAATAATAATAATAATAATAATAATAACATAGAGTCTGTTAAGTTATGCCCAAATATCTTTTCTTTCTTTTCTTTCTTTTTCTCTTTCCTTTTCTTTCTTTCTTTTTCTCTTTCATTTTTCTTTCTTTCCTTTTTCTTTCTTCTTTCCCTTCCTTCCTTCCTTCCCTTCCCCTTCCTTCCTTCCTTTTCTTTCCTTCCTTCCTTCCTTTCCTTCTTTCTTTCTTTCTTTCTTTCCTTTCTTTCTCTTTCTTTCTTTTTTCTTTCTTTCTTTCTGTCTTCCTTCTTTCTTTCTTTCTGTCTTCCTTCCTTCCTTCCTAATTCTTTCTTTCTTTCCTTTGGTTTTGCTTTCTGAGACAGGGTCTTGCTCTGTTGCCCAGGCTGGAGTGCAGTGGTGCCTTTGTGGCTCACTGCAGCCTCGACCTCTTGGGCTCAAGCTATCCTCTGCTCAGTGTTCTGAGTAGCTGGGACTACAGACACACACCACCACACCCAGCTAATTTTTAAATGTTTTGTAGAGACAGGTTTGCCGTGTTGCCTAGACTGGTCTCAAACTCCTAAACTCAAGCAATCCACCCACATCGGCCTCCCAAAGCACTGGGATTACAGATGTGAACCACTGTGCCCAGTTCCCAAATATCTTAATTAACTATAAGAAATATTCTTCATGACAAGAAAACGAAAATCAAAGTCAGAGACTATATTACATCGACTTGTCTACAATACTAGATCCCTGAAGTTGCTTTCCGAAAGGCGTAAGATTAATAAAATATGATGCAAAAAATTAAAATGAGCAGATAGCCAACATAGATTTTAAAATTTCAGCAATTGAAATAAACAAAAATTTTACTGCATGAAGAACTCACGCTTACAATGCATGAGACAACGGTAAATCAATGCAGTGTGAGAATGGGGGGACTGTATACTTAAGCCCCAGAGTAGGCTTCTGTGAAGTATCTAATCTCCTTTTATGGACAAAGCAGATAAAACTCTGGGCACTGGTTCCACTTCCTTTTCCAGCACCCTCTCCTATTTGTCATTGCTCTACACAAGCAACTGCTCCACGCAGCTCTCTGACGATGTCCAGCCTTTACTTGGGGTTCTCACTTTCCACCCGAGCTGGTTCCGTGGGTCTCGGCACCAAGTACAAAGTTTGGCAAATGTTAGATGGCACGTCATTTTTAAATTATGATATCTAAATTTGTCTAAGGTCAATGAGAATTTTTTTGTAAATTGTCAGAGCTAGTTATGGATCTCGATGATTTTACTCAGACTGGGTAAGCTGACTAAGCTCTCTACCCTGCAGCAACCCCACTTCATTTTGCCCCAAATGCCATTGGTGGTACCTAATGTGTAATCTCACCTAGAATGCAGGAGCTGCTAACTGGTTTCCCTGATTCAGCCCTCACCACCCTGCAGCCTATTCTTAACATAGCAGCCACGTGAATCTGCTAAAATATCTTTTGGGCCATGTCACTGCTTGGCTTGGAATCCTCCCATGGCTTTCTGGATTCCCCAGAGTAAAAGTCAAAGTCCTTATAATGGTTTAGAGGGTCCTACAGGATCTTCTCCCTCAACCCCCACACCACTACCTCTGTACTTTATCACCTGCTACCAGCCTTGACTCACTCTGCTCCAGCCACACTGGCCTTGCAGTTACGCAGAGATGCCAGGCACACTCCTGCCCCAGGGCCTTCGCATTTACTCTTCCCTTTGCTAAGCGTACTCTTCCCTCAGATATTCACATTGGCCCCTCACTTACTTCACTTTGTTTAAATGTCACCTTCTCCGTGAGGCCTTCCTGACCAACTTTTTGAAAATGGAAACCACAGCTACACCTACACACACACACACACACACACACACACACACCCCTTGTCCCTTTTCCTGCTTTATATTTCTCCACAGCACTTACCTTCTAATGTACTATATTAGTTACTTGTATATCTTATTTGTCATCTGTTTCCCCCTCCCCCTTCCATGGGAGCAGAAAATTTTGTCTGTTTTATTTGCTGCTGTATCTTCAACTCACAGAATGGAGCCCAACACATAGTAGGCATCCAATGAATATGTGCTGAGTGAATGAATGAATGAAAAAAAATGTGTAATATATAACATCTGTGAGTTTAATACATGTCTTTATATAGAAAGAGAGGAAAACCTAGAAATTCTAATCTAATAGATAGTACTTCTGTTAGATTAGATTTCCTAGGTTCTCCTCTTGCCTAGAAATTCTAATCTAATAGAAATACTACCTATTAGATTAGAAGTACTATCTATAGAAGTACTATCTATTAGATTAGAATTTCTAGGTTTTCCTCTTGTTGAGAGCTCATTAGATTTCTCAACTGTCCTAAGAGGTATGTCAGTACTTCCCCACAAGGTGAGCTAAATTTTGAAGCATGTGACTCCTTGTTTAACCACAAACATAGACTCTAATTTCAGATACACTATAGAAGGACTTTCCAGTCAGGAACAACTGAGAACTCATCAGCAGTCAACGTTTGTTAGAAGTTTGGTCGAGAAAATATGATCTTGGAGACCAGCATGAAAGATATCCAGTTCAATTGGTCCTCTAAAATCTGGATCCCCTGCAATCAGTTCCTTATCAGATCAACCCAAGTGAAGATCCATTTGCCTGGAGTGTATCCAGAAAATTTTTTTTTATTGATTTTCACTTTGATATTATTCCATTGGTCCATAGTGGGGGAATGCATTTTATAAAAATGCCCTATTCAGTCCGAAGATATTATTGAGGGTGTTTATTAATACCTTATACAGTGTCCTTTTAAAGAGAATCCAAGAAAAAGTTTCTCCTAGGACTCCACTAAGAAAAACTTTTCTTTCCTTGAGCAACTGATTATACCTCCATCCTTGCACTGACCGTTTGGGGTTCACTGCTTGGCAGTCATCCGGGACATTTTGTGTGCCAAGTCAGTGATTCACAAATGCCCTTTCCAAGCCATTGCCAGTTTGTGCCACTTTTCATCTATCCAAGACAAACTATAAATAACAATGTGTAATTTCATAAAACCAAACTGAACTTCTCTGTCTTCTGAGATCATGTTCTTCCTACCTTATAGGTACTAGCAAATAAGTATTTCTTTTATGAAATTATGGTGAGAACCATATGGTAAGATCCATTGCTTTGTGCTTGTTTTATAATGTCTTTACTTGGCGAAAGAACATTATAGCGCCCCTTTGTCCATTCCTAGTGTTTGGAGAAATGTTACTGGTTCAGAAAATCCAAAGTCTAGAAGCAGTGGTTTCTACCGAATTCCTAGCTTCATTCTATCTCACCTACTACCCTTTCCTTTCGACCTGTTTTCTTATTCACTTTGAATCATTTTTTGTTTAAAAAAAAAAAGTGAATACATTTAAGCCATCTTCAATCATTTCTGGGATGTGGCAGAAATATGAGTGAATGAATGAGTGAATAACAGACTTGTACAGGCAAAGAATCAAATGTTCTCACTCATTACCACCTTGCATGGTACCTGCCTAGTGTGTGTAGTGTGTTGTAATTTACAGATCTCATATTATTTAACCCTCTCAGCAGCCCTCAGAGGTGAATGGTATTTCTCTCTTTCCCTCATTATAGAATTGGAGTTGTCCTAAGGCAGAAAACCTGTGGGGGAGAAATTGGGGTTTTAACCTGGATATTCTGTCAGCAAGCCTAATTCTTCTCGTCTATACCATATTACTGCCTTTCAAACTAATGTTTTTGAGGGTGATCAGGTCTGGAGGTGCTTTGATTTGTGGGGGGGAAATAAGGAGAGTCTGGTTATTTACTTGGCTTTCAGAATAACATTCCTGATTGCGAGGTGTTCCTGGTCGGGCTGTGCTTCAGCTGGGGATCTCTGACCCTTTAACTTCTCAGGAGCATCCACAGAACCAAGGTTTCCTTGATCAGCACACATTGAAGAAATGTGCTCCGGGGCAGTCTCTTTTTTCTCACTTTGCTATTGCATAATAATTCATATTGTGCCACAGCATTATAGTGGGAGCTTGCTTCATTACTTCGTAATTTCTTTTAACATTAAAGCTGAGCTAGAGACATTCAGCCTTCTTCTCATTTTCTTGTTGCTAAATAGGAAATGTAGGATTACTCAACAGAGTGTGGGTCCTTGGATAAGAAGCTTAGAGAAATCATTAAGGGGGAGGTAGAATTTACCAAGATTTCCAAAGTGGCAGGTAAGTACCACAAAGGGGTTAGTAGTCTTTCAACCAGTAGAGATTCACAGATGAGCTATTCTTTCCATGGCTCTGAACTAGGCACTGAAGTGATGCAAAGAAATATGAGACAGCTTCCTCGTCTTCAGCATCTTTACTCTCTTCTAATTCAGGGTTGACAAACTACTAAAAGCCCATTTGGTAAATATTTTAGGCATTGCAGGACATTCCATCTTTGTCCCACCTTTCAAATCTGTTGCAGTGGCGGGCAACAGTGGCTCACACCTGTAATCCCAGCACTTTGGGAGGCCACGGGGGGGCGGATCACGAGGTCAGGAGTTTGAGACCAGCCTGGCCAATATGGCGAAACCCCATGTCTACTAAAAATACAAAAATTAGCTGGGCATGGTGGCGCATGCCTGTAGTCCCAGCTACTCAAGAGGCTGAGGCAGAAGAATTTCTTGAATCCGGGAGGCGGAGGTTGCAGTGAGCCAAGATCGCGCCACTGCACTCCAGCCTGGGTGACAGGGTGAGACTCCGTCTCAAGGGGAAAAAAAAAAAAAAGTCTGTTGCAGTGCAAAAGCAGCCACAAACACTATGCAAACAAATGAGTATGGCTGTGTTCTAGTGAGTATGGATGCTGAAATTTGGATTTCATGCATTTTAACACTGTCATGAAATATTCTTTAAAAAATTTTTTCCAACCATTTAAAAATGTAAAATCCATTCTTAGCTCATGGATCATACAAAATCAAGCGGCTGGATTTGGCGAGGAGGACATAATTTGCTAACCCTGCTCTAGGGCAAGGGTTTTTAACTATTTTTATAGTATAGATCCCTTTGCCTGTGTAATGAAGCCTGTGGAAGCTTCCTCAGAATAATATTTGTAAATGCCTAAAATAAAATAAATAAAATACATTAATAATGAAGTTCATATGTTATGATATCATGCTTTTAAAAATATATGTTGATCTCTGTATTTCCATGTAATTGGCTACAAATTATATGGAAGGCTGAGCTACAGACATTCAGCCTTCTTCTCATTCTTTTGTTGCTAAATATAAAATGTAGGATGATATTCTCCTTTAAGTAACCAATTATATAACCAATTATATAAAATTCTCCTTTAAGTAACCAATTATATGGAAATACAGATATCAACATATACTTTTAAAAGCATAATATTGTAATATATGGACATCATTATTAATGTATTAAATAACAAGATTTGCCCACAGGTATAATAACTACCATGATTTTGAGATAGTGATAAAGATATATGATATTCTGAGATACTTGTTACAACTGAAATGTGACAGGAAAATCAATGATTTCTATTGATGACAATGTCATGCGGAGTGATAATACTACTATGGTTCGTTATCTAAATTTGTAAAGGCAGAAAAATCTAAATTGTGATTAGAACTGCTAGAAGTAACTTAAAAAAATGTATTTTTACTTTCCACCCAAGTTCACTGACCCCTTGGAGTGTATGCACAGAACCATCAGAGAACTTTTGATCTTAGGTTAAGCACCCATGAGAAATCAGTGACAAGCCTCCATAAATCTGTGCATAATCCCTCCTTAATGTTCTGGAATCACAAGAGGCTAAAGCCTCTTTAGATTCGAACATTTCTTGAAAGGAAGAACTCATACTTGTCTCACTGACCAGCACTGGATGGTCTCAGACCACTTCGTGGCTATGTGAACTTGAACAAGTTATTTTCACTGAACTCTGGTGTGTCTATGTGCATGTGCCCCCCCCTTTTATTTTTTTTTGAGACAGAGTCTGGCTCTGTCACCCAGGCTGGAGTGCAGTGGCGCGATCTCGGCTCACTTCAACCTTCGCCTCCTGGGTTCACACCATTCTCCTGCCTCAGCCTCCCGAATAGCTGGGACCACAGGCGCCCGCCACCACACCCAGCTAATTTTGTGTATTTTAAGTAGAGATAGGGTTTCACCGTGTTAGCCAGGATGGTCTCTATCTCCTGACCTCGTGATCCACCTGCCTCGGCCTCCCCAAGTGCTGGGATTACAGGCGTGAGTCACTGTGCCCGGCCTATGTGTCCCCTCTTTAAGATGATGGGAATAAAAATAATAGTACTTACCTTATGTTGTTGATTGGGTTAATGAGTTAGCAAATGTAAAACACTTGGAACAGAACCTGGCATGCAGTATAGCACTTCATGATCATTGTCATTATTCAGTGATGCAATTCTCTCTTGTTCTTCCTTCTCTGGATGCTATCAGCTCTTTCATGTAGCCTTCTCTTCTCTTCCTCTTTCTGTAGGGGGGAACAGGAAGCTAACCCAAGACAATGTTTTCTTTCATGTAAAAATTCAAATAACTTCAATCTTGGCTGGGCGCGGTGGTTCACGCCTATAATCCCAGCACTTTGGGAGGCCGAGAAGGGTGGATCACCTGAGGTCAGGAGTTCCAGACCAGTCTGACCAACATGGTGAAACCCTGTCTGTACTAAAAATACAAAAATTAGCTGGATGTGGTGGTGCATACCTGTAATCCCAGCTACTCAGGAGGTTGAGGCAGGAGAATTGCTTGAACCTGGGAGGCGGAGGTTGCAGTGAGCCAAGATCGAGCATTGCACTCCAGCCTGGGCAACAAGAGCAAAACTCCATCTCAAAACAAAACACCCTTCAATCTTTGGAAAATTAAGACTTTAGGAATTCAGCGGTTGTGCTGCTGCAGAAACACTATAATGATTGCTTTAAGGAAAAAGTTTGGAACATTCTTCCCCCTTTAAATGGTCAACGTTTTGCCAGGAAGGGCAGGGAAAGCTTATCCAAACTGAGTAACATTTTTAAAGTTAAAATTTAACCATGTAAGAAGTCTTTCAAACCCTGTTTCTCCTCCCACGATGAGATGTTGTAGGAGCTAATAGGTACACAGGCAAGCACAGTCAGGGTCAGGCAGTTCTGGAAAGAAGCAGACTAGCAGGTGTGGAGAAGACCCACAAGTCAAATGGATATAGTGCAGGATAAAATATAGCAATTTTTTTTCTTTTTTCGAGATGGAGTCTTGCTCTGTTGCCCAGGCTGGAGTGCAGTGGCATGATCTTGGCTCACTTCAACCTTCGCCTCCCGGGTTCAAGCAATTCTCCTGTCTCAGCCTCCCGAGTAGCTGCGATTACAGGTGCCCTCCACCACGCTCAGCTAATTGTTGTATTCTTAATTTTTGTATTCTTAGTAGAGACAGGGTTTCACCATGTTGGCCAGGCTGGTCTCAAACTCCTGACCTCAAGTGAACCACCCACCTCGGGCTCCCAAAGTGCTGGGATTACAGGCATTGAGCCACCGTGCCCAGCCAACAAAATATTTTAAGAGACACAGTTATACTCCCAAAGAGAGAGATGTTTCCTAGGTGCTTAAACTAGTGTGAACCGGCCAGGCGCAGTGGCTCACACCTGCAATCTCAGCACTCTGGGAAGCTGGGACGGGTAGATCTTTTGAGCCCAGGAGTTCAAGACCTGCCTGGCCAACACGGTGAAACCCTGTCTCTACAAAAAATTCAAAACATTAGCTGGATGTGGTGGTGTATGCCTGTAGTCCCAGCTACTTGAGAGGCTGAGGTGAGAGGATGGCTTGAGCCCGGGAGGTCAAGGCTGCAGTGAGCCATGATAGTGCCACTGCACTCCAGCCTGAGTGACAGAGAGAAACCCTGTCTGAAAAAAAAAAACTTTTTTAAATAGTGTGAACTAAGAGGAAGAGCAAAAAGCAGCAGCTGAAGTGCCCACGGCCTTGGAGAATGTATGAGACCAAGTGTGGCCTCTAGGACTAGTGGTTTAACATTCACACCTGACTGGAAACTGGCCCTGGGGCTGCTAAAAGGCAGGGAATTCAAACTAACTCAGTTATCATTATTTTTCAATCGAAAATCACTATTGGATTCTCTTTTTTTTTTTTTTTTCGAAATAGGGTCTCACTCTGTCGCCCAGGCTGGAGTGCAGTGGTGTGATCTCAGCTCACTGCAAGCTCCGCCTCCCGGGTTCACGCCATTCTCCTGCCTCAGCCTCTTCGAGTAGCTGGGACTACAGGCACCTGGCACCACGCCTGGCTAATTTTTTGTACTTTAAGTAGAGATGGGGTTTCACCGTGTTAGCCAGGATGGTCTTGATCTCCTGACCTCGTGATCCACCTGCCTCAGCCTCCCGAAGTGCTGGGATTACAGGCGTGAGCCACCGCGCCCGGCCTGGATTCTCTTTCAAGTGGCCTGTTATTCATCGTGTCCTGTTCTTTCTCTTAGAGTGCCAGAAACCTCAGAGGACTGCCTACTTTATGAAAAAGGGATCCCGGATTCCCTGATACAGGAGCAGAGAAGCTTGTACTTTGCTTGAGACTCTGGGTAGGGACTGAGTGGGCCAAGCTGGGGAGAGTTCATGATCAGAAATAAAAACTCCAGGCCTGTGTCACCCAGAGGGAAAACGTGATTTATGCTTACAAACTAGTGCCAGAATCCTAAGCTAATAAAAGCTACGTAAAAACGCACCAGTAACTGTGTTAGTTAGAAAAGTTATAAATATCTTCTCCCAGATTGTCAATTGTCTTTTAAATGTTTATATGGTCTTGCTGTACAGAAGTTTTAAATTCTAATGTGGCCCTATCTTTTGCTTTATGGCTTGGGCTTTTTGTGTCTAAAAAAACTTTCTCTACCTTAATATCCTAAAGAGAATCTCCTACAATTTCTTCTAAAACATTTAAAGTTTGTTGTTCATATTTAGATCTTGAATTTAACTGGAATTTATTTATTATTTATTTTAGAGACAAAGTCTCTCTCTGTCACCGAGGCTGGCGTGCAGTGGTAGGATGATAGCTCACTGCAGCCTCAGCGTCCTGTGCTCCAGCGATCCTCCTGCCTCAGCCTCCTGAGTAGCTGGGATTACAGGCACATGCCACCACACCCCACTAATTTTTTTGTTTAACTTTTTGGCAGAGACAAAGTCTCACTATTTTGCGCAGGCTGGTCTCAAACTCCTGGGCTCAAGCAATCCTCCCATGTCGGCCTAAAGTGCGAGATTACAAGCATGACCTACCATGCCCAGCCTTGGGCTTTTATTTTTGATGTAGTTTTGGATATGGCTTGAGGCAGGGACCTAGTTCTAGCTTTTCCACTTGGAGAGCTAATTGCCCCAGATTTTTGTATTCAATAGTACTTTTTCCTATAGACCTATGATGCCGTGTTTCTCTTATACTATTTTCCTTTCATACATATGCCTATTCGTTATTCTTTTCTGTTGGTTTACTTGTCCATTTATTTGCCAATTTTATTATATCTTTATAATAAATCTTACTATCTGGTACTATAATTTTGCTCTTCTTATTCTAAAGAATTTTGAAGAGTCTGAGAATTTATTCCACTTGCAAGCTAACAATTTAGCCTGCCATGGATACAATAAGAAAATATGGGACTGGTGAGTCAGAAGCAAATGATTTTATTGCTCAGAGTACAGCAATTAGTATAAGCTTCATGTTCACCTCACTTACCCTTGCACCCAAGTCCTTTGTGTGACATGGAAGGGCTAAGAGGATGCTACACACATCACAGTGAAGAACTCAAGTTTAGGAAACCCCACGCTTGCTAGCAAATCTGCCGATCCTTTATCCAAGAGGAAGACATTTCTTCATTATCCTGGACATCAAACAAATCTGCCATTGCCCTGGAGGGAAACACTACTTCTACCTTCCCAAGCTGTTTTCTGTATAAACATCCTTGAAAAATAGTACAGAAACACACACACACACACACACACGCACACACAAATCTGTCAATGCCTCTGCTGAGAAGATGTGCAGAAATACAAGAGACCAGTGGAGAACTGCCTCCTAACGTTTATTCTTTTTCTGTAGAATTTTGTCTGTTTCGGACCTTTACTCTTCTTTAGGAATATACAGATAAATTTTTACAGTTGTTTGAAGTAGCACTATGTTGCTAAATATAAATTTATAATTTAAATTCACATATGTAAGTTATTTAAATGTGTTCTTTACAACCGCATGTAAATAGTATCTTATGATTAATAATTGTTATTGTAGGTGTATAAAGCGATTTTAACAGTTTAAAAAAGACCACAAAACAAAAAGTTTTAAAAAAGCAAACAAAACAATAACAGTAACAACAGAAACAAACTAGAAAAACCCCTGGGACCTTGCAGAAGCAAACACAAAATTGCTTTGTAATAGCATTCCTGCAACGTAGGGCACGAAAAGCTCTCACAAGTTAAACAAACAAACAAAAAAACTCGCCAAAGATTAAAAACATGAAAGCTCACAAACACTAGAAAATAATTGACTCTGAGGGACAGTCAGCACGCACACTAAACTACAGAAATAACATTTCAAGAACTTTAGGTTATAGAACAAATTGAAAGAATAAAAGAAGTATTTAGAAATTATTCAAAAACTGAAAGCAAAAACAGGAACCATAAGAATGGATTTGGGCACTAATAGAAAAGAAAAGGAAGATCTGAAAAGAGAGTGAATAGAACTTTTAGGAGTTCGTAAAAAGTCACTGAAATTCAAAACTCCCAAGAAAAGTTAGCAGATTAGAAAGAGCTAGAGAGGCTTGGTGCAGTGGTTCACGCCTGAAATCCCAGCACTTTGAGAGGTGGAGGCGGGCGGATCACTTGAGGTCAGGAGATCGAGATCATCTTGGCCAACATGGTGAAACCCTGTTTCTACTAAAATACAAAAAATTAGCTGGGCATGGTGGCGCATGACTATAGTCCCAGCTACTTGGGTGGCTGAGGCAGAGGAATCGCTTGAACCCAGGAGGCAGAGGTTGCAGTGAGCTGAGATTGTGCCACTGCACTCCAGACAGGCAACAGAGAAAGATTCCATCTCAAAAAAAAAAAAAAAAAAAAGCTAGAGAGAGAGTAGTAAACTAGAAGACTGCTCCGATGGAGTTGCCAAGAAAGTAGCACAGAGATAAAGAAGTGGAAAACAATAAATATGTACCTAATAAAACCGCAAAACACTGAAGACAAAAGTCTCAAAGACAATCACGGTGATCAAAAGATACAGCCTCACTTATGTGAAGTTCAAGATCAGGCAAAACTGATCTATCTGTTAGCTGTCAGAACAGTGGTTATTTCTGGTGATTAAGGGGAGGGTTCCAACTGGGAAGAGGCATAGGGTATCCTTTGAGATGCTGAGGTTGTTTTATGTCTTCCTGGTTACATGCTGTATAAGTATGTAAAAAGTCACTGAGCTGCACATGCAAGATTTTGTGCACTTTATTATATGTATATTATAGGTCAATAAAGATACTTTTTAAAAAAGTGATCAGAAAAAAAGAAAGACTACCTATAAACGTGTTAACAGCTGGATTAGCAGGCCACTTTGGTCAGAAACAAGAAAGTCCAGAATGTTATCCAATAGTGACTTCAAAATGCCCTGGAAAATAAACATCAACTTAGGTCCTTTACCTAACAGAACTATTAGTGAACTATTATTAGAACTATTATTATTATTAGGTGACTAAAGACATTTTCAGACCAAGATTAAAACGTCAACAGGTTGGTGAATCTACATAAGCATTAACCTTCAAAAATTGTAATTATAGGCCAGGTGCAGTGGCTCACGCCTGTAGTCCCAGCACTTTGGGAGGCCAAGGCGGAAGAGTCGCTTGAGCCCAGGAATTTGAGACCAGCCTGAGCAACAAAATACAAAAATAAGCCAGACGTAGTGGTGTGTGCACGTAGTCCCAGCTACTTGGGAGGCTGAGGTGAGAGGATTGCTTGAATTTCGGAGGTAGAGGCTGCAGTAAGCTGTGATCATGCCACTGCACTCCAGCCTGTGTGACAGAACGAAACCCTGTCTCAGAAGTTTTTTTATAATTTTAAAGGGTTTTTGGATTATCCTGCACGCACGCGCGCGAACACACACACTCACTCACAGAGAGAGCTGTGAAATGATGCATGGCAAGACTATTCACTGCAGCATTGTTTGAAACAGCATAAATTAGAACCCACCTCAATATTCATCAACAAGGGAACAGATTAAATAGATTACACCCATATACTGGAATGCCATTTAGCTATTAAAAATAACAAAATATATTTTTGAGTATGATATACAATAAATGTATTTCTATACGAGTTAGATTTTCTGCATTAACAACTGCAAAATCTCAGTGGGTTATAACAATGAACATGAATTTCTCATACACTCCATCTACACAGTAGAAAGTGAATCACTGCAAACATCAAACATGATTTCACAATTGCTAGGTTCAACAACTAGAGTGAAGAACAGTGTGTACAGTGTCCTACCACTTGGATAAAAGAAATCAAGCCAAAATAATTCATCATATAATTGTTTTACATATAAGATCTCTGGAAGAATACACATGAAACTGGCAAAGATGGCTGCCTTAGTGCATGGGAACTAGGTGGCTGCACTAGGGATACACTGGACTTATTTCACTGTTTACTCTTTGCACCTTTTGAACTTTATGCCACTTGAATGTATTATCTAAGAAAAAATTAAATTTCCTGTATTGTTTGGGTGGAGGCTAGAGATAACAACTTTAGACTTGATCCAGCAAATATAGATGTTAAGATTTTAAAAGTAACCACAGAAAGAATTGGAATTGAGTATACAACTAAAATGGCACAGGAAACGGAGGGGTAAAAATATTCTCTTGGGCATGTAAAATATATATATATATATTTAAGAGTCATTTGTGTTTCTTTTTCTGTAAACTATCATTGAACCTCATTAGACTCTTTTTCTATTAGGTTATTACTCTTTTTTTTTTTGGCATTGATATCTAGGGTCTCCTTTTACATTAGGGAGATAAGCCCTTTTTCTGTGACACAGTTGCAAATATTTTTTCCTAGTTTGTTGCAGAGGATTTTATTGAATGTAGGTGGATTTCTCAGTCTTTAAAAAAATAACTTGAGTCATAGAAAGCCTTTCCCACTTCAAGATTATAAAAGAATTATCTAATATTGTCTTTTGATACTTACTGTAGGAGTCTCATTTTCTCTCCAGCAAACTTTTATGTAGGTAGGAACAATAATGAGTACAACTGCATGTCTTGTATGGGGCCTAATACCTCCTGTGTGTTTTCACCAGTAGGGAATCCATTTCTACTGATGATCTTAAATTTTTCCCTGATCACTGATTAGTGTCCTCTATAATCTAAGGCAACTGAAACAAAAATGGTTTTCACAATGATTTTGAAAAAACAATTTGATTTTATTCCCATTATAGAGGAAGGAATTAAAGTTTAGAGATGTTAGGAAACTTGTTCAGTATTATATAGAAAGTAGTGGTATTGGAACTGAAACTGAAACTCAGGCTGAAATCTTAACTCCTACAGGTTATGATGGGCACAACCTAGAAATGATATTTCTTTGCAGCTTTACTGAGGTATAACTGACAAATTGTATAAATGTAAGATACATAATGTGATGAGTTTTATACAAATACATTGTGAAATGATTACCACAATCAAGTCAGTTAACACACTAATCACTGTATCTAGTTACCATTTTGTGTGATAACATTTGAGAGCTACTCTCTTAGCAAATTTCAAGTAGAAAATATAGTATTGTCAACCATAGTTGCTATGTGGTACATTAGAACCCCAGAACTTGTTCACCTTCCAAGTGAAAGTGTGTACCCTTTGAACAACATCTTCCCAATCCCTTCATGGCCCAGCTTCTGGTAACCACCATTCTACTCTCTGCTTCTATGAGTTGACTTTTTTTAGATTCCACATTTGAGATCATGCAGTATTTGTCTTTCCGTGTCTGGCTTATTTCACTTAGGATAATGTCCTTCAGGTTCATCCATGTTGTCACAAATGGCAGGATTTCCTTCTTTTTTTGTTGTTCTTTTTATTGAGACGGAGTCTCCCTCTGTTGCCCAGGCTGGAGTGCAGTGGTGCGATCTCGGCTCACTGCCAGCTCCGCCTCTTGGGTTCACACCATTCTCCTGCCTCAGCCTCCCGAGTAGCTGGGACTACAGGCGCCCGCCACCATGCCGGACTAATTTTTTGTATTTTTAGTAGAGACGGGGTTTCACCATGTTAGCCAGGATGGTCTTGATCTCCTGACTTCATGATCCACCTGCCTTGGCCTCCCACAGTGCTGGGATTACAGGCGTGAGCCACCACGCCTGGCCGATTTTCTTCTTTTTTAAGGCTGAATAGTATATCACAGTATCTCTATCCATCATTCATCAGCACTTAGGTTGCTTCCCTGTCTTGGCTGCTGTGAATAATGCTACAGTGAACACGGAGTGCAGATATCTCTTTAAGATAGTAATTTCATTTTCTTCGAACATATACCCAGAAGTGGAATTCCTGGATCATATGGTAATTCTATTTTTAATTTTTTGAGGAGCCTTCATACTGTTTTCCATAATGGCTGTGCCAATTTACATTCCCACCAACAGTGCACAAGGATTCCCTTTTCTCCACACTCTCGCCAACACTTGTTATCTCTCGTCTTTTTGATAATAACCACCCTAATAGGTGTGAAATAATACCTCATTGTGGTTTTGAGTTTTGCTGATCGTTAGTGACACTGAGCACCTTGTCATATAGCTGTTGGTCATTTCTATGTATCTGGAGAAATGTCTATTCAATTATTTGACCACAAAAAAGAATGAAATTATGTTATTTGCAGGAACAGGGATGGAACTGGAGGTCATGTTAAATGAAATAAGCCAGGCACAGAAAGACAAATATCACGTGTATCTCACTCATATATGGTAGCTTAAAAAGTTGATCTCCAAGGTCAGGAGATTGATACCATCCTGGCTAACACAGTGAAACCCTGTCTCTACTAAAAATACAAAAAATTAACTGGGCGTGGTGGCGGGTGCCTGTAATCCCAGCTACTCAGGAGGCTGAGGCAGGAGAATGGCGTGAACCCGGGAGGCGGAGCTTGCAGTGAGCCGAGATTGCGCCACTGCACTCCAGCCTAGGTAACAGAGCCAGACTCCGTCTCAAAAAAAAAAAAAAAAAAGTTGATCTCATAGAGGTAGAGAGTAGAGAGATACCAGAAGCTGGAAAGGGTGGGGGCAGTGGAGGACCAAAACAGGTTGGTTAACTGTACAAACATAGAGTTAGATAGAATAAATTCCAGTGTTTGATAGCAAAGTAGGGTGACTATAGTTAAAAACCATGTATTGTGTATTTCAAAATAGCTAGAAAAAAAGAAATGTTCTCAACACATAGAGATGATCAATACTCTAGGTAATGGATACCCTAAATACTCTGACTTGATCATTACACATTGTATGCATGTTATAAAATATCACATATACCCCATAAATATGTACAAATATTATGTATCAATGATAAATTTTAAAAGTCCATTCATGAATTTTGCCTGTTTTAAAGTCTGACTCTTTTTTGCTATTGAGTTATATGAGTTCCTTACGTATTTTGGATTTTAACCCCTTATCAGATATACGGTTTGCAAATATTAGAAATGATACCGATTATTCTTTTCTTTTACATATTACTGTCAATATCAGGAAATGAGGCAGCAAAAAGATATCATTTTCTAAAACAGAGCTGCACACACTAAATGGGGAGATTATGAAACATGGTTTAGAAATCTAATTTGCTTGTTTGTCCAACGATATTAATACTTAGCAATTTATAAATTGTTCTCACATGGATTATCTCATGCCATCCTACAACAAAAAGATATTTCAGTTGTTAAAATAGCATTTGTCCTCTAGGAAAAACGGGAGAAAAGTGACATATATACAATGTTATTCATCACAACATTGTATTAGCAAAAGATTGGAAACAAATGTCTATCTTTTAACTAAGGGACTGAAAAGTGTTTGCAGAACAATGTGTACAGTATGCTCCCACTTGTGAGCAAATGCATAATATTTCAACTTCTTCATCCTTTCAAGTTTTCTAAATTCAGGAAATGGTATATTCAATTTTTTTTATCACTGTGATAATCAAGATTCTCCCAAATAAAAGGATAGTCGGCCACCAGTTCTGGGTCTCTTTAGTCTACAGGGTTAGTCCATTCAACCTGAAGTACACTTCACTAATATTTTACATTTTCACTCATTATCTAGGCTCTGGCTTGTGCAGCTAACTGGAAATTCTCAAAGAAGCAGAAGCCTCAAATATTTTTGTTATCGATGAGAGAGATGAAATTATGATAGAGGCTGGGTGCGGTTGCTCATGCCTGTAATCCCAGCACTTTGGGAGGTCGAGAAGGGTGGGTCACCTGAGGTTAGGAGTTCGAGACCAGCCTGGCCAAATCCCGTCTCTACTAAAAATACAAAAATTAGCCAGGTGTGGTGGCATATGCCTGTAATCTCAGCTACTCAGGAGGCTGAGGCAGGAGAATTGCTTGAACCTGGGAGGCGGAGGTTGCGGTGAGCCAGGATCGAGCCATTGCACTCCAGCCTAGCTAACAAGGGGGAGACTTTGTTTCAAAAAAAAAAAAAAAAAAAAAAAAAGCCAAGTGCCGGTGGCTCACGCCTGTAATCCCAGCACTTTGGGAGGCCAACGCGGGTGGGTCACAAAGTCAAGAGATCGAGACCATCCTGGCCAGCATGCTGAAACCCCATCTCTGCTAAAAATACAAAAATTAGTTGGGCATGGTGGCGGGCACCTGTAGTCCCAGCTACTCCGGAGGCTGAGGCAGGAGAGTCGCTTGAACCTGGGAGGTGGAGGTTGCAGTGAGCCGAGATCGCGCCACTGTACTCCAGCCTGGTGACAGAGCGAGACTCCATCTCAAAAAAAAAAAAAAAAGAAAAAGAAGTTGACGATAGAACATAGATGATAGAGAATAACACAGACCAAACTGTGTAACATCACAGATGTCTTTTGGAATCTTTTTCTTTGTCTTACATTGTGGAATCGCTCCAGCCTGTTGCTTGCCACAGAAATGCAGAGTCCAGGGCAAACTCTGTGGCTATCACACAGTGCAGTGTCCTTTCACAGAAGATCCTAAATGCATACTTTCTGTTCGGACTAGTCAGACGATATAGATCTCAAGCAAGTCCATCCTCAAAAGCAGCACAAACTCACCCTCAGTTAAATCTCTTGGTGTCTTATCAACAAAAGTAATGGTTCCAGTTCCAGGCAGCACACCAGAGTTACACACCATCTGAAGGAAGATTGCCCTGTCTCCTCTGACCTGTGGTTGCATCCAACACACAGCTGATCCACTCAACCAAAGCCTTCATCAGATCTCTTCGTGTATTCTCACAACTTGCTCACATTTCTTCCTTTGTTTGCTGATCTTCATAACCTGACACAGAAATGTATTTTGTTCTAGAACAAATAATCAGCGAAAAGAAATCTCTAAGAGCCTAAGGTGTGACAAATCACTTTCTTTGAACCACTGAAGCCCCACAGAGCTATATGAGAGCATTCAGTACTCGTTCATCAAGCTTGACGTAAATTACCAAGCCTGCCTCAAATAGCTCATCAGCCCTTTCTGCCTGCTTCTGAGGGAGACCTGCCTCCAACAGTCTGACAGTATTCTGTGTGAGTGACACAGGACACATCGATTCATGTTTTCTTTTTAACTGATTCCCATTGCCATTGACTTGATTGCCCTTTCATTATGCAGGAGAGGGCACATTGGCCACTGATAACTGATCCTTGGCACTTTGAAAACAACTAGATGGTGGGAGTGCCTCTGCTCCCATCAAGTATTTTTGCCAAAAAAAAAAATCAAACCTGAATCAGATCATGCTTCTTGATTTAGTTGTACTAGTTCACAGGAAATCCAGGGCACATAGGAACATGTTAAACACACCATGAGGAGACAACCACAAAATCCAAAATGCAGGAAACTCCGAAGAACAAATGATTTGGTAGTCTGGAATAAATTGCAAGAAAAAGAGATGAAGAATGTTTAGACTGAAAGAGATTTCAGAGGCTATCCATCAAATGCAATGAGTGGATGTTATTTGAATCCTGATTCAAGCAAAGTGTAAACAAAACATACGAGACAAATGGGGAAATTTGTACACTGACTAATTGATGATATTAAGGAACTGTCAACTTTATTAGGAGTGACAATGGTAGTACAGTTGTGTGGATGCAGGATTTTTGCTTCTTCGCTTAGCTACATGTGAGTTCTTGTCTCACCATCAGGAAGAATTAAGCACGCAGACATCGAAGAGTGAGTGGAGTAGAATGCATTAAGCGAAAGGAAAGCTCTCAGGAAAAAGAGGGGATGTGGGGGGTGGTTCTCCTATCTGAAGACAGGAAAGTTTCCCCCAATATAGCTGAGCCTGGGGCTTTTTTATGGGCCCAGAATACAGAGCTGATTGGTTTGTGAGTATGCAAAAAAGATCAAAGCGAAGACTCTACTCAAAGGTGGGCACAACAGTATAGGGGAAAAAGTAGGTATATGTAAAATAGGTGAAAGATAGGGATCAATCAGAGGAAAGCACGTCAAATGGGAAGGCAGGTTCTCAATCCAGTCTGAGGATTTACCTGGGACAGTTTCCAGCTTGAAGGTTGGGTTTCACTGGGAACCTGCCCCATCTGCCTAGGCATTTGCCTGCCTCTATCTGCCTAGGCATTTGCCTGCCTCTATCTGCCCAGGCATTTGCCTGCCTCTTGCCTCTATCAGTGTGTGTAAACAAGTCCCGATCTTTTATATATACTGAAATATTTGCTGATATAAATACTGAAATACAGATACAATGACAGGCCTGGGATTTGCTCCAGAATTGCCCAGCGGAAAGATGGGGAGCAAGGAATATACGGATGAAACTAGATTGGTCATGAATTGAGTTTCGCTACAGCTGGGTGATGGCTACTTCGGTGTCCGTTGTATTATTGTTTGTATAAGTTTGACATTCTCCATAAAAAGGATAAGCAAGAATACATTCTCAGAAGAAAAAGACAAGTGAAAAATCACCAAAGGTCCTGGGCAGGTGTTTTGAAGTATCAACGTACAGAGTAGATTGCAGGGTAGGGAGGTGGGGAACTGAGTGGGAAACCTAACTTGAGGCCAGACTACATTTAAAGCAATTTGAGGACTTCCGAGTGGGAAAGTCCAAGTAGGGAAATGATGATATGGGGATGGAGCTTGGCAGAGATGTTTGTAGTCCTGCACTTAGGATCATGAAAGCCACAAACATAAAGAAGCATTCAGGGGGCAGAGATACCCTTACACCACAGGGAATGAACCAACCAGGAAAGGGAAAAAAGAAAGCCTGCTGAGCTCACAAAGGAGATAATTAGCCCAAGCTCCCACCTACAATTTACTTTTGTTTTAGAAAGCCAATAAACACCTCTCAGAAACGCAGCTCCATTTCACTCTTGCCACCTAGAGATTTAAAAAAACTTGGTGGCTCACGCCTGTAACTCTAGCACTTTGGGAGGCCGAGGCGGGCGGATCACGAGGTCAGGAGATCAAGACCATCCTGGCTAACACGGTGAAACCTCATCTCTACTAAAAATACAAAAAATTAGCCAGGTGTGGTAGCGGGCGCCTGTAGTCCCAGCTACTTGGGAGGCAGAGGCAGGAGAATGGCATGAACCGGGGAGGCAGAACTGGCAGCGAGCCGAGATCGTGCCACTGCACTCCAGCCTGGGTGACAGAGCGAGACTCCGTCTCAAAAAACAAAAACAAAAACAAAACAGTCTTTTTCCAGTTACGGTGAAATAGTTCAGAACAATGTATTTTAAGGACACAATCGGGCTCTGTCATCACTGTAACTTGCAACCCTAACTTCCCTTTGGAAGTTGCACAATGCTATTTTGAAATGGTTTCAAAAACTATTTAGACCTGAAGCTGGCTCTTTGGTCTGTGTGCCCAACTTCATTCCGCATCGGGTTTGGGCCAAACACAAAAGTGGCCTTCACTGGACTCAAGCAGGAGGTGGCTGACAGCTCTGCTTCTCATCAAGAATCCACACAAGGGAGCCAGGTGGGAAAACACCAGATTCTCCAATACTGTTCCCCATCCTAATTACTTTGAGCATGAGCACCATGGTGTTGGAGGGCCTCGCCTCTCCAGTATTCTTTCTCCTCCAATTAATCTGAGTGGTCACTATGCTTTGTGTGCATAGAGAAGCCTATAGTAGAAGTGATGTTATTTTAAGCTTTGATTGTTATCTGCCTAAGAGTGCACATCTTGCTTTCAATGGTTGAGTAACTACACAAATATGCTTGTAGCAAGAATGGAACAAAGGGATAACCCAGGGGAACGACACGCAAATAGCCTCCCAGAACCATGTGGTTTAACACAAAGGTTAGGAATTTGAACTTAGTAGTCTTAAAATAGACAAGCACAGAAGGGGACATGACAGAACTGCTTGCCCATAGTTCAAATACTTGACTATTTCAATGCAGCATACTATATTAGAATTATCTGTGTACGCATGTATTTCTCTTGCTAGGCTATATTTTAGATCAGGACTGCATGTTTATTGTCAATATCCAGAAAAGTGCCTGGCTCCTCACAGGGTCCAACATGACCCAATCAGTAAATACCTAAATGAATGCACAAATAGCTTTGAAGACACAGTCTTTTAGGATGCAGAAATCATAAATACGACTGAGATGCAGGCCATCCTCTCAAAAATCCCTTCAAAATAGGACACACATATTTGTTCCATCACTTAAAGCATTTGTTTTTAAAACCAAGTGGGATTCCAATGTCATTGAAATAGCAATACTTTCTCTTACTAGCATCATGATTGAGGAAAATCAATGAGATATATAAACCAGAAGTACTCCCAATGTTCCCCAATGGAAAGAGGAACAGCTGCTATTTCAGAGACCACAAAGAGGAAAAGTAAAAATAGTTATTTCCTCCTGCAAGTCTGTCTCCTACACTTAACTTGGGGCCTATTCTTTCCAAAGCACTGAGAGAAAATGGGCTGCCCCTTCTACACTCAAACCAAATTTAAGTTCAGCAATTAGAAGGCAGAGTGGGCTGCTGTGACAGCTCTCAGTCCTGATCACAGGCCAGTGACCACGCCTCATGCCCTTGCAAAGCATTTTTCCAGCATCTGCATGCCATGTGCTTCTGTCTTGCTTGTCCCCATTCATCCCCTTCATGCTTCAAGGCAAAGCAAGATAGGAACCCAAGCCTGCCTTCTTTCATACAAAGTATTTTTCCCATCTGAGATGTTAGATCTTAAAAGAGGGTGACCTGGCCGGGCGCGGTGGTTCACACCTGTAATCCTAGCACTTTGGGAGGCTGAGGCGGGCGGATCACCTGAGGTCAAGAGTTCAAGACCAGTCCAGGCAACATGGTAAAACCCTGTCTCTACCAAAAATCCAAAAAATTAGCTGGGCATGGTGGTGCATGCCTGTAGTTCAAGAGAATCACTTGAACGTGGGAGGTGGAGGTTGTGGTGAGCTTAGATGGTGCCATTGCACTCCAGCCTGGGCTATAAGAGTGAAACTCTATCCAAAAAAAAAAAAAAAAAAAAAAAAAAAAGAGGGTGACCTAAGAATTCTGACAAAGAGAATTCCCAGTGATTTATCGTTACTATAATTGCCCTTTACGGATTTTCATATAATGTAGAGACCTGTAGGATGAAATGACCTCAGAGACCATTTAGTAAAATATCTGATTTTTTTGAGACAGGATCTCACTCTGTCACCCAGGCTGGAGTACAGTGGCGCATCATGGGTCACTGCAGCCTCGACCTCCCAGGCTCGTGATCCTCCCACCTCAGCCTCCCAGATAGCTGGGACCACAGGAACACACCACCATACCCAGCTAATTTTTTGACTTTTTGTAGAGATGAGGTCTCACTATGTTGCCCAGGCTGTTATTGAACTCCTGGGTTCAAGTGATCCTCCCATCTCAGCCTCCCAAAAGGCTGGGATTACAGGTGTGAGCCACCATACCTAGCCAATATCTTCATTTTAAAAATGACAAAATTATCACCCAAAGTCTACAGTTTACTTTAGGGTTCACTCTTGGTGTTGTACATTCTATGGGTTTGGACAAATGTATAATGACATGTATCCATCACTGTGGTATCAGGGTATTTTTATTGCCCTAAAAATCCTGTGCTTTGCCTATTCATGCCTCCCTCCCAATCTCTGATCTTTTTCCTGTCTCCATAGTTTGAGTGATAATGATGTGTATAGGTTAATCAATTATACCAAATGTATCACCCTGGTGGGGGTTGTTGACATAGAGGGAAGCAACGTTATGTGGGGGGGCAGGGGGGCTGATGGAATTTCTCTGTACCCTCCTCTCAATTTTGCTTTGAAATTAAAATCGCCCTTTAAAGTCTTTTTAAAACATGACCAAAATTGAGACTTTTGAGAGGTGACCAAGGTCACAGAGCTGTTTCACAGTAGGCCAAGATTAAAACCCAGTGGCCTTACTGTTGCCAACTTTATGTACCAGGTGGGCTACCCTACATCCCATAGCAGGAAGAAGTTGAGAAATACCTAATGAACAGCCATGGTGAGCTATTTCTTAGAAATACAGGTGACAAATAGGTTCGGGTGCCTCCCCTCTAAGTCCAGTGAAATCATCTGCTCATGTGAGTGGCAGAGAAGTGGGATGCATTCTAAAGTTTCCATCTTGGCTTCTGTTTTCATCGTCTCCCCTTGCTTCCCCCACCTCGACTTGCCACAGCCTCCACATTTTTGTCCGTGCTGTGCTCTCTGCTTGGAAGGCTTTCTCTCCCATCTTCAGCTGCTCTTCATCCCTAAGGGTGAAGCATCTCATTCAGCACCTCATCTATGAGACTTTCTTTGAGCAGCATGAATCCCTCCGCTCAGATTTCTGAACGCTGAATACTTGTAAAAAACACTATGATAGAATTTGTAAGTATTGCTGTTACTTATTAGCCCTCCAATTAGACTGAGTTCCATCATAGCAGGATTGGGTCATAATCAACTTTGTATTTCCAGAAACAAACTCCATGAAAGGGTGAAGAGTATGTGCTCAAAAAAAAAAGCAGACAGAACACAGATCTAACATTTCTTTTCTCCACAGTACAGTTTGACACTAGAAAATATTATAAAATAAACATAAATATGGCTTCTACAATGAAGCAGTTTGTAGAATATATTGAATATTATAGATTTAAGAGTTCTGGTAGGACATAAGCAACATATGACTAAAATAGAAAAAGTTACAATACTATCACATAGTATTGTAATTTTTCATTGTTCTGAAACTGTTCATAACTATTTAGGTTGAGTGTAATCATAATAATAGCAATCATTTGCTTTAAAAATCAGAAATAATATAAAATATATAATGTATATAAAGAAAGTTTGGTCCTAGCTCATGGGTGCTGAACTGGAGTCATTTTGGAAGGCTGTAAGACCACGAATTATGAGAAGATAGAAGTTACAGATTAAATAATAAATCTATTTGTTATTAGAAATTGGCTTATAGGAAATCTATCATAATAAAGTCTAGTTTTAGATTTTAGACCACACACGAACAAGAGAAAAAAAACAGGGTCAAGTAAATAGTTCTTGCTCATAGGTCTTGCTGCCTCCAAACAAGGAATTACATTAAATTGTGCTAATGCAAAACAAACAAACAAACAAACAGAAAAATATGCTACTTTCAAGTTTCAAGTAAACAACTGTTTGGTTTCTCAAGATTTAAAAAGATGAGTTTCAACACATTAAACAAAGACAGTGAAGCTGTTTTTTCCTAGCACATGTACGATGTACTAATATGCTATGTGCATTATTAGAACTAAAAAAAAATTAGTTCAAAAAACGTATCTTTTTAAAGCATCTTTTGCTCTATTTCATAGGTTTCTGCAACTTATCATTTTCCCCAAACATGAACACAACATTTGATCTATTCATTTATTTTACTTTATAAGGAATTAATAGAAATATAAATGTACATATACCTAAAAAGTGGCTATCCCACATAAGCCAGCCCAGAATTTACTAACTCCATAGGTTTTCTGGATATTTCAAGCACACATTAAAACAATTACAGAGAGGACATACCTTTATGATTTATGCAAATTAAGGCACATCAATTACAATCTATTTTTTTAAGTTAGTTTAAAAATCTTCACTTATAAAAATTCAAAGTATGTCGAAGCTCAACTTTTTAGTAGGAATGTTAGTTTGTTAGGTTTGGCCATTTTTCTTTTTTCACCTTAAGGGTCAAACATGAAACAATGAGGAATGTAGGTCTCTGTAAAACACATAAATACCTGTGATATTTTGAATCATTTGGCCCTTAAAAATATTGCTTAACAATTTAAACCCAGCTTAATTGTAGGTAAATGCAAGTGTACCCAAGGCTGGACTATTTTAGTCTGCTTTTGGCTGCAGATTGTACTTCTGTGGCTGGAAAAAATGTTCTTCAATAGCACTGACCAGTTCATTCAGTTCCTTCTTCAGCTGCTCAGGATCACTGGAAAATAAGGTGGAAAAAAATCCAGGTCAAGGGATTATTCCAAAGCACAGTTTAAATGCTGCCCCCCACTGACCAAGTGACATGAAAATATAACCTTAAGAAGAGGACTAAATAGGAAAAAAAAGAGAACTCCAGAGACTTAAGCATGGAACACATCTGTTGACTTAGACAAAACACTCCATGAGACAATATGCATTATTTTTCCCAAAGATTTCCAACGTCTGAACTATAAACAAAATTATCCTTTGCTCTTCTCATAAGACTTTGTAAGAAACACAATTTTTGGCCTAGCATCCCTAAAAGATCTGTAATATTTGTACCTAAGGGTGTAGAGAAAGCTTTCATGATGTCACTTGCCATTAAATCCTGCTAAACTTTTACAAACAACATCTCTGTTAACTCCTCAGTCTCCCAGAATACAGATATTCATGATGATGTCTGCCCTCAAACTACTGGCACCTAAGCTCTAGCCTTGTCTAGAAAGCCTTCCTAGAATGAACAGCAATAGGGAGCCTCCGGGTGGGTTTGAGGAGTCAAACACCAAGAAATCAGATCCCTGTGGTCATATCATAATGAATCTATTTCTTGAACCAAAGAGTCACAACTAAAGTATAAACAAGAATCCGGGGAGACAAATCCCTCTAAGAAAATCAAGTTTTCAGAGCTGTGGGAAATACTCATTTATATACAAAGATTTGCAAGGTAAGTAACAGATAAAACTGACTTGCAGTTAAAGAGGTTTCCAGCATCTTAAGTAGCCTAGTGTGAGTACTGTAAGTACTTAACACCAAAAAGCTAAATTTAAAAAACTAAATCCTTTGTACTTTCCATTACTTTATACTCTTCATACCATTTTTAATATATGCAGAGTTTATTTTAATGGAAATCCCTATAATTAGTTAAAATCATTTCAACACTGTAATAGCTAAAGCAATCCATTTCATTGCAGACATTAATTCTGGCTCTATACTTACTAGCTCTGTGCCCTTGGGCAAGTGGCTTGGCCTCTCTAAGGCCCAGATTCCTCATTTGTAAAACTGGGATAAAGACTTTATCTTCTCAAGAGAGTTGCTGTACAGATTGCGATAAATTATATAAAGCAATTAGCACTGAACCCGGCCCAAAGACCTCAATAAATGTAGCTATCATTATAATTATTTTTATCCCTACTGGCAACATATAAAGTAATTATACTTTTTAAGTACATATCAATTATATCAGCTTTCTTCTCCTTCTCCATAAATGTGCTTTGAAGAAAATAACAGTTCTCAGGAAGGCATGTAAGCTAATCATTTTTTAAAGTATACTTAAAACTAAAATTCGGTGAATTTACTGATTACTAATTTATTATTCAAGTTTATTTCTTAATCGTGACATGAATGAACATTATGATTCATGTATATAGTGATATGTTTTTGATATTGAATTTTATGTATGAAAAAGAAATCAGTACCACAGTGTAAGATTTAGTGGTACAATTCTTAAAACAAAAATTTTGTGTTACTATTCTCCATCCTAATCAATAACTGTTCCATTTGTTAAATTAATGCTTGAGAATATTTCATAACATCTTTAAAAATAACAGGACACATCCCATAATCATTTAAGCCAGGGTTAGGAATTCCTGTTTCTGAAAAGTCTAAAGCTAGATGGATCTCTTTATCGGAATGTTTAGGAAAGTATCATGCATAATTAGGCATTTATTTTTCTCTAATCATCATGAAAAAATATTTCAGCTAAATGACAAGTAAATACAATGCAGTGTTCTTGATTTGATTATAAATTGGGAGAAAACAGCTATTTTGGGGACTTTTGGGAATGTTTGAATTTAGGTGTCAATTTGGCTAGGATAGTGTCTCCAGTTATTCAAACACTAATGTTGTGATGCTGTGAAGGTATCTTGTAGGTGTGATTAATATCTATAATCAGTTGATTTTAAGTAAAGGAGATTATCCTAGACAATGTGGATGGGCTAGATTCTATCTGAAAGGCATTAGGAATGGAACTGAGGTTTTCCTGAAGAATTCCACCTGTAGACTGTAACTTTAACCCATGCCCGAGAATTCCAGGCTCCCTTTCTGGACAGCGTGCCCTATGGGTTTCAGATTTGCCGAGCTGGCCCCCACAATCAATTGCACAAGTTGATTCCTTGCAAACAGTCTCTTAATAGATACATTCTACTGCTTCTGGTGGTCCACTGGAACCCTGCCTAGTACCATTATTATCTATTTGCCTTAATATTAAGAGAGTGTTCTTAAGAGATGCATACTGAAATATCAGGAGTGAAGTATCCTGAAGTCTTATGATGTGTCACGAAGTATCACAGAGTCTTTCAAATGGTACAGAAAAATCTCAAATACATAACATATATGGTGAGAGAGCAAATATTGCAAAATGTTAGCAATAGCTGAGTCTGGATTGGGGTCAACAAACTGTGGTTCATGTAGTTTTACTGGAACACAGCCATGCCCATTCCTTTATTCATATGGCTGCTTTCTTACTACATTAGCAGAGCTGAGTAGTGGCAACAGAAAACACATGTCTGCAAATCCTAAAATATTTACTATCTGGCTCTTTACATAAGAAGTTTGGTCTAAGTGAAGGGTATGTGGGTATTCACTGCATTCTTATTTCAACATTTCTGTAGGTTTGAAATTGTTCAAAATAAAAAAGTTGGACAAAACTAAAGACATCTCCCCTGAAAAAAATATATTTTTAAAGCAGCACATATTTGAAAAGGATTTTCCATTTTAGTTGATTAGAAGGCCATGAAATTCCATCAATAATTGAAATTTATGACATAAAGCATATTAATAATATTTAAGCTTTTCAGGAAAGAAGGAAATCTTAGTCAAGACTTTATTGCTAGCCAGGTGCAGTGGCTCATGCCTGTAATCCCAACACTTTGGGAGGCTAAGGCTGGCGGATCACTTGAGGCCAGGAGTTCGAGCCCAGCCTGACCAACATGATGAAACCTTGTCTCTACTAAAAAAAAACCCCAAAACAAAAAAATTAGCTGGGTGTGGTGGTGCATATCTGTAATCTTAGGTACTCAGGAGGCTAAGGCACAAGAATCGCTTGAACCCAGGAGGCAGAGGTTGCAGTAAGCTAAGATTCCACCATTGCACTCCAGCCTGGGCAAAAGAGAGAGATCCTGTCTCAAAACAAAACAAAACAAAACAAAACAAAACAAAAACAACTTTATTGCAGTTGTACGTTAGGTACGCTGGTGCCTTGCTTAAGCCCTGACCACATATCCATCTACTGACACAGCGCTTAATGTCCCATTTAATAAATGGAAGCAATGTTTCAATGAATATAATAAAAGGACAAATTTTCAAGGTTTTTTCACTAATTTATAGGCTAATATTTGAATTTAAGTCCACTCAATAAGCCATGTGAAAAATGTTAATACCATAAAGCCTTAAACATTTAAATAGCGTCATTATTACAAAGGAAAGCTTTCCAAAATATAAGATATATTTTCATCAGATAATGAAAAGGAAAGGACAAGATATAGAAAAAACAGATACTTCAGTTGGACTGTTTAGTTGGACTGTCCATTTCTTTTTAAAAGAATGAAACATAGAAATAAGAAAACACTAAATAAGAATTATAAAGAAATGTTTACAAAAAACTATATGCAATATAGCAGCAAAGAGCTTACTATATAATGCACACAAAAACAAGATTCTTGCATAATATTATAATAAAATATTGGTAATCCAGAATTCTTAGAAAATGAGCTTTTATATGTTCACTTAATAGTTGAATTTTTGCACTTTAAGCACAAAAAGGTTTTGAATGGGAATCCATAGAGAAAATATATTACATAGTCCCATGACTTCTTAAATATCTCTTTATTGAACATCTTGACATTTGAGAGCCATAAGCATGACTGTGTTGGACTGGAGCTGTATTCTGGGCTCACTTGGGTGTAGAATGCTATTTCCCTCATGATAAACTCATGGAGTGGTGAGCTTTCTAAGTTCTTGTGTCCATGTTTTATAGTTGTGTTTTGTTTTAGTATTTCCTTTCTTGCTATCAGCAGTCGCTTCTCCTTGCCTGAGAAGAGTTTGTTATAATTCCCCATTCCTCTAATTTGCTACATTTAATCTGCTACTAGCTTGGCAATTTAAGATGCTCAGGAATTTTCATCTGCTTTTATTTGCACAAGTTTGATTCACAAGGCTGGAAAAACTTCTATGAGCAAAGCTTTGGTTTGTCTACGTTGTCACAATTACCTAGACGGGTGCTGTTTACTACAGCGGCCATTAGACACATGTGGCTACCAAGAACTTGAAATGTGGCAAATGCCACTGAGGAACTGAATTTTTAATTTTATGAAGTTGAGTTAATTGAGTTCAAGTTTTAAAACTGATAATTGATTCAGTTATTAGAAAACAAGAATGTTTGGAATAATCTGGGTATTAAAATCTACTTTGTCCACTCTAAATTTTATTAACTCTACAGATCAAGTATTTCTGATAAAAATGGAGCACTCAAATTGAGATATGCTGTAAGTGTAAAATTCTGAATCAATTTTGAGGACTTTTTTCCAAAGGAAAAAAAAAGAATGTAAAACACCTCATTAATAATATTTACACCGATTACATGTTGTAATAATTTTTGGATATACTAGGTTAAGTAAAATATATTATTGAAATTAATTTCACCTGTTTCTTTTTACTCTTTTAAAAGGTGACAAGTAGAAAATCAAAATTGCATCTGTGGATTGTATTTTAGTTCTGTCAGACAGCACTGACTTAATTCACCTTTTACAAAAACTTTTCGTGATTTTCAACTGTATTCTGAATAGGGAAGTGCTGGTTAACTGCATGTTGGGTAGGCATGCAATATCACACTTACACACACTAAGGACATGCACTGAGCTTGTTAAGGTGCAAAATGTTAAGTTGTTACAGAGTGACCAACTGAAACACTTTATCAAGGTCACAGAAACTTGAACCTGAAGCTACCAGCCCATCAGCTCTTTGGCAGCAAGGACTCTCTCTGACGAGGCTGTCTGACAGTGGCCCCTCCAGAACCCAGCACAGACCTGTCTATAATGAATACTCAAAGATATTTCTTGAATGCATGTGGAATGGATTATAATTTATTTTATCAGAGACATGGGAAGACTGAAGTTTGAGAAAAACAGAAAATCTCATTGGTGTTAGCCACCAATGAAAAGTGTTTAGAAAAAGGCACTTTTATTACTATACTGAAATAAGGATAAAATTTTCCCATACAAAGAAATTTAGGACAAAAGTAAGAAAGTAAAAAGTAAGCTTTTCCCTGGATGCTCAGACTGACTGTTATATCAAAATATTAGTGCAGGTTCTGAAACAGCATTTCTAATTAAATTACCTGTTAGAAAGATGGAACATTTCACTTGGCATTTGAATAGAACCAGTTAGGAAGTCTGGGGAGTAAAATGACAGCAGCTGCCATCCACATCATACCTGTTCCCAGGTGGGGCACACAGCTCTGCATAGTACTTGATTTTGGGCTCTGTCCCACTGGTGCGCATGGTGGCCACGCCTCCATTAGCAAAGGTGAAGGTGATCATTTGGCTGCTTTTACTAGTGGGAAGAACCTAGGAATTAATGCACACATTTTAAGTTTAAATAGTAACATTCTGGCCTAACCAGTATCTTCCCTTGCATAAGTAAGAAAATAAATGCCCAACAAATCTATTGGTTAGAAAAGAAAAACATTTTGGAGGAAATCAGAAAATGTACTCCACATGAATGAAATACTAAATGACAGTAATTTATGAATATGTGGTCTACTATATGGAATACTATTCAGCCTTAAAAGAGAAGGAAATCCTGTCATTTGCAACAATATGGATGAACCTGGAAGACATTATGTTGAGTGAAATAAGCCAGGCACAGAAAGACAAATACTGCATGATCTCACCTATATGTGGAATCCGAAAAGGTTGAACTCACAGAGGCACAGAACAGAACAGTGGTTACCAGGGGCTGACTGGGGGAGGGTGGGGATAAGGGAGGGGGAGTTTGGGGAGATGCTGGTCAAAGGGCATGAAGTTTCAGTTAGCCAGAAGAAAAGTTCGAGAGATCTATTGTACAATACGGTGACTAGAGTTAATAATGATGCACTGTACACTTGAAAATTGCTAAGAGAATAGATTTTAAGTGTTCTCACTAGAAATACATGATAAATATGTGAGGTAATACATTCTAATTAACTTGATTTTAGCCATCACAATGTACACATTATTTTAAAACATCAGATTGTACATCATAAATGTATACAATTTTTATTTGTGAATTAACTAAATTAATTTTAAATAAAGAAAATTAAGTAACTTTGTGTATCAGCTTTTACTTCCCTAGTTCTATTGAAGTTATTAAAGTTTTATTAAAACACATCATTTCACAAGATATTGACTTAAACAGATTAATACAACACTACCAAAAAAAAAAACCCAAACTAGATTATTTTTACTGTTACAAAGTGAATCTTTGCAAAGAAAATTCCATAAGGAGTTTTTTTTTTTTTTTTAAATAAAGCTTCCAGGCTGGGCACGGTGGCTCATGCCTGTAATACCAGCACTTTGCACTTTGGGAGGCCGAGGAGGGCAGATCACACAAGGCCAGGAGTTGGAGACAAGCCTGGCCAACACGGCAACATCCCGTCTCTACTAAAAATACAAAAATTAGCCAGGCATAGTGGCGGGCGCCTGTAATCTCAGCTACTCAGGAAGCTGACGCAGGAGAATCACTTGAACCCGGGAGGCAGAGGCTGCAGTGAGCCGAGATTGCACTACCGTACTCCAGCCTGGGTAACAGACTGCAACTACGTCTCAAAAAAAAAAAAAAAAAAAAGAAAAGAAAAGAAAAAGAAAAAAAAAAAAGGAAGCTTCTGTAAGAAAAAATAAATGCCATATAAATCTACTGGTTAGAAAAGAAAAATGGTCTTGAGGAAATGGTATATTTATATGATAGGTCCCAAAACTCCATTAAAATTACAGAGGTACTTTAAATAGCATAAACACATGGGCAAAGAGACAAAGAGGAGGTAGCAGCTGATGGGGCTGCCAACCCATCGCACAAGTCAGAAAACAGATGGAGGCACAGAACTGGTCTGGTGGGACCCAGAGAATGAAATCTGAGTGCCTGCGGAAGGAGACTTGGATGAGAACCGAGGCAAGGTGCTCTGCAAAATCCTGGCCAAGCTCAGGAACCAGAGACAGCAGGTACTGCAAAAGGCAGATGTGAGGCAGGGGCGAAAAGCAGGAACAGGGTTTGAAAGAAGCTCTTAGACCCGCCCCGTTCCTTGCCCTGAGCCCACACCATCACAGAATCACCTCTTCTCCGTTTCTGCAGGAGATGGTTTAATCTCTGGAGATTAAATCAGAAACATTCAGGAGTTGGGGAACCTGGGCAGGGCATGATGAAAACAGAGGGATCAAGTAGAAGCCTTCAGGCTGACACCCCCAGCTCCGCCCCAGTCACGCCTCCAGGGCCTTGGCATCTCATCTTATCAGCCTTGGGTAGGTGATTAAGGTCTCATTAAATCAGGGGGATCCCCTTATAAAGTTAACTTGCTACCAATATCCTCTAAGTGAAGTATGTCATTTGATCTGCATATGTACACAGAGCTTCCAATCAGTTCTTAGGTGCCCAAAGGATAGTTAAGGATCATCAGACTTTTGGGGAAAGACATCAGATAAAAGACAAAGTCTGAAACAAACAGAATAAAAAGAACTTGGTGGAAATAAAGAGAATGTAGAGGAAAAAACAGACTTATATTTTTAAAAAAACTATAATTAGGTCTATAATCCTTAGAGAGGTAAGATATTGTTTACATTAAAAAAAAAAAAAAAAGAAATATCACCCTGGGCAACCCAGCAAGATCCTGTCTCTACTAAACTAAAAACCTTAGCCGGGCATGGTGGCACACACCTGTAGTTCCAGCTACTCAGGAGGCTGAAGCAGGAGGATCGCTTGAGCCCAGGAGATCAAGGCTGCAGTGAGCTATGCTCATGTCACTGCACTCCAGCTTGGGTGAAAGAGCAAGACCCTGTTTCAATAGGATACTATTTTTAATAAATTAGAGAGTTATAACTGAAATAGCCAACAGAGGCAGTAAAAGCTAAAGCTAAGGAAATCTCCCAAAAAAACAGAAGAAGAAAGAAAGAAAGAAGAAAAGTAGAACATCAGTCTTGGAGAGCCAGCATCTAAGAACTCTTCAAGAAACGAAAAACTGAAAATGTAGGGGACGTGGTTATTTTAAAAAACAACCAATTAGCTCCCTTTCTTGATACAAAATCAAGAGAACTTCTCAGAACTAAAATAAATGATTCTACAGACTAAGTATCCAGAAACATGAATAAAAAGGGACCCATACTATAGCATATCGCTGTGAAATTTTAGAAACTGAAGTTCAGAGAAAAGTTCCTAAAATCTTCCCAGAGGAAAAAAACAAAACAAGTTGCATGGAAAGGACTGAATAAGTATGGCATCAATAACCTTACATGCAGCATACAGTAGGCCTTAACTATTTGCTGAAAAAGGAAGAAATGGAGACTCAACAGCAATGCTCGAAGCCCAACAATAATGAAGCAATGTTTTCAAAACTGTGAGTCAATGAAGTGTGAGGACAGAATAAGACATTTTCAGATCTAAATGCCACCAAAAACTTACTACCCAATTACTTGTTCTCAGAAAGCTATTAGAGGATGTGATCTAGGAAAATAAATATAGAAAGAGGAAGCCATGAGGTCTAGAAGCAAGGGACTCAACCCTGGAGAAGGGCATTCCCAGGAAGACAGCTGTGCACCCAACCCAGAAAGCAGCTGGCCCAGCCCAGGTGGAGGAACCAGGAGGGTGGCCACTGGACATGGACCAGGAAAACCCTACTGAGAGGCATTTGAAGGATTTGGGGAAAACTACTGACAGGTACATAGAAATCCAGGCAAATGGAAGAACAAGGCAACTATTACTACATGAATTAAGGCAGGTGCAGTAGCTTAGGCCTGTAATCCTAGTACTTTGGGAGGCTAAGGCAGGAGGATCACTTGAGACCTGCCTGGGAAACATAGGGAGAGACTCGTCCCTCCAAAAAAACAAACAAACAAAAAAAAGCCAGGCATGATGGCATAACCTTGGTCCTAGCTACTCAGGAGGGTGAGGTGGGAGGATCACTTGAGCCTGGGAGGTCAAAGCTACAGGGAGCTGTCATCATGCCATTCACTCCAGCCTAAGTGACTAAGTGACACTGCAAGACCCTGTCTCCAAAAAAAAAAAAAAAAAAGAAAAGAAAAGGTACAGGAAATACAATTCTCTATACAAACTAGGGAAACCTAATCAAAATACACTACTTAGCCAGCAGGCAACAGCAGTTACTAGTCATAATAACAAAAGCACAGAATCTGATTTAATCAAAAGCTGTGGCATAAACGTACTGTGAGGACGGGGAGAAGAGGATTATTGAATGTAGAAAGTGTAAGAACTAAATATCTCAAAAATAGAAAGTCAACAAATTGTAAAACTGGTATATCAAAACATCACTATATGAGCACATGATTTACAAATCTAGTCTTGGTGGCATGGCAATGAGGTAGCAGGGGTGGGACTGCCACGTTTCATCATAAGCGTTTTCATGCTATTTCTATTTTTAAAATATGCTGTGTGCAGATGAAAATGAAAAATAGAACAAAGTAAATATCAAAGAAAGTGCCTAACATCTCACAAGGATACTCTTACTTTCTTCCCCCAACCCCCTGACATATTTAGCAACACTCTTCTGCTACCTTTGGGTCTTCTTTTGTCTCCAGTGAAGGATCTGCATGGTGTGAAGAATGCAAACTCAGGCTTTACAGCCAACAGCTCCCATACACTCAGAGAACAGAATGAACTAACTAGAAAACAAACAGTGGTTCTCAAAGTGAGGACCAGTTGCATCAGTACCACCTGGGACGTTGTTAGAAATGAACATTTTTGGCTCCTACCCCAGACCTACTGAATCAGAAAGTCCAGGTGTGGGCTCCAACACTGTTTTCGCCAGCCTTCTTGGTTACTGATGCTCCTTCAAGTGCGAGAACTCCTGACAGGGAGAGAATGCTGGATCCTGAGACAGAAAACCCAGATTCTCCCTGGACCACCACCAACTAAGCTCTGTGACCACAGACAGGTTCCACACTTCTGAGCACTTATTGCCTAAGGTGCTAAATGACCACACAGGCTTTGATGACTAGTTCCTCTTTTTTTTTTTTTTTTTTGAGACAAAGTTTCGCTCTGTCACCCAGGCTAGAGTGCAGTAGTGCATCTCAGCTCACTGCAACCTCTGCCTCCCGGGTTCAAGCAGTTCTCCTGCTTCACCCTCCTGAGTAGCTAGGGTTATAGGTATGTGCCACCACATCCGGCTAATTTTTGTATTTTTAGTAGAGATGGAGTTTCACCATGTTGGCCAGGCTGGTCTTGAACTCCTGACCTCAAGTGATCCAACTGCCTTGGCCTCCCAAAGTGCTGGGATTACAGGTGTGAGCCACTGCTCCCCGCCTAGTAGAATCTCTTTTAGTTTTAGCCTGTGGTTTTTAACTTACCATGCCTGGCTAATTTTTGTATTTTTTAATAGAGACCGGGTTTTGCCATGTTGGCCAGGCTGGTCTCGAACTCCTGACCTCAAGTGATTTGCCCACCTCAACCTCCCAAAGTGCTGGGATTACAGGCGTGAGCCACCACATCCAGCTTCCAGATATTTTTTATAGGTTATTTATAATCACGCCTAAGTGCCTAAAATCAGCTTCAATTAATTGTATGGTTAAATAATTTATTCAAATTATTTTAAAAGGTAAATAGAAAAGAGGTTAGTTGAAAAGAGAAGACATTACTTACAGCTTTTTTATCAGGTTGGCTATCATCATAGCCAGTTGTAAGGTCCCTAATGGCAGAAATTTCAAATTTGCCACAAGCTTTTGGATAATTATTTTTTCCGTCGTAGTTTCTGAGGTTTTCAAATAATTTCTTAATGGTGTCTTGATCATGGCAGATAAAATAGGAAGCTTTAGTAATATGGTAGCCATACCTATCAAGCAAATACAAATTCATGCATATGAGGAACAAATAATTTTGTAGGGTGGACACAGAACATGTACCAACCAGTGTATTCTAAAATAAATATGGCTGGGTGCAGTGGATCACGCCTGTAATCCCAGCACTTTGTGAGACCGAGGCAGGCAGATCACCTGAGATCAGGAGTTTGAGACCAGCCTGGCCAACATGGAGAAACCTTGTCTTTACTAAAAATACAAAAATTAGCCTGGTATGGTGACAGGCACCTGTAGTCCCAGCTACTCCCGAGGCTGCAGCAGGAAAATCGCTTGAACCCAGGAGGTGGGGGATTCAGTGAGCCAAGATTGTGCCACTGCACTCTAGCCTGGGCAACGAGAGACTCCGTCTCAAAAAATAAAATAAAATAAAATAAAATAAATAATAAAATAAATGTAATAGTCATAACTGACGCCAAAGGAATAATTTTTAAAAGACCATTAAAAAAGAGATCCAGGCCAGGAACAGTGGCTCACGCCTGTTATCCCAGCACTTTGGGAGGCCAAGATGGGCAGATCACCTGAGGTTAGGAGTTCGAGACCAGCCTGGCCAATATGGTGAAACCCCCAACTCTACTAAAAATACAAAAATTAGCCAGGTATGGAGACACCTATAATCCCAGCTACCCGGGAGGCTGAGGTAGGAGAATTACTTGAACCCAGGAGGCAGAGATTGCAGTAAGCCGAGATCACGCCACTGCACTCCAGCCTGGTGACAGAGCAAGACCCCGTCTCAAAAAAAAAAAAAAAAAAAAGAGGTCCGACAATCTACCCCAGGGATCACCAAATAACTGCCTGGTCTTCCGCCTGCATTTGCACAGAGAGCCACATCACACGCATCACTTTCTGTATTATCTTTGGATGCTTACGCACTACACAGGCAAGGCAGAGCTGAGTAATTGCTACAAAAAATGAATAAATGTATTATGAAGACATTCAATCTTTTTTGATATCGGACACTTAAAATCACATTCTTTCATGTTGTCATTTGTTAAGAATTAATGCAATCAGGAATAGTAATTACTAAGTTGTTAAGTATCAAAAGGAAAAGGTGATCTCTTTAGTTTTTTTTTTTTTTTTTTTTTTTTTTTTGAGACAGAGTTTAGCTCTTGTCACCCAGGCTGGAGTGCAATGGCGCGATCTCGGCTCACTGCAACCTCTGCCTCCCAGGTTCAAGCAATTGTCCTGCCTCAGCCTCCCGAGTAGCTGGGATTACAGGTGCCCACCACCATAACCAGCTAATTTTTGTATGTTTAGTAGAGACGGGGTTTCACCATGTTGGCCAGGCTGGTCTCGAACTCCTGACCTCAGGTGATCCACCCGCCTCAGCCTCCCAAAGTGCTGGGATTACAGGCATGAGCCACTGTGCCCAGCCTTATTTAATTTTTATAAGAAATAGAATTCATCACCAAAATAAGAGCATTAGAAAGGATATTAGTATCTCATGCATAAGTATATAATAGAACATTTCAAAATATTATTTCAATCCAACAGAGTCAATAACAACTTACTCCACATAAATGGCCTTTAGTTGCTGAGACAAAGACAAATTCTTGGTTGCTAGAAAGCTAGCCAACTCTGCACTTATGACAGCGGCACTGACTCCATCTTTGTCCAGAACAAAAGGGCAGCACATGTATCCTGCAGAAACACACGTCATACATACATCTATACAATACTGTGTCAAACCACATATGAGTATGAATCCTGGCTATTGCATATTAGAGGTTGTACAATGTTGCGTGTATGCATGTTTCTCATTAATACCTTATGTTTAGGAATTTAGCCCAGTGCCTAGCCCATAGCAGGCCTTCAAGAAGTATTTGCTGAAGAACCTGCAAGATTTTCCCTCCTGGCCACATGGTGCTCAATCACTAGAGTCATGAAACTCCTTCCAGCTCATGAAATTGTTTCCAATTGTCCTAGTCAATACATACGTCTTTCTTCTCCGAATCTCAATAGTATTTGTTAGTTACATTATTCATCTTGACATCTGGCCTATACTCTTGTGTGTGATTACTTAACTAAATCTAAGCTGCTGTAGGCTAAGGTCAGTGCCATCCATTTCTTTTAGAGTCACTGAGTAACAGACATGCAATTAATACTTGATAAATGAATGTAAGAAAATCTTTTTTAAAATAAAAAGCTACGGAAAGACAAGTCTGCCAAATCTGACAATAAAAGAGCAGAACCTGAGCGATGACACTTTCTTTGATTAGTTAAATCATGTGTTAGTGTTGCAGAGAATATACAAATGAATATAAATAAATCTAATGCATAATAGTTTTTATTAAATTAATAGCTAAAAGCGTTTGGTACAATGTGAGTTTCAAATTTCTATAGCTAGTTCTCCTTTCTGTTCATTTATATTGACAGTTTAGGACAAGGGTTTTTCTGTCATTCTGGCTGGACCTGGGTCATCCTTTTGGGTGAGTATCATTCTGATGACAGCAGCAAACCATGCCTTCCTTCTCCTTTCCTCTGGATAGACTGTAGCATAGATCCTCATTAGCACTTTTGGAGGCGGAGGGACATTAAATACCACAGTGTTTAGGCCTGGATATTAAACACCACAGTGGAGGAAACATCACAACTCCCAAAATACATGTACCAGCAGCCAAGCATACAATATCACTGTTTTCAGTCATCCAGGCAAAGGATTCTGACATGAATGACTTGGTTGTTTTTAAGACATTCCTTTTTGCTGTAAAGCATCTGAGATGTCAATTTTGGAGCAGGACAGTTCAACATTCAACCTGAGTGCTGGAGAAGCAAAATAAACCGTGTTTCACTGTGGATCTTTGAATCCCAATTCAAACCTTTTCCTTTTGCCTTGCAACCAATTCCTTAATGTTCATGATCACTTCTTACCAATAGCTTCTTCAAATGCAAATAAGACAGTTTTCCCCTGGTCTATTAGCTGTTTGGCTCTGTTTCCCATCCACTTAAAGCCAGTTAATGTTTCCTAAAGGGATAATCCAGAAGAGAAAGACATGCCTTAGATCTTCTACAGAGCAGATGAAAGGAAAATGAGCGAGTCCCAAAAACACCTTACCTCAAAATGAAAACCTTCCTTTAAGGCAATGGCCCGCAAGATTTTGGAGGAGACGGTGCTGGACAACATGTACGTGTCTTTGAGAGCACTGCGATCCTGGTTCTTCTCTTTCCAAGATGTAAAAAGCCACCAGCCCAGCAGGGCCCCCAACTCATTGCCTGAAAACACCCTCCATTCACCACTGAAAGAAAAAAAACAACAACAACCATTCATTTCCATAATCTTAAAGAAGACTCTAAAGTGTCATGGAGATAAAACAATTTAGCAAACAAAGCGTCGAAGTATGTTCTGCAAGGCTGTTCCTGTTATTCATCATCTTTAAATAACTGGTCAGAAATGTAACTGCCATTTTACAAACATCTGAGCAGCTACATATATATCAGCCAGTTTGCCTGAACAGACATCCTGTCTTTGAAGACTGTATAAAATAAGTATGTCAGACATGACACACAATGGCTCTATATTAATCTTTGGCAAAGCCTTTGGTTTTAAATATAACAAATATGCTGGCAAGATCCCCCATATATAGAGTAAGTTTTGCTATCTCAATTTCTGGACTGGCCAGTATTGCTGATTCTGAGAGGGGACAGCTCAGTACCCCTTAAGATCAAGCTCGGTCCTAAATGGTCAGAACATCAGAGAGAAGATGTGCGATTTCTGCTTCTCTTGGCAGTCCAGATGGCTAGAAGTAAATCTCACCTATCAGGACGTATCACCTTAGCTTAACTTTCTCAACACTGATATAGAATGGAACCTGTTTTATCACAATCTAAAAACCCTACCATTTCAGCAGCAGCACCCTCCTGCCCCCAAAACATCACATAGGCTACCTGACGCCCAAAATTGCTTGGGCCCTGCCTACCTTTCAACTTTAGCCCCCACGTACTTACTTCTCCTTTGTACAAACTCTCTGGTCAGACTTGTCTTAAATACTGTGCCGATACCCCACAGGAATTCCTCCCTGGTCTGTCCAAACTAAATTCAGCATCTCCTTGAAGGTACAGCTCCCTCCTAAACCCCTCAGCAAATACTGAAGTACACAGCTAGCACCAAAGTGCTTTACCCTCGTTAGACACTGAGACATTACTTATAAAAAAAATCAATTATAAAATGAGAAGTTCCCAAATAGGAGTTTCAATTTGAAATATATGCTGGGTTGATTTACTCTGCATTATGCTTGCCAATCACGTAACCTCCCCCAACACTAGATCTCTATCTTGCTCTCCATTAGAAGACTCCACAGGAGGTTCAGTGAAATGATCATTTGCAAAATAAATGGGAAATGTTTCCAAATAGGTCCTGTCTCCCCAGAAACATTTTACCAATGAAGAGATCATCCTTTATATGTTCTATAATATAGGTAATCACAATTAATTTTACCTGTCTTGCTTTTCTGCCACAGCAAGTCTATCGGCATCCGGGTCATTAGCTAAAACAATTCTGGCCTTGGTTTTGTCAGCCAAAGCAAAAGACAAAGTCTGAAGGAGAATATGAAAATAAAAGATTATTTAATCAAGAATCGAGCATATGGTAGTCTTTAAAAACACTCAGTTCCTCTAGAACTCAAGAGGTCTTTCCCCTCTTAGAAAGATGATATAGGACCAACCAAGACCAGCTCCAGAAGTGAAATTTAGCAAACAAAAGCTGCAGCTGGTCTTGGTTGGTCACATGGTATCTTCCTAAGTCAGAGGTCAGATAATGGGAGCATCGGTGTGTGACCCAAACCTACCAGTGTGCCTGCTGCACATGTGCCAGTAGGTCTGTGGTTGGACTGGTATTTCTGGGCATTGCTGTGTGATCAGCCTCACAAATAAAACAAAATAAACTGATTCTCTGAATACCACTGCTACCCCAACCTTTAAAAATGTTACAGGAACCATAATGTAAGCAACACTTCTTCATATCAGAAAAATGACAAGAAATAAAAATCATAACCTGATAAAATTTCACTCTATTACTACTTCCTTTTGGCATTAAGGAGACACGGCAAATTAAATTAAATTAAATTAACTGAATTTGAAGCACCATTTAGAGCTCAGTTCTCATATCCTGATCCTGGGGTGTTTAATTTGAAAGATACTTGAAGAAATTAATGACTAACAAATATACATACTTTTTTTTTTTTTGAGACGGAGTCTCGCTCTGTCACCGTCACCCAGACTGGAGTGCAGTGGTGCAATCTCAGCTCACTGCAACCTCCATTTCTCAGGTTCAAACAATTCTAGTGCCTCAGCCTCCCAAGTAGCTGGGATTACAGGCATGTAGCACCACACCCAGCTAATTTTTGTATTTTTAGTAGAGACAGGGTTTTGCCATGTTGGCCAGGCTGTTCTCGAACACCTGACCTCAAGTGATCTGCCTGCCTTGGTCTCCCAAAGTGCTGGCATTACAGACATGAGACGCTGGACCAAGCCATATGTACATATTTCCATGCTGAAATTAGTTTTTCTTCAGCACAATGAAAACACATAAAAATGTATTTTACTTGACAATAATAGTTTTGAATATAAAAGCAGATTTCATAATTTAAAAAAACATTAGGTTACCAAGACACCTTTCCCCTCTTCGGGATTCGGGTATTTCACTGTTGGAAACTCAGGATCCGGATCTTTCTGTTCAGGAACAGCCTCAGGAGGAACAAGGTCAAAAGCCTTGAAAGCTGACTGCACAAAGTTATGACCCACCCCATGGACAGAGGTGTGCACAAACTTCACCTTCGTCTCCCTGTTCACGCTCCTAGAATCAGACACACCATGGAAAAATGATAAAAGGTAGAAACAGGGCTCTCAAAACTGCAAGGTTTGCAAGAATGTACAAGACAAGTGAATATCTTTCTAATTCCATTTCAGAAAAACAAAACGTATCCATTCTCTCCCAAATACATATATTCCCTCCCTCAACATACTCAAGTTTTAAATTCTACTCTGTAGTTATTTTCAACAAATCTGATTATTTCAGGTTTTGTTTCATGCATCCCATCTAGAGTGAGATACAAAGAAGAACCCCAAGCTCATGTTCTCACACAAGACTCACTGCTGGCATGACAGGTGCCCTGACAGTGCCAGAGCCAGCCCGGGACAGTTTCAGGGCTCCACACACCCATACATCCCCAAAGCGACAGGTTCCCAAATGTCCTTTCTCAGGTTCAGAAATGATTTTCAAAATGTCCTTTTTAACAAAATGTGTTGGGTTATCCCATACATAAAGATATAAAAAATAAAACTTTTACTTTGGGAGGCCGAGGCAGGTGGATCACCTGAGGTCAGGAGTTCGAAACCAGCCTGACCAACACAGAAAAATCCCATCTCTACTAAAAATACAAAATTAGCTGGGCATGGTGGTGCATGCCTGTAATCCCAGATACTCAGGAGGCTGAGGCAGGAGAATCAGTTGAACCTGGGAGGCGGAGGTTGTAGCGAGCTGAGATTGTGCCACTGCACTCCAGCCTGGGCAACAAGAGCGAAACTCTGTCTCAGAAAATAATAATAATAATAATAATAATAATAAATAAATAAAACTTTTTGCTTGCCAAGTAACAATCCTGTTTGATACCATGCCATGACTTAGGGACTTTATACAGACTAACAACAGATACCAAAATTAACAGGAGAAGTTACAGAAAAATAAAAGGCTTTAAAAACTTCCAGTGCTCTAATGGCTGGAATCTTAGGTTATTATCCATTTCTTTTGGGAATGAATAAATGAACAAGGTCTTATCTAAGAAAATTGTGGTTTAAAACAAGCATACCCTGAAAATAAAATGCATCTGGGAAAATAAATATGTAAGATTAGGGAGGAAAAATCTGGAAAAACAACTCTCTCGGATTTTAAAATACATAATAAACCTATAGTAATTAAAACAGCTTGGTACTAGATATAAAAAGGCAGATTAAAGGAACAGAATAGAGAGTTCAGAAGTTGATCTAATTTGAAATGGGAAATGAACACAGAAATAATAATGCTGAGTGGTTAACATGCTCTGGAGTCAGACTCTGAATTTAAATCCTGGAGCTCTGCCATCTATAAGCTGTGTGACTGCTGGCTATTAACCACTCTTCCTTGTAGTTTTTTCATCTCTAACATGCATGATAATATACCAGAATTTACTGGCATTACTCCAAGGATTAAATGAAATTACATGTTGACCAGGCACAGTGGCTCACTCCTCTAATCCTAGCACTGTGGGAGGCCGAGGCGGGTGGATTGCTTCAGCTTAGGAAGATGAGACCAGCCTGGGCAACACAGTGAAACCCTATCTCTACAAAAAAAATACAAAAAAATTAGCAGAGCATAGCGGTGCACACCTCTAGTCCCAGCTACTCAGAGGGCTGAGGCAGGAGCATTCCCTGAACCTGGGAGGTCAAGGCCGCAGTGAGCCAAGACCATGCCACTGCACTCCAGCCTGGGTGACAATGTGAGACCCTGTCTCAAAAAAAAGAAAAAAAATTACATGTGAAGGGCCTCCAGCAGTTATCTGATATATAATTAGCACTTGATTACTATTAGAAATTGTTGCATAAAGGTGACCTTTCCAATTAGTCAAAAAAAAAAAAAAAAGATAGATTCTTCCACTGATGTTGGTACAACTGCAAACCTTTTAGAAAAAACCTAATCTGCTTTCCTACTTCATGCCCCATATAAAATTAAAAATCACTAATGAAACAAAAGATTTAAATATTATAAAACACAAACATGAAAGTTCTAGAGAAAGAACAAGGGAAATTTTTTGCATTACTTTAATAATTTTGTTATAGAGCATGTCTTCCTAAGCATGACATAAAACCCAGAAGCTATAAGATTAATAAATATTATACAAATTTTTAAACAGTTCAGCAAAGTTTCAATAAAAAATTCCAAAGATAACAGAAAATATCTAAAAAATATATTATATATTTTGTATGTATATATGTATAAACACAGATGTTTATAAATATAAAAGGTGAACAAATACACAGAAAATATAGGTTAATTAAAGAATACAAATAAAAGTGAGCTATTACTTTCAACTAGCAAATCAGGAAAAATGAGAAATTGGATCACAGCGCAGGAGGAAATGTAGATATCATATGCTGTCAACATCTACTGCTGGTGGGAGCACCAACTGGTATATTTTTGGAGGTCAATTTGCTAAGCACTATCAACTTTGTGAATGCACATACAATTTTGATGCCAGAAAGTTACCTTACAGATACACATGCGCACACACATGCATGTGCATGCACGCGCGCATGCACACACACACACACACACACATACACATGGTCAAGCAACTATGCACAACGGGGGTTAACTCCCGAGCTACCTGGAGTGGAAAAGCAGAAATGCTTCATTCTTCGTGAAGTTAAATCAGAGGGGCAGAGGGAAAGTTCATAGATGTATTTTGTCTGGACTACACACCATTGAAAAAAATGGTCCAACATGTAGGAATTAGATTTCACACACAAAATCCAGGTTTCCAGTTATTTTGGGAAGAGGAGAACTCAGATGATATGGCAACTGGGACCTATATTTTCATGTGGGCAACACTCGGCTGGCATGGCTGCTCCCTTCAGGTGGGACTGGGCTTTCATACTCTGCACTGCAGTGGGCACCATCAGCTGATCCAACAAATACAGTATCAAAGACAAACCTACAAGTTCAGTTTCTTTGAATCAGTGGTTTCTTGCTAGGGGGACAATCAGGAGGGGTGGGACCTACAGCATACTCAACAAGACACTACCGTCACTCTGCTAGACCACTTCCTACCTGATGGCAAGGACTGAGTCTGTGTCACTGAGTTAAATACACCGGTGCAGCAGCCTTTAAGACAGAAAGTCAGGACTAATAGGGACTAACATAGGAAGCCGTCCATGACAAATTAACTAGGGGGAAAAGGGCACAGAACAAACCACACAAACACACACACACTATATTCCTATTTATGGTTTTGAAACATATTATACATATACATATATATATACATATATATACACTTGCATATGCACAGAAAATTTTTGGAAAGATAGAAAAATACTAGTGTTTGCTATTCAAGACTTTTGAGCAAGTTTTAAAAACATACATATATATCTATATACACACACACACACTTGCAAGTATGAATATGTATGAATCACATACATGTATGGAATCTGTAACAGGTCAGCAAACTATGGCCTATGGGCAAGCCACCCACTTCTGTCTGCACTCCTTCGCTGACATTTCATCTATGATGGCTTTTGTACTAAAACAGCAGAGTTGAGTAGTTGAGAAAGAGTCCTTGTGGCCCTCAAAGCCAAAACTATTTACTATCTGTCCCTTTAAGAAAAGTTTGCCAAGGCTTGATCTACAGCCTCTAAAATCAGATGCAGCTGGGTGGGCGTGGTGGCTCATACCTGTAATCCCAGCACTTTGGGAGGCCAAGGCCAGTGGATCACTTGAGGCCATGAGTTCAAGACTAGCCTGGCCAACATGCCAACACCTTGTCTCTACTAAAAATACAAAAAAACTAGCTGGGTGCAGTGGCTCACGCCTGTAATACCAGCTACTTGGGAGGCTGAGGCACAAGAATCGCTTGAACCCAGAAGGCGGAGGTTGTAGTGAGCCAAATTGTGCCACTGCACTCCAGCCTGGGTGACAGAGTGAGACCCTGTCTCAAAATAAGTAAAACAAAATAAAATCAGATGCAGCTGAAGTACATGAACCAATTAAAGAGAAAAACTTCACGAACACTGATAGAATTTGGCTGAATCACATTAACTCACTTACGGTCAGTGAAGACACAATTCGTTTACCTGTGGAAACAGTACTTTTTAAGGTCTTCAAAGTAGTCATTATTGATGGAAGCACTCGGATTGTGAAGAAGTGGACTGCTATCAATTAAAGAATCGTCCCAAGCTTGAGGCCACGGTTCTAGATTTTCTTCAATAGCTTGAGAAATCCCTTTATCATGAGGAGAAATGATCTGAGCTCCATTATCCCAATAGACCTAGAGGACCCAGGAACACATTCAGAAGGTTTATAGTTAATGGAAATAAGGCACCTATTACCTACTGTCCCAAAAATTACAGATACAGGATTCCTACAGAAGGATGTACGTGTGGAGTAGAAAAAGGAAAATACCTTATAACCATTATCCTGCTTTGGATTGTGAGATGCAGTTATCATGATTCCAGCACAAAGTTTCAAACGTGATACTGTGAAGGGCTGTAACATAGCAGGAAACAAGAACGAACAGTTTTTAACAAAAATAACCAGATATCCTTAAAAGGTCTATTTTATACTGTTCATGCCAACTTGCTCCCTTTTAATAAACATAATATATAAATAGCATAATATTTTTGAGCCACACCCCAGCAGTATGCAATTACCCTTAGAACTAACTGGCTGCTCATAATTCCAGGATGTATTTCCTAATAAGAAAGGTGAGTAATTTCCTCAGTGCCTTCTCATTCCATCTTCTACTTGGTAGAGCTAGAAAATGCTTCAAACACAATGATGGTCTAAGCCTCCATTCCAATGCTTTCAATGCTTCTACCTGAGACAGAAGTTTGTGGATTCAGTTTACTCCCTCCAACTGCTTCTCCCTCTCCTCTTTTCTCATTTGCTTTTAAGGAAAAGGTTGAGGAAAACACTGAGGGGCCAGGGGTGGTGTCTCACGCCTGTAATCCCACCACTTTGAGAGGCCAAGACAGGTGGATCACTTCAGGTCAGGAGTTCAAGACCAGCCTGACCAACATGGTGAAACCCTGTCGCTACTAAAAATACAAAAAAATTAGCCAGGCATGGTGGTGGGCGCCTGTAATCTCAGCTACTTGGGAGGCTGAGGCAGGAGAATCACTTGAACCTGGGAGGTGGAGGTTGCGGTGAGCTGAGATCCTGCCACTGCACTCCAGCCTGGGAGACAAGAGCGAAACTCTGTCTCGGAAAAAAAAAAAAAAAAAGTTGAGGGAATGGAGAATGCTCTTACAGGTTCCTCATTTATCTCTCATTCCAGGGTTAAATATTTATATTTCAACTTAGCTTCCATCTCTACTACTTCCCAAAATGGGAGGAGGGGTTGGATTATTCCCCCTACTGCGGCAAATGACATTGATTATACACAGGCAACCTGAGATTTAAATCGTCCGTCCCCTCCACCCTTCCACCAAGAATCACTGCAGTCATTCAACCCTCTGGAAGTTATGTCACATCTCTCAGGTGTCCCGGGCCAAAGAAAAGGGGAGAACGACGACTCCTCAGTGTGGGCAGAGGATCATGACACACTGGTTCAATTCATGTCTGACATAAAATTAATAGCTATTAACAGTACAGAAGGTAATTAGGATGCTTGAATACATGACAATTTTTCCATCAAACAATGAAACTTGAACTACATTTAGATGTGAATAGAGTGTCTACCAGGTTATTTACAGCCTAGGGGTGCTGCATCTACCTGTCAATGCACTAGAGCCGGCAAACACAAAATGAACTGGAACCTCCTTCTGTAGCGATACAGTCTCATTTCTACTAGATGTGACTAACTGCATCCAAATCACATTTTCCAAAACATATGCTCAGCATCTGACCCAGCTCTTAAAAGTTTTGTCTATGTCAAAGCAACAACTGTCATAGCCCCTACTGTCTTCTTCTTTAGATTGTGCTACATAAAGGATTTGATAAAAGTCTTATTCAAATATGCCAAGCATGCTCTCTGTACTAGCCATGAATAGTATTTAGAATAAAACATTTGTATAAAACAGGGGTGTGCCAGCTTGTCAAAAATATTCATGACAAGACAGGGTTTGAGGTGAATTCAGATTTCGACGCAAGAAGTTTCCTAATTGTGATAGCTGAGAAAAACAACTACAAACCAAATTTAAAAACAGAGAAAAGGCTGGGCGTGATGGCTCACGCCTGTAATCCCAGCACTTTGGGAGGCCAAGGCGGGCGGATCACCTGAGGCCAGGAGTTCGAGACTAGCGTGGCCAATGTGGTGAAACCTCGTTGCTACTAAAAATGCAAAAATTAGCTGGAAGTGGTGGCAGGCACCTGTAATCCCAGCTACTTGGGAGGCTGAGGTAGGAGAATTGCTTGAACCTGGGAGACGGAGGTTGCAGTGAGCCAAGATCGTACCATTGCACTCCAGCCTGGGCAACAGAGCAAGACTCTGTCTCAAAAAAAAAAAAAAAAAAATCTGCTAACTCTCTCAAATATCCTTAGAATGCAAACAAAAGGAAAACTGCAATTTAAAAAAACCAATTCCAATGAATCAAAAGTTGAATACCAGAGAAATATTACTAGGATGTGGGAGAAACATTCCAGGAGAGAAGAGAATGCCTCATACATGCCAAGGAGCTCCTGTGTCATTCAAACAGTCCAATCCCAATAGCCCTAAAGACTGTAAAATTCAGCCAAGTCCCATCCCTGATCATGTGACAGGAAATTATGAAAGGAAATGGCTACTTACCACAAAGGGGGTTGGCGTTATATCAGAAAAGAGGTACACAGGAATCCCCTGACTGATAAAAGTGGTTGCAGCAAGTCGGGCAAACCTGAGAATTCAGAGTGACAGGGAAGAAAAGGAGAGTTGAGTGATCAGGACCGTGAGTGATGGAAAGAAGGAAATGAATGCTGAATGTTCTTTAGGGTGAATGCAGCATCCAGATCAAGGACAGCATTTATTACAGTCTTTACCCTGGCACGGGACAGTAAAGCTGGAGGACTCTCAGGAGTTATCTCATTTCACTCTTTTGTTTTACAGAAATGGCACTAAAGCCAACAAAGGCCAGGCCCCTTTCCGCGGGTCTAACAGCCACTTAGTGGCGGAGCCAGGCTGCATCCTGGCCTTTCAGCTCTCTGTCTATCTCAGTGGTTCTCAGCCAGGGCAAGTCTGCACCTTCTCCTTCCAGGCATCTGAAATGTCTGGAAACATTTTTGCTTGTCACACTGGGAAATAGAGAGAGTTGCTACTGGCAGCTAGTAGGGAGAGGTCAGGGGTGCTGCTGAACACCTTACAATGCACCCTACAACCACAACAAAAAATCATCCAGCCACTGGGCAGTCACATGTCAACAGGGCAGAGGCTGAAGATCCCAGCCTAAGCCTATCACAATCCAGCATACACCACACAGACTGGAATTTGATTAGAGATTGCTTTATCTGAAATATAAGACATCCTGAAGTACGCATGTGTGTACACACACACACACACACACACACACACACACACACACACAGCCATACACATATATACATCTTGGTTCCAATCAGCCTTTGAAAGAAAACTTAATTCTTTGACATTTTTCTCAACTTCCACAGAAACTTGCTTAGGGCGAGACACAGAAAATGGCATCAAATCTTCCTTCAAGCTGGTGTAAAATACACTACCACAAATAAATGAGCAATTTACTTAGAATGAACAACATTATACCACCCCTATGGGTTAAACACTCAGATCATTCTTACTCTCCCCAAATACTTCTTGAGCACTAGCTTCGTCGACACTATTCTGAAGGCTGGCTGGGGCACAAAGAGCAGATCTCCACTCTCTCTCTATGTTACAAATGTGCACAAAAAAATGCAACGCGTTCTCTGCATATACTTAACAGTTACTGCGTACTTTCCCCACCAGATATTTAAAATTGTAAGATTAAAGGATAAACATTTCATTGGGTGAAATTCAGAAACTGCAATAGTTTCCAACTCCTTATGAAGATTCCATTCACTCATCATGAGTATTTTACCACGTGTTGGTTAAACACTTACATTATGACCTCTAAATGTCTCACGCATTGCAGGTGATAGACAGTAGCCTTGAGTTCCACTCCATCCCATCCCATCCCATCAAACTCTGAGACTTGAACCATAAGCTTAAATCAGTAACATCACTCACTTTAAGGAAATGATATGGCTCCAAGGCCAGGGCAACAAAATCTGTACCTTAATTGACAATGTTAACATATTTCTGAAGGTTGTATTAACCAGAAGCAGGGCAGTCAGCCTAAAATGAAGAAATTTAAGCAGCTCAGCAGACAATTTAGCCACATATATGCACTGTGCACGCTCTGAGCAAAGGATCTGACCTGCCCTGGGGCGGCAGAGGAACATGGTCACGATTTAGTTCTAACTGTACATCCACTAACTGTAAATGACAAGCTGATATGCTGGTTTATACCACATCATTCTCTTGTGAATGTAGTTCATGTGCATCTATCCCCCAGAGCTGTAACTTTTCTCTTGCTTTATTGACAAAAATCACATCTTTGAGCTGCAAAGCTAAAGACTAAAAATCTTATGCCCTCCTGAGTTGGACCTGGGGCTGATGCCACCTGGTGATTTTCCCCAGCTATGCACCCTTCCTCACGGCCACACGTTTGTCCCCACGAATGCTTCTGTCTTAGATTGGAAGCTTCTGATGGGCAAAGATAGGACTCTATAAACTCATCCAGCTCTGTAAACCTAATAAGACTTTTCATTAATATTCAATATGTATAATTCTAAGATACTACTAATACTGATACTCTGGAATGCTTAAAAATTCATCATAGCAGAGGAAGTGTTCAAGTAAAAAAGAGGGTTATGTAACATGGTTAAGGGCAGGGGTTGGTAACTACAGCTCATTTTGTAAATAAAGTTTTACTGGAACACTGCCATGCTCCTGTGTTTATGCATTGTCGATGGATGTTTCTCTCCTTCATGGGAGAGTTGAGTAGTGGTGATGGGAATCATGTGATATGCAATGTGTACGATATCCACTATTTGCCCTTTAGAGAAAAAGTTTGCTGACCCCTGGTACTAGTCTCCTTAGGCTTAAACTGCGACTCCTCCTTTCACATTATAATCTCAGGGTAAAGAGATAAAGTACATACCTTACAGGTTGCTGTGAGGATAGAATGAGTAAATACATAAGTGTCTGGTTCATAATCAGCACTCAAATGATTGCTGCTATTACTATTATCATTGTCATCATCAGCATCATATGCCTTCAGCTACATAGGAGAGTCCCATTGGTTTGAGAATGTTTCAGAAATGCAGCTTGACGTGGGCGTTCAAGAGAGGGAAGGGGGTCATGAGGCTTATGAATAGCAGGGTGAAAATTATGTATAACAAGGCAAATGAGAGGGAGAAATAATATTGCCAGTTTAAGAAATTTCTTTCATTTAGCTAGGTATTACATTCTAAATTGTCTAAATAATTTTATTTCCTTAACCCAATGTAAAACCAGAATCTTTAAAAGTTGCCAAGAGAATTTACCCATTGTTTTTACAGTTAAGCAATGAGGCTAATGAATATATTAAAGTCAAGTTATTGCGATGGTGATTAAAATAAAACTGCAAAATAAATTATAAAAACATCATTTTGTAAAAATGTTTAAATACCTTCTGCTGCTACCCCCACTGGATGGATGAGCTCGGGCGTCAAAGCTGATCACGATGCCTTTCTGCTTTAAGTCACTGAACTGTTTTTCCAGGTATCTGCAAAATCCCTACAAATACACCATAGATTTAAAAAGTACATGTTTTAACATATTTTTATATAAACCATATAGAAAAAGTAGCCAAAAATTAAGTTTTCTCAAATTTCATAGAACACTATAGCAGAGGGGGAAAAATTCATCTCAGTAAGGAAGCAAACTGAACAATAATAAAATAACAGCTTTGTTTATTATCTATGTTTTTGTATTAGGCACTGTGTTAGTCATTGATCACTTAGTAGCTGTCATCTCTAACCTCAGATCAACTTTGTTAGGAAGTCTTTTGTTTTTTTCCAGAGACAGGGTCTTGTTCTGTTGCCTAGGCTGGAGTTGCAATGGCACAATCATAGTTCATTGCAACCTTGAATTCCTGGGTTTAAGCAATCCCCCCACCGCCCCCACCTCAGCCTCCTGAGAAGCTAGGACCACAGGTGCATGCTACCAGGCCCAACTAATTTTTAAAAATTTTTTGTAGAGACAGGGTCTTGCAATGTTGCCCAGGTTGGTCTTGAACTACCGTCAAATAATCCTCCTGTCTTGACCTCTCAAAATGCTGGGATTACAGGTGTGGGCCACTGCACCTGACCAGAAATCTCATTTTATAGATGGGTAAAATAAGCCTCAGAGAGGCACAGTGACAGTTTCAGATATTCGAGTAGCAGAGCCTGGATTTGTATCCAGGGCTGGTGAGAGGTGGTTCGGTGTAGGGCTTAAAAGCACATACTCTAGAAGCACAATCTGAGAATTTGTACTCCACGCTGCCACCTACAAGTAAATGACAAGTTCCTTAATTTCTTGGTGCCTTAGTTTCCTCTTCTGTGAAACAAGAATAACAACAGTACCTACCTCATAAGGAGTAAATGAATGAAAACATGCAAAGTGATGAGAATTCAACACCAACTAAGTACTGTATTGTTTGCTGTTGTAAGCATTATTTTTGTTGTTATTTTCCTTCAAAGCCATATAAAACAAAGAGAACTCTCGTTGACTGGGCAAAAGTAATGATTCATTCTATATTATTTATTTCACTTTTGCTAAACGAAGTCTTATTAAAATATACATAACTCTTTTTCTTTTGAGATGGGTTCTCACTCTGTCTCCCATGCTGGAGTGCAGTGACATGATCATGGTTCACTGCAGCCTCAATCTCTCAGGCTCAAGTAATCCTCTCACCTCAGCCTCCTGAGGTGCTGGGACTACAGGCACATGCCACCATGTCTGGCTAACTCTTAAAAAACAATTTTTGTAGAGATGGGATCTTGCCATATTGCCCAGGCCGGTTTCAATCTCGTGGGCTCAAGCAATCCTCCTGCCTTGGCCTCCCAAAGTGCTGGGATTACAGGCATGAGCCACCATGCCCGACCCATAACTTTTATTTTGGGTAGAAGGGGATACATCACAGCCTTGTTGCCAGAACAAAGCCAATTTAGAATGCCTTTAGCTTTTCCTTGACAAATACGTTGCACTGGGATTATCTTGTGAGGCTAAGTGATACAAGGAAATAAGGCCACGTTTACTGGTTTTGTGGGTTCCCCAGAAGGTACCCAGATGCCTCATACTCTAAGACTTACAACAGTGACAGTGCCCCTCTTCCTGCTCAACCCTTGAGCTGTGGCCCCAATGCTCCATGGGGCAAAAAAGCATTCACATCTCCAGATTCTCTAAAAATCTCGGAGGCCTACTGAGACTGAGGACCTGAATGAATGGCCAAGGGAAAAGGGAATTCTTATTCTAGATGAAAGACTCAGTGGAGGAAGAGGGAGGTTTTCAGAAATAAAATGTTATTATGAAACATAAGAAGCAAGTTTATGTGTACAACTTCAAAAAGTAGAATCAAGACCAACATGTAAAGTCTACAGAAAGGCAGGTTTTGGCTTAAAATAATGAAACCATCTTTCAACGAGAATGCTCCAAAGATAGAATGGCCTCTTTCAGAGGACAGTGAGTTTCCCATCACTGGTATGCTATGGCTAAATTAAATAATCAAAGAACACAGAACCCAAAATAGAACATAAATAAAGCATAAATTAATTGGCAGCAGGAAATTATAACCTCTATCAATGAGGCAAACAATACAAAAGTTTCCTCCAGTCTCTGTCCTGTTTCCTTTGACATATTTTTGAATCACATACATCTGCTTCTTAAATGAACCAGGGAAACTTTGGGGTACCTCAGAATGAGGCTCCATACCCAGAGACCAGCAGGAAGAGCACCTATGCTACCATGAAAGTCTGATCAGTGAAAAGTGACCAATATATTTGCTTATCAGCATTCTGCCAGGGAACACTACCCAAGACTGGGTAGAAACCTGGGTTGTTTGTTCTGGGAATCCTCTTGCCTCTAATTTTGAATCCACTCCTAAGATTTTAAAGATACACTTGCTGCTCAGATAAAACTTTCTTAACTCTTCACACCTCTGTCTCCTATTATAAGTATCCAAGAATAGGCTGAATGAGCACTTCAGAATGGTGGGGTCGTGGAGAAAATTATCCCAAGTGGTGTCTGGTTGAATTACATGACCTTTAGAATACTGATGTCTATGTTTACCACAGGGTTTACCCATAGAGGAAACGAATTCTAGGAGAAAAATGGGTAAGATAGTCCTCAATGGGAATACATTTCATTATTCTCAGAAACTAGATGTAGAAAAATACAGGGGAAAAAGCTCTAGGTTAATCTAGAATCCCTTAGAAACCCCTAACAATTAGGCCCAATGGCAGGTGTAACCAACTGGATTGTCCAAAGATGGCCCCAGTAATATAAGCCATCCCACATGTTCCTCTTACAATGTGACATTAATGCTCCTCCAATGAGAAGTGGGTATCTATGTGACCTCTTCTTGAATATGAGACAGCCTTATTGACTCACTTTTAACAAACTGAATATGGTAGAAGTGACACTGTGTGACTTTCAAAGCTAGGTTGTAAAAGTCAGCACAGCTTCCAACTGGCACATTCTCTCTCTCCCTCTCTGGATACTCCACTGGAAGCCAATCACCATGTTATAAGGAAGTCTAGGTTCCAACCCCAGCTAAGATCACAGCCAATAGCCAGTAATAATTTCAGACATGTGAATGAAGGTGCCTTCAAACGATTACAGACTCCAAACTGGCCCAAATGGTGCTGAGTGGAGCAGAGACAAGCTGTCCCCACTGAGTTCTACCAAAATTGCAGATTTGTGAGCAAAATAAATGTGGTTGTTGTTTTAACCATTATGTTTTCAATGATTTGTCATATAGCCCTACTAACTGGTACAGAAGGCAACCTTATTCAGCAGCACAACTCCTATGTTATCCACAAACCAAACAGGATTCTCATACTTACCCCATTCTAAGTCTTTTCTCCAGCATCTCAGGGAGCCCTACTGCTTAATAAGAATTTGTGACCAGGAGTTCCCATGGCAATTCTTTTTTTTTTTTTTTTTTTGAGACAGAGTCTTCCTCTGTTGCCCAGGCTAGAGTCCAGTGGCGCGATGTCGGCTCACTACAACCTTGCCTTCCAGGTTCAAACAATCCTCCTGTCTCAGCCTCCCAAGAAGCTGGAATTACATGTGCACACCACCACACCTGGCTAATTTTTGTATTTTTGGTACAGACAGTGTTTCACCATGTTGCTCAGGCTGGTCTTGAACTCCTAGGTTCAAGTGATCCGCCTGCCTCAGCCTCCCAAAGTGCTGGGATTACAGGTGTGAGCCATCGCGCCTGGCCCCTATGGTAATTCTATACCCTTAGATAAGCTTTCCCTATTGGAGTTTTGTTACAACAGGCCCAGCTCTGCCTTTTACGCTGGGATGTATATGTGAGGCACATGTAATCACTATTAGGCAATTTTTTCTAGTGTTTCTTTTCCCAGAATTAAATTGACATTCATCATTAACAGGTCTAAGCTGAAGAAATACTGATGAGAATAATCTGCTCTATTTCATTTCCCTCATAAACAGTACTGCCAATACCCAGTGGAAGCGCTTTTGTTTTGTCATTATCTCCTTCCTAAAAGCTGGGTCTAGACTCTGACAAAAATTTTCACAAATTAAGGCAAGGAAACTCAGACTCAATCAATACTATAAAACAAAGGAGAATGGCTCTTGGTAATTCCGGCAGTTAGAAAGGCTTTTCCAGCACTTGCTATGTAACCATGGCAAAAATAACAGGACCTTTAAAGTTGTCAGCTTAGTTGGTACATTTATACTGGAATGAAAGCTCCATGAGAGAATGTTTGTTCGAGTCATTCTTATATCCCCAATGACTGGCACATGGTAGGTACTCAATAAGTGTGTTAAATGAATGAATGAATGAATGAATGAATGGCTATATGAGTCCTGAATAAGTGCTACTTCGACCTAGCGTGCAAGCCTTACTTTATGGAGTAAATGGTGGTGACTTCCTGTGTCTAGCCAAGCTGTTAAGACATGTCCATAATTAGAACAAATTAGGTCTGTCAAATAGAAAATGAGGTAGGGGATACATTGAGTTACTAAGAATTATAAAAAACGTGGTACCTGTGTAGTCTGGATGATGGTCAAGTCATTCATACGAGAAATTCCAGGTCCCATAGCAGCTCGAAGGCCAGCTGTCCCAAACTCCATTCGGGCCCCAAAACATTTTCGTAGTTCTTCTTTATTACCTTCTGCTATTAGTCGTTTCACTGCCTCCAAAGTTAAGGAATTCTGAAAAACAAAAATGTATAGACACAGCCAGACAAGTGAATGAAAAATCAGAAATGCAAAAAAACTCACAATCATTTTAACCTATAGAAAATAAAATATATATGTATATATATGTAGACCTTTCAATTTTCTGATGCTTTTGAAATCTGAAACATGAAGTCAGTTTGACATTATAATGTAAGTGTTCTTTTCTTTCCTGTCAAGGTAAGCACTTTTGGAGAAATGCAAGTTGAGGTTTTAGCATATGAGTCTAACCCCCAGAATGGAATCCCAGAATACCACTTGCCAACTCTAGGTGCTTGTGCAGATTATTTCAGTTCTCAAATTCTGGTTCCCTATTTGCAAAATGGGAATAATCTAGAACCTCCCTTACACGATTTTTAAGGTTTTAAGGTGGTTTACTTCGAATTAATGTAAAACATCTTTCTCTACCTGGCACTTAGTTGTGATTAAATGTTCATTTTTCTCCCTAATGCCCTCAAATTTTCCAGAGTGACAGATTACACAACTGAAGTCAAAACCTTACTTTTGTAATGTTTTATAATTCATACCAGGCATTCACATACCTGGTCAAGTTTGGATATTGTAACATCTCCAAGAAGCAGACAAATAACAGAAACCCAATATTATAGATGGGGAAGCCTCAGAGATTGAGTGACTTGCTTAAATTGCAAGATAAACATTAATCTAGTGCCTTTTCTATAACATTAACTGCTTCAAATAGACGCTAACATGATTCATTTAAGTTCATTATACGTTGCCCTATTTTTTTTTTTGTATGGTAGTTGCAGAAAATGTTATGGTTGGAGAAAAATAATGACAATCACATTAATTTCATATGAGACTTTTAAGTTATGAATTCAGGAAAACAACAGAGGAAGTACTTCATATTCCTGTTTTACAGTCATTATCCATTTAGATGAGCACTCACACAGGACGTGGCCATGTAATTAAACTTTGAAATACTATTGCAATAAAACCTTGGCTTTCTGGAATTAAGCCCACATTTCCAGATTGTGGCAGATTCAGTGGGAATCAAGTAAACCCCACCTTTTTTGGTGAAAAACAGCAGATACTAATTACAGAACACAGTCTTATCTATCGGATTGTCAGGTGCCCCCAAAGATGGGCTCAGATCAGGTACATAAAAGAGGCTTATAAAAGAGGCTCAATAAATATTCGTGGAGTGAATCAGAAAACACGGACTTCACTGCCACACTCAATATCAAGTGATCCTCCGTTGTTCATAGTGTAGGTCTGGAAAATCTTAATTGGTCTTTGATATCTATGAAAGACCAAGTAGCCTGAGAGAAACAAAGGAGACAGACAGATAAGAATGAGAAGTCAAGAGGAGAGCAGGATCAGAATCAGCCCTGGCAGTGACCAAAACTGACAGCAGAGAAAAGAGCAGGGATGAAGGGACGGTGGAAACACAAAGGACACCTGCCAGGGCGCCTTGCCAATCGCAGGGGGTAGTCAGACTAGAGGGTTGCAATGCTTTTAGCTGGTGGGAGGTTCACTGGAGAATAAATGGGCTTCTTCTCAGGTGCCAGTCTCAAAGCAAAAGAAGAAATTAACAGAGGATAGAACATGAGAAGTGGCTTAAAAAAAAAAAAAAAAGGACATCTCATCTCTACCCAGATACAATCTTTCTATATACAGATGCAACACTGTGTAGAAATTAGATTGCCTTCTTCTTCTCCTTTTTCTTCTTAGAGAAAGCGCATTACGAACTCTGACTTCAAAATAATTCTGTACTCTGCAAGCTGCAAGTTATGAGAAATGGAAACACTTTTCTTCCCTTGAGAATCACAAGGTTATCTTCCCAGGAAAAGAAAAACGCCCCCAAGGAGTTGCCAATAGCATCCTGGAAATGGGATTTGCTGACATTTTATTTGTAGGAGCCAGAGAATGGTAAATAACGACAAAGACCTGACCCCTACTGACCTTGTAACCTGCTTTGTTCATTCAAGTATTTCAGTGACCTACTATGTGTCATGCACTATGCCTATGCCAGGCACTACAAACCAAGGTAGTGAGAACAGAGAGGCCTGGCCACATAAGTTATGGAGGTCCAGTGCACAATGAAAGTGGGTGACCTCTTGTTTTACAATTAAGATTTTCAAGACAGGACAGCAGGACATTAAAACAACAGTGGGCCCTTCTAGGAGCGGGAGTCCTGTGAGGCTGCAGGGGTCTCTCGCCCCTGAAGTCGGCCCTGGAGACAGACATTAAACAAACCTACAAACAAGTGTTTTTGGAGTTTTTTGTTTTTGCCATTTGTAGTAAGAGCTATAAAGGAAAATAACAGACCGTTTAGAATGAATATTAGGGATAAATAATTTAACGCTTCGGAGCCAAGGAAGGACTCTCTACGTAAGCCACATTTAAGTTCGGGCACAAAATATGAGTCACAACGGGAGAAACAAGTTCAGCAGGAGAGCAGCGAGGGACATTCCGAGAAAACCGAACAGCAAGCAGGAGAACAGGTAAAAAGGGCGAGACGCAAGTTTAGAGAGGAGAGGGAGTGATGTCCAGAGCTGGGTTCCTGATTCTCTCTAAGAAACGGAATGAAGAGAGAGAAAACCGTGCTGTGTCCCAAGTGTGCCTCCTTGGCAGTCAAAGTTCTAAGGCGGACTCCTGAAGCCAGGCGGGCCCACCCAGGAGGACGACCCACGTTTGTAACCAAGCCCTCGGGATGGGAGGACCGAACCAGAACGCTGCTCTGCGAAGGTCTCAGCAGCCAAAGGAATACGCGGGACGGAGCGATTCTGGGTCCATGGGGATGCACAGCTGACTACCGACGACGAGCCAGCGGTCTGAGTGACAGTAAGGCGTGCGCCCCTCAACTAGAGGGCGTCCAGGGTCTGGCCGCGCTTACACCACCCTGGCTCGCTCCTCTACTCCGAACTTGCAGTCCGGCCGGCCGGATGGCTGGTTTCGTCCGGGGACAAGCCTTCCCGGCCTAACTCCGAACGTGCCGCATGCCGCACAGGCCGAAGGAAGCCTAGCAGCGGCCGCACGCTCCTGGGTCTTCCCGGGGGAGAAGCCGGATGCACTGGGCGGGAAGGCAGCTCGGGCAGCGCACACAGCGCCGCGCCTGGGGAGGGCAGGGCATCCGGCTCCGCTCCGGGCGCTCCCCGCCTGCTGGTGCCCCTCACCTTGTCCCAGCGCAGCCACTGGGCTGTCTCCTGGTCCAGCCGGGCGTCCTCGCCTAGACCGCTGCCTGCTGGAGCCGCCATCGCTGAGCTTGTGCTGCCGCGGCGGAGGGAAGTAGGTTGTGAGGTCTCCCTTCCGGCCCGGCCCCGAGAGGTGGAGGCGGAGGCGGGGGCGGGGAGAGCCGCGACGGAGCCAGCCGGTCTGGGGGAAGTGACGCGCGCCGCGGGGGGTGGGAGTGAGCGAGGAGGAATTGCGTGGCTGGGGTGGGTTGCTGGAACCTGGCACGTGTGGGAAGGCTTTGCCATCGTCTCTGATGCATCCAGGCTACAGCCAGCCGTGAGTTCCTGCTGCGCGCCAGGCACATGTCAGATGCTGGAATACCAGGAAGTGCACCCAGACAGGGGCCTGAAGATTATGTAGAAACTCAGAGGGTCAAGAACAGCCAGAAAAAAATCTTGAAAAAGAAAAGCAAAGTAGGAAGACCAGTGGAACATAAGATAGAGACCAGAAACAAAAAATACACGTGTATGGACAATTTATTTCAGAGGCGGGGCTGCAGAGCACAGGAGGAAACTATTTTTAGTTAATGGTGCTGGGTCAACGGGATATCCACGTAGGGAAAAGAAAAAGGGGAACTTGGCCCCCTACCTCCCATCACACACAGGTCTGAATTCCAGATCAATTGTAGCTCTAAGTGCGAAAGGTAGTGTAGCAGGACGAGCCGCAGACAAAACTCCTCAGACACCGGATTAAAGAAGGAAGAGGTTTTTATTCGGCCGGGTGCGTCGGCAGACTCGTGTCTTAAGAGCCGAGCTCCCTGAAAAAGAAATTCCTAGCCATTTTAAGGGCTTACAACGCTAAAAGGTCTACGTGAAAGGGTCATGATAGATCAAGTAAGCCTGAGGAACGTGACTGGAGGCTACATACATCAGCTAACAGAACAAAAAGTTTTACAGTGCTTTCTCATACGATGTCTGGAATTTACAGATAACACCAGTAGTTTTGGTCGGGGGTTAATGTTATTATTATTTTAACCACCAGGGCCAGGTGGTGGCGCCAAGGTCGTCTAGCTATTTATCTTACTTCTGTTTTTTTCCAACTTTTTGCTTTCTCTCTTTTCTCCTTTCTTATAAACTAGGGAAAAAGGGAGGTGGGGGAGAAGCTGGGAAGGACAGCAGAAGTGGTGGTCTCATTCCATAGTAGCGTGAAACTTACGGAAACTAACATAGGAGCACATCTTCCTGACGCTGGTATCACCAAGCCATAAAGAAGATGCATACCCATAAGCATAAAAAAGCACGTGCAAGAATATTTCTAGCAGCATTATTTGTAAAAGCCTCAAACTGGAAACAACCCACATGACCATCGACAATACAATGGATAAATACTTGGTAGTATATCCATACCAATTCATATAAATAAATCATGGCACATTGATAGAGCGATGCAAGTGAACTACTGTTATACACAACATCATGAATGAACCTCACAAACACTGAGTGACAGAGTTCAAACACCCACCCCTATACCCCATCACCCCAAAATACTGGATCATTCATCTGTCTTCCCAGCTATTTCGTGGTGGGGGAGCTGGAGGGAGTCCTGAGGAGGGAGGATCGCTTGAGCCTGGGAGGTCGAGGCTGCAGTGAGCCCTGATTGTGCCACTGTTCTCCAGCCTGGGAGACAGAGGGGGATCCTGAAAAAAACAAAAAAAAACAAAAACAAAAAACACCGAAATATATAAAATTATAGGGAAAGGAAACAAATCAGTGATTTTCAAGAGCTGGGGGTGGGGGGAGGGGTTGACTACCAAGGGCACAAAGGAATTTGCGGGAGTTGTGGAACTGTTCAGTATCTTGATTGAGTTTGGGGTTTACTTTTATCAAAACTTATAGAACTGTAGGATATAAAGGGTAAAGTTCACTGTATGTAAGTTATATCTCTTTTTTTTAAGTTTTAAGATTAAAAACTAAAAAGGAGGCAAAACTAACCTATGGGTGTCAGCAGAGTGGTAGCTTTGGGAAGGAGGGAAAATGCCTTCTGGGGTTCTGGGACTGTTCTGTTTCTCGACCAACACCTGTTCTTGGTCAACAGGTGTGTTCACTTTGTAATATTCACTAAGCTGCAATCTTATGAGTTGTGCATTTTCTGTATGTTCTTCAACTTTATTTTATTATTATTATTTTTTGAGACACAGTGTTGCTCTGTCACCCAGGCTGGAGTGCAGTGGTGTGATCTCGGCTCACTGTAACCTCTGCCTCCTGGGTTCAAGAGATTCTCATGCCTCAGCCTCCTGATTAGCTGGGATTACAGGGATGTGCCACCATGCCCAGCTTATTTATTTATTTATTTAAGACAGAGTCTTGCTCTGTCACCCAGGCTGGAGTGCAATGGTGGGAATCTTAGCTTACTGCAACCTCCATCTTCCGGGTTCAAGTGAGTCTCCTACCTCAGCCTCCTGAGTAGTTGGGATTATATGTGTGAGCCACCACACCCAGCTTTTTTTTTTTTTTTTTTTTTTTTTGCATTTTTAGTAGAGAAAGGATTTCGCCATGTTGGCCAGGCTGGTCATGAACTCCTGACCTTGAGTGATCCGCCCACTTCAGCCACCCAAAGTGTTGGGATTACAAGGATGAGCCACCGCGCCTGGCTGGTGTGTTCTTCAATTTTAAAAAGAAAAAATATATATCCAGGATCTGTGATATCTGTTTAATGTCATGGGAGAGGCATATTAATCATGTAATCACAGCAGTTAATACATAATTACAAACTGATAAAATGCTGGAAGGAAAGCGGAGAGATGTCATGAGGCTGCAGGTTAACAGAGGCCACCTCAGTCAGGAAGCTTGCCTGAACACTGGAAGCTTAAGAGAGATGTGAGGGAAGGATGTAGTTAATGTGAGAGTGTGGTCCTTCCCCTGACTGCAAAGCCTGAGAGACTGGAGCACAGAGAAGAAGAGAAGGACAAGCTGCCTTAGTTTCCCCAAATGTTAGGTGGTCTGCAGGTCCACCACACTCAGGCTCTCTCTTTTCTCTGCACCAGATAAACCTTCTCAGTCATGCTCTGGAAAAAATTGCAGGACATGGAGAATCAGAGACCCAGGCAGATCTCACTCACCCTTGTTTTCCTCTCAAATGCCAGTTTTCCCAGACGAGTCTGTACAGCCTTCAGCCTTCTGCCAAGGTAGGAGGGGGGTTGGTGGGTCTCTAAATATCCAGCGGTTCTGGGCCTCAGAGTTCATATCTGTCCTTCCATGATAGGGATGGTTGCAGCTGAGTCTCTACTATGTTTTTTTTTTTTTTTTTTTGAGATGGAGTCTCATTCTGTCACCCAGGCTGGAGTGCAATGGCGTGGTCTTGGCTCACTGCAACCTCTGCCTCCTGGATTCAAGTGATTCTCCTGCTTCAGCCTCCCGAGTAACTGGGACTACAGGTGTGTGCCACCACACCCAACTAATTTTTGTATTTTTAGTAGAGTCAGGGTTTCACTATGTTGGCCAGGCTGGTCTTGAACTCCTGACCTCGTGATCTACCCACCTCAGCCTCCCAAAGTGCTGGGATTACAGGCGTGAGCCACCATGCCCGGCCAGGCACCTTTTATTTTATTAGAAATTGTGGGCCCAAGGTGATATCCAATCAGAAATATTTTGACTTCATTTGAGACACCAAGAAGCAGATTTTTCAATATTCCTTTATGGAAACAAGGAAATAAAGCAAGTGTAGTTTCCAAGTAGAGAGGAACTTTTAACTAGTAAGTTGCCAAATGGTAAATAAATTCTCTTATCTTACTGAGAAGGGCACCAAGATTTTAGTTACTGCGTTGAAAAACAATGCACGCAGTCACACTCTATTCCTCCCATCTGCTTCTCATGTGAAGCAGACAGTTGTGTCAGGGACTTTTCTGGGGTCGCCTGTAGCAAAGATGCTGACATTGGAGATTCTGACAATGATGCTGCAGAGACCTGAAGCTGATAATTTCTTGCATATGACCACACAGTTACCATTTTATGTCTGTGGAAACCCACGTAGCATAGTAGTTTGAAGAAGGGTTCTCAGGGAATAAGTCAGGCCTTCTTGTTTTGTAAACAAGGAAATGGAGACACCCAAAATTTAAGAGCCTTTCTCCAAGACATACGGCTGGTTAATGACAGAGCCAGGGTTGTCACTCTGGATCTCCTGATATCCCAGTCAAACGTTCAGTCCCTCTCCTATTTCACTCAGCCCATTTCTACACATATCCATTTCAAAGGAAGTTCCATGAACTCTGGCAACCTGTTTCCATGTGATAATAGCCTGCTCTTGATGAAAAACAAATACTAACCGTGTTTGATATCGATGATGTTAGGTGATGTTTAACATAACTTAATTTGTTTGTTTATGCTCTCTTGCTGCCTCGGAACGCTTTCACATGACTGTCCCAATTTCCTTGGAAGTCTTCCCAATGCCCTCAAGTACCTTGTCAGTGATTCTATCAGTCCCTTTGTATCCAGTCCCAGAAAAAGTTCTTCCAAAACTTTTTATTATGGAGTTTTAATTATTTATGAAATTGATCCTTATGTAACTACCATGCAGCTCAACAATGATCAATTCATGGCCAATCTTGTTTCATCCACCCACTTCCCCTTCCTGTATTAGTTGGAGGAAGATACCAGATATCATATCATTTCACTTTTACATATTTTCGCATGTATCTCTGAAACATAAAAACATTTGAAAATAACCACAAAACCATTATCTCACCTAAAATTTTACAAATTAAGTAATTTTTAAATATCATCAAATGTCCCTTTAATGTTTAAATTTCCACATATCTATAATTTATATTATACTTTTAACTTAAATCTTACTTTTATAATTTTTTTTGCAGTTTGCTTGAATCAGGCACCAAATAATCGTCCCACAGCTTCATATGTCTTTGAGGTCTCTTTTACAGATTCTGCCTCAATTTCCTTGCAGTTGATTTGTTGAAGAAACTAGTTTGTCTGTCCTACAGGGTTTCCCAGTCTGGATTTTGCTGATTGCATCTCTGGTATTTTTTTTTTTTTTTTTTTTTGAGACAGAGTCTTGCTGTGTCACCCAGGCTGGAGTGCAGTGGTGCAATCTCAGCTCGCTGCAACTTCCGCATCCTGGGTTCAAGCGATTCTCCTACCTCAGCTTCCCGAGTAGCTGGGATTACAGGCATACACCACCATGCCCAGCTAGTTTTTTTGTTTATTTTTTTAGTAGAGATAGCGTTTCACCATGTTGGCCAGGCTGATCTCAAACTCCTGACCTCAAGTGATCTGCCCACTTCGGCCTCCCAAAGTGCTGGGATTACAGGTGTGAGCCACTGCGCCCGGCCAATCTCTGGTGTTCTTTAGCATGTTCCACTCCCTTCTGTCTTTCCTGTAAGCTCATTTCATTATCATTTTCTGTTTATGGTCTCTCCCTCACTGGACTGACTTCCTGGAGGACAGAAATGGTATCTTATTTATCTTTACCTACCTAGAGTCATGCTGTTCTCTGGGCTGATCCTCGAACATGTCAAGCAAGTGCTGGTCTAAGGCCTATATCTGCATTGCCCTCCCCCAGATATTCCCACATTTAATTCAGGCTTCTGCTCAAATACTAGCTCGTCAGAAAGATCTCTCTTCTGTAAAATGCTGATAAATGTTTAACAACTAGCTCCCTGGAATAAAAAGCCCTGACTTACAGTATTTGCCAATTTCCATGGTGTAAATACATCCATCATAGCGGATTTAAAACTACAATGTGATATCACTGAACACAGAGTTGGGAAGAGATTAGAGCAGCACACCATTATATAATATTTCCAGTACACAGGTATCATAGATATATGTAACTTAAAGGGCATAGATCACGGTAATAGTCAGTAATCTACATAGAAGATGCTGAGTTTGAGTATTTATTACCTTTATTTTTAATGTAATATGATATGTTGACTTTGAAGTTTATATAATTTAATTTTCAATAATGACATTATTAGATTGTTCTCACACTGCTGTAAAGAAATACCTGAGACTGGGTAATATATGATGAAAAGTGGCTCACATCCCACAGGCTGTAAAGGAAGCATGATGCTAGCGCTTGCTTGGCTTCTGGGGAGGCCTCAGGAAACTTACAATGATGGAAGGTGATGAGGGAGCCAGCACTTCACAAGGGCTGAGCAGGAGGAAGAGAGAGAGTGGGGAAGTGCCACACACTTTTAAACAACCAGATCTCCTGAGAACACACTCGCTGTTGTGAGGACAGTACCAAGGGGGAAATCCACCCCCCTCACCCATGATCCAATCACCTCCCACCAGGCCTCACCTCCAACATTGGGCATTACAATTTGACATGAGATTTGGGCCGGGACACAGATCCAAACCCTATTAATATCTGTGTTTAACATCCTGCTCTCACAATTCCCAAAAATTGAAGAGTGTGCTCTCATGAAGAAGGATGAAGTGTCGCCGGTATACCATTGACTCTCTTGTTGACTGTACCTAAAATTGGATCTTCACCACTCTCTTCTCCTACTTTGTTTTTCTTCAAAGTGTTTATCACTCCCTCCCATGCTGTTATAAAATTCGATTTAAAAAATATTGACTGTCTTTTCTGCTGTTTTTTCCTAACTCAGCCTTCAGCACCTAGAACAGTGCTTGGTTTGTAATAATGTTCAGTAAGTATTTGTTAAAGAATGAATCACTGGGTCCCTTATGCTCATAAAGAAAGAATAAACATAGAAAATAATAATAATATAAGACACGGGTATGAAACCTACACAAATCTTTTCTCTAAAACAAATGAACCTTTCTGAATTTAATGAAGAAAAATGTCTTGTCACCATTATCTCAGTGTCCCAATTTCAAGGCTGATGAGAGAATGAGTAAATAATGTGCCAGTAGACTTTATCAGTGTACTCATTACTGGCCACAAACTCAAAGTACACCAACAACAAATCTTTTTTGGCAGACCATCTGGAGTTTAATGATCTTTCTCAGTAAAAATTTAAAATATCTATTATTTATGCCTACTTTCTTTTTCTTTTTCCTTTTTTTTTTTTGAGACAGAGTCTTGCTCTGTCACCCAGGCTGGAGTGCAGTAGTGCGATTTTGGCTCACTGCAGCCTCTGCCTCCCGGGTTCCAGCGATTCTCCTGCCTCAGCCTCCATGGTAGCTGGGATTACAGGCACACACCACCATGCCCGGCTAATTTTTGTATTTTTAGTAAAGACGGGGTTTCACCATATCGGCCAGGCTGGTCTCGAATTCCTGACCTCAGGTGATCCGCCCGTCTCGGCCTCCCAAAGCGCTGGGATTACAGGCATGAGCCACCGCACCTGGCCTATTTATGCCTATTTTCATTAAATTCATGAAATTGTTTGATTTTTCTCTCATTACTAATTTTAATAATTCTTTGCAGTTAAACTACCGCTAGGCTTTCTAATACTAAAAGTTCGACACCAGAGCTGGTCTGTGATCCTTGGCTCCGCCTTCCTCTGCTCTTTTTCCTCCTGCTAGTGCCTAGTTCTCCAGCACACCTCACCACCTGTCCCTAGATCTCAGGGCAGGAGTCATTCATTCTCATTAGGGGGTTGGTGTTCAGTTAAGCATCATTGTGTCCTTTTGCCTGGGACATCTGGGTGATTAACCAGGCAGGAAGTTGCTGGTGAACATAGAGAAGCACTGTCACTGAATTCCTGTGTGCTTTAGTTTCTGCCTTGGTCAGAGAGATGCCCTGACCACATCTTCAGAATGTGTGAGGATAAAGCCGTGTAAGAGATTTGTGTTTGAAAACTTCAACACCCTCTAAAGTGCTAGTATACTCATTCCAGCTTGGGGCTGAGCCTGACACTTTTTTTTTTTTTTTAATAAGCACCTCTACAAAGAGTTAAATTTAAGAGACTTCGCAGGAAGGGAAAGTTGGATTTTTGTTTTGTTTTGTTTCCTGAGCACCACATAATTCCTGATGTTTCTGAAACATCACTGTTTTGGAAACTGAATATTTAGCCTGTTTGGGCAGCCACTGTGTAAATTGCTATGCTCCAGATGAAGCTGCCTGATCCACTGTGGTGGTGTTCTTTTTCATCAAAATTACCTTGATCTACCACCTTCTCACCTCTGTCGTTTCTTATTGCACCTGCATTCATATGGAATTTAGTCTGTATTTCCTGAAGTGAACAATATTACATAGGAGACCTAGGTGTACTCTTAAAAGAAATACTGGCCTCTGGCCGGGCGCGGTGGCTCACGCCTGTAATCCCAGCACTTTGGGAGGCCAAGGCGGGCGGATCACGAGGTCAGGAGATCGAGACCATCCTGGCTAACACAGTGAAACCCCGTCTCCACTAAAAAAATACAAAAAAAAAATTTGCCAGGCGTGGTGGCAGGCGCCTGTAGTCCCAGCTACTCGGGAGGCTGAGGCAGGAAAATGGCGTGAACCCCGGAGGCGGAGCTTGCAGTGAGCCGAGATAGCGCCACTGCACTCTGGCCTGGGCAAAACAGCGAGATTCTGTCTCAAAAAAAAAAAAAAAAAAATAAGAAAGAAATACTGGCCTCAAATAAACTTATGTGTCAAAGATAACCCACAAGTCATAATTTAAGGTGGATCATACAGCCTTAAATTCTTAAAGGAACATTGTGTTTGATATGGTTTGCGTCTGTGTCCCTGCCCAAATCTCATGTCATATTGTAATCCCCTATGTTGGAGTTGAAGCCTGGTTGGAGGTGATTGGATCATGGGGGCAGATTTCCCCTTTGGTCCTATTCTCATTATAGTGAGTGAGTTATCACAAGATCTGATTGTTTAAAAGTGTGTCGCACCTCTCCTCTCTCTCTTCTTCCTGCTGTGGTCACATGAACACATGCTGCCTTCCTCTTCACCTTCCTCTTTACCTTCTGCCATGGTTGTAAGTTTCCTGTGGCCTCCCCAGACATGCTTCCTGTAGAGCCTGTGGAACTGTGAGCCAATTAAACTTCTTTTCTTCATAAATTAATTACTTGGTCTCGAGTATTTCTTTACAGCAGTGTGATAATGTACAAATACAGTGTTTAAGTCAAGAAAAAAGAATTTTAAACCTGTAGACTTTCCCATACTAACTGGTATTCAACTTCTTTCTAATCCCATTTTCTTTCAATGATTTAAGTACTCAATATGTCTCTCTCTCTCTCTGTGTGTGTGTGTGTGTGTGTGTGTGTGTGTGTGTGTGTGTCTGTGTCTGTGTCTGTGTGTGTGTGGTATGATGGTTTCAGGTGACTCAGGCATCCTTCCTGTAAAAGGATTGTACATCCACCTTTTGTCCTTTGTAAGGGACAATCAGGGTTCTTAGCCCCCTCTTAATGTTAAGAAAACCAATTGTTTTTCAACAAACTTCAGACATGATGTACATAAAATAAGTTTAAAGTTTTTACCATTACAGTTTTCATATTTTGCTTTACAAAATGTTCTCTGACTAGCACAAAGATAAAGACTTCTGCAGAAAGCAGAAAATTCTTGAGTACTAGTCATTATCACATTCTAAAAAGTAGTGTCATCATTTGACTTGATAAGATCTTATTAAAATGTAGTTTGACAAATATAATTTGCTGTAGACAGGCTCATTCTGAAATTAAAGGTTTAGGTAATTATATAGTTGGACATCTAAATAATTAAAGGTTTTCAATATGTTTAGTCATTCCTCTATGTCAAATACCCCGTTCCATATCTTTGTGTCTTAATGCTCAGTTAACATTTTTATGTATGTGTCTTAGTCCATTCAGGCAGCTATAACAAAATATCATAAACTGGAGTAGCTTATAAACAACAAAAATGTATTTCTCACAGTTCTGGAGGCTGGGAAGTCCAAAATCAAAGTGCCAGCTGATTCACTGTCTGCTGAGGGTCACCTTCTCACTGTGTCCTCAAATGGTGGAGGAGTGAGGGGACTCGCTTTGACATCTTATATAAGGGCACTAATTCCATCCATGCGGGCTCTACTCCCATGACCCAATCACCTCCCGAAGGCCCCACTTCTAATATCATCATCTTGGTGGTTAGGATTTCAACATATGAATTTGGGAGGACACAAGCATTGGTCCATAGCTGTGTGTATTAGTTTTTAGTTTTAGTAATGGAGAAAAAAATTCCATGTTCAACCATAAAAATACCCTTTAAAATGTTTTTCACAAGAATTTGCTAAAACATTGAATGGTTAATTTTATGTAACATTAATGATATATCTAATGCACAGATGCAAGAGATTATAACGAACAAGAAAAGTAGAATGTTTTAAAAGGCTCAGAAAAGTAAATTAACAACCCCAAATCACAGAATCAATCTGATGGATAAACACTAAATATTAGTTTTATTAATGGTAAAACCTGGATTGAGGCTTTGCATCAAAAATAGCATGTTGTCCACATACATTGACTTCTACCTCTTCTAAAACCACACTAAAATGGAAATAAAGGGATGTATTTGGAAGATATAAATCCACAAGGACAAAGAGAAGGAGACGAGGTGGGAAACCACAGCAAATTGTGGAGGGTGGAAAGTGGTTGGAAGAGTGGGGACTGTCATGGCAGCCTTGAGATAATTAAATCCCACACTGGCTATGGGAAAGCCAAGAGCAACTAGTTCAAAGGTAGACTCCCTCTACCACACACAGATTCAGGAATTGGTAGACCCAGATACTTCTGCAAGTCAAGGTGAAGGTGGCTAAGACCAGAAAGATTGACCAAAAATCTGTTTAAGAAGCAGGTGGATCTCCAGACTCCTTGTACCCCATGTCAACGGTGATTGCCCCTTTGCTACACACACCAGCAGAAGGCTGGAGATTTATTCTCTAGCATTTACATTGAGGAATTCTTGACTGAGGAAACCTAGATATGGATTAAGTTCAGGACACCAAAGTGAAGATAGGAGGAATAAATAAAAATTGATATAATGAATATTGATACCACCCCATGCCTCTTGTTGATCTATTTTCCTGGAATGCTGGTAAACCTTATGAGATTGTAACCTGCCCAAAAAGAAAGAACGAGAACTATTGATGTTGCCAGTTCCCCCAGTGAAATGCTCAGCCAAGTCACCTAACAGTGAAGCCCATATAGCACGCAGAACTTCTGATCAACTTTTTGTTTCCACCCTTAAATATGAGATGACAGCCGAAAATCACCACATTTTGAGCAAACCCTCCAAAATGAAAGACAAAGCCCAAAATAAAGAAACCACAAGAAGAAAATAATCTATATGAAAGAGAGATTATACATGGAAAAGATAATGTGAAAAAACCACAAAATTAATATCTTAAGAAAGATGAGGGAAAATTGTGCTTTTCTTGTAATTAAATAGGAGATTATATGTATATAAGAATATCATTATCTTATAATTAAAAATAAGAGAAGATTTAGGGAATAGAAAATAGTTCATGAAGATTAAAAACATAATAGTAAAAATGAAAAATTCCAAAGAATGTTTAGAAGAAAAAGAGCAGGCCAGGCGCAGTGGCTCACACCTGTAATCCCAGCACTTTGGGAGACCGAGACAGGCGGATCACGAGGTCAGGAGATCGAGACCATCCTGGCTAACACAGTGAAACCCTGTCTCCACTAAAAATACAAAAAATTAGCCAGGCGAGGTGGCAGGCGCCTGTAGTCCCAGCTACGCAGGAGGCTGAGGCAGGAGAATGGCGTGAACCCCGGGGGGCGGAGCTTGCAGTGAGCCAAGATCGCGCCACTGCACTCCAGCCTGGGTGAAAGAGCGAGACTCCTCAAAAAAAAAAAAAAAAAAGTTTATTTCAGGTATAGCAAAAGCGTTGGAAATTTCCACCACGACTCCTAGGTGCACAGAAGAGTAGTTTCTTTATTTCTATAGCTGATCTGTTTTTTCTGCATATACCGTGAAAACATTGAGAATGATCATACACTGGTGATGGAAATATATGTGGGTAGAGTCACTTTGGAAAAAAAGGGAAATAAAAAATGTGTAGGGCTGGGCATGGTGGTTCACACCTGTAATCTCAGCACTTTGGAAGGCTGAGGTGGGAACATCATTTGAGTCCAGGAATGTGAGACCAGCCCAGGCAACATGGTGAAACCCTGTGTATTAGTCTGTTCTTAAACTGTTGATAAAGACATACCCAAGACTAGGTAATTTATAAAGGAAAAGAGGTTTAATGGACTCACAGTTCCACGTTGATGGGGAAGCCTCACAATCATGGCAGGAGACAAAAGGCACTTCTTACATGGTGACATGCAAGAGAGAATGAGAGTCAAGTGAAAGGGGAAACCGCTAATAAAATCATCAGACCTCATGAGACTTATCCACTACCATGAGAAGAGTATGGGGAAAATGCCCCCATGATTAAATTATCTCCCACTGGGTACCTCCCACAACACATGGGAATAATGGGAGCTACAATTCAAGATGAGATTTGGATGGGGACACAGCCAAACCACATCACCCTGTCTCTACAAAAACAAAACAAAACAACCCCACAAAAAACTAAAAAACAAAAATCAGCTGGGTACGGTGGCATGTCTCTGTGGTCCCAGCTACTCAGGAGGTGGAGGTGGGAGGACCACTTAAGCCCGGGAGGTTGAGGCTGCAGTGAGCAAGATGGCGCCACTGCACACCAGCCTGGGTGACAGAGTGAGACCCTGTCTCAAAAGAAAAAAGAAAGAAAGCACATACTCCATGTTTTGGTATTTCCATCTTAGGTATTTATTTATTTATTTTTACCTTACAGCTTGCATATTTATTGAACAAATACTACTAAAATAGCTAAAATACACTGGGTACTTGTCATGAGTGCATTAGTAAAGATCACATTGTTACAAAAGCCCGCATTTTCCGCAGTACACAACTGCAACGCTACATAAATGCCACAGGTGCGGAATACTGTTTTTTTCTCTATTTGCACAGCTGATGTACCTATGCTAACAAAGGAAAGAGAGGAGGAATGCACAAGAAACTCAGGCCAATGGGAGAGCGAGAAGAGAACAAAGACGTGCTAGTGCATGGGTCATCGGTGTGTTGATGCAGGGTCAAACTTGGCCGAACGAGGTGGCTCCCACCTGTAATCCCTGCACTTTGGGAGGCCAGGGCAGGTGGATCATCTGAGGTCAGGAGTTCGAGACCAGCCTGGCCAACATGGTGAAACCTTGTCTGTACTAAAAATACAAAAATTAGCCGGGTGTGGTGGTGCACACCTGTAGTCCCAGCTACTCGGGAGGCTGAGGCAGGAGAATCACTTGAACCTGGGAGGCAGAGGTTGCAGTGAGCCGAGATCGCACCACTGCACTCCAGCCTGGGCAACAGAGTGAGACTCTGTCTTAAAAAAAAAAAGAAAGAAAGAAAAGAAAAGAGTCAAACTCTAAAATCTTTGAAGAGATTTATTCTGCGCATAAGAATAAATCTTGGGCCAGGCACGGTGGCTCACGCCAGTAATCCCAGAACTTTGGGAGGCCGAGGCGGGCGGATCACAAGGTCAGGAGATCGAGACCATCCTGGCTAACACAGTGAAACCCCGTCTCTACTAAAAATATAAAAAAAAATCAGCCTGGCGTGTTGGCGGGCGCCTGTAGTCTCAGCTCCTCGGGAGGCTGAGGTAGGAGAATGGCGTGAACCCAGGAGGCGGAGCTTGCAGTGAGCCAAGATCGCGCCACTGCACTCCAGCCTGGGGGACAGAGCGAGACTCCGTCTCAAGAAAAAAATAATAAATAAATAAATCTTCAGGAGATCCTGAGAACATGTGCCCAAGGTGGTTGGAGCGCAGCTTGATTTTACACATTTCAGGGACACATGAGACATCAAACACATTTAACATATACACTCATCCGGTCCAGAAAGGTGGGAAAACTTGAAGCGTGCAGGAAGGCGGGGGCTTCCAGGTTATAGGTAGATTTAAAAAGTTTCTGATTGGTAATTGGTTGAAACAGGTTGTGGAAACCAAAGTTTAGTGTGCAGATGAAGCCTACAGGTAGCAGGATTCAGAGAGAATAGATCGTAAATGTTTCTTTTCAGACTTTTTTTTTTTTTTTTTTGAGACGGAGTCTTGCCCTTTCGCCCAGGCCGGAGTGCCGTGGCGTGATCTCGGCTCACTGCAAGCTCCGCCTTCCGGGTTCACGCCATTCTCCTGGCTCAGCCTCCCGAGGAGCTGGGACTACAGGCGCCCGCCATCACTCCCGGCTGATTTTTTTTGTATTTTTAGTAGAGACGAGGTTTCACTGTGTTAGCCAGGATGGTCTCGATCTCCTGATCTCGTGATCCGCCTGCCTCGGCCTCCCAAAGTGCTGGGATTACAGGCGTGAGCCACCGCGCCCGGCCCTCTTTTCAGACTTAAGGTCTGTGTTGATGTTAAAGCTGGAGGGATATAATGAGGCCTGTTTATCCTCCACTTCCCATCACCGCCTGAACCTGTCTTTCAGGATAAATTTTAAGTGCCCTGGCTGAGGAGGAAGTCCATTCAGATGGTTGGGGGGTGGGTGGGGCTTAGAATTTTATTTTTGGTTTACAGATATTTAACAGTCAGAAGCAGAACAATTCCAAACAAGGCCTGCCCTGTCAAAGGAAGAGCTAAAAGATGGCTATATAAAAATTAGGATGGGCTTTTAGACTGGCTAACACAACATTCCATGAATAGATGATATTTTATTTTTGTTTATCCCATTTCAGTGGGAGCAAGGACAAAAATGTAAAATCTATGCCTTGCTTATCAAAACTGCCAAAAAAAAGAGTGTTCTACCTTTCAAAAATTATTCTTATTTTGTAAAGACATTTTTTCTTAATTTTTGGAAAAGGCGTAATTTTCATATTCCTACTCAGATGCCAGTGTTTTGGATTTTTTTTCAGAGGGAATTTATTTAAAAAGAGTTTGCCTCCCCACCGCCCCACCAAATTCCCTTTCAAACAATAAGGATCCAAAGAGACACCTCAAAATCCCTTTAAAATTATTCTTTCTCTTTCTCTAAAAAGGCAGGCGAGGTAATGGAAAAGAAGAAATTTGGTAAGTAAATTACAGTTTTGTGATTGCCCCAGCTACTGTTACTGCACGTCTGTGAGTGTCAGCCACGCTACTGTGACTGCACGTCTTTAAGTGCCAGCCAGTGAGACACTAGTCTCTCACATACTATGGCAGCATTCACTCAGCCTACACCATTGAGGAAGAAAACTGCACTGAAGACACATGAAAAACAAGTCAATCCAGTCTAGAGAACAACATTCAGGGAAACAGAGCACCAACACCTTCTTAGATGGAAAGAAAAAATTAAAAATTAAAAATTCCCTCCTTCTCCTTGTTTGGAAATGGTTCTTGACTGACCCAGAGAGTTCTGGGTAATAAACCATTTTGAGAATCCTAGTCTTAGGTTTCTATTCTCCCTCTCTTCAGTCCAGGGAGACCAAAGGCAAAAGCCCCCCTCCCTGTTTACTCTGTCTCCCCTCTACACCTGAAACACAAATGTCCATCTTAGGGCATTTTTAACCTACAGCAGGGATCTGCAAACATTTTCTGTAAAAGCTGAGATAGAGTTATAAAAGTTTTGGGCTTCCAGAGATCTGTGCCATAGACAACGTGTAAGTGACTAGGTGTGTTTGTGTTCAATGAAACTTCATTTGTGGATACTGAAATTTAAATTTCATATAATTTTCACATGTCACAAAACATTCTTCTCTTCCTTTTTCTTTTTTACACCCATTTAAAATGTAAAAGTTACTCTTAGCTGTGGGCCATACCAAAACAGGCAGTGGGCTGGGTTTGTCCTGTGGGAGTCATGCTTTGCCCATCTCTGTCTTAAAGGAACTGTTGCGTATGTGTGCTGCCAGGCTCATGCATAACAGTTCACAGCAGTATTACCTGTAACAGCAACAAAACAAAAAGTCTACCATGGAAGCATAGGTAATAAGTAACAATTTGTGATATAGTCATAGAATGGAACACTACACAGTGCCAAAAATGCATGTACCGGTATCAGTGTGATACATGTATCAGTATGATTGGATCTGAATCACTTAATACTGATCAAAAAAGGAAGTCACAGAAGAATTCATACAGCCTGATACAGTTATAGTAAGGTTAAAGAAGGCAAAATTAAACAATATATAGCTAATAAAACTATAAAGAGGCTGGACGTGGCCTGTAATCCCAGCACTTTGGGAAGCCTGTAATCCCTGCACCTGTAATCCCCGCACTTTGGGAGGCTCAGGCGGGCAGATTGCTTGAGGTCAGGAGTTTGAGACCAGCCTGGCTAACATGGCGAAACCCTGTTTCTACTAAAAATACAAAAATTAGCCACATGTGGTGGCTCACACCTGTAATCCCAGCTACTCTGGAGGCTAAAGCACAAGAATTGCTTGAACTGAGGAGGCAGAGGCTGCAGTGAGCTGAGGTCTCGCCACTGAACTCCAGCTATCTCAAAACAAACAAACAAACAAAACCCAAAACTATAAAGAAAGGCAAGGGAATTGTAAAGACAAAATTCAGAAAAGTGATTCCCTTAAGAATGAGAGATGAAGGTACACTGGGAGAAGCATATGGGAACCTCCAAGTTACTGGAATTTTTCTATTTCCTAAATTTAATCCTGGGCATACAGGAGTCCTTTTTCTTCTCATGCTTTAAGCTGTATTATTTATATAAATATATGCTTATATATGTATATTTGACTAAAAATTTAACTTAATTTGAAACAGCGTTGCTACTGAAAATGAAGTTGATGTAGTGCTTTTATCCCACAGGTTTGTTTACATATTAGGGGTTCAGCAAATAGATTTTGGTGTTAAAGGAAAGGGTGCCCTCTTCAGGCAATATGTCTCATGTTGCTAAAGATTTTGACTAGAAAATGTGGACTTAAGAAATACTAGAAACTTGCCGGGCGCAGTGGCTCACGCCTGTAATCCCAGCACTTTGGGAGGCCGAGGCGGGCGGATCACGAGGTCAGGAGATCGAGACCATCCTGGCTAACACAGTGAAACCCCGTCTCTACTAAAAATACAAAAAAATTAGCTGGGCGAGGTGGTGGGTACCTGTAGTCCCAGCTACTTGGGAGGCTGAGGCAGGAGAATGGCGTGAACCCCGGGGGCGGAGCCTGCAGTGAGCCGAGATCGCGCCACTGCACTCCAGCCTGGGCGACAATGAGACTCTGTCTAAAAAAAAAAAAAAAAAAAAAAAAAAATACTAGAAACTCATAGAACCACACCACGAGGAGGCATTTTGTTTGGTGTTCTATGTCTCTTCTTACCCAGTACAAAGTATTTTATTTTTAGAAAACTCCAGGTAAGGATTTTTAAATTTCCATTTCATAATGTGACTTAGTTTAGTTTTTTTTTAATGTCTATTTCCTTTTTATCTTAATTTCTATTTCTTTTTGAAAGGGGCCGGGCAAGGATCAGACTACACCGGTCGCGGTCAAGAGATCTTTATTGGAGGTATCAAGCGGAGAAGGAAGAGAAGAGAAGAGAGAGAGAGAGCTGCTGTTGTGCGGGGTCTTACATCCGTTGGGCCTACGTGGGGCGGGCCCAAGGGAAGGCGGGAGATGCTTCTTTCTGATTGGCCCTCCTTTGGCGGGTTCAGACAGTGCCCAGTCAAGGAGGGGAGAAGAACCTGGAACCGGCGCCATTAAGGTACCCCTGTTGCCTAACACTTTTCAATATATGAAACACGGTAGGCTCTTTTCTTGGAAGATTTAAGGTACAACTACAGAAATGCTTGTCATGGGATATCTCTTTTGGCCTGTATTAACAGCAGTGATGGGAAAGCATTCCAGAATTCAATTTCTTTTCAAAAAGGAAAAATCTATTAAGATCTAAGATTTTATGGGGACTACCATGTTTAGCCTGAATATTTAACACATGCTTCCATTTAATGTGTATATTACACAATATTCTATGAAAATAATGTAATCAAAAATTACAATTTAGTCAATAATTGCTAAAAAAGAAAATTTGAAGTTATAGCATTAGTAGTTTGGAATTAATAAATATATATTTTTTGACCAGGCATTACAATCTACTTAAATAAAACGTATTCCTTGTTAACTAAGTGGACACTTGTTTATTATTACTATTATTTTTTAACCTTAAGTCAAACATAATATTTATTCACTCATATCATCTTATAGCACCATTGTGTTTCCAACAATCTGTTAAATCAGTTTTTTTTTTTTTTTTTTTTTTTTGAGATGGAGTCTCGCTCTGTCGCCCAGGCTGGAGTGCAGTGGCGCAATCTCGGCTCACTGCAAGCTCTGCCTCCCGGGTTCACGCCATTCTCCTGCCTCAGCCTCTCCAAGTAGCTGGGACTACAGGCGCCCGCCACCACGCCCGGCTAATTTTTTTGTATTTTTAGTAGAGACGGGGTTTCACCGTGGTCTCGATCTCCTGACCTCGTGATCCGCCCGCCTCGGCCTCCCAAAGTGCTGGGATTACAAGCGTGAGCCACCGCGCCCGGCCAAATCAGTTTTTTTTGTATTACATGTTAGTTTAAAATAATTGTAAAATAGTTTAGTTAATCTATTATTTTCATTTTTTAATCACCATTTTAAACTTAATTCACATGAAGGATTTTATTGGCCCTAAAATTATGCTTTGGAAACATATTTTTAATAAAATCAAAATGGGTTCTACTTCTTTTTGAAATTTGTACTCTTCCTATTTTTATTACATATGGAAGAATGAAAAGTGGACAGTGGAAATTAGAATCCTAGGATATTAAAACTGAAAGAGACTTTAGAGATCATCTTGTCTGTTGCTGTTTTTTGACAGCTGAGTTAACCGAGTTCTAAAGTGGTCACTTGATGTCCCAGGTCACACAATTTTAGTAATTGGGATGATTCTTTTAATCAGTTTCAAATGAACTTAGTAGATGGTTGGTCTTTGTTTTAATGGAGTAGGTTCTTCGGTGGGAGCTCGGTTGGCATGCCTTGCTTTTTATCACCAGGTAGCTGGGAGGCAGTGTGGTGCAGTGGAAAAATGCTGCCTTCTGAGTCAGGGAAACGGAGCTGGGACCTGGTTCCTGCCACTTGGTGGCAGCTCTTGGGCAAATTACTAGGGACAGGAATGGGAATAATAATACATACACTAACGAGTCAGCACGGGGCTTCAAAGAGATGCACAGTGCTTGGCCTACAGTACGTCTTCGGTTACTAGTAGCTGCCATTATTATTAGCTGTATATTTTTATTAGTAGCGCTATATTTTATTATTAGCTGTGTATTTCTATATATTATTAGTATATATTTTATTAGCAGCATTTTTTTTGCTTATTTTTCATCTGAAATCCATGTCCCTAATTTCTGATTACTTGCCTTAATTCTCCATTATTTTCCCACATCTCTTGCAGAGTGACTTGTATTTAATTCCTTGGTGCCTCAGTTTCCTCATTTGTAATAGAAGAGAGGAGTTGAACAAAATAATTTTTAAATCCCTTTAGGCCTAACTTTCCATGTGCTGACCAGTGGGATTTTTGAAGCCAAAAATCCCTGCTTCTCAAAAGAAAGCTTTCAGGTCTATATTAGTTACCCCCAATGATTAATTCCTTTGACTGCACAATGAAAAATATTGGATCGAAAAATCATTGTCAGGAGTTTTAAAAAGTGCTGGTCGTGGGGGTGGGGGATAAATCACTGTTCAATAAATATTGTCAAGCAAACAGATAACAGTATAGAGAAAAATTAAATTGGATCCATATTTCATATGGTATTTTGAAGTGAATTTCAGATAGGTCAAAGAGTTAAATATTTCATGGCAATCTGTTAATGAAAAAAATCTTCTGAAAACATCATACCAAATGTAATCCAGCTGTGGAGGAGAAATAAGTATTTGAAGCTTTTTTTTTTTTTTCAGATGGGCTCTTGCTCTGGTGCCCAGACTGGAGTGCCATGGCACTATCATGGATCACTGCAGCCTCGATCTCCCAGACTCAAGTGATCCTCTCACTCAGCTTCCTGAGTAGCTGGGACTACAGGTGGGCACCACCATGCTAAGCTAAGTTTTGTATTTTTTATAGAGCGGGGTCTTGCTATGTTGCCCAGGCTTGTCTCAAATGCCTAGGCTCAAGCCATCCTCCTGCTTTGGCCTTCCAAAGTGCTGGGATCATAGGTGTGAGCCACTGTGCCCAGCCTATTTGAAACTTTAAGAAGTACAGGCTATGACCAGAGATGCAATGCATATGATCAAATATGTCAAGTCAAACTAAAATTTCCATACACACACTGTATTAAAATAAATATTGAAAGAAATAAACAAGATAGAGGAAACAAATTACATAACATCTGATAAAAACCTCATTATTCAAACATAACGAGCACATGAATGTAAGAATTACAGGTAGAATACATTTAGTAGATGATTACAGGTGATCCAAAACAACAGATAGTATATTATCTCATAGAAAAAGAGTCTATGAGCCAATAGAAAAAAAGGAATACAAAAGAAGGAGGCAAAATTAATAGCGATAATAAGGGCCAGTGTAGCCAGGGCTACACCATCACCATTGGAAAAGAAAACATGCTTTTCCACTGCAGAAGGGTTACATCTTTCTGGAGAATAAATTCACATTAAGCAGCTGGCTCTCTAAAAATTCTTTATGCCCTTTAACCCAATAATTCTATTTTGGAAATATATCCTAAAGGAATTAACTACAAAGAAGTGACACCAGTTATAGCTGCTCCATTTATAGGACAAAATAAAAAAAAAAGAAAGGGAGAGTTTATTCCAACAAAAAGATGAAACGTGTGTCATACATTCATGCACATACACACACACAGTACACACACATTAACATACTCTCTAAGCAGAAAAAGTGTATGTGGTCTATGTAAATACTTGGTAGTTTTTTAGGGAAAATAATCTTAAGGTAAAAAAGAGAAGCACAAGATACTAGTTACATAATGAGTGTAGCTGCAACGATTTCATGCAGTGATTGTTTATTCAGTTGAGTTTCTATCTCATGGTCTCCAGTTTGCCTGTGAATCAGAGACAAGCTATTTGTTGTTACGTTGTTTGCTGCAAGTTCTTGGGAATGAGGAGGGCAAGAGATGATGGAAGTGAGGCTTGAGAAGAATGTCTGAGAATTGAAGTGGCTCTTTGGGGGAATGGGATGAGGAGCTAAGGATTCCTGGAAGGATTGTGCCTGAGGTTATAGAGCCTGAACTTCTCAGTTGGTTCCAATCTGAAGAATGTGATTTTTTTTTCCCCAGCACTGATCCAAAGTCAGGATGTGGGAATAAAGAAGGGGACAGAATCAATAAACAAAGGCTAAAGTTTGCAGACAGGTGAAAAGAACGACAAAGGAGGGAGTGAGTTGAAGTATTGGTAGATGTGTCAGGCATTGGTTGAAGTAATAGAAATGACCCATTAATGTAAGCAGATAATGAATAGCTCATAGATCAAAGGGAAGTTTGAAGAATGAGACTTAAAAAACAGGTAGGAACCAAGAGGGATCAGACAGCCATGATTGGCATGAGCAGCCAGGACACCCTGCTGGAATGACTATTGGAGCTGCCCAGGGGCCCCACTGGATCTGACTTGTCTGGATGCTGGTGCTGTGAATACTTTCTATACTCTCCAGTTGTTTCTGGTGGTCAGGAGTTGAGACCTCAGGTGGGAGCATCTAATTGGCTAAGCATTGGTCATGTGTTCAATCTCTGCTTCCGGGAAGAAGAAGGAAGTATCTGTCCACTTCAGCTCCCATACTGGTAGTGAATCTCCACCTCCCAGCAGAATCTCAGTACAGAAATTCTCCATAATTAGAAAAGGTATAATGAGGTGTGTCTTACTGTTTCATCATGGCTGGGAATCCAGTTTCTCTGGGGTTTCCTTGGCCAAGAGGGGGTACATTCAGTTGGTTGGGGTACTTAGAATTTTGTTTTTAATTTACAAGCCAAAATGAGGCTCTAAAGGAAGATTTCAGGCAATGAGGAAGAGAGTCCCTCTTTCTCTCTCTCCTTCCCTCTTTGGTAGTTGGGTCTCCTTTGTGGCTTCACCCCCTGCCTGATAGCCAGTCCCTCCTTCTGGGCATCTCCCACTGGAAAAGCCCCAGCTTTGGGACTCTGATGACACCACCTCATCCTACTGACCTTCAAGTCCTGGGGATGGTGCTGGCTTCCTGTATCTCTAATCTCTGGGTAGTCTTGCAGTTCCCTACTTGGCTTCTCAGTCCTTGTATAAATTCCTTTTATTAAATTCTCATTGTTTGAAAGACCTAGAGTGTTATCTGTTCTCCTGACTGGATCCTGACTGACATGATATTGACAGCAAAAACTAAATATTGTGGAATTCACTTGATCTTCATCTGAATTCTCAGGTCATCAGGTTGAGACAGAGCCTCCTGTCGCCTGAGAACAATTGGGGAGTTGTAATTGGAAGCAGTGTGTGTCTTGCTGTCTGTCAAATCCTTTCTCTTTCCTTTTAGACACTCAGCTAGACTTGATTTCCCAATCATACAATGGATTCCTGTCTAATGGAATAAGGGTAGAATTTATGTCTGGAATTTCCACCCCTGAATCATAAAAATCTTCTTTCTCTCTCTCTTCTTTCTGCTGGCTGGACTTTAGCACTCAGGACAACGCTGGAGGTACATGTTGAAGAGGTCAGAGCCTCTGTTCTACCTGGGTCTTGAACTGTGGAGCTAGAGTGGACTCTTCCCACATGAACCACTACCAACTGGACTTGATATGAGTGAGAGATAAATGTTATGGTAAATCGCTGAGATTTGGGGGTTTATCTGTTAATGCATCCTATGTTACCTTAGCTAACACATGATATGAGAATTTTTTTTTATTAGGGAGCATAGTAGTTAATAATGGAGGTAGATGGGATTACAATCCCAGCTCTGCCACTTACTAGCTTTATGACTTTGAGCGAGTCACTAAATTCTCTCTAAGCCTCAGTTTCTTCTGCTATAAAATGGAAATAATAGTATTATTCTATGGTGGCGTTGTAAGAAAGTAGTAGACGTACTTCTATACATAATATCTATATGCATAATTCCATACATAATTATTATATTAATACTATATGTAATTAGTTGAGAACTCAATAACTGTTAGACATTTTTGTTACTACTCAACTAGGAGGTAGATTAGGTCTATTTTCACTGTATGCTATTTTAAGTAGGTAGTGTCTTCTAACTGTAAGGTGCGTCAGTGTAAGTTAAGCAAAGTACTATTTTTAGACAAATGGAACATCATTATATAGTCAATCACATGGCCATTGAACTTTCTTCCTGGGGTTGTCATCAGATTTTTCCACCGCCATTGCTAGAAAATAATGTGATTGATTTCATGTTCTTAGAGAAACTTCAGCATGCAATTGAAAGGGTGAATAGGGGCAGGACTTTACAGACTACAGCCTCACCTGACCCCCGCAGTTAGGACTGATTACTCCTTTCTTGCCCTCATTGTACACTTGACACTATAGGACATTTGCTTATTGCCCAGCTAACCTTGTTATGTCATCATACAGGAAATAAATCAAAGAAAGCTTAATGGAGGGGCCATGTAGAGGTCAAGGAGAACCAAGAGTGATAAAGCACTTCCAGGCTACACTGTGGGGGGCCACTGTCAGCCCTGGGCCTGGAGAAGCCAGGAATAGAAGGGCTGCTTGTAGCTCTGGAAGCAGGCTGCTTCTCAGCAGTTGTGGCTTTAGGGAAGTGCAGCCATTGTCAAGCCTTAGCAGGCATGAAGGAAGCCAGGGCAATGCTTCACTTTCCTCTTCTGCTGCCTTTCCTCTCCTGCTACCCTTCCTCTCCTCCTGTGCTTCCTGGTGGCTGAGCCCAACCGAAGCTGGAGGGCAAGGGAGCCTTGCTGATACTGTCCAGAAAAGTCAGCTTCCAGGGACCATGGGCAAGGTGGCGAAGGGCAGAGAATAGACCTAGAAGGGCAAAGAACATCCCATACCCAGCCCCTAAGGAACTGTGAGATTCTTACAAACAGAGTTCCTTTCTTAATGCTTTTGTGTCTTCAGCGTGCAGCAAAGAACACATAATGGATGTTAATTGAATAAATGAAAGAATGAACAAATAAATGGGGAGAAAAAAATGCTTGCACTTAAATCTCCTCTGTGACCTCTTTCTTTCTCATGAGCTGCATCTGTTCACACCAGACAAACTCCCAGTGGAAAACTCATCGCTGTCTTTGATTTCCCAAACTAGCTCCTAGGCAGCCCACATTTATGAATTCTGTAAATATGGCAGACGTTATAGGCTTGGTTGATCCAGCACCATGCCTTCTCCCTTGCCTGCATCTATTAAAGAAGATATAAAAGCTAAATTATTTCCTTTCATCCCTTATATTCAGGGAGGCCATGTGATGCAAGTAGAAACTTGGTAAGGATGTTTCTGGGAAAGAACTGTTTTTAAGTTAGTTAATTCTTAAAGAAGAACATGGCCATTGTTGGTACATTTTTCCTCATTTTCCTTCTCCCTGCCTTGAAATGTAAACTTAATGTGTGAGCCCATAGCAACTGCCCTAAGACCATAATGTGGCAAGCATGAGCACAAAAGCCAACAGAACAAGGATGGTAAAGTGGAAATATAGACAGTGTCTGGGTCCCTGATGGCATTGTTGAACAGCTGAATCCATGCCAACTGCTACATAGCTCTGATTTTAAATAAACTCCCATTTATGTAAGCGACCATGAGTCTAGTATTCTATTATTTGCAGCCTAATATGTTCCTAACAAAGAACTCTTTGTTGTGATATTTTGGAGGTCCCAGGGAAGATGAAAACTATGCAACTTTTCACCATCTTGCTTATCCCCTACTAAAATGGTTTGGCTGTGTCCCCACCCAAATCTTATCTTGAATTCCCACATGTTGTGAGAGGATCCCGGTGGGAGGCAATTGAATCATGGGGGCAAATCTTTCCCATGATGTTCTCGTGATCGTGAATAAGTCTCATGAGATCTGATGGTTTTAAAAAGGGAAATTCCCCTTCACAAGCTCCTCTCTTTGCCTGCTGCCATCCTCATAAGATGTGACTTGCTCCTCCTTGCCTTCCACCATGATTGTGAGGCTTCCTTAGCCACATGGAACTGTAAATCCAATAAACCTCTTTCTTTTGTAAATTGCCCAGTCTCAGGTATGTCTTTATCAGCAGCATGAAAATGGACTAATACAGTAAATTGGTACCAGTAGACTGGGGCACTGCTGAAAAGATACCCAAAAATGTGAAAGCGACTTTGGAACTGGGTAACAGGCAGAGGTTGGAACAGTTTGGAGGGCTCAGAAGAAGATAGGAAAATGTGGGAAAGTTTGGAACTTCATTGAGACTTGTTGAATAGCTTTAACCAAAAGCATGATAGCGGCATGGACAATAAGGTCTAGGCTGAGGTGGTCTCACATGGAGATGAGGGGCTTGTTAAGAAATAGAGCAAAGGTGACTCTTGTTATGTTTTAGCAGAGACTGGGCATTTTGCCCTTGCCCTAGAGGTTTGTGGAACTTTGAAATTGAGAGAGATGATTTAGGGTATCTGGTGGAAGAAATTTCTAAGCAGCAAAGCATTCAAGATATGACTTGGGTGTTGTTAAAGGCATTGAGTTTTAAAAGGGAAACAGAGCATAAAAGTTCAGAAAATTGGCCGGGCGCGGTGGCTCATGCTTGTAATCCCAGCACTTTGGGAGGCTGAGGCGGGCGGATCACAAGGTCAGGAGATCGAGACCACGGTGAAACCCCGTCTCTACTAAAAATACAAAAAAAATTAGCCGGGCGTGGTGGCAGGCGCCTGTAGTCCCAGCTACTCAGAGAGGCTGAGGCAGGAGAATGGCGTGAACCCAGGAGGCGGAGCTTGCAGTGAGCCGAGATCGCGCCACTGCACTCCAGCCTAGGCGACAGAGCGAGACTCCGTCTCAAAAAAAAAAAAAAAAAAAAAGTTCAGAAAATTTGCAGCCTGACAATGCGATAGAAAATAAAATCCCATTTTCTGAGGGGAAATTCAAGCCTGCTGCAAAAATTTGCATAAGTAATGAGGAGCTGAATGTTAATCCATAAAACAATGGGGAAAATGTCTCCAGGGCATGTCAGAGGGCTTCATGGCAGCCCCTCCCATCATAGGCCCAGAAGCCTAGGAGGAAAAAAGTGGTTTTGTGGGCCAGGCACAGGGTGCCCCTGCTGTGTGCAGCCTAGGGACTTGGTGCCCTGCATCCCAGCCGCTCTAGCCATGGCTGAAAGGGGCCACCATAGAGCTTGGGCAGTGGCTTCAGAGGCTTACACCCTCTGAAGCTTCCACATGGCAGTTTGGCAGCTTCCACATGGTGCTGAGCCTGCGAGTGCGCAGAAGTCAAGAACTGGGGTTTGGGAACCTCTGCCTAGATTTCAGAGGATGTATGGAAACCCCTGGGTGTCCAGGCAGTAGTTTGCTGCTGGGTCAGGGCTGTCATGGAGAACCTCTGCTTGGGGCAGTGCAGAAGGGCAAAGTGGGGTTGGAGTCCCCACACAGAGTCCCTTCTGGGGCACCACCTAATGGAGCTGTGAGAAGAGGGCCAACATCCTCCAGAATGATAGGTCCACTGACAGCTTGCACCATGCACCTGGAAAAGCTGTAGACAATGCCAGCCTGTCTGTGAAGGCAGTGAAGGCAGCTGGGAGGGAGGCTGTACCCTGCAAAGCCACAGGGGTGGAGCTGCCCAAGACCGTGGGAACCCACCTCTTGTATCAGCATGACATGGATGTGAGACACGGAGTCAAAGGAGATCATTTTGGATCTTTAAGATTTAACTGCCCTGCTGGATTTCAGACTTGCGTGGGGATGTAGCCTCTTTTTTTTGGCCAAATTGTCCCATTTGGAATGGCTGTATTTACCCAATGCCTGTACCCACTTTGTATTTAGGAAGCAACTAACCTGCTTTCGATTTTACAGGCTTATAGGAGGCAGCGAGTTGCCTCGTCTCAAATGAGTCTTTGGACTGTGGACTTTTGAGTTAATGTTGAAATGAGTTAAGACTTTGGGGGACTGTTGGGAAGGCATGATTTGTTTTGAAATGTGAGGATGTGAGATTTGGGAGAGGCCAGGGGCTGAATGATATGGTTTGGCTTTGTCCCCACATAAATCTCATCTTGAATTCCCACATGTTGTGGGAGGGACCTGGTGGGAGGTGACTGAATCATGAGGGAAAGTCTTTCCCATGCTGTTCTTGTGACAGTGGATAAGTTTCATGAGATCTGATGGCTTTAAAAAGAGCTTGTCCCCTGCACAAGCTTCTCTCTTTGCCTGCCGTCATTCATGTAAGATGTGACTTGCTTCTGCTTGCTGTCCGCCATGATTGTGAAGCTTCCCCAGCCACATGGAACTGTAAGTCCAATTTTACCGCCTTCTTTTGTAAATTGCCCAATCTCGGGTATGTCTTTATCAGTCACATGAAAATGGACTAATACACTTACTCTCTCTATGCTCTCTTCATTTTTCTCTCTTTCATTTCCCCATCTCCTCCGAAAAGCAAAGTGGAATTATCTCCTTGTTTTCTACAGAGCATTTGTGATCATGATGGATCTTTTTTAACTTAAATGTAACTTAGACATCTCTTCCTCCATTTCAAATATTTACCATTTTTTTCCCCCAGTGAAGTCAGCTCTCTCCCTAAAGAGAATTCTGATGCCAGGTGGTTCAGATAAAAATATCTTCTACTTTCCTACATAAAATATAAAGCATTTCTAAAAAGGAAACCAGTGCTTAAAGCCCTAGAGATTGAAAACAGGACAACACTGCCACTATTGATAAGTTAATTCTGCATAGCAGTGAGAATCGATGACAGTGTTGACTCTGTTGGAGTGGAGCATGCTGTCTATTAAAGGCTGAGAAATTGGACTTGCTCCCTCCAGCCAAGGAAGATCATTACTGTGGGGCTGATTCTGTAACTGCCCAATGGGTTCACCTTGCCAGCTGCCTAGACAGAGCTGATTTATCAAGACAGGGAAACTGCAATCAAGAAAGAGTAATTCACACAGAGCCGGCTGTGCGGGAGACCAGAGGAGTTTTATTATCACTCAAATTAGTCTCCCTGAGCATTTGGGGATCGGAGTTTTTAAAGATAAATTGGTGGGTAGGGGCTCAGGAAGTAGGGAGTGCTGATTGGTCAGGTTAGAGATGAAATTATAGGGGGGGTCAAAGTCAGGTTTTCTTGCTGTCTTCTGTTCCTGGGTGGGATCACAGAATTGGTTGACCCAGATTACGGGTCTGGGTGATGTCAGCTGATCCATCGAGTGTAGGGTCTGCAAAATATCTCAAACACTGATCTTAGGTTTTACAATAGTGATGTTATCCCCAGGAGCAATTTGGGGAGGTTCAGACTCTTGCAGCCAGAGACTGCATGACCCCTAAACTGTAATTTCTAATCTTGTAGCTAATTTGTTAGTCCTGCAAAGGCAGACTGGTCCCCAGGCAAGAAAAGGGTCTTTATGGGAAAGGGCTATTATCAACTTTGTTTCAGAGTCAAACCATAAACTAAATTATTTCCCAAGGTTAGTTCAGCCTATGCCCAGGAATGAACAAGGACAGTTTAAAGTAGAAGCAAGATGGAATTGGTTAGGTCTGATCTCTATCACTGTCATTTCCTCAGTTATAATTTTTGCAAAGGTGGTTTCAATTCAACTGAGCATGCTCCCAATATTTTGCACCTCCACTTTGAGATGATAAACCCCAGAGAAAGGCCGTCTGCCTCAACCAGCTGCACCTAAGACCCTGCCCTAAGCTTGATCAGCCATGAAATGCTTACCAGATGTCATGCCAGGCCCCTATTGACTCCGATAGGGATGGCACCATACCCTAGAGGCCAAATAAGAGACCTGGAGACAATGAATGAGACATAGGATTTATCAGGGAACCTCCACACAGGGACGGCCCAGTGGTGGCAAGCTGGACAGTAGCACCATTACCATTTGTAAAAAGCATGCAGTTTATACACCATTTTAACTTAGCACCCTCCTCTTAGCAACCTCCATTTAACCCAAAACAAAGGGCTTCAATCCCCTCAATCTCTGAGTTGGCCACTCCTGGATTCCTTAGCTTGGAACTCCAAACACACATTCTTCTTAGATCCTAAAATCATTCTCAGGGTATGTTTAAATTATTGTTGTAAGGTGCATCTCCCATATACCAGGTAAAAACATGAGAATCTGTACCACACTGGGCTCAGAAAGTTCCTGTGTTCAGCCAGCAGTGGTCAGCTGACAAGACCATCTCAACCTTGGTTTGGAAAAGCTCAACATAGTTAGTGGATTCTTCAGAAATACGAATCTGTGTGTTCTCTACTAAGCAATAATTGAGATTACTAGGGATAATTGAGAATGTACTTCCTGATGAATGAGGGAGTACAGGGAACTTCACCTTAAAATTTAGCTCCCTGGTGTAAGGAATGAATTAAAGGCCCTTAGAGGTCAGCAAAAGCTGGAAGAGACTTTTTCTCCAGCTACATAAAGACAGGACAGACCCACCAAGGAGAACAATGGTTTTTTCTTTCCCTCCCTGTTATCTCATTATCTTTTGCAGAAAAGAAGATCAAGAATGTAACCGCACCTGAACAGACTCTTTCACAAGATAATAACTGTCCCTCAGGCTCATTCTGTTTTCAAAGAGAACCACTTACAAGTTAATCTCCACTCCCATCCATTCATTCTCCCTAGCAATCATGTATTGCCCCTAAACAGAATTACCTATATTCCCCATCTCCCCCTAGCCTCTGAAATAAGGCTATATAAGTATCTGGGCCCCGTCGGGATTTGGGGGTGATATGGTTTATGTGTGTCCCCACCCAAATCTCATCTTGAATTGTAACTCCCACAATTCCCATGTGTTGTGGGAAGGACCTGGTGGGAGATTATTGAATCATGGGGCAGGTCTTTCCAGTGCTGTTCTCATAATAGTGAATAAGTCTCATGAGATCTGATGGTATTAAAAAAGGGAGTTTCCCTACACAAGCTCTCTCCTCTTGTCTGCCACCATGTGAGATGTGCTTTCACTTTCTGCCATGATTATGGGGCCTCCCCAGGCAAGTGGAACTGTAAGTCCAATAAACCTCTTTCTTTTGTAAATTACCCAGTCTCATGTATGTCTTTATCAGCAGCTTCAAAATGGACTCATACAGCAAATTGGTACCAGTAGAGTGGGGCACTGCTAAAAATATATCCGAAAATGTGGAAGCAACTTTGGAACGGGGTAACAGGCAGAGGTTGGAACAGTTTGGAGGGCTGAGAAGAAGACAGGAAAATGTGGGAAAGTTTGGAACTCCCTAGAGACTTGTTGAATTGCTTTGACCAAAATGCTGGTAATGATATGGACAATGAAATCCAGGCTGCGGTGGTCTCAGCTGGAATGAGGAACTTGTTAGGAACTGGAGCAAAGGTGACTCTTGTTATGTTTTAGCAAAGAGACTGGTGGCATTTTGCCCCTGCCCTAGCAATTTGTGGAACTTTGAACTTGAGAGAGATGATTTAGGGTATATGACAGAAGAAATTTCTAAGCAGCAAAGCATTCAAGAGGTGACTTGGGTGCTGTGAATGGCATTCGGTTTTGAAAGGTAAACAGAGCATAAAAGTTCAGAAAATTTGCAGCCAGACAATGCAATAGAAAAGAAAATCCCATTTTCTGAGGAGAAATTCAAGCCTGCTGCAGAAATTTGCATAAGTAACAAGGAGCTGAAGATTAATCCCCAAGACAATGAGGAAAATGTCTCTAGGGCACGTCAGAGGTCTTCATGGCAGCCAAGAAGGAGGCCCAGAGGGCTATGAGGAAAAGGTGGTTTCATGGCTGGACCCAGGGTCCCCTTGCTGTGTGCAGCCTAGGGACTTGGTGCCCTGCGTCCCAGCCATTCCAGCCATGGATGAAAGGGGCCAATGTAGAGCTCAGGCCATGGCTTCAGAAGGTGCAAGCCTTAAACCTTGGCAGCTGTTGAGCCTACCAGTGCACAGAAGTCAAGAACTGCATTTGGGAACCTCCACCTAGATTTCAGAGGATGTATGGAAATGCCTGGATGCCCAAGCAGAAGCTTGCTGCAGGGTCAGGGATCTCATGTAGAACACAGTGCAGAAGGGAAATATGGTGTCAGAGCCCCACATAGAGTCCCTACTGGTGCACCACCACCTAGTAGGGCTGTGAGAAGAGGGCCACCATCCTCCAGACCCCAGAATGATAGATCCACTTACAGTTTGCACCATGTGCCTGGAAAAGCCGCAGACACTCAATGCCAGCCTGTGAATGTAGCCGGGAGGGAGGCTGTACCCTGCAAAGCCACAGGGGTGGAGCTGCCCAATATGATGGGACCCCACCTCTTGTATCAGCATGACCTGGATGTGAGACATGGAATCAAAGGATATCATTTTGGAGCTTTAAGATTTGACTGCCTTGCTGGATTTTGGACTTGCCTGCAGGTCCTTTGTTTTGGCCAATTTTTCCCATTTGGAATGGCTGTATTTACCCAATGACTATACTCCATTGTATCTAGAAAGTAACTAACCTGCTTGTGATTTTACAGGCTTATAGGCGGAAAGGACTTGCCTTGTCTCAGATGAGACTTTGGATTGTGGACTTTTGAGTTAATGCTGAAATGAGTTAAGACTTTGGGGGACTGTTGGGAAGGCATGACTGATTTTGAAATGTGAGGACATGAGATTTGGGAGGGGCTAGGGGTGGAATGATACGGTTTGGCTGTGTCCCCACCTAAATCTCATCTTGAATTGTAACTCCCACAATTCCCAGGTGTTATGGGAGGGACCCAGTGGGAGTTAATTGAATTATGGGGGTGGATATTTCCCATGCTGTTCTCCTGATAATGAAAAGTCTCACGAGATCTGTTGGTTTTACAAATGGGAGTTTCCCTGCACAAGTTCTCTCTCTCTCTTTGCCTGCTGCCATCCATGTAAGACATGACTAGTTCCTCCTTGCCTTTCACCCTCTCTCATAATTGTGAGGCCTCCCCAGACACATGGAACTATAAGTCCAATAAACCTCTTTCTTTTGTAAATTGCCCAGTCTAAGGTATATCTTCATCAGCAGTGGGAAAATGGACTAATACAGGGGTAATCACTGGTTCTTCCCTGTGTGCACATTAATAGACTTGTATCTCATTTCTCCTATTAATCTCCTTTTGTGAGTTGGATGTTCAACAAACCTTCAGGGGGTGAAACAGAAGATTTCCATCAGCCCCTGTCTTCCCAAAGGCACAGAGGTTAGGGGTTTCTCAAATATAGTTTGGTGGGCAAACGATTAGGGTTGGGGAGCATGTTGATTTGTTGGGTCAGAGATGAAATCATAGGGAATGTCACTTTATGTATTTATATATATGTTTTTCCCCTCTGTGCAAACCTCACATGTATGATCTTTTGTTAAACATATTCAGTACTTTTTTTTTTTTTAAATACACTCATTTGTCTAAACTTGTGGTTCTCAGGAGGTGATTTTTTTGTCCTGCTGCCAGGGGACATTTGGCAATGTATGGAGACATTTTTGGTTGCCACCACTAGGCTGTTGGCAGTAGGGGAGGTTCTACTGTCATCTAGTGGGTAGAGGCCAGGGATGCTCCTAAACATTCTGCAGTGAATAGGACAGTCTCAAACATCAAAGAATTATCCTGTCCAAAGTGCCAGTAGTGCTGAGGTTGAGACACCTGGTCAAACTCAAAGACCAGTAAAAATTTAGAAAGAGAGAGAGAAAAGAAGAGTGCTTTTGAGTCCCCTTAAACTCATGCTTAGTTCTTAGTTGTATTGATGTATTTTTAATTCATTTGCTGTGTTATTTGTTGGCAGGGTAACCACCCAACCACCCACTGCACACACAAAATTGACTCACTGAGACCATAGCACTGCAGTAAAGAAACAGTTTAATTGGCAGAGCTGGCCATGCCATGTAGGAGATTAGGGGTTTTTAAAATGTAGTTTGATGAGCAGAGGAGTAGGGTAGGGGGCATGCTGATTGGTTGGGTAGGAGATGAAATCATAGGGAATTGAAGCTGTCTTGTGCTGAGTCAGTTCCTGGAGCGGGGGTGGAGTGAGATGGGACTGGTTGGCAGGTCCAGGTGGAGCCATCTGGATATCTCAAAAAGCCAATCTTAGCTTCTACAATAGTGATGTTATTTATATTTGCAAGAGTAATTGGGGAAGTTTCAAATCTTATGACCTCCAGAATAATGGCTTGTAATTATTTATAATTCAAACCCCTCTTATCCTCATAACTTGGTGGTCTTTCATTAGTTTTACAAGAACAGCTTAGTTTTGGAGAAAGGCTATTATCATTTAAACTATAAACTAAATTTCTGTCCAAGTTAGCTTGGTCCACACCCAGGAGCAAAGACAGCCAACCTATGGAGCTAAAAGCAAGATTAGAGTCAGCTATGTCAGATTTCTCACTATCACGATTCTGCAAGGGTGGCTTCAACAGTGCCTGTGATTACTTTCATTGTAAAGTAACATATTTTTATAACCCAGTGACAGTAACTAGATGTTTGATATCATCTGTCAATATTAATTCTCTTACCTACCTTCTTTCATATCACATTATTTTAGTCTGAAAGCAAAATAGCTTTCTCCCTTCAGAATTCTGTGTATCTGCTCTCTTCCACGCAAATGGTACTTAGTCAAATACATGTCGGTGATGGCGCTCACATTTTGGTTCATACAGCTATTAAACATGTATTTTCTCTCCAACTAGAGAAGCTTCTTTTGGGCAGGGACAATGTCTCACTTTTCATGACATCCTGAAGGGCCAGGTATAGGACTCAAACAAAAAGGCATCCAATGAATAGTGAATTCATGAATAAAATGTAGATAATAAGTTTATATATTTGAGATGACATGAGCATATGATTTTATGTCCTCAGAGTCCTAATTTGGCCATCATGAATTGAAGGAAAAGCATCTCATTTCCATGACAAAATCTTTCCTACAATAAAAATTGTAAGTAAACTTGCACACATTTCACATGACTAAGTCATGACCAAAAAGAAACTTGATCTGTGACCTTCAGTAACACACTCGATTTAGAAAATGTGAATGGGCTTAATGATTAGTGATGGTTGCTAAAAGTTAAGGCTTTAAAAAATCTTATTTATGTGAATACTAAAGCTGCACACACCTGGAGGTATTAGTTGATGTCCTTGTTGACCTAAAAGGAGGGGCTGAGGCACAAAATATAATTTAAAGACTTTACTTGGGGAAGACAGCTGCTGAGACGCTCTTCCGAGTTGCACTGGGGAGGGCACTCTTAGCTTTTGTTGTAAGCAGGTTTCTAAAGGCAAAGGGAACAAGGAGTGGTCTGATGTAAAGTTCTTTGACAAGAATTCTCATTGGTTTTCAGAGAATGACATTGCTTAATGATTGGCCGTGCACTGTGGGACTGCAGGATATAGTGTTATAGTGCCCGGCATATGGCATTTTATGGCTACTTGGCATCAGTTAGTCTAGAACCCACATGGCAAGTGGCTTCAAGAGATAATTCTTTAGTTCAATGGGGAGTGATGTGACTGCTGTTTCATTCAGTGCCTTTTGGGGCCTGATAATTTAAAGGGGCTCTCATTCTTCAGATAAAAAGTTTCTTTCCTTTTTCCTCCACACCCTTTTGAACAAATTTTCTATTTTCTTAGTTATCATTTTCCTCCTAATAGTCTTCAGAGCAAATAGAGCAACTAAGCCAACCAGAAAAGCCACAGAAAACACACTTTCCATATACCTACTGTCTATTTTCCTCTTAGATGCATACTTGATCCTAGGACAAAAGACTTGTCTCCAAATAAATTGATTTAAAATATGTGAACCATTATATCTTTTACAAAGTGAAGTTTCATAATAAAACTATGTCTACTATGCATTTGCTCTGAGTTTTTAGAACTTTCCAAAGAAGTTTTCTTCTTGCCGGTAAATGCGTATCCTATTTCTACAGCTCTGGGATGGTATCTATTTATTATATATTATTTATCTCTAAAATGTTTTACTAAGCCAAAAAGGAGAAGAACATATCATATGGAACAGTACCCTGTGTAAGGAGGGAAGTGTCAGAGACTCCATAGTATACTCTCAGTGTGACCAGTGACAGCTACTGCCCTGCCCTGAGTTGAGATGTTCTGAAATAGCTATTGCATTTCTATGTGCCCTCTTTTTTTGCCATTATTAGCAAACAGTTTTCATCCATTGGCTGACAAAACTTGAGTAATTGATAGTGCTGGACCTGCAGTAAAGAAACAAGGAATATCAGCCTGAATGTGGAAATGCAAGTTTTAGTGCAATTCAACAGCTATCAAGGAAAAGGTCAAGGACATCTAGGATAAGGGCGGCAGGCAAGCAGGCATCAGTGGAGGCCCTTTGACTTTTTGAAGAGCTTCAGAAACAACACTATAGCCTGGAAAGGCTGATCTACACTGGAAGACATGGTAGCTCCCGGCAAGGAATGACCCCAGTGGAGAAGAGCAACTGCTAATGCGTGATGAAGGATGGATGAGGCCTGGGATGCAATCGGCTCATAAAGCACTGATTACCCGGAGTGTGTGAGAGCTCTCATTTCCAGTAGGAAGTTTCACTGTCTCCAGGGCAAATAAAGGATATGTGGACATGCACACGTGCACGCACACACACACACACACAGAGAGAAAGAAGAGAATGAGAGAGGAATTTCACCCTAGGTGTTTCTTAGGCACCAACTTTAGAATTTTTTTTTTTTTTTTTTGAGATGGAGTCTCGCTCTGTCACCCAGGCTGGAGTGCAGTGGCGCGATCTTGGCTCACTGCAAGCTCCGCCTCCTGGGTTCACGTCATTCTCCCGCCTCAGCCTCTCCGAGTAGCTGGGACTATAGGCGCCCGCCACGACGCCCGGCTAATTTTTTGTATTTTTTTTTTTTAGTAGAGACGGGGTTTCACTGTGGTCTCGATCTCCTGACCTCGTGATCCGCCCGCCTCGGCCTCCCAAAGTGCTGGGATTACAAGTGTGAGCCACCGCTCCTGGCCCCAACTTTAGAATTTAATTCCAGTAAGATGTGATCCATTATCTTGTTTAATCCATCCATTAAACACATCTATTAATAGGTATTAAGGCTATAGCTGCTTAATATTAAAACATAATAGATTAAATACTGCCAGGAAGCAAAATTACTTGGAATTTTCCCTGCCTCCCAGGTTATTTTAAGATATTACTTTTGTTTCTTCTTTAGTCTAGTTGAGCAATTCTCAAAACTTTTTATATATAAGTAGCACTCTCCAGGGTTATAAACATAAAACTGTGTATACTGAATCTTATGAGTGATTTAAGGGCAGTTCAGCTATAATTTGTAAGTTTCCCCTCCTTATTAGCTGATTTGGTTTGGCTGTGTTCCCACCCAAATGCCCTCTTGATTTGTAGCGCCCATAATTCCCATGTGTTGTGGGAGGGACCTGGTGGGAGATAATTGAATCATGGGGGTAGTTTCCCCCATACTATTCCCGTCATAGTGAATAAGTCTCATGAGATCTGATGGTTTTATAAGGGAAAACCCCTTTCACTTGGCTCTCATTCTCTCTTGCTTGCTACCATGTAAAACATGCCTTTCTCTTTCTGCCACGATTGTAAAACCTCCCCAGCCACGTGAAACTGTGAGTTCATTAAACCTTTTTCTTTTTTTTTGAGACGGATTTTTGCTCTTGTTGCCCAGGCTGGAGTGCGATGGTGCGATTTTGGCTCACCACAACCTCCACCTCCTGGGTTCAAGCAATTCTCCTGCCTCAGCCTCCTGAGTAGGTGGGATTACAGGCATGCACCACCACATCCAGCTAATTTTGTATTTTTGGTACAGATGGAGTTTCTCCATGTTGGTCAGGCTGATCTCGAACTCCTGAACTCAGGTGATCCACCTGCCTCGCCTCCCAAATTACTGGGATTACAGGTGTGAGCCACTGTGTCTGGCCAAACCTCTTTTTCTTTATAAATTACCCAGTCTTGGGTATGTGTTTATCAGCAGCATGAAAATGGACTAACACATTAGCTGACTTTGGAATCAAAGCTTGAGTCACATGCTTTCACCATACTTACACTATAAAGAAAAATCCGGATGGATATAATGCACACTAAAAAATGGAGAGGATTTCTTCTTGGTAATGGAAAGTTTTTAAAAGTAAAAAAACTTTTACTTTATTCTTACCTGTATTTTTTACTTTTTCTATAGTGAAGCCCTATTAAATGATAAAAGTTCATGAACAATATTCAATTCATTTGTTCTCCCATGACCTACTTTGCAGACTGAAGATAGAGTTCATTATCAAAAGCAGCCTGGGTGATTCTAGCAGTGAACCCCAACCTGAGCCAGCTCCTGGACTCACAGATCTGCTATTTTTCACTGCAAGACAGGAACTAGTAGGGTGACGGTATTGGGGATAAATTAATCCAGCTGAGGTCAGGCGCAGTGGCTCACGCCTGTAATCCCAGCACTTTGGGAGGCTGAGGCAGGCAGATCACAAGGTCAGGAGATCGAGACCATCCTAGCTAACACAGTGAAACCATGTCTCTACTAAAAATACAAACTATTAGCCAGGCCTGGTGGCAGGCGCCTGTAGTCCCAACTACTCGTGAGGCTGAGGCAGGAGAATGGTGTGAACCCGGGAGGCGGAGCTTGCAGTGAGCCAAAATCGCGCCACTGTACTCCAGCCTGGGAGACAGAGTGAGACTCTGTCTCAAAAAAAAAAAAAAAAAAAAATTAGCCCAGCTGAATTGAGGGATACACCAACTGACTCATTGTGTTACAATGCTAGTTCAGAAACTCCTAGGCCACGCTTGTTCTATCATTCTCTTTGGAATGATCAGTTTTGTGATTTGTACACAAATCATAGTCCTAATACAGTCTGTGTTTTGCTAACACAGTCCTGGTTTTAGCTAACCACACAGTATCATTTCTGCATAGAGGTAAGAATTCTCATTTTTCCAATGCTTAATTGATTCTTAAGGGAAGAGTACTTCGTGTGATAGGATAATTTGGTTTAGGTTTATCATGCTGAGCATCTGATAAGACAAATTAGTAACTCTGCCTGTTTGAAAGAATTTAGAAACACAACCAGTTTAGCCACTCCATGTTGTTCGGCCAGTATACAAACCTGTCTTATGTTCTTGGATTTTTCAGAACCTCTCCCTGTAGAAAAAAACGCCCTTTTTCTTTGCTTGTTAAGTTCTTTTATCTTGGCACATGTGCTCAGAAATTGTAGGTAATATCTAAAAGGGTTAAGAAATATAAACAAAACATCCTTCCAAACAAATCTTCATCAAGTGAAGTTTTATTTGATGTTGAGAAGTCTATTTGTCTAGCAGGAACAATGAAGATCAATGGCCCATCTGGGGGCACTCTCTCCCCAGGAAATTGCAGTGGTTTTCAGCCCAGCCTCTTTCTTCTCTTTGCCTGTGTCTCAGCTGGGACAGCTTTGAAAATCTAGAAGCAGCCATAAAAGGACCCACACAGGAAGTTTCCATATTCTACTGAGAAAGGGGACATAGTTAAAAACAGGTCATTTATTTTTATATGCTCCTCTGCTGTTTTCTCCTCTCTTGCTTATTGTCCCATCACAAAAATTGTGAAGAGGAGTAAAATCTTGTCGCCTTAAGATCCACCTAGATGTAAAATGTAGAGCGATTGTAGTTACCACTGTTCTCTTTAGAAGCAAACAAGATAATTCACATATGTAAAGTAATATGGTTTGGCTGTGTCCCCACTGAAATCTCATCTTGAACTGTAGATCCCATAATCCCCATGTGTTGTGGGAGGGACTCAGTGAGAGGTAATTGAACCATGCGGGTGGTTATCTTCATGCTGTTCACATGACAGTGAGTGAGTTCTCATGAGATCTGATGGTTTTACAAGGGGTTTTTCCCCCTTTTACTCTGTATTTCTCCTTGCTGCCGCCACGTGAAGAAGGATGTGTTTGCTTCTCCTTCTGCCGTGACTGTAAGTTTCCTGAGGCCTCCCCAGCCCTAAAGAACTGTGAGTCCATTAAACCTCTTTCCTTTATAAATTACCCAGTCTCAGGTATATCTTTATTAGCAGCATGAGAACAGACTAATACATAAGAAATGTTGTACACATCAGGGACTATAAATCTGTAGAGTTTATATTAGCATGTAAGTGCACAAGCAGTGGTGTAGGTTCTTGGTTTTGTTGTGTGCTGTTTAGTTCAGCCTGATGAAAAATGATATCACTGCCTTTGCATAGTGCACAAACTTTCTTTGAGCAAGAGCTTCCTTCTCCCTTGGATGGGCCATGGGAGATACTAAAAAGGACAAAACAGGCCTTGTGAACCTAGTGAGATGATAGCATTCTTTAGGAGGTTACAAAAGAAGGTCATGAAGAGCAACTATTGTCCCTGACCCAAATCCCCTAATAAGGTTTCTAGGAGACTTTAATTCAGCATTAAGCTTCGACAGGACATACTTTAAGAAAGGGTAGAACTGAAGGTCTACTCAGGCTAGCTTTCTCTTTTCTGGCAGCATCATCAGGCACATTGAATTTCACATTTTTATTTTATTTTTTAGTTTTTTGAGACAGAGCCTTGTTCTGTCACACAGGCTGGAGTACAGTGGCATGATCTTGGCTCATTGCAGCCTCTGCTTCCTGGGTTCAAGCAATTCTCCTGCCTCAGCCTCTTGAGTAGCTGAGATTACAGTCGCACTCCATCATGCCTGGCTAATTTTTGTATTTTTAATAGAGAGGGGCTTTCGCCATGTGGGTCAGGCTGGACTTGAACTCTTGACCTCAGGTAATACGCCCGCCTTGGCCTCCCAAAATGCTAGGATTACAGGCATGAGCCACCGTGCCCAGCTGAACTTCACATATTTTTAAATGTAAAAAAAGTTTTTAAATGGAAGTCAGTCATTATTTTCTTCACAAACATTTCATTTCACTACAATTCTAGCTTTTCTCCCCATTAAGAATAGAGAGTGTGTTAGTCCATTTTGTGTTTCTATAAAGGAATACCAGAGACTGGGTAATTTGTTTTTAAAAAAGACGTTTATTTGTCTCATGGCTCTGCAGGCTGTAGAAGCACAGCATCAGCATCTGCTTTGCTTCAGGGGAGGCCTCAGGAAGATTTTACTCATGGAAGAAGGTGAAGGGAAAGCAAGTGTATCACATGAAGAGAGAGGGCGCAAGAAAGAGAGAGACAGAATGGGGAGATGCCACACTCTTTTACACAACAAGATCTCAGCTGAACTTATTACCACTCATTACCTTGAGGAAAGCACCAAGCCACTCATGAAGGATCCATCCCCATGTCCCAACACCTCCCACTAGGCCCCATTTCCAACACTGGGGAATCACATTTCAACATGAGATTTGGAGGGAACAGATATCCCAGCCATATCAAAAGGGTTATTTTCAATTGTTATTGTGAACCTGTTCTTTTCTGTCTTGTCAAAGCTTATTAACACTGCATACTCAATCTACAGACAAAATGGTGGACAAGATTGTTGAATGGGTCAGTGAATATCCATCCAAGGCTGAGGCACTTCCATAGGGCTCGACAACCTGTGGCAATCAACAATGGTCCAACCGAGCAACACACATATACCATTGAGCCAAGTATGGTGCTCAGGCAATGGGAGAAAACAGAGACTAGCATGGTGGTATTTTAGGGAGAAAGGGGGAGAAGGAATTAATATTTATTGTGCACTCACCATATACTTGGCACCGTGCTAGCCATTTTAAAAATACACAAAGAAATTACAGGCCACAGCTACTGCCCCTAGGGAACATGCAAGGTAACTGAGGAGTAAAATGCACACACACACACACGCACACGCACACATTTATGCACCCTACCTTACATTCTTTTTGGAACAAACCAAGGCATAAATAACAAAACAATTACTATGACTACTGCTAACAGCTAATACTTATGGAGTGTTTTCCATGAGCCATGTAGAATTGTAAATACTTTATATGTATTAACTCATTTAATCATCTCAATTTAATGAGATTGGCCGTATTATTTTTCCATTTTACAACTATGGAAAGTGAGGGAGAGAGGTAGGCTGGTAAACAGTAGAGCTGGGATTTCAACCTGGGCAGTCATGCTGAAGACCCTGTGCCATTAACCCTATGGAATACGCTGCCTTTGTACATCATATATATACATGAAAAGTAAGTTGTGAAACCTATGATCAGGTGGCCTTCACTTTCTGAATTCTTGCTATCCAATATCAGGAACTGATTAGATATGTGTGTGTGTGTGTGTGTGTATTTATTTATGTTAAGGTACTGCTCAGGGCTCTCATTATCCTTACACTTAATACTTGCTATTTGAAACTGGGGAACCAAATATATTTAGATAATATAAGTATCCCTGGCTACCCAAACTCACTATCTAAACCTTCACCATTCAATCTCATAAACTGAATAATTTGGAAAAGAGTGATACTCGTATAAGAGTCAAATAATTGGAACAAATAATGAATGCAAAAAGAGATGGCAGTTGAAGTAAATTTCTCAAGGACAAATAGATATTAGTTCAAAGAAGAAGAAGGCCAGAGTAGCTGAGGCACTCAGGTAGGAAATAACAACATGTGTTCACAACAAGTAGATTCGAGACCCTGTGTATGGAGAGGGGCCAGAGATGAAGCTAGACAGGGACGCAGGGGCTAGATTGTCAGGGCATTGATTGAACTTCATAGTGTAGACAATGGTGTGTCATTGGGTAATTTTAAGCAGGTAAGTGACATGATCAGATTTGTGAATTTAAAAGATCACTCTGGCTTTGGGATTTCAAAAGATTCCATGTTAAATGGTTCTGCATGTTTTAGAATACTGTGTGGAAGGAATGGTATCTGTGCGGCAAACCACAGAATCCTAATGGTGAGACTTTATTGCTAGGTAGCCATGCTGGTGTAAAAACCCTTAGAAAAGCTACGGGGAGGGTGAGGAGTGGGCGTGGTGGCTCACACCTGTAATCTCAGCACTTTGGGAGGTCGAGGCAGGTGGATCACTTGAGGTCAGGAGTTTGAGATCAGCATGGCCAACATGGTGAAACTCCGTTTCTGTTAAGAATACAAAAATTAGTCAGGTGTGGTGGTGTACACCTTTAATCCCAGCTATTCAGGAGGCTGAGGCACTAGAACTACTTGGATTCAGAAGGTGGAAGTTGCAGTGAGCTCCAGTCTAGGTGACAGAGTGAGACTCTCTCTCAAAAAAAAAAAAAAAAAAGAAGAAGAAGAACCTACAGGGGACAGTGGAGCTGGAGCTGCCAAGCTGCCACCTAGACACATCTCCAAATATACAGATGATGAAATGTGGCTGCCTGTGCAGCATTGAATTACTTGTTGATCTTTCCATCTGTACAAAATAAATTGGAAAGCTACATTTTGTTTATAAATGGCATAGACATTATATACATTTATGAAGGGATTTGAATTCTTCAAAACAACACGGAACTGCTTCTTCAGGTACAACAGAGAGTGTCTTCTGCTGCTTCAAATCTCTCTGAGTTCTGTCTCTGACTCCTAGGCCCTCTTTTAATGGGCTCACCCGATTAGGCCCACACAAGATAATCTTCCTTTGGAGTAACAATTCTCATTTTATATGTGTATAAAAGAATAGGCTCGTGCCGTTATGGAGGCCAAGAAGCTCCGTGAGAACCAGGAAAGCTGGAGGTGTAATTTACTGTGACTCTGAAAGCCTTAGAGACAGGGGTGCTGATGGTATAAGTCACAGTCTGAGTCCAAAAGCCTGAGAACCAGGAGCTTCCATGACTGAAGGCAGGAGAAGATGGATGTCTCAGCTCAAACAGAGAGAGCAGATTTCCCCTTCTTCTCCCTTTTTGTTCTGTTCAGGCCCTCAACGGATTGGATGACACCTACCCACTTTGGTGAGGGTGATCTTCTTTTCTCAGTTATCAATTCAAATGCTAATCTCTTCCAGATACACACAGAAATAATGTTTCACCAGTTATCTGGGCATCCCTTATCCCAGTCAAGTTGATGCAAAATTAACCATTGCACTCTCCTACAAAAGTGGATATAAATGGAGCTACTTTGAAAATTAGTTGCTTTGTATTATGTTGGGAGAGAGATGCTGGCATGGTAGTAATTACTATCCTGTTTCCTTTTCTTCCAGGATGTAGAACCAGACTCAATTTCCCAGTCTTGCTCCCAGGTATGTGGTCTGTTGACTATCTTCCTCCCAAATCCTCCACTCTTGTTTTCTTGTTATCTGCGAAGCTGGAAGTCAGAGGACTCTGATGCCCTAGGTGATGGCGGAGATACAAGATTGAAGGAACCTGGGTCCCGAGTCATTGCTTGGAAAGAGCCATACAGCAGGGCCACCTGTCCAGGAGCACTTACATTGTGTTATTTCACAAATGAAAAATGAACACTGGAGTGCTGGGGCTGATTGTCACAGCAGTTAGCCTCCTCTGAAGAACACAGCTGGATTTCACACTCCCTCTAGCTATAGAGCTCATTCACATTTGCTTCCTAATTGATGCTTTGGTGAGTATCATTAATCCATTTTTTTATGACTTTTTTTAAAAGAGAAAATGCATCTTCCATTTTCCATGACTACTAGAACTATAGACAAAAGATGCAAGAAAATATTTACTCTATTGGGGCATTAAATAGTATTTAATTTCTTTCTTTTGACTACACAAACTTTTGAAGTTTTAGGACAGTAGCTGCATAGATCTACTTATAAGAGAAAAATTAATTTTTAATTTCTCTTATTATTTGGAATGTTCTCTTGAAATTATTAAGTTAGAAATCCAATTGATTTCCCTTTGTTAATCTGATATAATTAATTTATATAAACGTTTTCCAGGCTAAAGCCCAAGTATATTGAAATTTACATAGTAAAAACCAGGAAATAATGTTACTATTTATCATGTTGGCTCCTGCACTTTCAAGTTACCTTTCTTACCTTATTACTTGGGAACAATGATGTCATGGCTTAGAATTTAGATGTTTCTAGGTATTTACTTTGTGATTATCAGCAAACTTACTATATGACATCTTGTTTTGTACACTGAATTTAAAAAGAGTTAATACAATACTTCAAGTGTATTTAATAAAATGGCTTGGTATTTCACATGCAAACATGTTCTGGAAACTTAAGGTAACTTTATTATTTCCTGGACTTTATTAATTGATTGACATCAAGATAGGCTAACTCAGACCAAAAGTATTCATATTTCCACAGGAATAGTTATTAAAAAGGTGAGGAAATAAAAACAAACAATGATATAAACACTTAATAGATCAGAAAAACAATGTTTGAATTATGATAATTTAGATGTGAAAGAAGAGTGACCAAATGCAAGAAAAATGAACATGAGGGAAGTTAAATAAAGGGAGATGTGAGTTGAAAGAAAACACAATCAATATAGATGGGCACATTTTGTAAACTATAGGCTTAAGAAGGAAAAGAACAGGCCGGGCGCGGTGGCTCACGCTTGTAATCCCAGCACTTTGGGAGGCCGAGGCGGGCGGATCACGAGGTCAGGAGATCGAGACCACAGTGAAACCCCGTCTTTACTAAAAAAATACAAAAAAATTAGCCGGGCGTGGTGGCGGGCGCCTGTAGTCTCAGCTACTCGGAGAGGCTGAGGCAGGAGAATGGCGTGAACCCGGGAGGCGGAGCTTGCAGTGAGCCGAGATTGCGCCACTGCACTCCTGCGTGGGCAACAGAGAGAGACTCCGTCTCAAAAAAAAAAAAAAAAAGTAGGAAAAGAACAAAATAAACACTTGACTCAAACTAAAAGAGATAAGAAATGTTTAAACTGAAGACTATTAATAAGAACAGAAAGGAATGTGGAGTACTGTTTAAGAAAATACAAGGAAAAGATGCTTTAAAATCCTGTAGTCTTGACTTCAGATTCCAGTTCCACTTTCAACTACAGGTATGACCTTGGATTAATTAATTACTTTACCAGTCTGAGCTTAAGTGTCCCCAGCTGTCAAATGAGAATAATAAAACCTCGTAAGATGCGTGCAAGGCTGTATTTCTCAGGCTTTTGCAGCCTATGGTGCTGTAAGACAGTGCCACTCTCCCCCAAGTCAGTTTTCTCTCCTTCCATGGTAACTGAGTGGTAGCTGCCTTGCAGTTGTATGTGGCCCTGGGACTAAGTTCTCTCCAATAGAATGTGAGTGAACACTATGCAGGCCATTTTGAGCTACTGCCTGTGACACTGGATGTGCCTCCTCTATGCCCTTTCCCCTTGCCTGACTAGAACCAATGGCACCCAGACTCGATCATGCAGATGAGATGAAGGCCCCAAGGGCCTCAATGATTGTATGGAGCAGAGCTCCTAACAACCTTGACTGCTCACCTCCCACTGTTACATGGGAAAGCAATGAACTTCTAGCTTTTTTAAGGTCCAGGTTAATTGTTGTACCGCTTTTGATACAGTTTGGAGGTTTGTCTCTCTAAATCTCATGTTGAAATAAAATCCTCAGTACTGGAGGTTGGGCCTGGTGGGAGGTGTTGGGGTCATGGGGGCAGATCCCCAATTAATGACTTAGTGGCATCCTCTTAGTGATGAGTGAATTCCCATTCAGTTCACATGAGATCTAGTTGTTTAAAAGAGTGTGGCCCTCCCCCTACCTCCCCTCTTGCTCCCTCTCTGGCCATGTGATGTTCTGGTGCACAATTGTCTTCTGCCATGCTTGAAAGCTTCCTAAAGCCCTCACCAGAAGCAGATGCCAGCACCATGCTTCCTGTACAGCCTACAGAACTGTGAGCCAATTAAACCTCTTTTCTTTAGAAATTACCCAGCCTCAGGTATTTCTTTAAAGCAATGCAAGAATGGACTAACATATCTTTCTTATAACATCCTAGTCCTATCCTAATATGGCTCCCTTCAGACCAAAAGTCTCTTTCCTTCCTCATCATGTATTTCCTCCACTGCTGACCCTGGGAGAGAATCATGGCAGAATCAGATATTCCACCTACCAGGAAAAGGAAGTCAGATTTTACTTTATTTGCTGTTCTAGAACAATTGACTTTTTTTCCCAAATATAAAACAATATTATTTAAGTTTTTCCATGCAACTTCCCCCTTAAAAAAATCTGATAACATCCTGACTGCTTTAAACTACAGTGTATTCATAGAAAACTCGAGGTACAGTTAAGATGCACAGATCAGGAGGTGACTGCCATTGAAGAGATAGTTTGTTTCTCAAGGTTCCCAGGAGAGGGGGCACACCATAGCATGGGGTAGGGGTGGGGCACACAGGGAAGCCTCAGGGTTGGTCAGGAGGCAGAGAGAAAGGGAATAACTGTGGGCAATGCATGGGTGAGGTGGTGGGGGCAGTCTTAGGATTGCATAATTTGAATAACTTCAGCAGGCTCTGAGGCATAGGGACTGTCTGTAGTTACCCGATACCTGCTCCTGTGGTGATTAATAGATAATGGAGTATGACAGCCCCATTAAGGAGATGGTTGAGGTGCGGGCTCTGTTTTGGCTTGTATTTGAAGAACACACTAGAGAGCAAGTTGTTTACTACTTCTGGGGATTGGTTAACACTGGGAGAAGTTCCTCCAGGGCCAGCAAAACCCAAGATGTCAAAGCATCCAAATATAGCAAATAAAAGACAAGATTAATACACTTACCTACTCTCATGGTTTTGAAAATTTCTTTCCCTGGAAAATAAGCACTCAATACATGATAAATATCACTTTTATTGCATGCCAATTTGCTTTAGCACATAAAAATATAAAAGGTTGCTCCTATCCTCAAACATTTAAAAATCAAGCTGCATAGGTAATACATAAACACAAAATGTAGCATAAAGAATTATAAGTACCAAAAGAGCAATACAAACAATGAGAGCTAGGGCAGTTCTGCAGATGCCATGTGACTCTGGGCTGGGGTGATTTGAGTAGAGCTAGGAAGAACTCAGGGGGGCTCTTGAAGAAGAATTGGGGCTGATAAGAAGGGAAAAAGGCAGAGGAACATTGCACCAGAATGTAGATTCCAGGAAACCATGTCTGGCTTGTTCACCACTATGACCATTAGCACCTAGCACAGTGCCTGGCACAAGATGGGCAGACTGGTAAATATGGGTTGGATGAAAATGAATTCTGGGCCCAAAGGGACGTGGCTGCATGATTGAGGGACTCTAATGAGACCAATTTGAATAATGAAAAAATATGTTTGGAAAAGTAGGTTGTTAATTTGGGTCCTCCGAGAAGCAGATGACAAGATGGGATTAAATATGCAAGGGTTTTATTAAGGGAAGCACCTGAGACAAGGCGGGGGCAGGGGATCCAGGCAAGACTTGGGGAGTCATCAGTCCATGAGCAAAGGGGAGAAAGGGAAGGTTGGGTAGACAAATTCTCGATGTAGTCTGGGGAAGACCATGAGGGAGCCCTTGACTCAAAGTTAGCTGTCAGATGTTTGGGAAATTGCCCAAGAACAAATCAGTCAGAATCAGAACCCAAATCTCCTTCTTTATTCCCAGGGTCAGTGCTCTTTCCTTTTTTTGATGAGTAAAGAAAAGCATTTGGAGGTCAAATGGCCATCCCCTGAATTGAAGAATTTTGGCTCGATCCATTCTGAGTTCAGTGATAAGGCATAAAACTTACTGGAAAATTATGTAAAAAGATAATCTGTAAGCCATATGGCTTGCTGGGACTAGGTCCAGGCTGGCACCTAAAAAAAACACCTGAAGAATGTCAGTGCCAACTTCCTGCTTTTTATTTGCAACTCTTCTTTAGCAAAGAGAAGCCATGGAATATAATGAACAAAGCACTGGACAAGGTCATTGGCCAGGTGGCTGACCTCTCTAGGCTCTATTTCCTCATGAATAAAGTAAGGGTTTAGACTAGATGTGTACAACAGCCCACCCAGCTCTCTGCCTGAGAATTCTAAGAACGCAGATAGATATGAACGTCGTGGCTTCAGTAATGGAGGGCGAGAAAGATCATGACTATCACAGGTGGGGTGGAGTGGTGCCAGTGATGACTTCCTTTGGAGTTGTGCTGAAGGTGTGATGAGAGCATTGCTCTCTTTTTTGAGATGGAGTTTCACTGTTGTTGCCCAGGCTGGAGTGCAATGGTGCAATCTTGGCTCACTGCAACCTCTGCCTTCTGGTTTCAAGCGATTCTCCTGCCTCCACCTCCCAAGTAGCTGGGATTACAGGGGCCCGGCACCAGGCCTGGCTAATTTTTATATTTTTTGTAGAGATGGGGGTTTCACCATGTTGGCAAGGCTGGTCTTGATCTCCTGACCTTGTGATCCACCTGCCTCAGCCTCCCAATGTGCTGGGATTACAGGTGTGAGCCACCACGCTCAGCCGAGAGCATTGCTTTTTGTTCAAATACTTTTTATATACCCAGTTCTGTGATTAGGCTCTAGGAGTAAAATGATGAGTAAGACATGGCACCTGGCATTGAGGAACTCATAGTTTAGCCAGAAGATATGGTGAGAGGTAGTGTGGGATGAGGAAAGGAAGAGGGTGTGAGGGGAAGGCCTGTGGAACCACATAACTCTACATTGATTTCTTTAAGTACCTAATTCTCAGGGTTATGGGGAAGATTAGAAATGGCATAGATCAGCACTTTGGGAGGCTGAGGTATGAGGATCACTTGAGCCCAGGCGTGCGAGACCAGCCTAGGAAACATAGCAAGACCCCCATCTCTACAAAAATAAAAAATAAAATAAAAAAATTAGCTGGGCATTGTGGTGCATCCCTGTTGGTGCATCCCAGCTACTCAGGAGGCTGGGATGGGAGGATTGCTTGAACCTGGGAGGTCAAGGCTGCAGTGAACCATGATCATGCCACTGCACTCCAGCCTGGGCAACACAGGGAAACCTTGTTCCTAAAAAAGAAAGAGAAATAGCATAGATAAGCAGACCAGAGCAGCATCAGAAACAAAAGTGGTATTCACACAAAGGTTTGCTGTCATCACTCGTGTGACAGCGTAAAAGATGGCTGATGATAACTCTCTCCAGGCTGCCCCTTTCCCCCATCTTCCACTGCTGGAGAAGAAGAGACCCCTTCCTTACCTGGCTCACCGGTGGACTGCCTCTGGTGTGAAACACTCTCTGAAGTAAGGCAAAAAATTGTGGTGCAGAATTTTAAAAAGCTGATGAGAGGAGATAAAAGATATAGAGGAGAAGCTAAGGAGATCTAATAAGGATTTAGAGAGAGAGAAGTTGAGAAAGAGAGAGGAACAATGTTGCATAGGGCCAGGGGAGAAGGGAGGAGAGAGGATCAGAAGGGTGGGTGGTGAACATGAGGCTGTGGAGTGCAACAGAGAAGACTGGAAAAGGGAAAGGGGATAGAAATGTGTGGCTGGAGACATGGAATTGGATCTTCCCTCCTTTTTTTAAAAAGACAATAATGTTTCCTTTTTGAAAGGTTTTGGCTGCCTGTGCCTCTTTAATCATGACATCATATCGAGACTGAACCACAAGGGTTTGGCGTTCTAACAGCTTGTATTACATACATGCATAATTGAAATGCACTGTGGTAATAGAGGCATTTACAAAGACCTGGAAGAATTCAAGGGAGAAATAATTATTTCTCATGAATGGGTCAAAGAGAATAAAATGTTTGATTTGCTTGAGGGCTGGCTTTGACTCTTACTGGATGAATGGTCTTGGCAAAATCACTTAAACTCTCTGAGCTTCAGCTTTCTCATCTATAAATGAAAGATTTAAAAAAAAATAAATTATCTTGTAAGACTTGACGTAAGAATCAAATGACATATCAAATGTATAATATAAAATGAAAGACAGTTGAGAGTAGGGGTTGTGAAGTTAGACACATGTGGGTTGGAATCTTGGCTCAATGCGACCACGGGCAAGTAATAGGATCTTTGTGGGAACCAGTAGTCAATGCATACAGTGTTTGCACAATGTCTGGCACCAGGTAAGTTCTCAGGTGTTAAGATTCTCTTGGCATATCTTGAAGCTCTACGCAAGTGGCTGTTATTATTTTTGTTAGGATAATGCCTAACAGTACCAAGCTGTAGGGGCAAAAATACCCAGGGGGTGAAGATGAGGTATTGTATTATTTCCCCATTGCTGCTGTAACATATTACCACAAACAACACAGACATACGTTCCCACAGTTCTGGAGGTCAGAGATATGAATCCCATTTCAGTGGGCTAAAGACAAGGTGTCTCAGGCCTGGCCCCTTCTGGAAGCTCTAGGGTAGAATCTGTTCCCTGGCCTTTTCCTGCTTCTAGAGTCCACTTCCATTCCTTGGTTCACTACCTCCCCGCATCCGAGCACCTTCTCTCCTTTGTGACCTCGGCTTTGTCCTTACGACGTCTCTCTCTGACCGTAACTCTACTGCTTCCTCTTATAAGGATGCGTGTGATTACAACGGGCTCGCCTGCAGAATTCAGGATATTTTCTCCATCTCAAGAACCTTAACCATCTCTGCAAAGTCCTTTTTGCCATATAAGGTGACATCTTTACAGGGTCTGAGGATTAAGATGTCGACATCTTTGGGTGGCCATTATTCAGCCTATCACAGGTACCCAGGGGAGGAAAAAGGAAATTTCCAAGAAGGAAAAACTTGAAAATTGGGAAGGCTAATTGCAAATGGTGACTACTGAATAATTAGAAATATAATGAAGGCAGTGACGAGATGACGGCACAGATGCATGACCCAGTGCAGTCCCAGCGGCTCCTGATAGGTAAAGGAGTGGGTTTATTTGGCTGACTGCCTCCGGCCACCCTCACCTTCTTTAGGGCATCTCTCAATTGCTACTCTCACCTCTCTTTGTGTCTGTCCTTCTATTCCTTTTCCCCTCTTCCCCTCTGTGTCAAGAAGCTATCATGAGACCTGATTTATGAGACTTTGTCATGAGGACCTGATTTTAAAATTTTGGCTCAGTCACTCCCACACTTCACGACCTTGGTCCAATCACTTAACCTCTCTGCACTTGAAATATCTTATTTATTAGAATAGGCATAATGCCAATTTCCTGAAGGGCTTTTGCAAGATATAATGTGAGATAACTCATTGAGAAAATACTTGGCTCCAATCAATGCTAGCTTTTCTGTCTCTTTGTTGTTCCTCCAGTCCTCCTGTCTTTTGGGGTTCAGCAAGTCTTTCTTTGAGACGTCCTCTGTGCCGGTCACTATTCCAGGAACTTCCACATATAGTGCCTCATTTGTTTCTCCCGACAACCTTACGGGATGGATTTATTTATTTCCTGTTATTGATGGGCATAGTGAGCTCCAGAGAGTCAAGGTAACTTAGCAAGTCCATGTCACAGGAGGTGGCAGAGCTGTGATTCTGGTCTGAGACATCTGACTCCATTCCTGGCTGTGACACGGAACCACAGTGTACATTTTATTGCTGAAAGATACAGTTATAATTTCTTGCCACTTATTTTCAAAAGTAGAACAGTCAGAACATTCGTTTACTTTTTTTTTTATAAAGCAACTACAGTAAACACCTTCTTTTTTTTTTTTTTTTTTTTTTTTTAAGAAATAAAGGTCTTGTTCTGTCACCCAGGCTAGGGTGCAATGGTGCAATCACAGCTCACTGCAGTCTCAAACTCCTGGACTCAAGCCACCCTCCTGCCTCAGCCTCCCCAGTACCTGGGACTACAGGCACGTCCATGATGCCCAGCTAATATTTTATTTTTTTTAGAGATGGGGTCTCACTATCTTGCCCAGGCTAGACTTGAACTCCTAGCCTCAAGTGATCTTCCCACCTCAGCCTCCTAAAGTGGTGGGCATACATGCACAAGCTACCACACACAGCCTCAACAAATACTATCTATGGCAAAGCTTTTAACTTTGAATATGGCCCTTGGTTTTGTTGTGGGAGTCCACAGCCATCCCCTAAAGAGCCGCCCAGGGCCTGCTCAACGTGGCATGGCAGGCAATGCAAATTTCTGCTCTTTCCATTCAGAGGTGCTTGGCAGGTGGCCAGCCCACAGCTCTGAGCTCATGTTCCTGGTAGTTCATTTCTGCTGGGCTGGTCATGTGAAAGGAAGTGGATGACTGAAGGACACACAAGCTGTAATTAGTAGGAGTGGGAGTAAAAGGTATCACGACGGGTTGTACCTGCACCAGCAGGCACACCAGCAGCTGAGACACACACCAGAGTGCCACCCTGAGTGCTAACCTGTGCTAGTGAGAGGTGGCATACAGGGTGCTGCCAGGCTCTGCCTCACTTACAGGAGAATAGAGAACAGCGTTGTCTCTGGAGAGCTGTAGTCTTGAGAAAACAGGAATTGGCCAGCGGAAGGCTCTTTGAGCTAGTGAGAAAATGGTGCCCCTTCCTGTGGGCAGGCATAGTTTCATGCCAAGGCACAAAGCCTGCCACACAGTACCTGGGTTGCATGTCAGTTCCCACCCACCCTGGGCTTCAGCAGCACCGCAGAGGGGCAAGAGCCTTGACTCTGGGTTCAAATCACAGCTTACTGACCTCTGCTTCTGTTCTTACGACCTCTCTATCTGACTCTGATTCTGCTTCACTGCCTCTCTTTTATAAGGACACCCCAAAGAAGGTGAGGGTGGGAGGAGACATTTCTTTACCTTTTAGGAGTTGCTGGGACTAGAGTCATGCATCTGTGCTGTCATCTCATCGCTGCCTCCATTATGCTTCTGACTAATCCTTCAGTAGTCACCATCTGTAATTAGCCTTCCCAATGTTCATATTTTTCCTTTTTGGAAATTCCTTTTTCCTTCCCTGGATATCTGTGATAGGCTGAATAACAACCACCCAAAGATGTCAACATTCTCATCCTCAGAACCTGTGAGGATGTTATCTTATGTGGTAAAAAGGATGAGTAAATTAAGGTTCTTGAGATGGAGAGAATAGCTTGACTTCTCGAGGTGGGTCCACTCTAATTACCCAGTGTTTTTATGAGAGAGAGGCAGTGGAGTTAGGGTCAGAGAACTGTTTACTGCTGTCTGACCTTAGGCAACTGACTTCACTTCCCCTGTGACTTGGGTTCATTATCTATAAATTGGGGTGAACCATTATACCTATCTCAAAGGTTCATGCCCATAATCCCAGCACTTTGGGAGGCCGAGGCGGGCAGATCACTTGAGGTCAGGAGTTGGAGACCAGCCTGGCCAACATGATGAAACCCCATCTCTACTAAAAAAAAAAAAAAAAAAAAATTAGCCTGGCATGGTGGCAGGTGCCTGTAATCCCAGCTCCTCAGGAGGCTGAGACTGGAGAATCACCTGGACCCAGGAGGTAGAGGTTGCAGTGAGCCAAGATAGTGCCACTGTATTCCAGCCTGGGCAACGGCCGAGACTCTGTCTCATAGAAGAAACAAAAACAAACAAACAAACAACAACAACAAAAATCAAATGTTCTTGTGATGGAGGAAGCAAAAATTTAACCCACATACAAGACAGAATGGTTCCTAATCATAGCAGGTACCACATGGAGGTGAGTTAATTTTATGCTTACTAGAGCTGCAAATTCAATTACTGGGAGGGAATAGAATCCTCAGTTCTCTCTCTTCTTCCAGTCCCAGGCCCCAGACCTCTTTTTACCCTACATGTCCTCTGTGAGTTTAGAAATATCCTCTGTGGTACCACATCCTCAATGATCCCCTCATGATAGCAGCAAATTCACCTGGGAACTAAGCTTGCATTGATTCATGCTCCAACACATATTTGCTTAAGAGCTTAATTTGTATTGCTGAGTGTATTTGTTCAGAGAAAAACTAAGCTGTCAAAACAAAGAAATCTAAAACTGTAGTGGCTTCAAGAAGGTAGACACTTACAATTTATGACCACCAGTAACTGTTTTGGGACAGATGAGTTAGAGTTTCCACCCTCAGACTGTCTTTCCAATAAGGTAACCTGTGCATTCCCTGGTTAAAGTAGTCACATGCCAGTTATTTAGCCATGCACAGAAAATGGGACTCATTTACATGATCTCTAAACTTCATTTTATTTTATTTTAATTTTTGAGATGGAGTCTCGCTCTGTTACTCAGGTTGGAGTACAGTGGTTTGATCTTGGCTCACTGCAACTTCTGCCTCCTGGGTTCAAATGATTCTCCTGCCTTAGCCTCCCTAATAGCTGGGATTACAGGCGTGTGCCACCACACCCAGCTAATTTTTGTATTTTTAGTACAGACGGGGTATCACCATGTTGGCCAAACTGGTCTCGAACTCCTGACTTAAAATGATCCACCCACCTTGGCCTCACAAAATGCTGGGATTACAGGCATGAGCCACCACGCCTGGCCTTAAACTTAAGATAATATTTAGATACAACCTGGGCTGTAATACATCTAGAATGTGTGAACAGTTCTATTAAATCCTACATCCCACATATCCTACTGGCTCCCAGCTGACTTTCCCCCTTCATCCTAATAAACACCATATTCTTCTGAGAAATCCACCACTCCAATGTTTTTCTTATAGTGGTTGGATCAAAATGTCTACAGTCAAAAAAAGACTATTTTTACCCTGAGTCTTAATTCAGTAGCTCTCTTCGACAGTTTTCTCTATCTATTAGAGTTGACAATAAATGTTCATTGTGATAGAAGTTGCCGACTAAGAGAATGTCAATAATTGTAATTGTTGATTGTTATTAGCTGTAAATGGAGCTGGCAAAATGAGTTCATTATCCATAAGAAATGGCATACATGTTGATTGCACACAAAAAGTGTAATATGCATACAAGACAAAGCATAGAAATCACACTTAATCAAGTCTTTATTTTACCATCTGCTCAGTTTTTCTCTTAGAAACCTCTGACACATAAACATTTGTGATGGGGGTAGTAGGTGATGCTGCTGTCTGTATTCCTCAGAACACCTGGAGGCCAGAGTTCCTACCGTAATTTCTCAGTGTCGCACTAGCAGCTGCATGACACAGAGGTGGACCCATCACCCCCCTCTGCAGCTGGCACTCCTACCCAGGCACAATGTGACTCAGTGTGACCCTGTTCAGGTTGGAGCTATCTTTGGAGACACTGTCCCTGAAACAAATAAAACAATACAGCATGCTACATTGTCCCAGATGTATGAGGAAATTTGTATTCACTAACACATTGCTCATACATTTATTCATTTATTCAGCAAATGTTGATTGTCTACTTGCTCTGTTTTACTCCGTGTATTTGTCAGGATAAAGGTTAGGCAGCTATGAGAAAGAAATTTAAAAATGCAGTGGCTTAAGAAAGAAAGAAGCCTTTGCTCTTTCCAGTCACAGTCCAGGAAGTCCACGTTGGCAGAGCACCTTGGCTACACCTGTTCATTCAGGATCCCATTGCCCCTCCGTCCCATAGACTATGTCTTTGTAATGCTTGTGGTTTGTATAAGCGTTTAAAGACCGCCTTACTACTCCTTTCCACATAAGAGGATCTGTATTCTCCAACACACTTAGAGAGTGTTTACACTTCGACAGTGTTTACACTTCACTTTGACAAATCAGAAACACGTTAACTTAAGAAATGTCATTAAAATGTTCCCATGAAATTTAATTTTGAATATGTTGTCTTTTAGAAAAGTTTTTTAGACTGGGTGCAGTGGCTCATGCCTGTAATCCCAGCACTTTGAGAGACCAAGGCAGGTGGATCACCTGAGCTCAGGAGTTCGAGACCAGCCTGGGCAACATAGCAAAACCCTGTCTCTACAAAAAATACAAAAATTAGCCAGGCACGGTGGCATGCACCTGTAGTCCTACCTACTCGGGAGGCTGAGGTAGGAGGATCACTTGAGCCTGGGAGGCAGAGGTTGCAGTGAGCTGAGATCACATCATTGCACTCCAACCTGGCTGACAGAGTGAGATCCTGAGATCCTGTGATCCTGTCTCAAAAAAAAAAAAAAAAAAGAAAGAAAGAAACGTTTTTTAATGTTTATACTCAAAAAGCAAGCAGTGTAAACAAGTTGTCTGCATTGGAAAGAAAGCCTGTGGAGGCACCAATGTGTATCTAAACTAATACTGTAATCCCCAGTTCTGCTTGCTGCTATAACCCCCAGTTCCCTAAGGAAAGGTTTTGCATAGAAGTTCAGACTGCACTGCTCTGCTGTTACTGAGCACGGAGCATTGATCTCATATATCTTTTTGAAGAATGCTAACCTGGGTTTTACAATTTGTGACATGCAGTATGGGGGAGAGTCCAACCTCCTTCTATGGATGAGAGAAAATAATCTTGTAGCTGAGGTCATAGACACACTGCCTGGGGTCAGCAGCAAAGGAGGCAGAGAAAGACTGACCAGCCAGATCTCTCCCGCTATCGTCTCTCTCCCTACTTGCCTTGTTAAAGGAAGTCAATGTTGCATTAACGGTGTGTGTGTGTGTGTGTGTGTGTGTGTGTGATCAGAAGCTTTTTTGATAAGCCTATGCTTTGACATCCTAAACCTCAGAGTTTGACCTTAGGAAGGGGTTCCCAATACTTAGAATAAACCAGACCTCTTCTGTATGCTCAAAGCTACATCAAGAGCTTCCAGAAAGTGGAAAAGCAATTTCTTTTGAACAAAAGAAGTGGATGTGGCACACTCACCCTGTATTAATGAGAATGTGGTCACATGGCCATACCAAGCTGCAAGGGATGCTGGGAAATGTAGTTTCTGGCTGGCAGTCCTATGCTTAAGTGAAACAAGAGAGAAAGTAAGAAAAGACTGTGGTAGAGTAATTCCTCACTATGAGGTGGATTTTCAGTGCTCCACAGGAGTTCATTCTCATTTTCTCCCACCCTTTTCCAGAGATGTGTTATATTTTAAAAGTTCCATTAAGCACAGTGAGACAACTCAACACAGAGTAGAATCTCATGCCTTTCCCCCACTCCCCCGCCCTCGCTCCCTGAAAGAGGGGATTGCCCCATCACTTACAGGGCAAGTGCAATCTTGCCATTCACTTCTTTCTTCCTTAGAGCACTGATTCATTGTTGCCATGAATCAAACATTATTGCCATGCATTTCAAACACTCAGGTTGGCCCCAGGGGCTGCATATCCTACAAATGTTGAAAATGAACCCACCATCACATGATGCCATTGATTCTGCCACACATGTGACAAATCCTACACAGCCCCAGACACCTCTATGCTAAACCAGGAGGGAACTGTTTCAAGGTAATAGTTAGACATACATCCTTGCCTGCTGTGATCAGGGCTTTGTGCTTGATGCTTTATGGACATTTTCTTTCATCTCTGAAGCTGTGTTTTCAGGCAGTTTCCTGGGATCACCTCCCAAATAAACTACTTGAAGCAACTCTTTGTATTTGACTTTACTCAAGAAGGAACCCAAATTATGATAGCTTAGATCAATCAAGATTTACTCCCCACTTCTACTTCCTGGAGCCAGGAATAAATCTGTGTAACATGTGGGTGCCCAATATTACAGAACATTAGGGCTCTGATAGCAAGGAATAAGGGGAATGATTATGGGATAGGCAACCAGCAGTTCCCTCAAGTGGTTTTAGCCAACTCTATCTTTCTATATCCAAATGAATGGCTGGACGCAGTGGCTCACGCCTGTAATCCCAACACTGTGGGAGGCCAAAGACAGCGGATCACCTGAGATCAGGAGTTCCAGCCTGGCAACATGACAAAACCCTGTCTCTATTAGAAATGTAAAAATTAGCCAGGCGCGCGCCTGTAATCCCAGCTAGTCGAGAGGCTGAGGCACGAGAATCGCTTGAACACAGGAGGCGGAGGTTGCAGTGAGCTGAGATAGTGCCACTGCACTCCAGCCTGGGTAACAGGGTGAGACTCTGTCTCAAAAACAAAACAAAAATTAATGAGTAGCTATCTGTCCCCACACTCTTGAACATGTATCTTACATTTTACAATTGTCTTGGGATTGCAATTGTCCTGTCTAGAAGGCTAAGGCTGCTAGAATGTCCACTTAGGTTTGCTCTGCTAGAGTGAATTTGAGAGCAGGCTCTGAATGGGCCCAGTACTCCCATTCATGTGGGGAGCCTTCTGTTTGGCAGCCCTGAGTGTCCTGTGACCAGACTAAGTGGCCCACTGGACCTGTTTAAGCCTGGATGTGGCAGGGTGAGCAGCCACATGCCCCTGTCCTGGGTCACTTAGCTCTCTGGTGACGTCTCTTGCTCAGTACTTACCATGTTCCATTGTCATCATCTGCTTTTCAGGCTGCTTTTGAGGTCCTGGGGCCAGGGCTGCCGTTAACCCATCTAGGAGCTTTGCTCAATTTGTAATGCTCTTCCCCCTCTGGTTAGCGTCAGCTTCATAGACACATCTTGGCTTGCAGAATTTGTGCAATGTAGCCAGGATCAGGGCCAAGGTTCGTGAGCAGAACTTGGGCTAAATTTCAAGCCTCATCCTCCTTTGCCCCTCACAATGGACAAGGCAATTTTGTGCAGTGCTCAAGCTGGGCAACCACACACAACAGCCTTGTCAGGGGCTATGTCTTCATCTCTGGCTCCCAATTGCATAGCATAGTGCCTGAACATGACCTTGAGAAATTTGCTTAACCTCTTTGAGTCTTATCTCATTGCCTATAATACGGTGGTTTTAATAAGACATTATGTCATGGGATTTTTATGAGAATAAAATGGTCAGAACATGAAGAACAACGGCCCCGTGGTCAGATTCCCTTAGGTCCAAATTCTGGCTCTGTCACTAAGGAATATGGCTTTGGGCATGTTCCTAAGTCCTCTGAACCTCAGTGTTCTCAACTGGGGATGATAATAGTGTTTACCTCATGGTGTTATTGGGGAGATCAAATAAGAATACATTTAGAATACATATTTTAGAATCTGGCATGTATCAAACTATTAATTCAGGTTTAGCTATTATTACATTTAGCTTTTATGTACAGCTCCTAGAGTAGTTCCTGACATACAGTAGCTGATCAAAAAGTGGTAATTATCAGGTGATATATATGATCAAATACAGATGATACATAAATGGATGTGGAATGAATTGAAGCAGGATGTTCAGTCCTGAGAGAGCAGACATGCCTTTGTCCACATGACTCCTTTTGGTAACTGTCCTGCTCCCCGACTCCATGGGCTCCTGGAGTAACTCTTACACCTCTGCCTCAGGGGTAACCTTGGGACCCACGCTAGCCGCTCTTAGTACTCCATCTCTGAGCACAGCAATTTGCTCAGGTGTGGGCAAGGACCCAAGAGGACCACTTGGAGTCACCTTTGAATAATGACGTGTGTCTGCTGGAGAAGACAGGGCCTCTTTCTCTGGAATTGTGGATAATAGTGCTTGAGGCTCAGGGTGTCACCTAACTGCCAGTGGACAATTTGCCCACCTCGTGGAGAGAGGCCACATTACCCACCACTGGAGAAAAAGCAGAGCTGAGCAATGGAGAAGAGTGAAAGGGCATTAATGCCATTGTTTTAATCCTAGATCTAGCCATACCTGAAGCTATCCCTGCACTTGGATTTCCCAGCCAGATGATCCTCTTACTTCCACTTTTAAGTAAAGTTATTTCAAATTAGTCTTCTTTCATTGACAGTGGAAAGGACCATCTTACTCAAGGGAATGTCTGATGAATAGTAGTAATAATACTTCTAAGAGTAGATAACATTTATTGAGGCTTACTAGATGCTAGGCACTCTTCTAAGTGCTTTGCATGTATTAACTTATTTAGACTTTGTAACTGTTTCAGGTAGGCATGTTACTCCTGTTTTACAGATTAGAAAACTGAGTTTCATAAAGGTTTCTTGGCTAGTGATTACAGTCAGGATTCAAACATATAATTTTTTTTTTTTTTTTTTTTTTTTTTTTTTTTTTTTTTTTTTTGAGAGAGGGTCTCACTCTGTTACCCGTGCTGGAGTGCAGTGGTGCAATTTCGGTTTATTGCAACCTCGACCTCCCAGGTTCATATGATCCTCCGACCCCAGCCCCCCAAGTAGCTGGGACTACAGGCATGCACCACTACACCCGGCTAATTTTTGTATCTTTTGTAGAGACGAGGTTTTGCCATGTTGCCCAGGCTGGTCTTGAACTCCTTGGTTCAAGGGATCCATCTGCCTCAGCCTCCCAAAATGCTAGGATTACAGGCATGAGCCACTGTGCCCAGCCTAGTATTCAAACTTAGGCATCCAAGGGAGCAATGGACCATCCAAAGCACTGGCCTTATAATGTCTTACAAGTGTCATTAACATTGTCTAAAACATTTCGAATTGTAGTTCAAATGTATTATTATCAGAACTAGTTTATTTTAGAAAATAAATATTGCCATGCACAATCATACTTTGTGTTTGGCCAGAAGGGGCATTCCTGTGCTTGCTTAATTACTTTATTTAGCACATGTGACCCTCAGTGATATTTAGCTGTTTACACAAATCAGATATGCCCTTAAAACACAAAGGTATGTGACCAGTGAAGAAGAATGTAAATTAGACTCTTCAGGTGATTCTAAAAGGCAGATTTCCAAACCTGTGTTGTGTAAGGCTTTTGAAGATAACATTTGGATACATAAATAAATTACAGTATGCAATTAAAAAACTCAATCAGATCATGCTATGTTCACACATATTACTTTGTCTTTTACCTATGTATCTGACAAAAGTAAGGTATCAGCCAGTTGCAATAGGGGGTAAGGTAACTCTAGCTGGTGTCCAGAGGGTGACCCATTTCCTCAGATGACCCTGAGGAAAGCCACTGAAATAAGTCGAGAAACGTAATGTTGAGATTGAGACTGAAATCGTCCATTGATGTGGCTGGTAACTGCCAGAACAAAACTTTCCACTGAAATTTAATTTTTTACCTCTTTGCAGAAATGGTATTTTTTTCCCTTTGCAATTAGAAACCTGTGGGGGAGATAATATTGCGCCATCCACATATCCTTGTCTGCAGCAATTTTTCACTGAATGGCTGAGTCCTTGAGGACAACAACCTTATCCATCTTGCATGCTCAAGGGCAACTCAAGACAGCTTCATAGCACTATTTCTAAAATACCTTCAACACACTTTGTTTTTTGTATTTCTTATGAATCCTAGGTTACAAGTGTTCATTTGGCTATTTGGCTGTTCTTCAAAAACAGCACAAACTTGCTCAATGCTGATAGAGAAGTTCTGCAAATATGTGTCAACACTTCCTGTCGGGGCAGCTGGAAACACTCAGCTTTGCTATGCAAACCTCCTGTCCTTTCCACCAATTCCCAGAGTTTTCAAATTAACTTACAAGACAGGTAGGATTCCATTGTGTCCTCCTTATATAGGGGGTTTCAACTCTGATTAAATTTTAGAATCATCTGGGGAGCTTTAAAATATATCCTGTTCCAAATTTAGATCATTGGATCAGAATCTATAAGGGAGAAGCCAACATAAGTATGTTCTAGAAGCCTCAGGATAATTGAATTGGGCAGCCCAGGTGGGAACCACAGAAGAAGAAACCACTTCAAGCAGGGAAAGTAACTGTGATGTCTCCATTTAACATCAAGGCACTATATACCTTCCTCCAGAAGATTGGTTGCCCAACTTTGCTGCACATTACAATCGCTTGGGGAGCTTCTGAATTCCTGATGGCCTAGTTGCATCCCCTGCCAATTAAATGGCAATGCCTGGGCATGCAAACCTGGCATCAGAATAGTTTAAAGATGCCAAATGATTTAAATGTACAGCTACATTTTGGAACCACTGCTCCAAAGACTGTCTTCTGAAGAGGCACTTAAAATTTGCTTGAAAGAATTCAAGAACCAAACAGTTCTGCTGCTTACTACCTGTATGATCTTTCAGCCTATATTTCCTTATTAGAAAGAGAGAGTGGCCGGGCGCGGTGGCTCATGCTTGTAATCCCAGCACTTTGGGAGGCCGAGGCGGGTGGATCACAAGGTCAGGAGATCGAGACCACGGTGAAACCCCGTCTCTACTAAAAAAAAAAATACAAAAAATTAGCCGGGCGTGGTGGCGGGCGCCTGTAGTCCCAGCTACTCAGAGAGGCTGAGGCAGGAGAATGGCATGAACCCGGGAGGCGGAGCTTGCAGTGAGCCGAGATTGCGCCACTGCACTCCAGCCTGGGCGACAGAGCGAGACTCCGACTCAAAAAAAAAAAAGAAAGAGAGAGATAATAATGCTAATTCACAGTTGTGTTGTCTGGGCTGAAGGAGAATATATTTACAGCACGTAATTGTACCCATCTTATCCCTTGTATTAGTTTTCTATTGCTGCCATAACAAATTACTGCAAAGTTAGTGGCTTAAAACAATACAAGTTTATTATCTTACAGTTCTGGAGGCAAAAAAATTCGAAATGGGTCTCACTGGGCTAAAATCCAGATGTGGGCAGGACTGCCTCCCTTTCTGGAGGCTCTAAGGGAAGGTCTGCATTCCTGCCTTTTCCAGCTTCTGGAGGCCAGCCGCATTCTGTGGTTTAGGGCCCCCTCCCATCTTCAAAGTCACCATGGCCTGTAGCCTATCTCACATTCCATCACTTCGCCTCCGAGCCTCCCTTTTCCACACTGAAGGACCCTTGGGATTATACTGGGCCTCTCCAGACAATCCAAGATAACTTTCGTGTTGTAAAATAACTGATTTGCAACCTTCATTCCGTTTACTACCTTCATTCCCCTTTGCCATGTGTATTAGTTCATTCTCACATTGCTATAAAGACATACCCGAGACTGGGTAATTTATAAAGAACAGAGGTTTAATTGACTCACAGTTCCACTTGGCGGGGGAGGCCTCACGAAACTTATAATCATGGCAGAAGGGGAAGGAGGCACATTTTACATGGTGGCAGGTGAGAGAGAAAGTGAGCAAGAGCAGGGAAAACTGCCTTATGGGACCATCAGATCTCGTGAGAACTCACTCACTATCACAAGAACAGCAGGTGAAAACCACCACCATGATCCAATCACCTCCCACCAGGTATCTCGCTAGACACGTGGGGATTACAGGGATTACAATTCGAGATGAGATTTGGGTGGGAACACATAACCAAACCATATCACCATGTAAGGTGACATATTCACAGGTTCTGGACATTGAGAGGTGGCCATCTTTGGGAGGCCATTATTTTGCCTCTCACACCCTCATACCTTTTCCCTCTGATCAGGCCGCAAAATGTAATTGCAGGTTTATGTCAATTGATGTCTTACAAATACATGAGAATCTTATTAACGTTTTATTAGCATGAAAACAGCTAAATGATACCTATTGCTTTTCTTTTATTATTGGTATTTCTTTTATTATTTGTCTAATAGATTCCTTCCCTGCTGTCTGTTGAAGTGACGGGCTTAGGCACCCTTGTATGTGACATGTGATCTTCTGAATAGTCAGAGTCAACTGGACCACGGGTAGCCCCTGACCCCTGGGGAGACCATGAACTGGCTTGTGAGCACTTCTTTAGAATTTTTCTTAAGATCTTGAGGTAAAGATTGGCTCTAGAGTGCAGCAATAACTAACTACAGTTATCCATACCTCTTACCTAACTGGTTTTGCTGCAAAAAGTTTTAATGGCAAAAACTGCGATTATTTTTGCACCAATCTAATAGAATTAGAACTGGAGGCTGAGCGTGGTGGCTCACACCTGTAATCCCAGCACTTTGAAATGCCAAAGTGGGCATATCATTTGAGGTCAGGAGTTCGAGATCAGCCTGGCCAACATGGCGAAACCCTGTCTCCACTAAAAATACAAAAATTAGCCGAGTGTGGTGGCATACATATGTAGTCCCAGCTACTCTGGGGACTGAGGCAAGAGAATCACTTGACCCCAGGCGGTGGAGGTTGCAGTGAGCTGAGATCACGCCACTGCACTCCAGCCTGGGCAACAGAGCAAGACTCTAACTCAAAAAAAAAAAAAAAAAAGAATTATAGCTGGAATTGGCAACATGATAATTCAATGCCATATACAAGTCAGAATCTGAAAGGAGCAGGAACCACCAGAGCACAGAGGAAGATGGTTTCTGGAGAACTGAGAGAAGCTGAGATGTGAGACATTTTAGCCTCCAAAAGAAAGGTGCTTCCATTTTTTTTCTTTTTAAGAAAATTCCTGTTCCCATAGCCTTGGCTATCTTTTGGAAAAAATGTTTAGAATAAGTTATTGAAAACTAAAACTTGTGACAGCAAAGAGAGTTAGAGAGCTAAATTATGAGTTCTAAGGGTTTTTATAAAGTCATCACAGCTTTTTTCTTTTCTGTTTTTTTTTTTTTTTTTTGAGACTGAGTCTCGGTCTGTCACTCAGGCTAGAGTGTAGTGGTGCGATCTCGGCTCACTGCAGCCTCTGCCTCCTGGGCTCAAACGATTCTCCTGCCTCAGCCTCCCAAGTAGCTGGGATTACAGACCCATGCCACTACTGCCCGGCTAATTTGTGTATTTTTAGTAGACACGGGGTTTCACCATATTGGTAAGGCTGGTTTCGAACTTCTGACCTCAAATGATCTATCCTCCTCAGCCTCTCAAAGTGTTGGGATTACAGGTATGAGCCACCACACCTGGCGCACCACAGCGTTTTCTTATCCATGTAACAGGGCAAATGAAGGGGGAAAAAATGAAAAAAATCTTTAAAATCTCATCATCCTAATGTTCCCAACCTTCCATTTTTTTACAAATAACAACATGGAAAGTTCTGTAGGGAAGAAAATGCATTGGTTAGAAAGGTTTTTCGCTAAATTAGCAGCAAAACCAGTTAGTGGCAGCTAAACTCAAAGAGCATTTAGTTTTGCTGAACAAGAAGCCAGGAGGTGGCACCGGGGTTTGTTCTGAGGCTCCACAGTGTCACCAAGGATCCTTGCCTTGTCCGAAGGAGGACATGCTCAGCTAGTGACTTCTATTCTTATTCTCATTGCCTCATGGTCACAAGATGGCTGCTGTAGCCTTAGGTATTTTGCCTTCACATCAGCTTTCCAAGGTAAAATGAAGAAACAGGAGTACTACATAAGGACTTTATCCCTCTGAGGTTGTGTCATTTATGAGAAGGGGATTTCCCCAGCCAACTTCTGCCTATATCTCTTTGGCCAGAACAGGCTCACATGCTGACCTCTAACACAACACTGTCAAAAGAGGATGGAACATGAAGATTTAGACCAAACATGAATAACCGCCTGCTACAGGAGTGGATGTCTCCCTCCCTGAGGTGAACGGATTTCTACTGATTGACGTACTGTTAGCAGGGAAGAAGTGGGATGGCTGGTTGTTGGGCAGCCAACGAACTGTCTGCAGCAAGCAAGCAATGACATGGCTGCAAGGAGGAAGAAGGGGAGAAACAGGATTTAGGAAACCACAAGCTTCTTGGTTTTGCAAGAAAGGAGCTCTAGCTATGCCTATCACAACAGCTCTGGGTGAGGCTGCTGGTACCACATCAGAAATACATTTTTCCTATAAAATCCCTAAGGAATCTTCCAGGTTCTGGGTGGAAGGCCTTGCCTGAGATTCACTCTCAGCTCTTCATCTTCAAATTCTGTTCAAGAAATTCCTGTGGATGGCAATGGGCAGGGCCAGTTAACACCACTAGAACTTCGAAGCACTGAACAGATTTTGGTGTCGCTCTTTTTCTCTACCACCCTGCCCCAAGTAATTGCAAATAAAAACAAAGTCCAACCAATAGCTACCCAAGTTTCCCCCATGACTAACCACCCACTTCGACAATGATTTTTTTTAAGTGGTATCAATTTCCAAAAGCTTTTTTTTGGTGATTGAGGCTTTTCCGATGCCCTAAAGTATATGTTTAGTCTCTATGTTGTGTAAAACAACACTGCTCATCCATTCATGGGGGATCTCTAGCTTCTCATGTGATCACTGGAACTGAAGGTAATATTTTTAAAAATAGTTTATTATTTCAACGCTTGGAGAGTTAATCCAGACCATCAAAGGGTAACACTCCCAACACAAAGCTCTAATCAATTTTGATAACTAAGCCAATGTAAGTCAAATAAATAAAATACTGCCTGACCCATAGTGAGCACTATATATTAATCAAATGTGTGATTGTGTTGTTGTCATAGATCTCAAAACATTTTTAAACTAAAGAGATTGCACAATTTACACAAAAATATAACCCTAAAGAGAAAGCAATGGAGAGAAATGCTAACCCTTTTTGAGCATCCTCCTTATTCCAGGTGCAGGAAAGAAAATATACATGCATATGTTGTTACATTTAATCCTCATAGCCAACCTCACAAAGTAAGTATTATTACAGCCACTTGACCCATGAGGAAATTGGAGCTTACAAAATGGGAGTGACTCACACAAGATGACAAGTTAGTTAGCAAAAGCTAACTCACTTAACTGAGCCATCTCTTCCTTAAGAATACATGCTCTTTCTTTTTTTGGACAGATTTATGGGGCAAAATATTTGTTATATAAGTAGAAGTGTTACCAGAAAGGGGTCCCTATCCAGACCCAAAGAGAGGATTCTTGAACCTCGTGCAAGAAAGAATTCAGGGAGAGTCCACAAAGGATCCTGAAAGCAAGTTTATTAGACAAGTAGAGAAACAAAAGAATGGCTACAGTGGTATGGGCTGCTTGACTGAGTACACGTAGAGTTATTTCTTGATTATATGCTAAACAAGGGGTAAATTATTCATGAGTTTTCTGGAAAAGGGGTGGGGATTTCCCCAGGACTGAGGGTTCCTCCCCATTTTCGACTATATAGGATAACTCCCGGACACTGCCATGGCAATTGTAAACTGCCATGGCACTAGTGGGAGTGTCTGTTAGCGTTAATGCATTATAATTAGCACAAAATGAGCCATGAGGATGACTAGAGGTCACTTTTGTCATCATCTTGGTTTTGGTGGGTTTTGGCCCACTTCTTTTACCACATTCTGTTTTATCAGCAGGGTCTTTGTGACCTGCATCTTGCCCTGACCTCCTATCTCATCCTGTGACTCAGAATGCCTAACCAGGCCGGGCGCGGTGGCTCATGCCTGTAATCCCAGCACTTTGGGAGGCCGAGGCGAGCAAATCCACTGAGGTAAGGAGTTTGAGACCAGCCTGGCCAACTGGCGAAATCCTGTCTCTACTGACAATACAAAAGTTAACCAGCCATGATGGCGCGTGCCTGTAGTCCTAGCTAATCGGGAGGCTGAGGCAGGAGAATCGCCTGAACCTGGGAGGCAGAGGTTGCAGTGAACTGACATCTCCCCACTGCACTCCAGCCTAGGTGACAGCGAGACTTGGTCTTAAAAAAAAAAAAAAAGAATGCCTAGCCTCCTGGAAGTGCAGCCCAGTAGCTCTCAGCCTTATTTTACCTAGCTGCTATTCAAGATGGAGTCGCTCTGTTTCGAATGCCTCTGACAGAAGCTTTAGATATTCATTAAAAAGGGCACCAAATCCACTTTAGCTGGATCATGGTTGATGTCCCTAGAGGCAAGTGTGGTGCAGCTTTTGTGGATAACTGTTGTTCATTTTTTACGGTTTTGGAGTTACAAAGTAAAAAATATTATTCCTGTCCACAGATAACTTACGGACCAGCGAAGAAACAAAAATGAAAACCAATGATTAATTTCTGACATAACTGCTGCAATGGTCACAGGTTCAGAGTAGAGTTAAATCATGAAAAAAGAAGTCCTTACCCAGAAGAATACTGGAGAAGGATTCATGCAAAGATTCACATAGACTGTGGCTTAAGGAGTAATAGAAGTTTACCCGGCAGATAGTCTGTGGGGGAACATTCCAGGCAGAGAGGACAGCCTGTGCAAAGGCAGGGAGTTTCAAGAGAGCTCTGGGAATTGCAAGTAGTTCAGAATTGCCAGCTTGCGAGATTTAAAAATAAGAGGTAGAAAATGAATCTCTATAGAAAATCAAGTGCCAGATTTTCGTTAAAGTGTTTAGCTTTTATTTTTTAGGATAAAAATAATAATTCTTTAGCAAAGTGATATCATCAAATAAGAGATGATATAAAAGGATAGAGGACCCAAATCAATTAATATTTTAAATATTATGCCTGCAAAAAAAAATTGATGAGCACCTAAATGTCCACCAGTAGAGGACTGGTTAAATACATTTTGTACATCCATAAATAAAAAAAAAAAAGCAGCTATTTTAAAAGAATGAGGCAGATCTATAGTGGCCAAGATCAGATTCTCTAGCAAGCAAAACTAACAGTATTTGGAAGGTACAAGCCTAGGGTAGTGAGGGTGAGGCAAATGGGAAGTGAGCTAAGAGAAGGTGCAATGCAGTGAATTACCATGCAGACTAGGTCAACGGATTATAAAGAGACAGCAGCATTGCACTCAGCCAGTGACAAGTATCTCTGCTGCATCTCGGAGTTGTCCATGTGAGGGAGAAAGGAGGGACTCCCACTGCATCCTGTTCCCAGTTGGTCAAGATTCACACTTCCCAGTTATGCCCCTTAGAAGCACATGAGAAGCTGGGACCTATACCTGTGGTGTGTGGTGTTTCATTCAGGACCAGAAGCAGAGAGGCACAGGTGCTGGAGGAGGACTGAATAATAGAGAAAAAAGGAGGCTATTGAGGGAAATTTAAAAGGCATCAAAGATTTTTATCCTCATGCATATGCTACCTAGCTGTAGGGTCTGGAAACATATTATTTCATCATATATTATATGTCAGTAACCTGTCTTTTAAAAAACATATTCCAAATGTTTTTAGATTTAACTGTGACCCAATATTTTGGTATAAAATAAGCTCCAAAATATGCTCTCAGTGATAAAACAAGGTCCAGAGTAGTATATATGATATTCTAATATTGGATAAAATAAAGAATTGATGTATGCTTATTTCTTCATGGAATACCTATGGAAAAAGACACAAGAACTTAGTAGCCGTGTTTGTCTTTGGAAGAAGGAATTGTATGGTTGGGGGACTGGGTAAGAAGGAGGCTCGCTTTCTACCATACACCTTTTTGTGCATTTCTAGCTTGGTACCATGTCAAGCCATTATCTATTAGTGCAAAAAATTACATTAGACTGTGTCTTAGTACATTTGTGCTGCCATAACAAAATGCCACAGACTGGGTAATTTATAAAGAATGGAAATTTATTTCTTACAGCTCTGGAGGATGAGAAGTCCAAGACCAAGGCACCGGCAGGTTTGGTGTCTGGTGAGGGCTGCTCTGTTTCCAGGATGGCTCCTTGTTGCTGCATCTTCTGGATGGAACAAACACTGTGTCCTCACATGGTGGAAGGGATGGAAGGGAGCAGATCCACTCCCTCAAGCCCTTTTATAAAGGTCCTAATCCCTTATAAATCCATGAGGGCTCTCCCCTCATGACCTAATCATCTACTAAAAGCCTCACCTCTTACTACTATCGCATTAATGATCAAATTTTAGCACATGAATTTTGGGAGGCATTCAGATCACAGTATACTGAGAAACAAATTTTTAGTGTTGGGAATAATTTACTGGCAGTAGTAAAGAGGAATTTGACAGAGAACCGGGAACTCAACATATGTGTATGTGTGTATGTGTGTGTGTATGTGTAATATATATATACGTATATACATATTTGTGTGTATATATAAGTATGTGTGTGTATACATATATATGTATATATGTGTGTATATGTATATATATGCATATATGTATATGTGTATATGTATATATATGCATATATGTATATGTGTATATGTATATATATGCATATATGTATATGTGTATATGTATATATGTGTGCATATACACACACGTATGTATACGTGTAGATGTGTATATGTGTGTATCTATATGGGTATACATGTATACATACATACATGTGTTTATGTATATACGTGTGTATGTATACATATATACGTGTGTATGTATATGTATATATGTGCATATACATATATGCCCAAATACACACACACACACACACAAACACATATATATAAAAGCATAAGGATATTAGAGTGGATACTGAAGGAAACATGGCAGACCCAGCTCCTGCCCTGAGAGTGTTTACAATTCAATCATGAAGACAGACCATTAGACAAGTGTTAAGGTAACCACATGTGCTACGGAATTCTAACCCAGTCAAGACAACAAATCTTTGCTATAAGTCCATAGTCTTTAGTGTAGAAGAAGTTATTTTTGTAGCAAAATAGCAACATAGCAGGCCTCAGTTTCTCATTTTTAAATTGTTGAAGTTGAGCTAGAACAGGGACCAGCAAATTTTTTCTGTAAAAGTCAGACAGTGAATATTTTAGTTTAGCTTTGCATATTATGACTGTCTCTGTCATAGTGATTCAACTCTGTTGATGCAGCACAAAAGCAGCTGTAGTCAACACACAAACAAATGAGCCTGGTTGTTTTTCAATAAAACTTTATTCGAAGTTTTGGAAGTCTATTGGGAGTCCCAATAAAAACTTGAATTTGATATAAATTTTTTAAAGACATGGTCTCACTCTGTTGCCCAGGCTGGAGCACAGTGGCACAATGACAGCTCACTGCAGCCCCTACCTCCTGGGCATGAGCAATCCTCCCATCTCAGCCTCTTAAATAGCTGGGACTACAGTGTGTCTCCATGCCCGGCTAATTTTTAAAAAATTTTTTGTAGAGATGGAGTCTCACTGTGCTGCCCAGTCTGGGCTCAAACTCCTGTGCTCAAGCGATCCTCCTTCCTCAGCCTTTCAAAGCATTGTGACTACAGGTGTGAGCTACTATGCCCAGCCTCATATAATTTTTATGTGTCATGAAATATTATTTTTCTTTTGCTTTTTCCCAACCCTTTAGAAATGTAAAATCCATTCTTAGCTTACAGGCTGTACAAAAACAGGCAGCAGACCCTATTTGGCTTATGGGTTACGGTGTGCTCACCCCTTAGAATATTGCTCCCATGTTAAAATTCTAACTATTTGTTTAAAATTTTGACATCCCTCCAACCAATAGTTAGAACTATAATCTAGCTCTACTAGCCTACTAAAGCTTTACAATTGTATATAAATTGTTGCTGATTGTTTAATTTGCATTTCATTTTCCTTTAAATTTGCGTTTTTTTCCCCTACCTCTGTCATACTTATTCTTGCTGCAATGTGTGCTGATTTGCAATGGCCTCCTGGACTGTAATGAAGGTCACAAAAGAAGATTTATTTCCTATGTGATTTCTGGTTAATTCATTTCTGGATGTTAGAGCCACTTTTATGAGCCACACACAATATGCCATATGGAATATCATTATGTGCTCCCTAGAGCTTCTGTTATTGCCATCTGTCTGTGACTTCCTGTGTGGTTTCTTTGGCAGTGGGGGATTCATCTATCATAAATGCTTCTATACAGCCAGTTTTGAAAACCCAGTTCTAAACAACATCTGCCTCTGAAGTTAGATGTATATTTTCAAGGCTTACACACTTGGAGCACATTAATAATGATCCTTATGAGTCCACAGTTGAAATTACAGGAGTATAATGTAGTCCGTCACCAGGGTAACAGCTAGATACCAGCACTGCCAATACTGCAAATCCCTCCACAAGCAAATCTTTAAAATCTCCCACTTTGAGGACTCTGACACGTTGGTCAAAACCTTGGCATTGTGGCTAAAGTAGTCTTCTGTTCTCAACACCCAGAATTTTCCATCCTTAACAGTAGAAACTATATTTGTTCATTTTGGTTTTGTGTCTCACTATCTAATACAACATCTAGCACTTTGTAGAAGTTCAATTAATTTGTGTTGACTTGAACTGAAATGTTGAATCATACCTTGCAAGGTTAGAAACTTGCAATGGTCATATCTCCATGCAGTATCAGTAACCAGATTTTCACTCAATGTGACACTGGTTGCAAACACGGTGAATTGCTTGTTACATGTTGATATAGTTTGGCTCTGTGTACCCACCCAAATCTCATGTTGAATTGTAATTCCCAGTGTTGAAGGAGGGGCCTGGTGGGAGGTGACTGGATCATGGGGGCGGACTTCCCCCTTGCTGTTCTTGTGATAGCAAGTGAGTTCTCATGAGGTTTGATTGTTTAAAAATGTGTAGCATTCCCCCTTTTCTCTCTCTCTCCTGCCAGCCATGTGAAAATGTGCCTGCTTCCTTCCCCTTTGCCTTCCGCCATGATTGTAAGTTTCCTGAGGCCTCCCAGAAGCAGAAGCCTGTACAGCCCACAGAAACATGAGCCAATTAAACCTTTTTCCATTATAAATTACCCAGTCTCAGGTATGTCTGTATAGCAGTGTGAGAACAGACTAATACATATATAGATGGTTGATTATGAATGTATATCAAATACATAGTTATATTATGAGGATGAATGAGATATTCAGAATAAAGCATTTTTAGATCTTTAGATAAATGCGTATTCTATATCACCCAGGATCAGCAGGTGTGGAGGAAAGAGGCTTGACCTCTGAGTGAGATCTCAGTCTGAATCCTAGTTTTTTAAACTCTAAAATAGTAAAAGAGACCACTTACTATCTCAGCTCTATTTTGGTCTCTGTGAAACAACAACAATAACCCTTTCCCTGCTACGCCAAAGAATTGATATAAGAATTGACTAAGATAGTGTACATGACAAAAATTTACAAACGAAAACTCACAAATACAAATATAAAATTTGTTTATTCATCTGCACATTTATGGCCCACCAGGGTAAAGCACTGGGGAATATAGACATGATAAACAAAGGCAACTTATTTATTTATTTTTTTTTTTGAGATGGAGTTTTGCTCTTGTTGCCCAGGCTGGAGTGCAATGGCGTGATCTCGGCTCATTGCAACTTCTGCCTCACAGGTTCAAGCAATTCTCCTGCCTCAGCTTCTGAAGTAGCTGGGATTACAGGCATGCGCCACCACACCTGGCTAATTTTGTATTTTTAGTAGAGACGGGGTTTCACCATGTTGGCCAGGCTGTTTTCGAACTCCTGACCTCAGGTGATCCACCTGCATTGGCCTCCAAAATTGCTGGGATTACATGCATGAGCCACCGTGCCTGGCCAAGGCAACTTATTTTTAAAGGCAAACCAATGAGTGACACACAAAGGGAGACTGCAGGAGTAGCCTTCAACTTAAGTGGGCATAAGAATCAAGTGAAGGTCATGTTAAACATATAGATTCCTGACACTTACTGGAGGCATTCTGCCATGATAGGTCTGGGTTTGAGCATGAGGCTGTAGAGATTTAATAACCACCCCAGGAGATTCTCCTGCAGGTAGTTAATGGACCAGACTTTGAGAATACTAACTTAGGGCTCAGTAGGGAAGATAGGAAATTAATTAATTAGTTAATTCCTTATTAATTTTAGATCTCCAAAATAGGCCTGCAATAGTTTATGAAGGTGGTGTTCACAGACTGTGAGGAAGTGGGAAACCAGTGAGATGACAAGATCAAGGAACGTACAACAATGGTACAATAGGTGTGTTCTCCTTCTTCTTCCCAGATTTTCTGTGCTTGCCACCAGTGACGCTAATCCCAGCTCTTATTTAAGAGTTGGCATATTTGTTAGTTGGCTTTTATCTGTGAAAAAGAAAAAAAAAAGCAGTGGCTTATACAAAGTTGAAGTTTATTTCTCTTACTTGAAAACGAGGTCCAGAGATAAATAATCCATGGCTGGGATGGTGGCTCCACAAAGTTGCTAAGGACCTGCCAAAAGACTTTCAGTTCATCATCCTATCATCCCTAGCGTGTGGCCCCTCAGCCTCAGGGTCCAAGATGATAACAATAGCACCACCAGTCACAGTATCTTCCCAAGCAGAATTAAGAAAGGGCCAAGGGAGATGCAGCTGACTTTTGAGGAGGCTTCCGGAAATTTTCCATGCCTCTCTGCTTATATCTCATTGGCCAGCACTTAGTAATATTGACTCACCTGGATGCAAGGAGGTGTAGAAATGTATTTGTTATTCTCCAGGAAGCCACATACCAAAATACAAGGCAGCATTTCAAGTAGTAAGGAATAAAGGAGAGTGAATACTGAGGTAGGCAGCCAGCAAATGCAGGCCCACATGGGATCCTGAGGTTTGAAGCTTATTTCCCTGGGCCTGGGCCTCTGGCTACAATGGGTCCAGCCACTGTCTGATGTTGAAACACCATAAGAACTGGCACAGCAGATGATATGGTTTGGATCGGTGTCCCCACCCAAATCTCATGCTGAATTATAATCCCCAATGTTGAAGGTGAGGCCTGGTAGAAGGTGATTGGATCATGAGGGCAGTTTCTCATGGTTTAACACCATTCCCCTTGCTGTTGTGGCAATAGTGAGTGAATAATTGTGAGATCTGGTTGTTTGAAAGTGTGTAGCACCTCCCTCCTCTCTCTCTCCCTCCTGCTCCGGCCATGTAAGGTGGACTGCATCCCCTTCACCTTCTGCCATGATTGTAAGTTTCCTGAGACCTCCCCAGAAACCAAGCAGATGCCAGCATTATGCTTCCTGTAAAACGTGTGGCATTATAAGCCAGTTAAACGTCTTTTCTTTTATAAATTACCCAGCAATGTGAGAATAGACTAATACAGCAGAGAAAAGCCAGTGGGGCTGGTGGGCAACTGGTAGGAGATTCAGGGATTGCCAGATGCAAATTTTCTAATTTTGTGGGGTTTAAATGTTCTATGACTTCTGTATTCTAATGTTCATTTCTCTCACAATAGCTGCATCTATAGGAGCCTGAGAGATGACTCTTTTGAATCAGTTTCAAATTCCAGACCTGAGACTAAATAGCCCTGTGACCCTCAGTTGGTAACTTGGCTGCTAAAGGATTTTGTATTTAGTTCTCTAAACATGAGATAATTTCTGATTTAGCTACCTCCCATATGGGGTTATTTTACACATCAAATGATGTAGGAAAAGTACTTCTCAATTTCTGGGTGAGGTTTGCATGTATATTATTTTGAAAAAAGAATCCATCAAACATGTTAGTAATTAATGAAAGTATTTAAATTATTTAAGCAGAGTTCATACACCTAAAACTTTAATTAAAATTTTTCTATTAGCAGGTGATATGAATAATTAACATTTGTTACTTAATCAGAGGAAAATTTCCCCCACTGAATTTTTAATAAAACATCCAAACTATGAATATCTCATCTTTCACCTCTAGTTCTTGCTCATTATGATAGCTCATTAATATTAGCATCTCTCTCAAAACCAATTGTTTTTCTTGAGAACCTTGTCATTTCTTTTTTACATCAAATTCAAGTATCTACTCTTTCTTCAATGACACCTCTTTTTTTTTTTTTTTTTTTTTTTTTGACGGAGTTTTGCTCTTATCGCCCAGGCTGGAGTGCAATGGCGCCATCTCAGTTTACTGCAACCTCTGCCTCCTAGGTTCAAGTGATTCTCCTGCCTCAGCCTCCAGAGTAGCTGGGGATTTACAGGCGTCTGCCACCACACTTGGCTAATTTTTTGTATTTTTAGTAGATACGGGGTTTCACCATGTTGGTCAGGCTGGTCTTGAACTCCTGACCTCAGGTGATCCACCCACCATGGCCTCCTAAAGTGCTAGGATTACAGGCATAAGACACTATGCCCCGCCTGACACCTCTTTCTTATAAGTACCCTTTAGTACAGCTGAACGGGGAAGGGAAACACACATCACCTTGTTGATTGGTCTCACTGTAATTGACTGTAAGGGAACCCATTAGTGTGCCTCTGCCCCTCCAGATGACTATTTGTACCTGCTGTCTCCTCCAACAGCTCCTCACTCTAGGCTCTATCTCTGGAACTGGCTTTCTAAATCACTAAGAAATTAGAAGCCACCCGAAGAGAGCTTGCTGTGTGTCAGCACACCTGTCCATGCCCATTCACTCCACCTGCTCTCCTGTTGCAACAAGGAACACCTGTGTTTCTCACCAAGGCCAACCTGTCCCTTGTCTGCTATTCCCCATCCTTTCTCTTCTACTTAAGAACTTTGTTCTAGGAATTCTTTTTCTCTCCGATATTGGCAAAAGTTCTCCCCAAATCCATTGAGCCCCTGCATATATAAACATACTATTATTTCTCATCTTAAACATGAAAAAGAACCCAATCTTTTTTGACCCCACTCCCTCTTCAGGTACTAACCTATTTTTCTCCTTCTCTTTGTTTTTTGTTAAATTTAATTAAATTAAATTTAATTTTATCTTTAGAGATGGGGTCTCACTCTATTGCCCAGGCTGGAGTTCAGTGACATGATCACGGCTCACTGCAGCCTCAAATTCCTGGGCTCAAGCAATCCTCCTTCCTCAGTCTCCCAAGTAGCTGGCACCACAGGCATGTGATACCATTCCTAGCTAATTTTTAATTATATTAGAGAAAGGTCTTGCCATGTGGCCTAGGCAGGTCTTGAAATTTTGTGCTCAAGCAATCCTGCTCCTTAGCCTACTCAGTAGCTGGGATTCCAGGCACAAGCCACCATGCTTGGCAACTCTCCTTTCCTTCAAAGCAATTTTAGTATTGAAGGCGTCCAATTGCTAACTCTTAAACCCACTGAAATCAGGCTTCACCCCACCATGCCATCAAATCTGCTCCTGTCTAGGCACCAGTGACTTCCACTTGTGGCCAAATCTGATGGGCAATTCCCAGTCCCATCCTAACATAACCTGTCAGCAGCACTTGATGGTTGTTACTCTCTGCTTCTTAAACCCTAACTCTGCCTGGCTTCTGGGGCGCCACCCCCATCCTCCAATCTCCATCACCCGTCCCATTTCCTGGCTCATTCCAAATCAGCCACACCGGTCTTCTTGCAGCTCCGGGGGCAAGCCCGGAATAATCTCATCTCAGGGCTTTTTACCCAGTGCATTTTCCTGGGATGCTTTTCCCTGGATATCTACATACCTTTTGCCCTCCCTTCCTTCACCTCCCCACCGCTCTACCTCTTTACTTTTCTCCTTAACAGATACCATCATCTCATCTACTATATATTTTACAGATTTATATTTTTATTATCTACTTCACCCACTATATCCACAAAGGCAGGAATTTTTGTCTTTTTCATTCACAGCTCTATCCCCAGTTCCTAGAATAGTGCCTGGCACATAATAGATGCTCAATAAATATTTGTTAAATAAACCCTTTATTATTTAAAACACTTGGAGAAATATCTTTGTATAGCTGATTTTATCTAATATTAATAAGTTCGTGTCTGTTTGGATGTTATTAGACTTTAAAGAACAATCATAGGCCAGGTACTCTGGCTTACACCTATAATCGCAACATTTTCGGAGGCTGAAGTGAGAGAATTGCTTGAGCCCAGGACTTCGAGATCAACCTGGGCAACACAGTGAGACCCCATCTCTAAAAAAAAAAAAAACAGCTGGGTGTGGTGGTGTGCACCTGTAGTCTCAGCTACTTGGGAGGCTGAGGCAGGAGGATCACTTGAGCCTGGAAAGTTGAGGCTGCAGTGAGTCATGATTGCATCACTGCACTCCATCATAGGAGACAGAGTGAGACCCTGTCTCATAGAAAAAAAAAGAAAGAAAAAAGAAAAAAAAAAGAATAATCAGAAATGCTATGAATGCCCAAATTGAGAGTATATCTATGTGTTTGTTTTAGTTGAGAGCTTAGTTTATGCCAGATATTTTATTTGAATTAACTCTTTTAATCCTTATTTTAAAGTATTTAAAATATTTTAAAGAAGGTATTATTCCCATTTTATAACAAAGGAAATAGGGTTTAGAAAAATGATATAAATTGCCCAAGGACACCTGCTGGTAGGTAATAGGGCTGGCCTTTGGGCACAGGCTGTCTGAGTGACTGAAACTCCACATTCCACACACTGTTTACATTAGTCATGGCCAGGAATGACTGCTCAGAAATTAGCTGAGCAACTGTATTTTCATTATTTATCTTCACACTGTTCTGATGCACATATACATAGTTCTAAAACAGTCTCAGACAAATTGAAACTGAGAGTTCAGGTTGCTGCTTTATTCTACAGACATCTAAGTTCTTGTGTTATGTGAGACCCTGAGCTGGGCTCCCCATAGGATTTGTAGGCAAATGTTAGGGATGTATTGGCATTCTTGCCTTGCCCTTAAAAATATTCCCTCATCCAAAATGTGCTCATCAATCACAGCCCGTGTAAATATCACAACATCACCCTCTCTATTAAGCCTAAAGTTACTTCTTTCTCCTCTGAACCATGAGACTAATTTATAGCTCTCTTGTGGCTCCAACCTTACAATGATTTGATTTGATCCATAGTGGTATGTATATGTATTATTCCTGCAATATAGACTGTCAACCAGTGAGTAGGGACCACGTCACACATCTGTGTCTCCCACGGCACTGAGTATAGGAGCCCAACTTGTGCATAAGGAATGAACCCTGGACTCATGTTGTGACCTTCAGCCTTTCATTCACTCAGTAACTATCAAATACCAACCCTGGGACAGGACCTATCCTAGGTATGGGGGAATATAGCAGTGGACAAGAAAACCAAGTCACTCTTCAATGTAGCCCCACTCTAGTGGATGAAGATGAACACTGAAAACACACATAATGAATGAGAAATGCTTTGCAGAGACTTAAAGAAAGATTTGAGAGGGACTGAGTGACTCCTTTGAACTGGATGTTGAATAAAGTCCTGCCTTGAAGGACATTTAAATGGAGTCTGAGGATGAGAAGGAAGCAACTTCTTCAAGAATTAGAGGCAGAGAGTTCCAGATGGCGAGAACAGCAAGTGCATAGACCTAGGATGCCAGTAAGCCTGAAGAGCTCGAGAAATAGAAAGGGGAGGCGGCACATGGTGGCATATGCCTATAGTCCCAGCAACTTGGGAGGCTGAGGTGGGAGGACGGCTTGAGCTCAGAAGTTTGAGGTCAGCCTGGGCAACATAGCAAGACCCCATCTCTTAATATAAAAAACATACAGACAAAAGAAATTAAAAGGGAGCCAACGTGGCTAAAACTAAGTGAGCAAGGGAAAGCAGGAAAGTAGATACATAACAGCTGATAGATAGTTGAGAAGCTACTTTATTTTTCAAAAATACACTAATTCTGGAGAATACTGCAGATGCCATTACTTGGTAAGAAAGTCATGTTTTCATTTTAAAGACAGGGTCTTGCCTGCTGCATCATAGTTTAGAATCTACTATTATGTTATGTATACAATAGCTAGATGATCTAACAAGCCAAGACCTTATCAATAACTACAGTACAAAGAAACATTTTCAGAGACCAGCATATTCCCGGTATATTTCCGTGTGGCACACTGTGCCAAATGCTGTTCCATGTTGTCACTTCAGATTTCATTAACTGCAGGGAGTGGTGGCAATCATTGAAATTAACTTATTAATGCACACTTTCCCTTGCAGATTATCTGAGTTTGGTTAACTTCTTAGAGAGGGTGCTGCTCACATTTTTGTCTGCACAGTGCTGATCTGTGAACTATCTATTACCTATCTGCTGGGACAGAAATTGAGAGGAAGCAAGCAGAAACTTTTAGAGCAATTTAATGGAAATTGCTCCATGGAATCCAAGCGTGTAATCAATGTTAACAGGTGTGGCTTTTGGTTTAAATTTTGTATACAAGAATGTCCTGATGACAATGACAGGACACCATTTTGCAGTAGTTGCTCTAATTAAGAGCGCACTCTATTTCCTTCATCAAGAAAGTCTTGCATGAAGAAAATGTGTCAGCTGGACTAAACAGTGTGCTTAGTGAGGTAAGAAATATTGTGAATGATGTAGAGGCTAATGTGTTAAATTCAAAGTGATTTTCTTTATTGTTTTATAATATAAAGGCTGAGCACAAACAACCCTTAATGCATACTGAGATGTGATTGTTACTGAGGGGAAAATTCTGTTGAGAATGTTTAAACTGTAAAATGAACTTTTGGTATTTCTGCAAGATAAAAAACCAGTTTCCCAACTTTTAAAAGATATAAATCCAGATTTTGTTATTGTCTGATATCTTCACATTTTTAATAAAATTAATACTCCATGCAAGGAAGGGAAGCAACATTGTCTTTTAATGACAGAAAGATACAAAAGGGCAAAAATAGAAGTTAGAAACTTGGAATGACACTATTTCTATAAATTGTTATGATATTAAAGTAACACTACCAATGAAGTAGGTGATAAACAGATATTTCACGCCTGTGGAAAGTTATCACAAGACAATTTATGAATGTGATAGTGCATTTTGAATTTGATTTTTCCACATACAGTATAAGAAAGTTTTGGATCTAGAATCTATTTCTTCTTCATTTTTTTTTCTTTAATTAGAGACAGGGTCTCGCTCTGTCACCCAGGCTGGAGTGTGGTGGTGCACTCAGGGCTCACTGCAGCCTCCAACTCATGGGTTCAAGTGATCTTTTCAACTCAGCCTCCTGAGTAGCTGGGACCACAGGCACACGTCACCATGCCTAGCTAATTTTTTGTATGTTTTGTAGAGATGAGGTTTTGCCACATTGCCATTGCTGGTCTCAAACTCCTGGGCTCAAGCAGTTCATCAGCCTCAGCCTCCCAAAGTGCTGGGATTATAGGCATCAGCCACCTCACCAAACCTAGAATCTATGTCTTTCATGGAAGTTTAGCAAAAAAAATATTAAATACAAAACAATTGTTAAAACTGATCACTAATGAAGGATTGAAGATAAATTGTCTTGGATAATTGTTAATGAATATCCTGAGCTTGCTAAAATTACTATTTAACATCTCTTTTCTATTTCTTTCAATGTACCTCTGTGACACTCTTCTCAGTTATGAATGTTAGTAAAATGGTTTTACTAACCAGTTTTATAGAGAAGCAGTTTGGAATTATCCTCTGTAAGTAATGCTGTCACCAATCCAACCTATATTAGCTAAATTAACAAGAAAGAAGTAAGCTCATTTTTCACATTAAATATTTTAATATTTAGGCCAGGTGCAGTGGCTCATGCCTGTAATCCCAGCGCTTTGGGAGGCTGAGGCGGGCAGATCACTTGAGGTCAGGAGTTTGAGACCAGTCTGGCCGACATAGTGAAACCCTGTCTCTACTAAGAAATACAAAAATTAGCCCAGCATGGTGGTGCCTGCCTGCAGTTCCAGCTACTTGGGAGGCTGAAGCAGGAGGATCGCTTGAACCCGGGAGGCAGAGGCTGTAGTGAGCTGAGAGCACACCACTGCACCCCAGACTGGGCAACAGAGCATTTCAAAAAAAAAAGGGGGGGCCAGGGGCGGTGGCTCACACCTCAGCACTTTGGGAGGCCAAGGCGGGTGGATCACGAGGTCAGGAGATCGAGACCATACTGGCCAACATGGTGAAACCTCATCTCTACTAAAAATACAAAAATTAGCTGAGTGTGGTGGTGTGTGCCTGTAGTCCCAGTTACTCGGGAGGCTGAGGAAGGAGAATCACTTGAACCCGGGAGGCAGAGACTGCAGTGAGCCGAGATCGCACCACTGCACTCCAGTCTAGCGACAGAGTGAGACTGTCTAAACACGTGCACACACACACACACACACACACACGTTTTAATACTGATATGCATACAGGTGCTTGCTGAAAATGTTTGTTCATTTGCGTATAGATGTATAACATGAGAAATGATTATTTTCTTTATAACTTTTTGGTTATGATTGCAGAACAAAAATTATAATTGAATAGCGATTTTCCATATTAAATGGCTGCATGCATACTTCCAATCAACAATGTGCACAATTTTTATAATTTTCTTTTTCTCATACTATGTTTCTTCTAGCTATGTTATTAAACTATAATTTTTCTGCTGCCTCTAATAATAAAAAATAGGATTTTTATTTTGTAGGCCACTTTAAATTTTATCTCATACTTTATTTTTATTGAATTTCTAAAAGTATTTGTAACAAATTGAAAACAAACCAAGCAAACAAACAAAACGCTTGTTCTACACCACAGTTGTTTGAGAAGCACTGACTTAGTGGGCACTCTATGTGTTGTTTGAAATTTAATGAAACATACCCTATTTGTTAGCTGATTGACCAAAAGCTTTGTTTTTCATTTTTGAACCAAGTCCAGAGGCTTCCAGAGTAAATAAATACTATTTATTTGAAAAGTGACAATTAAAATATAAATATATATATATTTAGACCAGAATCTCACTCCAGCAGCTAGGCTGGAGTACAATAGTACAATCACAGCTCACTGCAGGCTTGACCTCCCAGGCTTAGGTGATCCTCCCACCTCAGCCACCAGAGTAGCTGGGATTATAGGTGTGAGCCACCACACCTGGCTAATTTTTTGTATTTTTAGTAGAGACAGAGTTTCGCTATGTTGCACAGCCTGGTCTGGAACTCCTGGACTCAAGCAATCTGACTGCATTGACCTTCCAAAGTGCTGGGATTATAGGCATGAGCCACTGTGCTTGGCCCCAAAAATACTTTCGTAGTTAATGAGTCATTACTTAGAAACTATAGAAGAGTGATTCCTCAAACTTGAGATTTAGAAATATTTCTTCTGTGAGTATAGATCACTTCTGCTTGTTTCTGATCTTCGTATGAATGGAACTGCACAGTTTTTTTTGGAGGATCCAGCTTCTTTCACTGAGCATTGCGGTTGTGAGGTTCACCCAGTTGTGTGCACAGCAGTAGTTTATTCTTTTTCATTACTGTTTAGTATTCCATCATGTGAATATACTGTCATTTATTTATCCACTCTACTATTGACGAATATCTGGGTTATTTCTTTTGTAGGGGTTATTAAAAATAGTGCTACCATAAGCATTCTTGTATATATTTTTTGGTTGACATAGCATTCATTTCTTATGGGTGTATTCCCAGGAGTGGGATCCCTGGGTCATTGGATACTTCTGTATCTATTAAACTTCTATTTAATAGATACTGCCAAGGAGTTTTTCAAAACAATGTACCAATTTCCAGTTTTAACAGCAATATATGTGAGAGTCTAGGTGCTCCACTGCCTCTCAAATATTTGGTATTGACAGTCTTTCTCATATTAGCCATGCTGGTAGGGGTGTAATGGTATCTCACTGTGGTTTTATCTGCAAATTCCTGGTTATAATCTACAACCAAAATGTTCAGTGAGCTGTTCATGACTGGTTTGTAGTATGCAAAGCACTGAAATTAAAAGTAAGCATTGTTAAGTTTTTACAGCAATTTGGCTAATAAGTTTTAGGTCTGTTGACTCGTAAGAATTAGGACTTGCGTTCTTTATTTTAATTTTTATATTTTATATATTTTATATTTATATATTTAATTTTATATTTTAATTTTTATAGGCATTATTGGTTTAATTTGTCAACACATTCTTTTTTTTTGTACTTTATGAAAGTATCAGTTTGAGATTGATAGGAAACCAAAAAAGAAAAAGAAATAGTCCCTTATCACAGATAGTTTCAGAAGCACTGAGATAGACCAAGCCACCAGGCAGTAATGCAGATCCAAGGAGAAGGAATGGGCCTAGGCCAGGAAGCGAGGTGGAGAAGACAAGCAGACTTTAAAAAGGAACTTGTTCACCCTCCAGGTGCGGTAGTTGTTTCAGGGAAGTGGAGAGAAGGGAAGAGTGCCATTTGTTGGCCGTGAGGTCCCTTGTCCCTCGTGTGTAAGTACTGGGCAGGGAAAAGGGGCTTACAATGACAGGCCCCAGAAAATCCCAACTAATATCAGAGGGTCTTGCTCGATGCTTTGAAGATTCGGCTCATGTTCTGATTTCATGCTTAGCACCACTGTCTGGTGCTGACTTAACTTCCCATGGGGCTCTGCTAACTGCACAGCTACAACAGAATGCTACAGACTGCTTAGCTTATGAACAAGAGAATTTATTCCTCATAGTTCTGGAAGCTGGAAGTCCAAGATCAAGGCATTGGCAGATTTGGTGCCTGGTGAGGGCTCATTTCCTGGTTCACAGGTGGCACCTTCTGGCGCTGTCCTCATGGGTGGAAGAGACAATCAAGCCCAACTGGGCTTCTCTTACTTGGGCATTTATCATATTCATGAGGGCTCTGCCTTCATGACCTAATCATGACCTAAACACCTCCCAAAAGCTGCACCTCTTGATATCATCACATTGGGGATTAGGTCTCAACATACGAATTTTGGAGGGAGACAAATACACCATAGTAAATACTGAACACTTGGATGCCTAGGATAGTCATTTCTCTTTGTAAATTGATGCACTGGCACTTTTACTTCATGCATTCTGGGCCTGCTAGGATCATTAATCTGCTTCTCTGGTTGTTACTGATCAGGGTTTTGAGCCTGCACGATTGAGATCCACTCTCCAGGCTATGGTGAAGGCACCAGCATGGTAGCTGTCATCCTCTTGGGAGGCCACTTCCCTTTTTCCCTGGTGGCAATACCCTGACTTTGCCCTGTGTTACGGGAACATTGTGTATTTTAAATTCTCACAGTTTCAATGAGCTAATGGCTGTGTTAATACAAAACCAAGCCCTTTAAAAAATTTACCTATATGTTTAAATAAGTTCAGTTATTTCAACTGCGTGAAAGGGGAGGACCCTAGATCTACTAGACCTTCAGATAGAGTTTGTCCAATATCTTGGTACCTTAGTTATTCACCAGAGGTAGAGGTTGCCCTGCTCCCAACTATTGGAGAATTACTGCCTAAAAATCATCCCTTTTCCCCTCGAATATAGAGGATTGTCAATGCCCACATGAAGCCAACATATTGGTTTTATGTAATGCTTGGGTGACTCAATATCCTCAAATGCAGGTGAAGTTGTATTGGAGAAAAATTCCTCCTAGGACCCAAATGGAAGCCTCCTAGTGCGGAGACTTAGGGACTCAGCTAAATGTTGAGATTACAGGCATGAGCCACCATGCCAAACCAGAAGCCTATAAATTTCTAATGGGAATTCAAAAGAGGTGTCTTAGTCAGCTTGGAGTGCTGTAACAAAGTACCACAGACTGGGTGGCTTGCCAACAACAGAAATTGATTTCTCACATTTCTGGCAGCCAGAAATGCAAGATCAGGGGGCCAGCATGGCTGGGTGCCGGTGAAGGCCCTCTTCTGGATTGCAGATTGCCATCTTACAGTTGTGTCCTCGCAGGGCAGAAAGAGATCCAGTTAGCTCTTTGGCCTCTTCTTATAAGGGCATTAATCCCATTCCTGAGGGCTCTCCCTTCATGACCCAGTTACCGCTTAAATCTCCCACCTCCAAATACCATCACATCAAGAATAGAATGTCAACATATGAATATTGGGGAGACACAAATATTTAGTTTATTGCAAGAAGATAAGCATAGATTCAGATTGTACTTAAAATTAGAAATATTTTCAAATTTAAGAGAACCTCAGAAAAATGTTGGCCAAGAGAAAATAATGAATTATCAAAGTCACACAAGTACTTGTTGACAGATTGAGAAGTCAAATTCTAAATTTTGTTTGAATTTCCTAAATTAGGAATAGATATGCTTGTTATTACTAATAGATAAATTATTAAATTGACGCAACCAGATTTTAAAGTGGAAGTGAGAAGAGTAACCCTCAGCATCCTGCCAAGTTATGGCCAGAGTATCCTAGGAAAACATTGTGGTAATAAGATTTCAGTTGAGGTGGCGGGGTGCGTTGGCTCACGCCTGTAATCCCAGCACTTTGGGAGGCCAAGGAGGGTGGATCACAAGGTCAGGAGATAGAGACAATTCTGGCTAACATGGTGAGACCCCGTCTCTACTAAAAATACAAAAAATTAGCCAGGCATGGTGGCATGTGCCCATAGTCCCAGCTACTCGGGAGGCTGAGACAGGAGAATGGCTTGAACCCGGGAGGCGGAGGTTGCAGTGAGCCAAGGTGGTGCCACTGCACTCCAGCCTGGGTGACAGAGCAAGACTCTGTCAAAAAAGAAAGAAAGAAGGGAAGAAAGAGAGAGAGAGAGAGAGAGAAAGGAAGAAAGGAAGGAAGGAAGGAAGGAAGGAAGGAAGGAAGGAAGGAAGGAAGGAAGAGAAAGGAAGGAAGGAAGGAAGAAAGAAAGAAAGAAGTATATTTGTTTCTTAAAAATATCTTGAAGACACTGAAGACTGTAAAAGTAGAGTGCTATCCTTTTATATGTACATACTCACATATATTTATATATAATGGTTCTCTTAAGAAGAAATATCAGGCTGGGCGCCATGGCTCATGCCTGTAATCCCAGCACTTTGGGAAGCCGAGGCCAAGGTGGGAGCATTGCTAGAGCCCAGGAGTTCAAGACCAGCCTGGGCAACATAGGGATTCCCTGTCTCTAAAATAATAACAATAATAAAAATAAAGAAAAAAAAAGAGACTGTCATTCACCCTGTTGTTTTTCTTCTTTTTGGCAGACATTTCTTTCTTACCACTAGCTAGTTAGCTAGCTAGGGTATTTCTGCTGTGGTTTGTTAAAAGATCCCATAGCTCCAAAGGGTTAAGGTATTTCCCTGTCGGCCTACTGGACTCAGTGAGGGTAGAGGATAAGGGGAATGTGGCCAAGGTCACGGATGTTTGACACTGCCACCTCTGATCACCCTTGCCACTCCTGGTTCTTTTTCAGGTGACTATTTGTTGTTTACCCAAAGAAATCAGGAGACAGGGTAGGTCTGTGCAAATTATCATGACACTTGAGGACGAACTCAGCCCCTGTGTAACTTAGCACCATGCCGGAGAGACTAATTTGGCTGTCGGGAGCCTAGAGTTCAATAGGAACCTTTTCCCTTAGTTTTGCTTTTTTATATTCTTTTGGCATGCATCAATTTCAGCTTGTTAAGCACCTGCACTTTGTGCCCTGTTTTTTTGTACTTTGTAATTTTTATGACAGTTATAATTGAGCTTCATAAATTCTACTCCCTCAATCTCGTGGACTCCTGCACATTATCGCTCTGTTTAAGGTTGGATTGCTAGGAGCTTCTTCCACATAAATTTTTTACATTAGGAGTTGTTTGAAATTTCTCTGGAAACCATGCACTGAGTCAGAATGAAAGCATTTGAGAACATCTCCCTAAATTGGCTATGGTAAGAGAGCTAATACATCCAAAGGGGCATGCTTGAAGAACAAAGTTGATTACTGCTCAGCTAAGTGTAGGAATTTGTTCTGTTGAGTGGACTATGCAGGCTGAGGACAAATACTGAATTGCTTGGAGATTTTTAGAAGCTGTATGTGTTGGAGCAGAAACGGAGAATTGAGCAACATTCAAAATAGAGAACGGAGACCTGCATGGGAGGACACAGAAAGGAGAGACCAGAGAGAGTACAGAATGAATGTTGGAGTAGGAGTAGGAGTAAGCCTAGCTGGAGGAGCTGGGAGGTTACCTTCTCTGTAGCCTCCCCATAAACCCATAAAATCTATAGGTAAATTTGTAAACAAAATAACCTTTTCTTTTCAGAGCAGTTTTAGGCTTAAAGAAAAACTGTGAACACAGCACAGAGAGTTTCCATACACATCCTGTTTCCCCTATTAGCAACGTCTTACAATTAGCCACAGTTAATGAACCAATATTAATACATCGTCTTCAACCAAAGTCCATAGATTTCATTTAATGAATCTATGATTCATTATCATAGAAATCATTTCATAGAAATTATTTAGATTTCTTAGGGATGTGTGTGTGTGTGTGTGTGTGTATGTGTGTGTGTCCTTTCTCTGTTTCAGAATCCAATCCAGGGTACCACTTTACATTTATTTATCTGGAGATGGAGTCTCATTCTGTTGCCCAGGCTGGAGTGCAATGACACGATCTTGGCTCACTGCAACCTCCGCCTCCCAGGTTCAAGTGATTCTTGTGCCTCAGCCTCCCGAGTAGCTGGGATTACAGGTGCATGCCACCACACCTAGCTAATTTTTGTATTTTTAAGTAGAGACGGGGTTTCACCATGTTGGCCAGGCTGGTCTCGATCTCCTGCCTCAAGTTGTCTGCCTGCCTTGGCCTCCCAAAGTGCAGGGATTATAGGCCTGAGTCACCACGCCCAGCCCAGGATGCCACTTTATGTTTAGTTGTCAGGTGTCTTTGGGATCCTTTTGGCTATGACTTCCCTTCTTTTTGATGACCTTGACAGTTTTAGGAGTACCGATCAGGTATCTTGTGGAATGTCCCTCAGGTGGGATTTGTCTGATGTTTTTGCATGATTAGACTGGAGTTATGGGTTTGGGTGAGGAAAATTACAAAGGTAAAGTGACATTCTCATCACATTATATGAAAGGTATATATGTCAGCATGACTCATTACTGTTGAAGTTGACCCTGATTCCTTGTTTGACAGGTTTCTCCACTGTAAAGTGATTCTTAGACCCCCTTTCCATACTGCCCTCTTTGAGAGAAAGTCACAACGTGCAGTCCACACTTAGGAATGGGGAGCTAGGTTCCACCTACTTGAGAGCGGAGTACCTGTATAAATTATTCTGATTCTACACAGGAGATTTATTTATCCTCCCAAATTTTTCTATTTATTCAATCATTTATTTATGTCAGTATAAACTCAGATATTTATTTCATACTTTGGGTTATAATCCAATATTACCTTATTGATCAGATTTCTCCAGCTTTGGCTCTTGGGCACTCTTTCATTTGGCTCCTGTGTCCATTGGACTGTGAACACTCCTTAATTGTGTGTGTGTGTTTAACACTTTCTTAGTCTCTGGCACTACAAGATGCTCCAGGACCAATTTGTATATTTCCTGCCCTTGTCCTGGAATCAGCCATTTTTCCAAGGAGCCCTGAGTTCTTTGCTGGAGAATGATAATAGAAACCACAATCTGGTTACTAGGTGTGCTCATTGCTACTACGGTGTCATTACTTCTAGGCCCTTTCAGATGACAGATAAAGGATATATGTATATTAGCCTGTATATACACACATATATAAATATTCCTATGTATAACCATCTGCTATAATTTGAATGTTTGTCCCCTCCAAAACTCACATTGAAATTTAATTGCCATTGTAACAGTATTAAGAGGTGAGACCTTTAAGAGGTGATTAGGCCACGAGGGCTCCACCGTCATGGGTGGGATTGGTACCATTATAAAAGGGTGAATTCTACCCTCTCTTGCCCTTATTCTTTGCCCTCTCACCTTCCTCCATGTGATGATGCAGCAAGAAGGCCATTGCCAGATGCCAGCACCTTGATATTGGACTTCCTAGCCTCCAGAACTGTGAGTCAATAAATGTCTGTGCATTATAAGTTTTCCAGCCTCAGGTATTCTGTTATAGCAGCACGAAACAAACTAAAACAAAGACAACATCTATATCTATATTAAGCTAAACATAGTTTATAGTTGATCTCTTGAACTCTGAACTATTAGCACATGGATGACTATAGCCTCCTCCACTTGATTACCTGTAAATTCCCACTGTAACCATGAGAAATTATCCATTTCCTAAATTGTTTAATTTTAGTTTACATGTATAGTGTATTGTTAACCTGTACCTATGGGAAAATAACTTTTTCAACTATAGTGCTTGTGCACACTTTGCCCTTATGTTTCCTTTGCCCTTAGTGTTACAGACTCTGCTCACACCCAGAGTTACTTGTGTCAGCACTTTTCTCCCCCACCCCCTGCAGTGGAATTGTTTCACACTTTTGTAATATAGTTAGGTGGTTTTGTTGCAATCTGCATTCCATCTGAGGATCACCCATCCTCTTAAATGATTCTTTAAAAATTTGCATGCAGAAGGTTTACTCTTTGTGCTGTAAAGTTCTATGAGTTTTGACAAATGCATATTGTCATGTATCTACCATAACAGTATTATACAGAATAATTTCACTGCCCTAGGAAACCCTGTGCTTCATTTCTTCAACCCTCTACTCCCAACTCTTAGAAACCACTGCTCTTTTTTTCATAGCTATAGCTTTGCCTTTCAAGTTACCCATCTGGCCAGAAGGTACAAGGAGAGATGTGTCAAAATGCTAAATGTGGCCTCAAGATGGATAGAGAGAGACACGATAAGTGCCATTGGAAGCTCTAGGATAGATGGATCACTGCTGTAGTAATCGTGTTTGTGTGCAAAACCAGAGTTGAAACCACTTATTCTTGGATACTCATTTTATTCCACATTGATTCAAAAAAATTTTGTATTAAATACCTACTATGTGCTAGGTGCTAAGAAGACAATGAAGAAACAACCAGGGTTCTTGTTATTTTAGAACCAACACTTTAATTTATAAGCGGTGAGAAGAAGATTAAGAAAAGTATTTTGTTTTTTCACCTAATTAAAAATATACCCAACATTTCTCTAAGCTTTATGACTTATTTTATGCTTAGGACCATGAGAGAAGTTAAGAAATGTCTTATAAAGATAATTATATATGAACAAGAACTCAAGATTGGCATCTGTATTTAAAAAGCACTGACCTAGATACATCAGCCACTGTAAGGTTCAGCCCTGCCTTTGAAGCATCCTGACAGTTAGCCTTGGCCTACCTCTCCTGCCAGGCTATCCTGTATCCCCTTCCCATCTCCTGCTCTAATGACAACTCATCTGCCCCAAAGTCAAGCCACTACTGGGTAGAACACTTGTACAGTTCCAGAGCAATCCATGTCAGCTCTAGATCCCTCCCAACAAGAGGAAAAACTCCCCTGAGATCAGTATCTCAACCTCAGAGTGCTCCTTACATCTTAGAGTCACCCTTGTGCTGTTTTTCCAGTGCTGCTTGAAGGGATACCTGGGAAGAGGAACAGAGAGAAACTCAGCCTACTTCAGGGGAAACAAAGATTTTTGCCAGGGGTCAGCTGAGGGCCATTAACCCAAGCTGGCTTTCCAGTTCTTTATCTGCAAATTTCCATACCCCATTCTCCCTCTTGACCTCCTGACAGCAGAGTGTAGGTTGTGGGCCTGGCTGGGTAGCTAGAGTTTCACCACAAAGAGAAACTGTTTCACATTTCTTCACTGTGAGCATTCCATTGCCTGGAGCAAGAGGGCTCTCTCTTCAGCATTGTTTGTTCATGGATAAAGACCCCAGTGTGCAGTCCAGTCCACAGGGTCCAGTTTTTGAAAACTCTGCAATTACCCGTCCTTGCGGGGATTTGGCTGAGCTCCACAAAGTACAGCCCAGGTGGGACTAAATAATGGGTACTTTGTTCAATCATTTGCTGAACATTTCCTTAGAGGAAGAGGTAAGGCTGGTAAATGTTACAATGAAGCAGACAGACACCTCCCCTTCCTCTGCCCCTTCCCCACCTCCCCCAGCAGAGTCTCTCTTCAAGGCTCATAAGACATGCATCTGGGCCGGGCGCGGTGGCTCACGCCTGTAATCCCAGCACTTTGGGAGGCCAAGGTGGGTGGATCACCTGAGGTCAGGAGTTCGAAACCAGCCTGGCCAAGATGGTGAAACCCTGTCTCTACTAAAAATACAAAAATTAGCGGTAGGTGGTGGCGGGTGCCTGTAAACCCAGCTACTTGGGAGGCTTAGGCAGGAGGATTGCTAGAACCCAGCGGGTGGAGGTTGCAGTGAGCCGAGATGGTGCCACTGTGCTCCATCTTGGGCGACAAGAGCAAAACTCTGTTTCAAAAAAAACATGCATCCAAGTGTTGTTTCTCAAGTTGCTCCTTTCAGGTTGTTCTTTCCAGTGGAGCGGCAGTGGAGCCTAGAGGAGAAGAGCACGGATTCTGAAGTTTGGCTCTGCCTTCTAACAGCAGTGTGACCTTGACAAATTGTCACCCTTTTGTGCCTCAGTTTCATCACCTATAAAATACGGACAGTTCTAGCATCCTGTTGTAAGATTTGAGGAAGTGTTAAATAAAGTTAGTCACCTGAAGGCTTTAGAACACAATTACTACACGTAGTTACTGGTACCTAGTAAGCACTAAAAAATGTTTATGGTTATTATTATTTAGAATTTACTATGTAACAGGCTAAGTGCTTTCCGTTCATTATGGAATTCAGTGATGACACAACTTTGTGATGTAGAGACCATTATTACCACTAATTTACAGATGGACAAAGAGAGGCTTTGAGAGATTAAGCAACTTGCCCAAGGGCACAGGAAGTGGCAGAACCAGGCGGGTGATTTTAAAATCCCTGCCCTCAACTATTTTACACAAGTAGATATCCTTGTTTTGTGGAAACTAAAACTCTTTGATGCGGGCATTTCTATTAGAAAGTGTCATTGTGAAGCTCTCACACAACCCCAACACAACTGTCATCTAAGTTAAATACAATTTTAAGACATCACTGATGTTTTGAAGCATTCTGATCTCGGTGAGGTTCAAATGTGAAAAATAAATATGTATGCACAGTTGATAAAATTGGTAAAATAGGATAGTGTTACATAACTTTTCCAGAGTACATTCTGTGAGTCTGGTGTGGAAGTTCTTTACACATTTTAATGTATTTAATCATCATAACACACTTAGGAGGTAAGAACTGTTATTATCTTTATCTTCTATATGAGGAAACAGAGGCAAATGGAACAGAGGCAAAAGTTCAATGACTTGCTTAGGTCACAGAGCCAGCAGCAGCTTCAGAATCTGATCCTAACCTGTCTGGTTCCAAAGCCCATGCTCTTTGCCACCATAAATTTATGGTTTGGCGTCATAGACTTCAAGCATACAGAGATGCAGAGATCCTTGCAGGTGGAGAGAACGACATGAACAAAGTACTAGAAGCCAGAAGAGGATTCATCCCAAAACAAGTGTCTCAGCTTGACAAGGTGATAACAGGAGAAAAATGAAAGAAAGGTAGAGATCCAAATGGCAAGTCAAGGACTCTGGGTGGATCTCAGACTTGTAAAGCCTCTGGAATTTGGTTTACGTGTGTGTGTGTGTGTGCATGTGTGTGTGACTGTGCAATACATGTATGCACAGCAACATCAGTAACTAAAGCAATATTCTTACAGGGGACTTGGTGCATTTCTTAGAGATATAGCTAAGACAATACTATGAATATTTATATTGGTGAATTTAATTCAACAAAGATGCCTGTTTGACACCCAGTGTATTATTTTGAGTATTATTCTCACAGGGAGAAAAGGGGCAAACAATCTTAAATGTTTATTAAATTTTCAGCTATCTTTGTGTGGAGATATTGTAGGCATGACTTTCTATTTTACTTTTTTTGTCTTTTCCAAACCCAACATGTATTATTTTCACAATCATAAAAGTGAGGCTGTGCTGAATATTCAACCTTTATCTAGGCAATTACATATTCTATCTGGTTTGCAACATTTTATAAGGATCTTCAATTACATCATCATAAGTGACTTACATCTATTGATACAGCATCTTTCTTATGAGAAGTTTAGACATCATCTATTTAAACCGCATAAGAATCCTTGGAGAACATATTTTTGCTTAGCACTAAGAGCTACATAGAACAGAAGATGGAAAGGCTGGCAGATTTTTATTCTATTTGATAGACTTAAAAATGTGGCTCTGGGGATCAGCAGTGAATCATCCACGGCTAAGTAGAAAGTACAAAAACTGGGATGAGGCCCAAGAAGCACCAACTTCTGGTTCGATAAGCAGATGTCTAGATATGGTGTGCAGAATGTCCACATCAGTGTAAAGTGATTACTCAGAGAGAGCCAATCAACACACACTGACCCCATGTGCAGTATAATGCGTGAAATTTCACAGGGAAATGGTTGAAACAAATGCAAATAGAAGGAGTGGTTCAAAAATATTTTTCTGGCTTCTAGTGCATGACTACATTTATTTGTTGAAAAAGATATCAATTTATTTGGGGTTAGGACAGTGTAATCAAAGATCCTCATTGTATCTAGGTTGAAATGTATTAATAAATAAGTATCTCCAACAAAGACATTTGTATTAATATTTTAAAATTCCTTACAATCTTGCCATTTTAAAAATAGATGAAACTAGATTTCCATTTATTATATAGCAAGAAAACTAAGAATTATTCATTGAATTCTTGACAATACTATTTTTTGCTTGATGATAATTATATTTGTTGTTACTCTCCAAATCCCTAGGAAATCTTTGTTTTACGAAGTTAAATAATTTATATTTGAATTTACCATGGAAAACGAGAGTATAATTGGGTAAAAATAATTCCCACATATTGTTTAATTTGAGATAATAATATTCAAACAGATTCGTCTGGTTCTGAACAGGTCTCCAATAAGCATTAACATTGTGATTTTCCTTATTTTGTAAAACTTAGAAGTGAGTCACTGCATTTCTACAATATGAAATGTATGGTGTGATCATAGTGTATACAGATTTTTGTGGAGGCCTAGTTCTGTGCCTAACCTGAAATAATGCACATTTTTGGAGCACATAAGCATATTCTTACTAATAACCTTGTAAAGTCCTGACAACCAGGCATTGTGGAGAATTGCCAAGTGCAAATTTGAATCATGTGTCCTTTTTTTTTTTGAAAAGGAGTCTCACTCTTTCGCCCAGGCCGGAGTGCAGTGGCGCTATCTTGGCTCACTGCAAGCTCCGCCTCCCGGGTTCACGCCATTCTCCTGCCTCAGCCTCCCGAGTAGCTGGGACTACAGGCGCCTGCAACCACGCCCGGCTAATTTTTTTTTTGTACTTTTAGTAGAGACGGGGTTTCACCGTGTTAGCCAGGATGGTCTCGATCTCCTGACCTCATGATCCGCCCGCCTCGGCCTCCCAAAGTGCTGGGATTACAGGCGTGAGCCACCGCGCCTGGCTGAATCATGTGTCCTTTTTTGACTCAAATAGAGTACTTTCAGTAGGTCAGCATTTCCCCTTCATATTCAATGGCATTCTCTCCTTTAGTGTGACCTTGGTCCAAAAGGCCTTTCATATCAAATTCTACCAATTTTATGGTATAGTTGCAGATACTGGAACCAGGAACTACTACACCTCCAGAGGCACCAAAAGTCTCCTGGGTAACATTTGAATAGTACATTTTTAAGGAGCGTGATTTTTTGTTTGTTTGTTTGTTTTGAGATGGAGTCTTGCTCTGTCACCCAGGCTGGAGTGCAGTGGCGTGATCTTGGCTCACTGCAACCTCCGCCCCTTGGGTTCAAGTGATTCTCCTGGCTCAGCCTCCTGAGTAGCTGGGATTACAGGTGCCCGGCACCACACCTGGCTAGTTTTTGTATTTTTAGTAGAGATGGGGTTTTGCCATATTGCCTAGGCTGGTCTCAAACTCCTGACCTCAGGTGATCCACCCACCTCAGCCTCCCAAAGTGCTGGGATTACAGGCATGAGCCACTGCACCTGGCCTACGGAGCATGCATTCTGAGAATAGGATATGAGTGAAACAAGCACCAGCACCTGGTGGGCATTTTGCCATACTCAGCATACCTACCCTGTAATAACTTTCACTGATCCATAGGCAGAATGACAACACTGCTAATCAGGCCTGATAGAAGGATGGTGGGGCTGAACAATGATCCTAATTATGCTCTATCATTAAAGTGGGGGAGTACAATATCTGGCATAGCCCCTTTCTATTCTTATCACTTACCCAAATATGACATGTTTTGCATATTAGCTTTAGATTGATGAGGGAATGCACCCCTTCTTGCATTAGAACCATTCATTCATAATATGAGTCCACATTCCACACACTGAGGCTCTCTTATGACTAGAGTTTCACATTGTTGCTGAAAGTTGGTGACTTAAGAGTTTTGAGTCTCGAGAATGGGTGTGACCTATACTAAAAATCTCTGACCTTTAATATGAGACTTTCTCTGAGACATAAAGCTTATTTCCCTGTGAAATGAAATGGCTTCTAACTTTTCAGAGTTGACAAGCAGAAATAACAAGAACAATCTGTCGTGGGAGCTGGAGACACCTTCACTCTGGAGGTCATGCAAGTAATCTTATTACCAGCACATCACCACGATTTCAGATGCACTTCAAACACAAGACGCCTGCTACCTCAGAAACTGGCAGCAAAGGCCAATTTTTGATGGCAGAGTACCCAATGTACTATAATCTTAATCTATTCAAGTAATCTTTTTTTTTATTTTTTGAGATGGAGTTTTGCTCTTGTTGCCCAGGCTGGAGTGCAATGGTGTGATCTCAGCTCACTGCAACTTCTGCCTCCAGGGTTCAAGCGATTCTCCTGCCTCAGCCTCCCAAGTAGCTGGGATTATAGGCACCCACCACCATATTCAAGTAATCTTGACCATTGTAACCAACCCCTCCCTACTTCCTTTGAACTATGCTATGCTAGGGCTGTGGGAAAATATTCTTTCTTTACATAATTAGCTTAGTCTTCTCTGACTTTATATCAAGACGATTCTCTCTTCTATTCCCAGGTATCAGCTCTGATATGGATTCTTGGCTTTTACTTTCCCGTAGACCACTCTCCTGTTTTAGACACTAAAGGTTGCTTATTGGGTATGTTCATTGAACATCCTGATTCTGTGACCATTGCAACAAAATGTCATTCGGTAATGAATGCATTTATTAATTCCCAGGCAATACCCTTACCTCCCCACAATAAAAACTTTTTTCTTTTTTCTTTTCTTTTTTTTTTTTGAGACAGGGTCTCTCTGTGTCATCCAGGCTGGAGTGCAGTGGTGCAATCATGGCTCACTGCAGTCTCAACCTCCTGGGCTCAAGCCATCCCCTTGCCTTAGCCTCCCGAGTTGCTGCGACGACTACAGGCATATGCCACCATGCTTGTTGTCCATGTTTACTGGAAGGTTAGGAAAACAACTCTTCCATGTTTACTGCCAGGTTAGGAAGATGGCAGCGGGTCATAAGTCCATCCAGGATAAGCCATGCTTGCCCGGATGCAGAACAGCACACGGTGCCATTAGTGGATATTTTAACTGCATGGCACTGTTTGCTTTCTAGCAGAGTCTTGTTTCTCACGGGGCACTGCTTTACTGGATGAACTGCTCCAATGTGAGTTTTGGTATGGGCTTTTCAGAATATGGACATGGTCACTGCATTTTGGGTCATGAGTCATGAGGTATGTATCTTCCTCAATTCAGCCTTACCTCCAACATAGCATTGGAGAAGGCTAACATCTGGCTCACAGTGTGAAAAAAGGAAAATCGTGATTGACTATGTGACCTTGAAATGTCATTGGGTAATTACTGCATTTATTAATTCAACAAGTATTTATTGAGCACCTTCATGTGCCAGTCACTAAGCCAGGCATCAGTGATACAATGATGAGCAAAAACCTACATCTCTGACCTCAAAGAGCTTGCTGGCTGTGAGGTTGGCCATTAATCAAATAACTATACAAATAAGTGGAAACATTTAACTGTGGTAAATGCTAAGGGCCTTCTCTGGTTAAGTGATGATTAAGATGAATCCTGAAGAAAGGATGGAATTTGGCCAGGTGAAGAGAAGGGTAACAGACAGTGGCAACTGCCATTGTTCAAAGGCCCTGTAGTAGGAGAATGCCAGCTATGACCTGAATGTGGTTGGTGGGGACCATGGTTCAAAATGACACTGGAGAGGTGGATAGGGGCCAAGTCATGCAGGACCTTTTAGCCATGCTAAGAATTGGTATGTATCTGCAAAGCAATGGGAAATCATCAAAGTCTACTGGGGGATGGGGAGGGTGGTTAAGTGATCAGATCTGTATTTTTAATCAGATCACTCTGCTGGGAGTGTAGAGTAGAGGTAGGTGAGGGAGAAGATATAAGTATCAGACCAGTCAGACCAGATCATTACAGTGAACCAGGTTAGAAATGAAGGTAGCTTGGACCATGGAGAAGGGTTCAGAGAGAAGAGGGTGGATGCCAGGCATATTTAGGACTCAGGGATGGTTTGAATATAAGAAATGGGCAAATTGAGTTTTCAAGGAGGAATGAAGAAAGACTATTTGGAGAGATCAAACTTATCTCTATGAATATTTTGTGTTCATCTTTTCAGGTCTCTTTGACATTAGAATTTTTGGTAGACTGTTTTTGTCTTGAAAGCTTACAGGACGAATTTCCTAGGGAGAATTTGACTAGAGTCAGGTGCAGTTGCTGATCATCGTGTTGAGGACACCAGCGCTTTGGTGAGGGTGGTTGACAGGGAAGGATAAATATATAGGTTAAACATAAACAGTCCCTACAGAAATTGGTAGTTGGCAACACGTCAGTGACCCTCATCCAATTCTCACTCTAGAAACTGGTAAGCTTCCTCGGGTCCATGTGGCCATGAGTTCCTTTTAGTTGTGAAGGAGTGCTTTGCTTCTGAGCTGTGATCAAGAAACTCTTAATCAAACCAGTCCATCTGTGTTTGTGGCTTTCTCTAGTCAATTCTGTTTGGAGATTATCTGTCTAGGCATTTCCTGTAAAATGTACCATCTCAGGTAGTTTGGCTTATTTTCTGAGGAAGGGTAACCCTGGAGAAGGCACCAAATTAACAGATAACACATTTATTATGGCCTGTTATTTTTTTTATCACCTCAATCCCAGCCCTGGGGTGGATAAAACAGAACTCTTCCGTGTTTACTCTTCCTGGGACCTCTAGCTAATAGTTCTCTTGGGAATAAGACAGACTTGCTTGGCAGCTCTATCAAACCTGGACCTGAGAAGACAAAGTGGACAGGTTGCTTTTTCCATGTTTCTCCTTCTCCAGCTACGTAACAGCTCATAGAGGTTTTCAAACTCTCAGGAAATGCAAGGGCGATGGGTCCTTTGCAACATTGACACTAATTGACTCCCTTTAGTTTTAATGAACAGCTGAGTTCATGACATCAAACATTTACTGCACATTTACTATATGCCAGGCACTGTGCTAAGTGATATACATGCATTGAAAACTTTTTTTTTTTTTTTTGGAAACAGAGTCTCACTCTGTTGCCCAGGTTGGAGTGCAATGGCACGATGTTGGCTCACTGCAAACTCTGCCTCCTAGGTTCAAGCAATTCTCTGCCTCAGCCTCCTGAGTAGCTGGGATTACAGGCATGCACCACCACGCCTGGCTAATTTTTGTATTTTTAGTAGAGATGGGGTTTCACCATCTTGGCCAGGTTGGTCTTGAACTCCTGACCTTGTGATCCAACCGCCTTGGCCTACCAAAGTGCTGGGATTACAGGCATGAGCCACCACACCTGGCTGAAAACATTTTATTGAGTTATAACATGCAGTAAGGTACATAAATCTTTATAGTCCATTATAAATCTCAATAAATTTTTATATATGTATGCCCTTGGTAAACTCCACCCAGATCATGATATAGCACATTTCCAACACCCAATAAGCCTCCCTTATTCCCGTTTCCCAGACAATACCCTTACCACCCCACAGTAAAAACTTTTTTTCCTTTTTTTGAGACAGGGTCTCACTCTGTCACCTAGGCTGGAGTGCAGTGGCGCAATCATGGCTTACTGCAGTCTTGACCTCCTGGGCTCAAGCGATTTCCTTGCCTCAGCCTCCCGAATTGCTGGGACTACAGCTGTATGCCACCATGCCTGGCTAATTTTTGCAAAAACTACAATTACTTTTGTACCAAAGTACTGATACCTAGGGATGGAATTATATCACAGAATAGGTGTGGGTTTAGTGTACAATAGTAGATACTTCCAAGCAGTTCTCCAAAGTGGTTTTACTGGTTTACGTATTTACTGGCAGCTTCCAAGATAATTCCAGTTGTTCCACATTATTACCAATGCTTGATATTATCAATGTTTAATTCTAGTCATTCTGGGGTATGTGTGACTGTGTCATGTAGTTTTAAGTTTCATTTCCACAATGACTAATAATGTTAAACACTTTTTTATATACTTATTGGCCATTTGGAAATTCTTTCTTGTAGAGAGTCTTTTTGCTTATTTTTTTTTCTTTTTTAAACTTTTATTTTAGGTTCAGGAGTGCATGTGCAGGTTTGTTATACAGGTAAACTGCATCTCACAGGGGTTTAGCGTACAGATTATTTCATCCCTCAGGTAATAAACACAGTACCTGATATGTAGTTTCTCGATCCTCACCCTCCTCCCATTCTCCAGCCTCAAGTAGGCCCGGATATCTGCTGTTCTCTTTTTTGTGTCCACGTGTACTTAAGTAAGAACATGTCATATTTGGTTCTCTGTGTGACTTTGCTTAGGATAATGGCCTCCAGCTCCATTCATGTTGTTGCAAAGGACCTGATCTCATTCTTTTTTATGGATGCATAGCATTCCGTGGTGTATATATGCCACATTTTCTTTAGCCTACCATTGATGAGCATTTAGGTTGATTCTATATATTTGCTATTGTGAATAGTGCTACGATGAACATAGTCATGTGTGTGTCTTTAAGGTGGAGTGATTTGTATTCCTTTGGGTGTATACTCTATAATGGGATTGCTGGGTCAAATGGTAATTCTGTTTTAAGTTCTCTGTTTTAAGTTTTTAAAAATGTTGTCTTTTTCTCATTTGTAGGAATGCTGGCTGCAATGCCAATAATTTATTGATGTATGATGAATCATCCCAAGATTTAGTGGCTGAAAGCAACAACAATCACATTTTATTCTCTCTCATGAGTGCAAGGGTTTATTGGGCTCAGCTGGGTAGTTCTCACTTTAGGTCTTTTATTAGACTGCAATAAGATGGTGACTGGGATTTCCTTTTTTTTTTTTTTTTTGAGACGGAGTCTCACTGTCTCCCAGGCTGGAGTGCAGTGGTGCAGTCTCAGCTCACTGCAAGCTCCGCCTCCCGGGTTCATGCCATTCTCCTACCTCAGCCTCCAGGGTACCTGGGACTACAACTGCTCACCACCAAGCCCGGCTAATTTTTTTTTTTTTTTTGTATTTTTTTTTTTTTTTTTTTTTAGTAGAGACGGGGTTTCACCGTGTTAGCCAGGATGGTCTCGATCTCCTGACCTCTTGATCTGCCCTCCTCGGTCTCCCAAAGTGCTGGGATTACAGGTGCGAGCCACCGTGCCCGGCCACATTTTTTGACATCTCAATTTTTCCCAAGTCTGATACTTGGGCTCAAACAGCTGGAGGCGAGAAGAGCTGGTGCTCCTAAGGAGTCTCTCTGTAACTCAATGCAGTCCTGCCCTCGTGGTGTCTCTAGCATTGAGCATCAGGGAAGCTGGGTTTCTTTCCTGGTGTCTTAGGGTTCCAAAAGGCACGTATCCCAAAAGAGTGATCCAGGTTGAATACACTTTTATAATTTAGCCTTAGAAGTCACGTAGCATCACTTACACCATTCAATATTAGTCAAAGCAGTCACAAAGGCCCTCCCAGTTTTGAGAGAGAAAAACATAGACTTTACCTCTTGATGTAGGAGTGGAAACTATTTGGAAGACCATGTGGGAGTAGACATATTGTTGTGGCCATTTTTTGAAACTATGATATACTACAGTATGCCCTCTGGGCACAACAATTCACATTCCTCTCATATGCAAGATATGCTTACCTCCTTCTCAAAGACCCCCTCAATGTCTCATCTTGTTATGACTAACTCAAGGTCTCATTATCTAAATCTTGTCCACATGTGGATAAGGCTCCTCAGTACCTCTGCTTGAATACCATGCTCCTCCATCTGAGCACCTGTGAACTAAAGTTGTCTGCCCCACACATTCCTAATATACAATGATAAAACAGTCATAGACTGGTTGCAGTAAGAACTCCTGTTTAAAATGGGGAGAAGGTGGAGATACACAGTAGTCTGAAATCTAGCTGAGCGCATGTAGGGCTCAGTTCTAATTCCCAGGAATGATTCTCTGTGGCTTTGGGTTCTGTCCTCTGGGCTCTTTGTTCCTTCTTCTGGATTATCATTCTAATTAATGCAGCAAGTGTTTGAGGCTAAGTAGTTTTCTCAACCTTCTGTCCATAGATATTTGAAAGTCCCCAAACTTCTTTTCACTGTGTATTGTTCCATTTTAGTCCAAGCTGTTACAATTCCTTTAAAAAACTATGAATTTCTTACAGGCTAATTTAGAATCCACTACATTATGCCAAAAAAAAAAAAAAAACAACAACAACCAACAACTCAAAACCTTCCAATTATTTTGAGACAAGCTCTTCTCTATTGTGAGCTTCCTGTAAGGCTGATGTAATGCCTGGGCTGCCTATAAAACTGAACTCTATAGGGAAACTAAGATTCTGAGAATCCTTATTTCTTAATAGAGAGGATCTAAGAAACACAGTCTTAAGATCTTTAGAGGGCTATTTCTTAGTTTGAAAGGCAAACACTACTCTGAGAAACTACTATGAGGTCTTAACAAAGGATTTTACTGGCTACTGTCAGTTTCATCTTAAGACTGTTTTCATTATCATGCCCTGGATTTGATCTCTGCCTGAAGCCATTTCTTTTTTTTTTTTTTGAGATGGAGTCTCGCTCTGTCGCCCAGGCTGGAGTGCAGTGGCACGATCTCGGCTCACTGCAAGCTCCATTTCCTGGGTTCAGGCCATTCTCCTGCCTCAGCCTCCCGAGTAGCTGGGACTACAGACGCCTGCTACCACACCCGGCTAATTTTTTGTATTTTTAGTAGAGACGAGGTTTCACTGTCTTAGCCAGAATGGTGTCGATCTCCTGACCTTGTGATCCACCCGCCTTGGCCTCCCAAAGTGCTGGGATTTCAGGCGTGAGCCACCGTGCCTGGCCAAACTGCACCTTTTTCAAATCAGGCAGTAGCAAGGTTTTGAATGAGTACATGGATAGGAAATATTGCCACAACTATCTTTGGAAAATATAATACGTCAGGCTTTCTTTTCACATAGCTAATTATATTTTATAGTTGATAAAAGTTCTTAATTTTAATGAAGTTCAAATTATTATTATTATTATTATTATTTTTTTTTTTTTTTGAGAAGGAGTCTTGCTCTTTCACCCAGGCCGGAGTGCAGTGGCGCGATCTCGGCACACTGCAGGCTCCGTCCCCCGGGGTTCATGCCATTCTCCTGCCTCAGCCTCCCAAGTAGCTGGGACTACAGGCGCCTGCCACCTCGCCCGGCTAATTTTTTGTATTTTTAATAGAGATGGGGTTTCACCATGTTAGCCAGGATGGTCTCGATCTCCTGACCTTGTGATCCGCCTGCCTCGGCCTCCCAAAGTGCTGGGATTACAGGCATGAGCCACCGCGCCCGGCCGAAGTTCAAATTGTCAATCTTTTCTTTTGCGGTTAGTTATTTGTGTATGCTGTTTAAGAAAGCTGTGCCTACCTTAAAGTTACAGTGTCATACCTAATCCTCATCATCCTGTAAGGTAGATACTCTTGGTATTATAGGTCTCAGTTTTTCTAGAAGAGGAAATTGAAGCACGGAGAAATTAAACACTTGATCAAGGCCTGACTCCAAGGTCTGTGTTTTTGCCTCTTACTGCACCCTGACTTCCTTGGCTTTTTAACACTTAGAGTGAACCCCAATTCCTATTGGACCTATTCCTATGAGGTCGGGCATCCCTGGAGCCATCTCAGAGCTGATTTTCCCTCTGGAAGCCTGTTTGTCTGCCTATATTTTCCTTCCACTCCTCTGGAACAAATACCTGATGAAAAACAAACTCTTTCAAGTTTCTAGATGACCTTGTAAGAAGCCATAAAAGAGAAGGCAGCTTCTAAGATACAGATGACTTAAACTAGGTACAAACTCAAAGGGTTTTTGTTTTGTAATGTTGCTGTTGTTGTTGTTACTGTTTTTTGGTCTCCACACAGAAACATAGGGTGAGAAAAAGGGAACTCATGGTTATAGTCTAAATGGCCCTAAAAGTGGGTTCCATTTTTAGTATTGAGTATAAATAGCTATGCAGTTTTAAGCATAACCATTAGCGTGACTGTAAAACTACCTGTTCCAGTACTCCACCAGGTTGTTGTGAGGATAAAATGAGCCAATGGGCAGAAGTCAACTCCAAGGGCATGACTGTAATAATGCTTCTTTCATCTTGCTAAAAACATCACAGCCCCGCCAGGAGGCAGGTCAGCAGACAGCATGGAGAACAGAGCCATTTGCTAGCCAGAGCATAGATTAGGAAAACTTTGTGGTCCAAATAATGTCATTGCCCATAAACACCTATATTTTTATCTAAATTGCATTGCCAGGCATTTGGAAACCTGCCAACTTTTTGCAGCTGTTCCTTTCCTCACATGAACGACTAGGTAATTTAAGTTAAATGACTCACTAGGAAAGGGAAGACACAACTGAGGACTGTGCTGGTTCCTTTTACAGGTTTTTTTGTTAATATAGATAAGAGGTGAGAAGTAGGATGGGTTTTACAATTTGATTGCCTTTTGGCAGTTCAGAAAAATTTCAGTCCTGAATTAGTTATGACATATAATGCGGCAAATAAGTTATTTTGGCTTCTTGATTTACTTAATGTGACAACTTAATACAATTATTTTATTTACTCTCTAGTTGCTAAATGGCAAACTTGAAAACTTCCTGACATCAAAAGAAAGTATCAAGTCTAATCAAGGCCAAATTGAAAAGTGGCTCATAGTTATTGAGGGCTATGTGCCAGACACTTTTCTAAGGGCTATACAGTATTAGCCCATTCAATTCTCATGGCAGCTCCATGTGCTAGATATGATAATTTCCCATATTCCATGGATATGCAAAATGAAGGCCACAGAGATGTGGGGATCCAGAATTTCAACCAGTGGAATTGGATGCCAGAGCTTACCCTTGGAAGCTTATGTTATACCATCTCTCCATAAAATATAGGATTAAATGCTAAAATAGGATTAAATGCTAAAACTGATATTAAAAAGTAAGCCTAGAGATGGCTTACTCATGGCTGAAAGAGTTAAATAGGAAAAAACCCCTCAGGTTCTAGAGCTGGGGAGGATGGATGGTTCTTAGTGCCCGAGAGGAAGGGTTGGAGAACCAATCACTTCTGCAAAGAGAGAAAAGCCAGTTCCAAATTTCTTCCAATCCAAAAGATGCTCTTTCCCTGCCCCAGATCAGGGTAGGTGTAATAAATTTCCTCCTCCTGACACTGCAAGAGCAAATCCAGTAAAGTGATTGTGGGAAAAGTGTTAGTTGTGCAAGCATTTCACAAGGATTGTTTTTCACTGGAGGATAACAATCCTCCTTAGGCATTCAGTCAGTGAAGATGTTGAGATACTTCAGATGGAGGGAAATTCTACACAATAACATTAAAAACTATGATACAAGGGTGTTACCACAGCAAGGCTAACAAGCTAGAACCTGAATGGCAATGGAAGCTGAAAAGGGAATAGCAAATGATGTACACCAAAGCATTTGTTTAAAGGGGCATGAAGATAAACCTTCAACCACATCAGGTGAAAGATTTTTTCCATTCATTAGTGTGGAAAACTTGGAATGAACATCAGAACTGGACAGTACCGTAGTTATGGCAGATATATATGTAGTTCCATTAATATCCCCTCTGAGCACTTATTTCCTGCCAGACTTGCAACTGCCAGAATTTGCAACCCTTTTGCCTAAGCTCTAACGGCTTTCTTGGACATGCAAAGGTGCTAGAGAATTCACTGCAACCATCACTGCCCCACCACCTCTCTAACACACCATATAGCCGTTGTCCAGTAGCCTCCAACCAATGGCTGGTAGGAGGTGGCAGATACGTATTCTAGCTCCCTTGCCTCTCACCAGGAAACTCAGATGTGCTCTTCACTGTCCCCCATAGGTCCCTGCAGGATTCATCTCTAGTTAGACCTAGTGGCAACTTGCTTGGAAATAGTCATTTATTGGTTTCCTATGTCACTTCCCTACTCCCCTACCGGCATTTCTTGGGATAACCTCCCCCATTAAGCCAGTTGTCTCTGTGTCTACTTAAATTAGGGCTTAGTAAATGATATGTAATTCTTATTCCATATTATGCGTTTAGTCCTAATTAGGTAGTCCAGGTGTTGTTCCTGCCAGCTAATACCTGAACTGAATGGACTGAACAAATGTCCTACCAATTACTGTGCTTGGCACTAGGACAGGTCAGGTTGGTAAGCTGGTGTCTTCTGATACAGGCTGTTCTGTCTGGGTTGCCTCAGCTTACACAGCTAACCAAATGTTTCATAGCACTTAATTTAATTTTTCCCAATCATGAAGAAATGTTGCCAGAATTATTTAATCAGTTGGACTGTCAGCTCCAAGATAGCAAGAAACGTGTTCATCTTCTTCATAGCTATGATAGCCCAGTTCCCAGAAAAAGAGGCCGGTACATTTTTAAAATATATTAATGAATGAATTTTAACAAAAGAGTAATTTTTAAAAGGTACACTAGCAACCCATTTGATATAATTTATTAAACTGAGCTTCTTAATAAAGAAGCCTGATAAAGATGTATGTTTATCAAAGACAATATGTGTCATTAGACTAGGTAATATGTATGAAAGCTATTAGCAAGATATGAAAACCAAATATAAAATTCTAAGCCCCCCAACCAACTAATGGACTCCTCTCTTGGCCAAGGGCAGTCTGAAGTAAACCTGAAAAATGAGTTGAGGTCATGGTAGGAAGGGGAGTCAGACATGCCCCATTATACTCACCTCCCTTTGGAATTCAAGCACAACTGACCACCAGAATTAACCTTGAAACAGAGATCTTAAGACTACAAAACAGACCTTTGTAGCAATAAGACACCAAATTCCAACCTGACTCTAGTAGAGCGTTGCATGACAGATAGCAGGCTCTGAAAGAAATATTTTCCCCCAAATATATTTATTTGACATATTTTGAAATGGTCCTGCAAAGCTGTCTCTTAGAGGGAAAATCTATATCTGTATCTATATCTATAGGTTTAAATGTTTGAAAGATACAATTTTACACTACTTCTCTCCTGGATCAGGGAAAAGACCTGGAAGGGGAAGGGGATTCTGGCACCTTTTAGGTCTGATGAGAGCTCTGAAGCATGCTACCTGGAGGCTTCATCTGCGTGATAAAACCGTGGTCTCCACAACTCCTTATCTTAACCCAGACACTTCTTTTTATTGAGTCCAGGTCTTTAGATAATAACTCTCTCAACCAATTGCCAATCAGAAAAAACTTTGAATCCACCTATGACCTGGATTCCCCCACCCCCCCAATCTGCCACCACCTCAAGCTGTCCCACCTTTCTGGCCTGAACCAATGCACATCTTATATGTATTGACTAATTTTATGTCTCCCTAAAAAATGTATAAAACCAAACTGTAGCCAGACCACCTGGGGTTCATGTTTTCTGCACCTCCTGGGGCTGTGTCATGGTCCTCACATTTGACTCAGAATAAATCTCTTCGAATATTTTACAGAGTTTACTCTTCATCAACAGGTAGTTGGCAATTACTATTGTTGGAACTACAATTAATGAATATGTGCTAATTGCCATATAATGTGTGCTCTTTTGAAAGACAGCATAAGTTTTGGTGTGAGATAGACATGGGTTCAGATTTCAACTGTGCCGTTTGCTAGCTGTGTATCTTGAGCAAATTTTCTGGCATAACAGAGTCCCAGATTTCTCATCTGGAAAATTGTCAATGCTACATTTCATCAAATCAAGTATGCCATTAGTTATAAGACACACCGTTATTTTATGCACCATGAAGAAGAAAAAGTGGCTAATTAAACTATGATAATATGCTTTCTTATCACATAGGTTGCAAGAGATCCTTAATTCAGAAGTGTTAAAATACAAACAAATGTGTATCTTAGAGTCCATAAAACATAGAACAATAATTACCTTAAGAGGTTATTCTTGTGTAGATTAAGATGGAAATAATGTATGTAAAGCATGTATAGAAAGTAAGTAACAAATATTACATTTCTTTTTCCTTTTATCTCCTTAGTTAAAAATTTAAATGTTCCATGTTGATTTCCTGCACCCATTAACTCGTCATTTAGCATTAGGTATATCTCCTAATGCTGTCCCTTCCCCCTCCCCCAACCCCACAACAGTCCCCGGAGTGTGATGTTCCCCTTCCTGTGTCCATGAGTTCTCATTGTTCAATTCCCACCTATGAGTGAGAACATGCAGTGTTTGGTTTTTTGTCCTTGTGATACCCTAAAACCTAAATTATAAAAAAAAAAAAAAAAAATTTAAATGTTTGGAAGATACTATTGTCACACTACTTAATCAAATAGATAAAAAGAAGCATAAGAATACTACAAAAGTTGGTTGTTTGGAAGACAAAATCTGTGCAAACAAGTGAACCTTGAAATGTAAGATAATTAATGAGGCAAAAACATAGGAGAAAAGAGCATTACACTCTTAAATGAAGAGAGAATCATACCTAAAACAGAATGAAAACAATGCAGATTAAAAAAGAAGTGTGCTTTGCAATTATGAAGACATTAAAAAAATAGCAAGTTGTTAAATAGAAGCATCATACAGTTTAGATTCCTGTGCATTTTTCAGGAGTCTGAGCCAACTAATCGGAGCAGTGATGTAATGAAGAAAGATAAGGGAGTAAAATGTGAGAAGCATTCTCCTTAAAATCAGAATCAAAATAAAGATGCCACTGTCACTACTTTTAATCTACTCAATATTGTACTAGTGATCATAGCCAGAGCAACACAACAAAAATAGGCAAGCTATAAGGATTGGAAAAGAAAAAATAAAACTATAATTATTTGCAAATAACATGATTAACTTTATAGAAATACAAATGACAATATAAAAATAAATTCTATTTCTATTCCAGCGACAGCTTAAAAAATAGTAAAAATACTTTTTTTTTTCTTTTTTTTTTTGAGACAGAGTTTTACTCTGTCGCCCAGGCTGGAGTGCAGTGGTGTGATCTTGGCTCACTGCAATCTCTGCCTCCTGAGTTCAAGCAATTCTCCTGCCTCAGCCTCTGAAGTAGGTGAAATTACAGGTGTGCACCACCACGACCGGCTCTTTTTTTTTTTTTTCACGACCAGCTCATTTTTAAAAATTTTTATTTTTAGTTAAGATGGGGTTTCACCATATTGGCCAGGCTGGTCTTGAACTCCTGGCCTCAAGTGATCTGCCAGCCTCGGCCTCCCAAAGTGCTGGGATTACAGGCATGAGCCACCCCACCTGGTGGTTAAAATACATTTTAAAAAAGAATTTACAATAGCCACAGAAAGAAAATTAAGGAACTTATGAATAAATCTAACAAAGCTGAGCAAATCCCTTAGAGATAAAAACTATAAAAACTGATTCAAAAAACATAAACGAAGACCTAAGTAAATGAGAGATTTATAATATTTGTGGAAAGGAAGGTATAATACTGTAAAGATTTCAGATTTCCCCACATTTGATCTGTATAAAACTCCAATTCCAATCAAAATTCCTATAGGCTTTTTACAGACATTGATAACCTGATCCTAAAACTTAAATGATTAAACAAATTTCATGAATAGTCAAGATACTTTGGAAGAACAAAAAGTGTGGAAAATTGCTATCATAGATATGAAAACTTATAAAGCTACAATTATATAAGCATGTGGTGCTGGCACAGAAGAGATCAGTGGAACAGAACAGAAAGCTTGAGTACAGACAACACAAACATGGAAACTTGATATGTGGCTGTTGTAACAAGGAAGACAGATCAGTGGGCAAAAGGGTATTTCATCAATGGTACAATTGGTTTTTTAATGGGATAATTGTTTTTTCATGTGGGAGAAAGTGAAAATTGAATCTCCATTTCATAACAAACACAAAATCGGTTCCTGATACATTAGAGACCAAACTATGAAAAGTAAAACTTAAAAAAAATTAGAAGAGAATATAAGAAAGTATCTTAATAATTTAGAATAGGAAAAATGTAAATAAGATACAAAATGAGATTTGTAAATAAGATACAAAAAACACACATCAAAAACACAAGAAAAAAATCATGAATTGATTGTAGTATAAAATTTTTCTTCAAGATACCAAGAAGCAAAAACTAAAAAGAAAGATAGAAACTGAAAGAAGATATTTGAAACACAAATGTATCTGACAAACGATTAGCATTTAAATTAATAACAATAAACTCTTCTGAATAAACCTAAGAAAGACAAAATCTACGTATAAAATGGACAAAAGGGCCGGGTGCGGTGGCTCATGCCTGTAATCCTAGCACTTTGGGAGGCCGAGGTGGGCAGATCACCTGAGGCCAGCAGTACGAGACCAGCCTGGCCAACATTGCAAAACCCCATTTCTACAAAAAATAAAAAAAAATTAGCTGGGCATGGTGGCCTGTGCCTGTAATCCCAGCTACTTGGGAGGCTGAGGCAGGAGAATCGCTTGAACCCAGGAGGTGGAGGTCTCAGTGAGCAGAGATCACACCACTGCATTCGGCCTGGCTGACAGAGTGAGACTCTGTCCCAATAAAATAAAATAATAAAATAAAATAGAATAAAATAAAATGGACAAAAGACTTGAAGAGGCATTTCAGAATAAGAAATATATATGACCAGTAAACATATGAAAAGATACTCAACCTCAATACTAACCAAGGAAATACAATTTAAAACCATGTTGGTGAATTGACTATACGAATGATCCCAACTTTTCATACCTCCCTGTGCCTAAACTCTGGTAGTTCCTTCCTTCACAAACTGTACACTTGACCAAATCCAACATGATAATAGCAAACTTATTGCAAGCAGATCTTGTACAAGCACTTTATGTGTTTCTGCTCTTTCTTTTGCTCTTCTGCCTTAGAATGAGAACAAGTCTGTACTGTCTGTCCTACTGGAGATTGAGAGACCCATGGAACAGAGCTCAAACATGAGGCCATCCTAGACCAGCCAGCCCATTGCTAACCTGACAGCTCTCTGTAAGTCATGAGCAGCTCAGGTGAGATCAGCAGAGCCTGGCCCAGATGAGCAGAACCGTGCATCATACCCCAGGCCAATGAGAAATATTAAATGGTTAAGCCACTAAGTTGTGGGGTAGTTAATATTTAACAGTGACTAACTGATACAGATACTATTTTACACCCACTAGACTGGCAAAATTAAGAAGTCTGACAATGCCAAGAGTCAGTGAAGACATAAAAAAATGGAAACTCCTAACACACTTGTAGTACAAACTGACACAATGATTGTTCTCTGGTGAGAATATCAAAGGAAAATAATTTACCATTCACTACCTTATAAGATCAAAAGGCCTCATGGCCTAGCAGTTTTATTCCTCTGTGTGTGTGTGGGCACATGTGTATCTTTAAAAATGCATATTCCGTAGCTCACGCCTGTAATCCCAGCACTTTGGGAGGCTGAGGCGGGCAGGTCACGAGGTCAGGAGATGGAGACCATCCTGGCTAACACGGTGAAACACCATCTCTACTAAAAATACAAAAAAATTAGATGGGCATGGTGCGGGCACCTGTAGTCCCAGCTACTCGGGAGGCTGAGGCAGGAGAATGGCGTGAACCCGGGAGGTGAAGCTCGCAGTGAGCCGAGATCACGCCACTGCACTCCAGCCTAGGTGACAGAGCAAGACTCCATCTCAAAATAAATAAATAAATAAATAAATAAATGCATATTCCGTGTATATATATGTATATATATGTGTGTATATATATGTATATATATGTGTATATATATATACATATATATATGTGTATATATATATACACATATATATATATATATATATATGAATGCAGTCCTGCTGGACTTCTATTAACTTCAGTAGGGATGGCACCAGTTTTGAGAGGCTGAAGAAGAGATGCAGAGCCAGTGAACAAGACATAAAGTTTTATGAGACTGGCACACTGCCTACTGTGCCAATGAAGCACCTAGACATAGGGTTTTATTAGGGGGAACTTACATATAGCGATGGTCCAGTGGCATTGTGCTAGACAGAACTGCAACCACTTGTAAAAGCATGCAGTTTATAAAGCATCTTAGCATCCTCCCCACCAGCAACCGCCACATGGCAACCCCCACTTCTTCAGCTAAATTATCACTGTCAGGCGCATCTGCCATACAGGGTATGTTTAAGTTATTGCTGTCAGGTGTACCACCATACAACTGTTCATAACAACACTGTTTATAAAAGCAAAAAATGCACACAATCCATGTGTCTCATATCATGAAGGACAAATAATTTGTAGTAGTTACATAAAATGGAATAGTGAAGGTGAATAAACAAAAGAAAAATGTTTCAATGTGGGTTAATCTTACAAACAATGTTGAGTGAAAAAGCAAGCGCAGAAGAATACAAGCAGTAGGATGCTATCTACATAAAGTTCAAAAGGTACAAAACTAAATATATCATTTAAAAATACATGCAAATGTTGTAAAATTATAACAAAAATATCACAAAATTCAGTGTGGTGGATACATTGGGAGAAGATAGAGAGACTGCAAAAGTTTTGGTGGGCTGGACACAGTGTCTCATGCCTGTAATCCCAGCACTTTGGGAAGCTGAGTCAGGAGGAGTGCTTGAGGCTAGGAGTTTGAGACCAGCCTGGCCGACATAGTGAGACCATGTCGCTATTTTTTTAAAAAAAAAGGTTTGGAAATATTCTGCTTCTTTGGCTGGGTTAGTAGGTACATGTATATTCATTTTAGTATTCTTTATTTTTATATGCTATATATTCATTCCAAAGAATCTGTTTATCTGTCTGAGGATGTATTCTTTTGAAATATTTTTTGAAAGCAAAAAGAAAGGGGGAGTTGGAAGTATATCTCTATTACTGTGTCCTCATCATTGCTGTCAAGTGTATAGGGCAGACTCCTGTGGATCTTGCTAACTCTCTATTTCTTTGATATTCTCACCAGAGAACAATCATAGGCACGTGCTTTTGTCCTGCTGTGGTTTTTTCCCCTCAAAATCAAGTTTCTAAAATCATTTTAAGCACATGACCTTTTATTGTGACTCTGTATGATGCTTTCTGAGCACATGAGTAGTGTGCTGCTTCCTGTACTGACACTGATGTGGAAAAATGGGTAATCCCTTACTAGCTGGGAGGATGAATATAAAGACACAATGTATATCAAAGACAGGAGAGCTACACCTCTCCCAAGTGTCCAGGTTACTTCCTGAGGTAGGGGAGGCCAGCTTTTTCAGAGGTTAGGGTTGCTTTTAACTTAGAATCTATCGATTGGTATCTATCCTAAGCCTTGGACTCTACTGGATAATTAGGGTACAAGCACATTTAAGTACATACCCAAGCTAACTGAAAACATATGTCCACACAGAAACTTGTACGCAAATGTTCATAGCAACATTATTCCTCATAGCTAAAATATGGAAACAACATAAATGTCCATCAACTGATGAACAGACACAGAAAACATGGTATGTCCGTTCAGTCATAAAAAGAAATGAAGTACTGATGAGAGGTGACAGTGTGCTGGCAGTCCTCACTGCCCTCACTCGCTCTCGGCGACTCCTCTGCCTGGGCTCCCACTTTGACGGCACTTGAGGAGCCGTTCAACCCACCACTGCACTGTGGGAGCCCCTTTCTGGGCTGGCCAAGGCAGCAGCCTGCTCCCTCAGCTTGCAGAGAGGTGTGGAGGGAGAGGCACGAGCAGGAACTGGGGCTGCAGGCGGCGCTTCCAGGCCAGCTGGAGTTCCGGGTGGGCGTGGGCTTGGCGGGCACCACACTCAGAGCAGCCAGCCGGCCCTGCCGGCCCCGGGCAGTGATGGGCTTAGCACCTGGGCCAGCGGCTGCGGAGGGTGTACTGGGTCCCCTAGCAGTGCCAGCCCACTGGCGCTGCGCTCAATTTCTCGCCGGGCCTTAGCTGCCTTCCCGCGGGGCAGGGCCTGGGACCTGCAGCCCACCATGCCTGAGCCTCCCACCCCCTCCGTGTGCAGCCAGAGCCTCCCTGATGAGCGCCACCCCCTGCTCCACAGCGCCCAGTCCCATCGGCCACCCAAGGGCTGAGGAGTGCGGGCACATGGCGTGGGACTGGCAGGCAGCTCCACCTGCAGCCCGGGTGCGGGATCCACTAGGTGAAACCAGCTGGGCTCGTGAGTCTAGTGGGGACGTGGAGAACCTTTATGTCTAGCTCAGGGATTGTAAATACACCAATCGGCACTCTGTGTCTAGCTTAAGGTTTGCAAACACACCAATCAGCTCCCTGTGTCTAGCTTAAGATTTGTAAACACACCAATCAGCACCCTGTGTCTAGCTCAGGGTTTGTGAATGCACCAATCAACACTCTGTATCTAGCTAATCTGGTGGGGACCTGGAGAACCTTTGTGTCTAGCTCAGGGATTGTAAACGCACCAATCAGCATGCTGTCAAAACAGACCACTGGGCTCTACCAATCAGCAGGATGTGGGTGGGGCCAGATAGGAGAATAAAAGCAGGCTGCCCGCGCCAACAGTGGCAACCCGTTGGGGTCCTCTTCCACACTGTGGAAGATTTGTTCTTTCGCTCTTTGCAATAAATCCTGCTGCTGCTCACTCTTTGGGTCCACACTGCTTTTATGAGCTGTAACACTCACCGCGAAGGTCTGCAGCTTCACTCCAAAGCCAGCGAGGCCACGAACCCACCAGGAGGAACGAACAACTCCAGACGCGCCGCCTTAAGAGCTGTAACACTCACCGCGAGGGTCTGCGGCTGCATTCTTGAAGTCAGTGAGACCAAGAACCCACCAATTCTGGACACACTGATACATGTTACAGCATGGAAGAACCTTGAAAACATTGTGCTGAGTGAAAGAAGCCAGATACAAAAGGCCACAAATTGATTCCATTTATATGAAGTGAATGTCCAGAATAGGCAAACTGATAGTAATAGAAAGTTGATTAGTGATTTCCAGGTGCCGGGGTGGGGTGGGGTGGGGTGGGGTGGGGTGGGGGGGGCGGGGGGGCGGGGGGGGGTGGATAAAGGGAATAAATGCTAATGAATGCAGACTTTCTTTTTGGGGTGATGAAAATGTTCTGGAATCAGATAGTAGTGATGGTTGCACAGTTTTGTGAATATGCTGAAAACCACTGAATTGTATACTTTAAAGATTTATGGTTTGTGAATTATACTTAAAAGAGAAAGCTAATATATTCAGTTAAAAGACAAGATAGTGGTTATTGATGACGGTGGAGCTGAGTGACTGGAATAGAGAAGGAAAGGACTTTGGAGTGCTAGACATGTTCTATTTCTTGATCCGGGTGTTGGTTATATGGCTATGTTCATTTTGAGTTTGAGCCGTGTACATAAGCATGCATTTTTGGATTTACATATTGTCATGGGTTCAACTGTGTTGCTCAAAAAGATATGTTCAAGTCCTAACCCCTAGTGCCTTAGAATGTGACTTTCTTTAGAAACGAGATCATTGCAGATATAATTAATTAAGATTAGATCACACTGGAGTAGGGTGGACCCTTAATTCAATTTGATCTGTCATCTTTATAAAAAGAGAAAAGACACTGACACACAAGGAGTACAGTCACATGAAGATGGAGGCAGAGTGGAGTTACACCACCCCAAGCCAAGGAACACCCGGGGCTGCCAGAACCTGGAAGAGGCTTGGAAGATTCTCCTAGGGGATTCAGAGGGAGCATGACCCTGCCAAGACCATGATTTTAGACTTCTATTCTCCAGAACTGTGATATAATAAATTTGTTTTAAGCTACCCAGTTTGTGGTATTTTGTTACAGCAACTCTAAGAAACTAAAACCAATTTTGGGCCGGGCATGGTGCCTCATGCCTGTAATCCCAGCACTTTGGGAGGCTGAGGTAGACAGATCACCTGAGGTCAGGAGTTCGAGACCAGCCTGGCCAACATGGTGAAACCTCATCTCTATAAAAAAATACAAAAATGAGCTGAATGTGGTGGCGGGTGCCTGTAATCCCAGAGACTCAGGAGGCTGAGGCACAAGAATCACTTGAACCCGGGAGGTGGAGGTTGCAGTGAGCCGTGATTGCGCCATTGCACTCCAGCTTGGGCAAGGGCGAAACTCCATCTCAAAAAATAAAAATAAAATAAAATAAAATAAAACAGATTTTGGTACTGGGAAGTGGAGTGCTTCTGTAACAAATACATAAAAATGTGGAAGTAGCTTTAGAATCGGATAATTGGTAGAGGTCTCAAGAATTCTGAGATCCTTGATGCAAAGGAAACGTAGATCCCCTTGAAGAAATGGTGGGTGGAAATATGAATGTTAAATATGCTTCTGGTAAGACCTTAGAAGGAAATTAACATGTTATTAGATACTGGAGTAAAAGTGATCCTTCTTATAAAGTGGCAGAAAATGCATCTGAATTGGTTCTGCTATTGGGTGGAAAGCAGAACTTGTAGGGATGAATTTAGCTGAAGAGACCTTAGGCTAAGGATATAGAGATGAATGTTCAATGCCTGCCTAGAGAAGAAAAATAAGAGGGCAACTCTCATATAATGAAAAGAGTACTGGACTTGCAGTCAAAAGAACTGGGTTGAGGCCAGTTATGGTGGCTCATACCCGTAATCCCAGCACTTTGGGAAGCCGAAGTGGGTAAATCACTTGAGGTCAGGAGTTCAAGACCAGCCTGGCCAACATGGTGAAACCCTGTCTCTACTAAAAATACAAAAATCAGCCGGGTGTGGTGGTGTGAGCCTGTAATCCCAGCTACTCAGGAGGCTGAGGCAGGAGAATCGCTTGAACCCAGGAGGCGGAGGTTGCAGTGAGCCGAGATTTTGCCACTGCACTACAACCTGGGTGACAGACTGAGACTCCATCTCAACATCTCAAAAAAAAAAAAAAAAAAAAAAAAAGAACTGGGTTCATGTCCCACATCCAACTACTTAGCTGTGAGACCCTGAACAAGTATACTATTTCTGATCATTACTTTCCTTGCCCACAATGAGAATGAAAACTCCTTCCTCCTATGGTGATTGTAAAGATTAAGTTCATTTATGCATCTATTAAATATTTAGAGAACACCTGTTATGTATAGACCAGGCACTGCAGATGTAGCAAAGAAGACAACACAGCCCATGGTCCTCAACCTCAAGGGATTTCTGGAAGATATATTGAATAAGAGGTGAGGAGTCTGGTGAATGTTATTAAGTGAGACGTATGGAATGCAGCAGTCTGTGTGACAGAGGAGAGCATTAGTCAGGGGAAGTGACCTTTCTTCAGGGAGTTGGAAGATGGGTAAATGTCATCCTGTTGAAGACAAGGGAGGCAGGAGGCTGGGAGCGCCTTCCAAGTGGGAGAATGTAAGATGCTTCTGTGGCCTTTGCTGATGTTGGCTGACTTGGCAGCCAAGGAGTTGGTGATGGGATCTGAACTAAATGTGAATTAGGTAAGGTCACAGCTCAGAGACAGTTTTTTCCTGAAAATGTGCAACTTGTGAGTTTCTTCCCAAACATGAACCAAAACCCCATTTAACTTCTTTACAGATGTGAATTAAGAACCACAAAGTAGGCTGCTTTTGTACTTCCCCCCACCCCGCCCCTCCTGCCCAGAATGTGGAACACTTAGGAATACTCTGGAGTAATATGTCTCTCAAATCTCTCTGGTGTTCTGAGTGCCATATTTCCATTATGTCTGAAACTACTTCACAAAATCTGAATAACATAATTAGTATTTGTCAAACATAATTTCTTAAGAGTCTTTAGATCCTTTGTGGTAATTAAAATCACTGCAATATCTGAAAAGGTATAAGATATCTAGGTTGTTGGATACTATTTGTATACTGCCATTCATCAAAGCCTATCATTAAGCTAAATAATGGGTAGGTGGTATAGCTAAAAAATGAAAAAAATTAAAAAATTAAAATTGCAATTGCCATTATTAGGGAGAGTGTAGATTTTGCACTTAAATCAAAAATGCTTTTAAAAATATTACTTGGTAAACCCCAGGTACAACCAAATATATTCTTTTTTTTGGCGGGGGGGTAGGGACAGGGTCTCAATCCATCACCCAGTCTGGAGTACAGTGGTGCTATCTCCTCGGCTTACTGCAGCCTCAATTTACCAGGCTCAAGCAATCCTCCCACCTCAGCCTCCTGAGTAGCTGGGACTACAGGTGCTCAACACCACACCTGGCCAACTTTTTGTATTTTTAGTAGAGACAGGGTTTCATCGTGTTGCCCAGGTTGGTCTCGAACTCCTGGGCTCAAGCAAACTGCCTGCCTCGGCCTGCTAAAGTGCTGGGATTACAGGCGTGGGCCACCGTGCCAGCCTCAGATATATTCTGCTATTTTCCATTGTGCTATCGCATATGGCAGCCACTAGCCACATGTAGTTATTTACATTTAGATTTAAATTAATTAAAACTAAATAGAATGTAGCATTCAGTTCCTCATTCTCATGAGTCACATTTCAAATGTTCAATAGCCACACATGGCTGGTGGCTACATATTAGTGCAGATAAGGAACATTTTGTCATCACAAAAAGTTCTTTAGCACAGAACTGCTTTAAAGGTCCAGCTAATAGAAGGAGCTACGGTGCACCCTCGCTTAAGTTTTGATTGAAACGGATTTTCCTTTATTCCCATTTCTGTCTAGGGGGGCACTAAGAGTATTTAAAACTACTTCTAGAAATACGTCTTTTAAAATGTAGGTATGCAGTTAATGAACAAAGCTGTTTCTCTTGGCATTAGTATAAGAATATTGATGTCTGCTCTAAGAGAATGGTTCATGTTTTACAGTCATTAAAATCATGTTTTTGGAGACCATTTAATGACATGAGGAAGTGCTAATGCTACAATATTAGTTCAAAAAATCCCCGCAGACACAATAGGATACCAAAATATACTCAACATGGTAATTTTTTAGCAATTAACTTGTGGTGATTTTTCTATTTTTCCATAATTTTTAAAAGAGCTTGTATTATTTAGTTAACAGAGGAAAAATATTTTTTAAAACGTAGATATTTGAGGTTTGGAGTAGATAGATAAGTAAAATCCAAAGCACAAAACAGATCACTGGGGGGCCTCCTTTTCTGTTTTTATGGGTAACCAAAAGGTTGGTGGCATTAAAAGCACTTGGGGCTGGGTGCAGTGGTGCACTCCTTTAATCCCAGCACTCTGGGAGGCCAAGGCGGGTGGATCACCTGAGGTCGGGGAGTTCCAGACCAGCCTGACCAACATGGTGAAACCCCGTCTTTACCAAATACAAAAAATTAGCTGGGTGTGGTGGCACATGGCTGTAATCCCAGCTACTTGGGAGGCTGAGCCACGAGAATCGCTTGAACCCGGGAGGTGGAGGTTGCAGTGAGCCAAGATGGTGTGCCATTGCACTCCAGCCTAGGCAACAAGAGTGAAACTCCATCTCAAAAAAAAAAAAAAAAAAAGCACTTGGTTGGCTAGCAGTTTCCATGAAGGACCTAATAAGTGTGATTCAGAAAATAAGTCTGTGGACTGGAGCTGTTGAAGAACGTGATACTAAAGCCAATATCACTATACCAGGCCATCTGCACACTGCAGTAAGGAACTAGGTTCAAATACAGAAAAATCAAAATGTCAGGGCATAAAAAGCGAGCTGGTTCAAAACCTCACAGCTTTGTTGAATTAAAAAACCATCAAGTTATTTAAAAAGTCTGTACTTAATTTTGATTATTTTAAAATTTACTATCTTAACTTTTTTACAGGTGATTTTGGACAATCTGCTTTTTCACTTTTTCAAGCCTTTTCTTAACATTCAGACAGTACTTACCTATCATTGTGCAGATGAATCAGCCAAATTGAAATTACAGCAATTTTATAAATGAACTCTCATCTCACATACTCTGCATTTTAGATATATTTTAATGTACATACACATATACAACTGGGTTTATATAAAGACAAATTAAATATGTTCATGTATAAGTGCTTAAATATTAGCTTATTGTAATATACCAAACTACATAATTTTGCTTAACCTTCTTTTCCATGACTATATTACATACGTGGATGCTTTGTAGTTATCTACTGGGTCTGATAGTTGAGAATATTTTTAATTAAAGGTGGGGATTTAAAGGTTAAATTCCTAGTGAAAATTAGAATACTTATGAGGAAGATTGACAGGCAATCAGTGAAGCACATTTCTTCTGGCTGACACCAGCAGCACTGACTTTTGGGCAGCAGAGCTGGAGAAGGCACAATTTTATGCAGTGAAGGAGAAGTGTGGAGGGGTGAGGGATGGGGACACTTCTTGAGGGTAGGCAGAGAAAGGACTGGAAGAAAGTGAGTTAAACAATATGAAAAAGCACTAAAGGCAAATGTTATCCCTTTTGCAGTGTTGCCCCACACCCTGATGAATGCAAACCCCTGTCACAATCCTAAAAATCATCTTGCCTTGGATCATCTGTTAGGCTGCTTGGAAACTGCTATAGACCAGACAAAGAGCCCTTACCATCCATTGACAGCCTGCCAAGACACCTTAGGGTCATTAGATGATCAAATAACTTAAAGTTTTCGTTTGAATCTCCCGGTGGAGACAGTGTTTGATGCATTTCACAATATTCTGCATTTTTCCCACAATTTAGGTACCAACTGCTTAAGAAAGGTCAACGAACAGATTTCCCCGAGTAGCGTTTTCATCTACTATTTTGTTCCTTCATGTCCAGGACCAAACTCCTTATCACCTCTGACAGTCCTCAGCTACAGGAGCAAGAATTAAAACAAACTGCACTAAGTTTGCAGATGTCAGTTTTGAATACACAGCTTTGCTGGGAAAATTGGAGCTTATCTTATCAGTATGCTTCCAACTGAGATATTAAGTTAAGGCTCATTAGAGAAAGAGGCACCATTTGTTTATTCTTTACTGCCCTGAGACTTGCCATAATGATCTTGGCTTAGATTGCCATTTAAATTCACATGGCTCATCATAGGACTGTTGAACTTATTCACATCACAGAGGAAGTCTCAGACACTGTGTCAACACATTTACTGAGGCTAGTCTGAAGGTAGCGAGTTATCTTAGCTGGTCACAGTTGGTTAGGATTGCACGCCTTGTTCTACTCTTTCCTCCCTTCTCACTACTGCACTTAACTAGTCTTACAAGAACAAAAAAAAAGAAAAAAAGAAAGAAAAAAGAAAAAGTCCACACATTTACTGAGTGCGTAGTGAGTGCATAGCACTGTGTTCAATACCAGGAATACAGTGACAGATACAAACAGCTTCAACATTTGTAGGCTTATGATGTTTCTCCAATCAATAGGCTGACACGATACAGGGACCGTCCTACTTTTTATCCCCTGGGAAAAAGAGAAGAGAGGAGAGAGGGTCTGATCAGTGCACCTGTTCTGTATCTTGGTCCCTGCAGTAGTGACAATGACTGGACCTTTTGAAAGTTGGGGATGCTTTTCCAGGACTCCTGAGATCCCTGGCTGGTCTAGACTCTAAGCATCACATTGGAGTTGCTCTTAGCTCTGAATTCATGCCTACGTGCCCAGACTTTACTTCTAATGTAGGGCCCGTGGGGCTGGGTTCAAAAAGTTTGCAGTCTTATGCTCTCTTCAATAACCCTTCGAGAACTATCTTTCTTTTACTAACTCTCCAAGAACCATTGTGTAGAGACTGAGTTACCCTGCTGCACTGGTTCTGTATTGCTGCTGTAACAAATTACCACGACGTAGCATCTTAACACAAATGTATGATCTTACAGTTCTGTAGGATAGAAGCCTAAAACGAGTCTCCCTGGGCTAAAATCAAAGCATGGTCCGGGTATCTCCTGTCTGGAGGCTCTAGGAGAAAATCCAATTTCTTTTTTTTCTTTTTTTTTTGAGACGGAGTCTCGCCCTGTTGTCGCCCAGGCCAGAGTGCAGTGGCACGATCTCGGCTCACTGCAAGCTCCGCCTCCCGGGTTCACACCATTGTCCTGCCTCAGCCTCCCGAGTAGCTGGGACTACAGGCACCCGCCACCACGCCCGGCTAATTTTTTCTTTTCTTTTTTTTTTTTTTTGAGACAGAGTCTCGCTGTTGCCCAGGCTGGAGTGCAGTGGCGCGATCTCGGCTCACTGCAGGCTCCGCCCCCGGGGTTCACGCCATTCTCCTGCCTCAGCCTCCCGAGTAGCTGGGACTACAGGCGCCCACCACCTTGCCCAGCTAATTTTTTGTAGTTTTAGTACAGATGGGGTTTCACCGTGTTAGCCAGGCTGGTCTCGATCTCCTGACCTCGTGATGCGCCCGCCTCGGCCTCCCAAAGTGCTGGGATTATAGGCGTGAGCCACCACGCCTGGCTGAGAAAATCCAATTTCTTGTCCTTACAGTTTGCAGACCTTCTATCTTCCTGGACTCATGGTCCCTTCCCTCCATCTTCAAAGTCAGCAGCATCACATCTCTGTGTCTTTCTTTCATATTCACGTGCTCCTTTGACTGACTTTACTGTTCTGCCTCCCTCTTTTTTTTTTTTTTTTTTGAGACAGAGTCTCGCTCTTTCACCCAGGCTAACATATTCACAGGTTCCAGAGATTAGGACATCTTTGGGCATCTTTGGGGCCACTATGCTATGCTGCCTACCATGCCAACCCACACGCTTTCCTCCCTCAAGGTCATCTCCTCTCTGAAGCCCATTCCAGAGATTTTTGGAGCAAAGAATGTTTCCTCTGGTGCAAGCGTGGAAGGGCTTATCTATGAGGCGGCCTGAAGGGGCAAGCAGTCCTCAGGAGAAAGAAGCTGGAGGTAGCACTGGGTGTCCACAGCCTGTAGAAGATGTGAAGAGCCAGCCAGAGCAGATGTTCCTTCTCCTTTGTTTGTTTTGAGATGGAGTCTCGCTCTGTCGCCCGGGCTGGAGGCAAGTGGCGCTATCTCGGCTCACTGCAATCTCTGCCTCCTGGGTTCAAGCGATTCTTCTGCCTCAGTCCCCCGAGTAGCTGGGACTACTAGGTGCGTGCCACCACGCCCGGCTAATTTTTGTATTTTTATTACAGATAGGGTTTCACCATATTGGCCAGGCTGGTCTCGAACTCCTGACCTTGTGAGCCACCCACCTCAGCCTCCCAAAGTGCTGGGATTACAGGCGTGAGCCACCATGCCCAGCCTGTTCCTTCTCTTTAAAGAGAATAGAGGAAGGTAGATTTCCAGGGATAGAGGGGCAGTGGGCAGGGGGAGGGCAGGGAAGATCTAAGGATGCCTCCAAAAAACTATGAGCATTCTCAGGAGAAAAAAGTCTGCTTTTGGCTTGGCGCGATGGCTCGTGCCTGTAAGCTGGGAGGCCGAGTTGGGAGGATCACTTGAGGTCAGGAGTTCGGGACCAGCCTGGCCAATATGGTGAAAACCCATCAACCCATCTCTACTAAAAAAATACAAAAATTAGCCAGGTGTGGTGGCAGGCACCTATAATCCCAGCTGCTCGGGAGGCTGAGGCATGAGAATCGCTTGAACCCAGCAGGTGGAGGCTGCAGTGAGCCGAGATTGCGCTATTGCACTCCAGCCTGGGCGACAGAGTGAGACTCTGTCTCAAAAAAAAAAAAAAAAAAAAAAAGTCTGCTTTTAACACATTCCAATACTATTTATCTCTGATGAGGGTACCAAAGTAGAACTTTCTTGCTCTTTTTCTTTCTCTTTACCCCACAACCCAAGCCTGTGAAGGTCAAACAAACAAAATCAAAACCAAAACTGGTTAGCAAGGTGGGGAATTAGGAGAAGAAAAACCTGGCAGAAAAGGAGAAAAAAAAAGGCCAATTTCTTCAGGATAAAGACGGTGAGAAGAAGATTTATAGATTTGTTAGGGTGTGCCTGGTGGATTGACACCTGTGTGTTGGGGCGGAGGGAGTAGGACTGGGCAGAGGAGACAGTGAACTGGAATGCAGTTGTAACAGAGGCCTCAGCCTTTCCTATGAGACAGTTCTGCAGCTGGGTGGCCCTTCTTAAGTTGTCTGACCTTGGAAGAGGGTGCTCAACACTTCCTCACCCCCATTAACCAGTCATTGGATGAGGGCTGTCCCTGGGGAAGAGGTATGACCTTGGCTGAGGCATTTTCTTTTACTAAGGGCAATTTCCAGAGAGCCACTCAACTGAGAACCATCAGGGCCAATCTCAGCAGCTGGTGGATGACTGGGACATCCCTGTAGGCGGTGCACAACGGCATCCACTACACTGTGTGCTGGGACACAAGCAGCGGGGGGAAAGAGAGAGAGAGAGAGAGTTTTAAAGTATTGCAGGGGACTTGACTTACAATTAGTGTCCAGAGTAGTTTTATTACCTTAAAGATTTATTACCAGGAAAATTAAGGGACTTGCTCTAAACTTCATCCATGAGCAAGCAAAGAAATATCCCCACTGAATAAATTTATAGGTCTGTGTTGCTAAATAGCTAGCTAGATAAAGTTACTAACATTCCTCAAGCCTTGGTTATAATTGCAGCAGTTTCCAGACAAGCAGCATCTGGGAAGGTTACCTTTGCATAGGAAAATTCCTCAAGGGGTGTGATTATGCAAAGGGAGGCCTAGACTGGTGGTTCTAAATTGTGTGTGTGTGTGTGTGTGTGTGTATGCATGTGCCTCGGATCCCTTTGGCAGTCAGTATAGCCTATGGAATCTCATCTCTGAATCATGTTTTCCTATGCATAAAATAAAATACATAGTATTACAAAGAAAACCAATTATATTTAAATAATGTCAGCTGAGTGCAGTGGCTCATGCCTCTAATCTCAACACTTTGGGAGGCTAAGGCGGGCACATTGCCTGAGGCTAGGAGTTCAAGACCAGCCTAGGTAACAAAATGAGACCCTCTTTCTAAAAAAACAAAACAAAACAAAACAAAACAAAATAGCTGGGTGTGGTTGTGCGCACCTGTAGTCCTAGCTACATATGCGTATGTCAGTGTCATAGATACTGCTAATGTTACTGAGGTTGTTGCCTACATTCAGTTAAAGGAAATGCCAAACTTCACGTTGAAGTTATTGAAAATAAAGAGGTGATTTTTTTTTCTCCTCAAGTCTACAACCCCCCGTAAATTCAATTTGCAGACTCCCTGGAAGTCCATGGACTCCAGGTTAAAACTTTTGCAATCTGGAATAGGCTCAGCTGATCCTCTATATCATAATAAAGTAATAAAAATTTTCAGGGTCTTTTTTGCGGAAGGTGGGCTGATCGTGAGGCATGTTGAAGGTCTTAGAATTCTAAGAGAGAGAGAAAGAGGAAGTGGAGAGAGAGAGAGAGAGAGAGAAGCAGGGCTATAGTAAAGAGATAAGTTAAGACCAGGGATCTATAGATGATATTGGGCAAATCATCAGGAAAAGTCTGTTACACACAGCTCCTTTTTGTCAGTATGTTGTAATCGGGGAAGAAGGGGACAACTGTACCTGTCTGGGGAGGGGCAACAAAGAGAAGTGCAGCCACCCATGTGAGGCCAGAGTGGCTACCCCAGAACTACATCCAGAGAGCAGTTAGCAGCCAGTTGACCATGAATAAACAGCTGGCAGTGTGGGCTGAGTCACGGTGGCCAAGAGACCAACCTTCTTCAACCCAAATATGTTAGAGGCAAGTGTCTGTTGCCTGAAAGGAAGAAGCTGGATCCTGCATGGACAGGAGCTACCCAGAGGCTAGACGCTGAGGTTACTTCTAGCTAAATAGGTAAACGTGACCCTGTAGGCAACCAAGGGCTAGGGGCCAGGTAGGATGTAGCAAAGGAGTGTCTACTGTAAGTAAGATCATAGAAGGAGCATTCTGCCATGGTTGTGGGATAAGAAGGGACAGTCACAGGTAGAGACACAGTACGGTAAAAAGAATGATAAATATCTCATTAGTAATTTTAATATTTTGATTACATGTTGACATGGTTTGGCTGTGCCCCCACCCAAATCTCAGCTTGAATTATATCACCCAGAATTCCCATGTGTTATGGGAGGGATCCAGGGAGAGGTAATTGAATCATGGGGACTGGTCTTTCCTGTGCTATTCTCACGATACTTAATAAGTCTCATGAGATCTGATGGGTTTATCAGGGGTTTCCACTTTTGCTTCTTCTTCATTCTCTTTTGCTGCAGCCATGTAAAAAGTGCCTTTTGCCCTCCACCATGGTTGTGAGACATTCCCCAGCCACGTGGCACTGTTAGTCCAATGAAACCTTTTTCTTTTGTAAATTGCCCAGTCTTGGGTATGTTTTTATCAGCAGTGTGCAAATGGACTAATACACATATTGAAATGATATTTTGGATATATAGGATTAAATGAAATCTATTATTATAACTTTCGCCTGTTCTTATTTTTAAATGTGGCCACCAGAAAATTTGGAACCACTTATATGGTTGGCATTATATTCCTATTTGTAGAAATAACACATAGTTATTTCACCTAGACATAACTCATGCCATTAACTCATGTAACTCCTATAGTTATAATCTGGCTTAGACTAGACAAACACTTTGTAAGCTTCTGTAGTCTTCTGCATGTTCCCTCTTTTCTTATTTTCGGCAACAGAATGGCTCATATGAGATTCTCAAGAGTTCCAAAGACATTGGCAGCAAGGACTAGGTTGAGAAAGGTTCAGCTCTCTCATACCCTCCTTCCCACTATCCTGATCTCACACCTCATAGACTACCAGATCCTCCAAATTCTCTCAGTAGATCAGTCATTTTGTGGCCTAACCAGCCTATCCTGAAGCTCATCACTTGAACTCCTTATCCTTCAAAACCACGAAATTCCTTGAAAAGCCTCTAGAATATCAGGCTCCTTCCTGGAAAAACCCTAACCATGGATCTATTTCCTAAACTGCCTTCTCCATTTCTACCTCTGAGTTTCCAGGTATGCGTACAGAGCATCACTCAATCCTGCAGATCGGCCCATGAAAAATTCATGGGCTGCAGTCCCAGCTATACCCTCCGCGATGCACAGCAGTGCACACACTGGACAGCTCTCCTATTCCCTTCAGTAATCATTCAGATCCTTACAACTCTCAGGGGCCCTAAGGATTGGCAAAATGTGCCCCTTCCACCATTTAGTTTATTATGATATTGTGGCTCAATCTGGACAGCTCTGACCTTGGGGTAGGGGGAATTGGGGGGATTTCCAGGGTCCTCGTGGGAAGCTTCCTTGGCTGCACACACATTCTGTGCCCACATTGTAACAACCTGCCCCCCTCCCCAACGTTTGGTTTCCACAGTGTCAGTAGCTTGTATATTCTATGCTATCTGTACCCTCCTGCCACAGGGAAAAAGAAGCAAGGTCGGAGTCTGGTAGACGTGAGTCAGATCTCTGAGGGTGGGGGCAGTAACTTCAGGGGATGCTCGGAGCATGATTCACACAGGACACATGCTTTTTCCAAATATATGCATGGCCTTATATATATTGTGGGCTTATATTCAGGAGGAGTATATTTTCTGCTTTTCTGTGACCAGAGATTCCAGCCTTTACATTCTGGGATAAGTTAATATATGGTGCTCCTGTGCAGTACACAACCCAGACACCTTTACTGGGGGCCTTAACATAGTCACCTCAAAACCCCTGCACCATTCCCATCTATTCCATTGTCAGAGGATGGCTGCCTTAGTCCATTTTCAGCTTCTATAACAGAATACCATAGAGTGGGTGATTTCTAAACAATAGAAGTTTATTTGTCTCACAGTTCTGGAGACTGGGAAGTCCAAGAGCATGGCGCCAGCATCTGGTGAGGGCCTTCGTGTTGCATTATCCCATGACAGAAGCCAGAAGGTAAGTGAACACAGGAGATAGAGTGGAAACTGGGCAGAATTCATCCTTTTTATCTGGAACCCACTCCCTCAATAACTAATCCACTCCTGAGATAAAGGCCTTAATCTATTATTAAGGGCAGAGCTCTCACAATCTGATCACTTCTTAAAGGTCCCACTTCTTAATACCATCACAATGGCAACTAAATTTTAACATAAATTTTGGCTGGGACATTCAAATCATAGCAATGGTTTTGCCTCTATTCGTGTGAACTTTCTCAACTTTCTGTTTCCCACCTACAAATCTATACCTGGGTGCCCTTCTCTTGCCTCTCCCTTTCATTTCAGAGCATCAGGTGTTTTGTCTTTGTCTGAGGTCAACAACTCCTATGCTCTTGATCCTATCAGTGAGTTCCTCTGGATCTTGCTACATTAGTTATTCTCCTTGTTCTGATTTCTTCATATATTTCTCTCCATGTGCTTTCCAATTGTCCCATAAAATTCATTTCAATCCATAAAAACCTTCCCTTGACTGCCAAGGTCCTCCATATGACTTTTTCTCTTCTCTCTTTCAGCCAAGTTTCTGGAAAGAGAATTCTCTTTTTTCTTTTCTTTTTTTTTTTCTTTGAGACAAGGTCTCACTCTATCACCCAGGCTGGAGTGCAGTGGCATGAGCATGGCTCATTGCAGCTTTGACCACCCTGGGCTCAAGCAATCCTCCCACCTCAGCCTCCTGAGTAGCTGGGAATACAGGTGTACACCACGATGCCCAGCTAATTTGTGTACTTTTTGTAGAGTCAGGGTTTCCCCATGTTTCCCCGGCTGGTCTCAGACTCCTGGGCTCAAGTGATCCTCCCACCTTGACCTTCCAGGTGGGCTCCATCTCTATCATTCAGCTTAATGTTCTTCCACAAGGGTCTTCAGGGACCTCCACATTGCCTGATTTGCTGGGTAGCTTTTTGGTCCTTATTTTACTAAACTCCTCAGTACATCTGACATTGATGATCACTTCTTTCCTCAGAAAACTCTTGATAGATTCTACTGGCTTCCATGATACTTTCCTATATAGAACCTATCAGTCAGTAGAGGACCATGTCTGACATCCTTGTCTAGGGTGAACAGTTAAACTCAGATTCCCTGGCTGGGCAGCCCCACGGTCTCCTGAGTTGAGGGAAACCGATCTATAGCCAGTTTGTGGAAATCATGCTGAGTGGGGAGTGAGGCAGCCATGGGAAGTCTTGGCTTGAGGGCTTCAGGCCTGGCCTTCTTTATATCTGTGAGAGTGCTTTATCCTTACACTACATTTACTGTTAAAGTTTCTGTTGGTTGTGATCAAAAGGAGGCTTGTCTAAGACAAACACCATGCACTTTAGAGTTTATCCTCTGACATGTACATTTGTGGGTTTCACTGGTCCCAAACCACACAGTTTCTTACTGTAATTCTCGCTTGCTCTTTACTGAGAACAACTATATCAATGTTATATCCACCTGATTTTGAGGCTCTGGTTGCAAATGGTCTGAATCACTTATTTGCAATTTTGGGGAGACCATGTGCCCATGAAACATAACTCAGTGTGGTGATCTAGGTAACTGGACAGAGATTAGGGACACCATTGCTATTGATTAGATTCCTCTGAATTTTACTTTGTCGAAGCTCCCTTTTTTTTTTTTTTTAGATAGGGTCTTGCTATGTTGTCCAGGCTGGTTTCGGACTCCTGGCCTTAAGATATCCTCCTGCCTTGGACTTCCAAAGTGCTGGGATTACAGGAGTGAGCCGCTGCACCCGGCTGAGGCTTCTTAATTTATGATGGAAAATATCTAATTGAACAATTGAAATTATTCTCATCATCCCTTAAAAGATCTATTTTGGTGATAAAATTATTTATTATAAAGTATGACAAATTCCTGGGCATTCGAAGCTCTCCATTCTCCTTTTGTCGACTATTATGCTTGGCTGTGGCCCACAGTTATTGCTGACCCATCCTCCTCTTTTCCTCATGCATATGTATGACTGTGCAGTCTGTACCATGCAAATTCTTTTACTGTACATACATTCATATACATTCCTCATCTCTCCATCAGTCCCAGTCCTTTAAGACCCAGCTCAAGATGCACCTCTTCCATGAAACCTTGCTCAAGAGCTTCCAGTACAATTCTTTTGATCTTCTTGGGATTTCTCCAGCTCGGTGGTTATCAACTGGGTGTGACTTTATTCCCTAGTGTCATTTGGTAATATCTGGAGATATGTTTGGTTGTCACAGCTGGGGTGGGAGCTGCTGGCATTTAGTCAGTAAATGTCAAGGATTGTAGCTAGACATCTTACGGTGCACACAACAGTCCCCCACAACAAAGAATTACTGGACCAACAATGTCCACAGTGTTGAGAAACCTTGCAGTCTAGCCTGACTTAGCACCCCTGTCATTTGATTACTCATTATGGTATAGAATCTTAGGGCTGGATGGGAACCTTTAGGAATCATCCTATCATCCTTGTATTTTATAGGTTGGAAGACCAACCCAAAAGAAGCTGCGGAGAGTCACAGAGTGAGTGAATCTTTGGCAGGGCTGTGTCCCCCGACCCCTGGGCCATTGGCTATTTCTTTTTTTTTTTTTTTTTGAGATGGAGTCTCACTCTGTTGCCCAGGCTGGAGTGCAGTGGCGTGATCTCAGCTCACTGCAAGCTCCGCCTCCCGGGTTCACACCATTCTCCTGCCTCAGCCTCCCAAGTAGCTGGGACTACAGGTGCCTGCCACCATGCCCGGCTAATTTTTTGTATTTTTAGTAGAGACGGGGTTTCACCATGTTAGCCAGGATGGTCTCGATCTCTTGACCTCATGATCCGCCTGCCTCAGTCTCCCAAAGTGCTGGGATTACAGGCATGAGCCACCGTGCTTGGCCAGCCATTTCTGTTCACTTATGCAACAGTTCCCGTTCTCCCAGGTAGGTTTAAAACTTTAAAAGCAAAGTTAGAATCTTTTTCTTAAGCTTTTAGTGGACTCTCACCTCCATCCCCTCACCCTCAGCCCAGTACTAGGAACACAGCACATATTTGTTGTCATATCAAAATAGCCCCAGATTGTGTAAAATATTTTATTCCCCTTCAGACATATTTTTTAAAAAGAAATGTAAGGTTATCTCCTGGATATAACCTCTCAAAACGAGAGATGAGTACATCTAAATCACAGAAGAAATCCTACAGAGGCCTTCTGCGGAAGCATGTTCAACATTAATTAGAGTAAATACCAGCCAGCTGAGGCTTATGCATTTAAATGATGGTGATGAAAATCACCAGCTTAGCAGTTCAGAGGAAAACAGGAAAGGTTTCTACTAAGGGGAATGATTAACTGTATCCTTACAGAGAAACTGAAAACAATGAAAATCAGAAAGGACATCACATTGTATATGTTTGTAAATTTGATCCTATACACTCTGACTTTTAATCCATTCCCATCCATCAATAAATTATTCTCATTTAGGAAAAATATGTAAGCAATTGTTGAAACAGAGTTCAAAAAGGCTAGGTTAAACATGCAATGAAGGAATATGAGAACAATACTTCAGATTGCAAAAGAGGAGCTGGTTGACTAGAATTCTGCCTTTCAGAGGCAGAATAGTGTAAGAGGAGGTTGCAAGTGTGGGCCCAAGGCAGCTGATCCTGGATTTGCATCCTGGTGGTGCCAGGGAGAGGCTATGTGACTCAGGTAAATGCCCTAATCCCTCAGCTTTGAAGTGAGGATTGTTAACAGTGATTCCCTAAATATAAAATCGTTGTGAGGAATTGATGAACGAATACAAAGAGTACTCACCATAGGATTGGGCTAAATCTAAGGGCAGAATGACGATTATTGTTTTTAATTAATGACAGTTACTGTTATTAAGAATTATTACAACTCTACTTTTGTTTCTGAAAAAATGGAAATATAACTTAGTTTTAAAATTTCCATTTTATGTCCTCAGAAGAAATATGACATTCCCTTCATAATAAAGAAGTTCCATTACATTGGGGTTCTTACTTTTAAAATAAAACAGTGGATTTTTAGATATACATATGCAGAAGCTATTTAAATTGTATGAATAAATCTGTAGGGTTAAGGATATGGAAAATAAGCTTGATTTTCTTTCTTTCCTCTCTCCTTCCCTTCTTCACTTTCCTCCATCCCTCCCCCTCTCTTCCTCCTACCCTTCCTTCATTCCTTTAACAAGACATACAAATGCATGTATATGGGGTATGTGAAAGTAAGACATTTATAGAGAGTGTGTCAAGCAGGTGTTATGGAAAGTTTAGGAAGAGAAATTTCAGAGCCCTGGGTTTCAACCCTGGCTCATAGTAGATATGTCAGGCAGATCACTTAACCATCTCTCATCTGTAAAACAAAGGGCCTGGTAGATAATGGGTAAGGCTTAAGTACTAGATTGTATTTTTATATTTGAAGAGCCATAACAGACATACAATTCAAACGTGTTGTTAAAAATGATCCCGTCTTTTTTTTTTTTTTTTCTTTTGAGACGGAGTCTCGCTCTGTTGCCCAGGCTGGAGTGCAGTGGCACAATCTCGGCTCACTGCAAGCTCCGCCTCCCGGGTTCACGCCATTCTCCTGCCTCAGCCTCTCCGAGTAGCTGGGACTACAGGCGCCCGCCACCACGCCTGGCTACTTTTTTGTATTTTTAGTACAGACGGGATTTCACCGTGTTAGCCAGGATGGTCTACGATCTCCTGACCTCGTGATCTGCCTGCTTCGGCCTCCCAAAGTTCTGGGATTACAGGCGTGAGCTACCGCGCCCAGCCAAAAACGATCCCGTCTTTTTAATAGTAAGTTCAATGTGTGAGAAAAGAGTGAAACATGATTCAATTTTGAAATGACATTTTACATTTTGAATAGATTTCTTGATTCAAGCATTTTGTTACGGTCCAACTTACAAAACCAGAGCTGGCTTTATAAGTGTGTGACCTGTGCAACTGTGTTTAGGAGGGCTCCACAATCGATTTAATGCTGTGTTGTTGCCATCTTGAAATTCTTAATGATTTTTGAACAAAAGGCCCTGCCTTTTCATTTTGCATTGTGCCCTGCAAATTTTGTAGCTGGTCCTGGCTACAACTTCTAATTTATAGTTTAATTTCTAGGTCCGGCATTCTCTCCTGTTTTAGTTAGAAATCCACATGGATCGCTTTCCTCTGCATCCATTCTCAGTGTTTCTGTTGATATAAAACTAGCAAAGGCTGCCTGCTAAGCCTGCCAAACTGTAGGATGCGCTGCCAACTGAGCGCAGGACGCGCAGTGCCCTCCTTGGGCTTCAAAGGGCAGGGGATCCATCCTTCAGCCTCAGCCATCTGTACTGTAGTGGCCTGAGCTTCTGTCACTGGCAATTCCCACATCAACGCAATGTTTGTAATAATAGTCCAGCAGACTGCGTGGAGGACTCGGTGAGAGAATAAATAGTCCTCTGAAAACTAGAGGTTATCAGTCACCTCAAGGATGAGACTCATCCTGTGAAAACCCACAGCCCCCATGCACCCCCTCTTCTTGCTGGTGTTGAGTATTTGCTCAAGTCCTGCTCTAATTTCCTTCAAGCAAATGCTTGATGGCCCAGTAACAACAGTCTCTACAGGTCAGTAAAAAGGAACTATTCAGAGAGAGCCTCTGAGTCCTATTAATGCTTGTGAAGATGATTCAACTTCAAAAAACACTTCTGACCTCTTAGCATGTGCTGTCTGTCCTCCATCCAGGCGCTGAGGGCACAGCAGCGAGCAAACACAATGACAATGAGATAATTACAATTTATCATGGTGGCCCAGACATCGTGGGTTTACTCCCTGGCCTCTAATAGTCACCTCGCAGAGCTGATGTGAGGATGTGAGGAGATAATAAGTGCCTGGGCACTGAAAGACCTACTTTGCGGGAGTATGCGCAAGGTGCAATACAAGCACACGATTTAAAAAAAAGGCAAGTTGTTCCTGAAAATGCATAGAGGTATTTTCCCCAATAGGAGCAGCTTAAATGCAAACAAACAGAGGAAGAAATTTAAGTTATTTATCTTTTCTGCTAATTTCCAAACAACAAAACGTGACGTCCAGCACAGCATCACTCCCTAGACCTGCAACCGAGGGGAATGCTAGTGGATAGACATGCCAACAGCGAGAAAAGACTGCTCACTCCAGTGCTGGCCGCTTCTGGCTGTCCAGTGCTTCTCGGGGCGCGCTCCCTCTTTCTCTTCCCACGCCCGCCTAGTCCCAGCGCCGGAGGGAGGCTGCACTCGGGCGACCCTCCCCCCCAACCCCCGGGCTCCCGCGTAATCCCGGCCCAGTTTGGAAAGGAAGCGGGCGTGGCAAGTAGAGGCAGGGCTGGGCCACGGTGGGCAGGGCACAACGGCGGGGCTATAGCCTAACCGCACCGCCGAGGCTGCCGCTGGGGTTGGAAAGGAAGCGGGAGCGGTAGGGAGAGGAGGGGTCGGGCTGAGCTGTGGGCGGGGAAAAGGGCGGGGCCATGGATGGACCACGTGCCTTTTTAGGTGGAGTCCGGGGCTGGGCAGGGAGAGGCGGGGCCAAGCCGAGGTGGGTGGAGAAAGAGGGCGTGTCCATGGCCTAGCTGCGCCGCTGAGGCTGCTGCCGGGCTTGGAAAGGAAGCGGGACTGGCAGGGAGGCGGGATCATGCTGAGGTGGGCGGGGAGTCGGGGGCGGAGCCATGAGTGGGCCTCGTGCCGGCTTAGGTGGAGCCCGGGGCGCGCGGGGAGAGGCGGGACCGAGCCGAGGTGGGTGTGGCGGGGGGGCGGGGCCATGGCGGGGCGGGGTTCGCCGCTTCCTGGGGCCCAGCCCAGCCCAGCCCAGCCACTGGATCAGCCCGCCGGCTCCGGAGCGGCTCTGCCTTCCCTAGCGCGGGACGCGGCGCCCTGGGGGAGGAGGGCGAAGCGACGCGGCGATGGCTCCGCGGGCACTCGCGGGGTCCGCCGTCCTAGCCGCTGCTGTCTTCGTGGGAGGCGCCGTGAGTTCGCCGCTGGTGGCTCCGGGTGAGTGTCCGGTCGGAGCCGGGGCGCCGGCTGCTGAGCCCGGTCCCGGGAGCGCGGAAGGAAGCGAGGGGTCGGGACTGCAGCCCCGCGGCGTCCCAAGGAGCCTGCTTTCTGGCACAGCCGCGGGATCCTGGCGCTGAACAACTGGCTGTCCCGCGGCGGTCCGGGCAGGGCGCGGTGCGTGGCAACGGCTCCCGTCCCTCCCCTCCCGCGGGCCCCGCTCCCGCCTTCCCTCCCCGGGGCCTCCTCCGAGGATCTGTGTCCCCCAGCCCTGGGCTGTGCGGGGTGTAGGGACCAGGCCTTCTTCTGGGGCGCTTCCTCCACGGCCGCGCGCCTCGGAACCCCGCGGACCCCTTTCCCGCCGCCCTTGTCCTCAAAGGCGCCGCGAGCGGAGGATCGTGACACAGAGCACCGGGTTCGCTGTCGGCACCTCCTTTTCCCTTTTAAATACCTTAAAATATCCTAAAACCTAGAGGACTTTGAATCTCTTTCCACGTTTCCATTTATTTGGGTGGTTGATGGATTCTTGTAACAGGTCAAGGAGTCCACATTTCTTCCCATATATTCTGTATAAATCAGGCTCGGAAAAAGGGAAGGCGCCTTGGTAAACTACATTTTTTTCTTCATTGTGTTGATTCCTGTCGTCACGAAAGGAACCTTGTGTGGTCAGGGCAGGAAGCCACCAACAGAGATGCTAAAGTGTTAGCAACGATGAAGCAGTTTTTAATTGAAATCAATCTTAAGAGGAGGTGTAAGTTTTATGGAAGTCCTATGTCACATCCTTGCTTTTATAATTACAGACACTAGGGATTCCTTACCACCGCTTCCCCTCTTAATTGCCACCTAACAGCTGCAGTTAAAAAAAAAAAAAAAAAACTTACTTGGCCATTTGGGGTTACTACAGCTGGGAGTCTGACGTCAGCAAGCTCTTCCAAGCCTGGTTTCAGGGGTGGCTCCTCCTCAGGTCCAAATAATAAGCAACTGGAAGCCTTTCAACAGTGACTGTCTCCTCCATAAACATCCATAAACTCTTCCTCCTGAGAACATTTCAGTCGCTTACAACTTTTACACTGACTTAGCAGTTTGGCCTTCACTTTTTCATAGAAACCAGAGCAGATTGGAAGGGAAGGAGATGGATAGTATTGTCTCCTGAGTCTTTTTAGCAGGCCCGTATTTCCGTTAGCCATCTACCTGGGGAAATGGCAGCTAGTGACATGTTGTACTGGATGGAACAATTGTTTTTCTTTTTCTTATTTTGATACAGGGTCTCATTCTGTCACCCAGACTGGAGTGCAGTGGCATGATCTCGGCTCACTGCAACCTCCAGCTCTCTGGTTCAAGTGATTCTCCTGCCTCAGCCTTCGGAGCAGCTGGGATTACAGGCATGTGCCACCATCCCCGGCTAATTTTTGTATTTTTAGTAGAGATGGGGTTTTGCCATATTGGCCAGGCTGGTTTCAAACTCCCGACCTCAAGTGATCCTCCTGCCTCGGCCTCCCAAAGTGCTGGTATTACAGGCATGAGCCACCATGCCCTGCTGGTTCATTTTGATTTTCATCCTGCATTTGATTGCTGGGACACATAGGTGCATAATCAGGTTCCACTTGGATGTGAGGTTGGAGACATTCCTTAGAGGGTTAGAGTCAGTTGCAACAGAATCTGAGGAAGAGTTTAATCTGGGAGTAGAATTATTAAAAATTCAGCACATGATGCATGTAATTAGCCATCATCAGCAGGAGAAATCCATCCCTAGAGTGGGTGTGTGTTTGGTTTGACCTCTGAGCAACACCCAGGTCTCAGGACTAGAATGTGACTGATGAAAGCTCTCATCTAATTGCATGACAGCCTTTTTTTTTTTTTTCTTTTTGATGAAAGTTAATGCAGAAGAAGAAACAGGTGTCTAAAAAGGAAAAGATACAGAGCACAAATTTGCAAGTATCTTGAGGTGTGTGTAAAGAGAAGATGCTCTGACCAGCCAACGTCTGATCCCCTTGGAACCAAATATGGTGTTAATGTTCTCACGTTGAGCATAGGGAAGTGGAGGGAAAGGAATGGGAAATACTGTTGAGTGCCTGCTGTGTGCCAGGCTTTGGGTTGAGTACTTTATATGCATTTTTATTTATTTATTTATTTTTCTTTTTGAGACGGAGTCTTGCTCTGTCGCCCAGGCTGGAGTGCAGTGGCGCGATCTCACTGCAAGCTCCGCCTCCCGGGTTCACGCCATTCTCCTGCCTCAGCCTCCCGAGTAGCTGGGACTACAGGCGCCCGCCACCACGCCCGGCTAATTTTTTGTATTTTTAGTAGAGACGGGGTTTCACCATGTTAGCCAGGATGATCTCGATCTTCTGACCTCGTGATCTGCCCACCTTGGCCTCCCAAAGTGCTGGGATTACAGCCGTGAGCCACCACGCCCGGCTGCATTTTTATTTATTTATTTATTTTTATTTTTATTTTTATTATTTTTTAAGACAGAGTCTTGCTCTGCCTCCCAGGCTGAGGTGCAGTGGTGCGATCTCGGCTCACTACAACTTCCGTCTCCCGGGCTCAAGCAATTCTCCTGCCTCAGCCTCCCGAGTAGCTGAGATTATAGGCTCCCACCAGCATGCCTGGCTAATTTTTGTATTTTTTAGTAGAATCGGGGCTTCACCATGTTGGCTATGCTGGTTTGTAACTCCTGACCTCAAGTGATCCGCCCTCCTCGACCTCCCAAAGTGCAGGGATTACGGGTGTGAGCCACCGCGCCCAGCCTTCATATGCATTTTTAAACTCATTGCTCATAACCCTATGAAATACTTATTTCCAGTAAGGCAACTGAGGCAAGAGAGGTTAAACAACTGGCTGAACATCACATAGGTACTGTGCCAGTCAGCATTCAGAGAAGCAGAACCACTAGGAGGTGTCTGTGTATGTGTGTACCTTTATATGTATCTTTATCTGGGATAAACCAGCCTGCTTGATTCCAAAGTTCATTCCCTTTCCACTGTACCCCACTGCTCTGCAGAGAAAAAATAGAATATGAGTCAACCTCTGCAATCTCGCTGAGATTCTAAGATAGTTTAGAACATCATAAAATTGTAAGCATGTGGTTATCAGAAGTTGTTAAGTAGAGAAAAGAAGGGCAGATAGCATCACGGTGGGTAGTGACAATGCCTTTTTCACTTCCTTCCTAGTAGAAGAATCTCATTAAACTTGTCTCTTAGCAGCAGCATTCGAAACTATATACCACAAGCACCCAAAAGGATGATTTTCCACATCTTGGCTTATTTATGTCCTTAAGTTCTCTGGTTACTCAACCTTTAGGTTTATTAGTTTCTCTCTCAGACAGTGGGCATAGCCCTCGAGTAAGGAGTGGGTGGAAGAGGTCCTGGGGCTGGTGAGATGAGAAATGCATTGTCCTTGGGCTGCGGGCTTCCCTCCAGCATTCTGACTCCCTTTTAGATGCTAAAGATTAGCTTTATTAAATTCTGGGTTCTGTCCTAGCCAGGTAGCTGCGAAGCTGTACATCCACATAATATATAGTGTTTGGAAAGTTTTGAAAAAGCATGCCTTGGAACTTGGGAGTCCATGTCTACATTTAATTTAAAAAGGAAATGAAAAATGTGAGAAGTCTCTGTCAATTCCCTGCCCCGCCCCCCCAAAAAAGGAAATGAAATGAATCTATTTGGAAGTTTGAAGAGTTGAATTTGAATGTGAGAGACCAAAGCCCCAAGTGAACAAACAACAGATTTTATTGTTTCTTTAAAAATGATTCTTTGGCCCTAATGTTGAAGTTTAGTGGCTTATTAAAACAATAGAGAAATGATTTAAAGCTGACAAGAATAAATTAAATTGTCACTGGTATAAACTATTAGGTTAAGTGGTTCCTAATAATTTAGGACACTTCAGTGGTTGTAAAGATTTGGTTGCTGCTGAAAACAGGTATATTAATAATTCTGGTGTGGTTTATAAAAACTAAAATCAGAATTTGGTGTTAGTACACTGTAGACGCTTTACTCTTTTAGGAAAAAGGAATTCAATTTTTATTATTACCTGGTTTGTGGCAGGCGGTAGTCTAAGTACCTAGATCATTTCATTCTTACAATGAATTTCCTGTCAGTTATATACGTAATTTTATTCCTGCGTTTGTAGATGAGGAAACTGAGCCTCAGAGAAGTTGAAAAAGTTACTCATGGGCTGGGCGCGGTGTCTCACGCTTGTAATCCCAGCACTTTGGGAGGCCGAGGCGGGCGGATCACGAGGTCAGGAGATCGAGACCACGGTGAAACCCCATCTCTACTAAAAATACAAAAAATTAGCCAGGCATGGTGTCGGGCGCCTGTAGTCCCAGCTACTCGGAGAGTCTGAGGAAGGAGAATGGCATGAACCCGGGAGGCGGGGCTAGCAGTGAGCCCAGATCACGCCACTGCACTCCAGCCTGGGTGACAGAGCAAGACTCCGTCTCAAAAAAAAAAAAAAAAAGAAAAAAAGAAAAAGTCACTCATGTGTAAGCTGGATTTTGTCATGGAGTCCATTGAGTCCATTGAGTCAGATCTGTTTGATTTTGAAGTCCATGCTTATTATTACTAAACATGCCAAGCCATCTTTTCCCATTTCCCTTTAGCTAAAATACAGTGCACTAGGTATTTTTGGAAAATTTCCCCAAAGATTTAAAGTTTGTGGGAGGAAGGAGCGAGAATCACTCTTGATTCCATTACTCCAAGGCACTAGCCATTGTTAGCATATTTCATTCTGGTCTTCTCTAATTGCGTTTTTTTTTTTTTTCTTTTTTTTTTGAGATAGGGTGTTGCTCTGTCACCCAGGCTGGAGTGCAGTGGTGCGATCTCAGCTAACTGCAAGCTCCGCCTCCCGGGTTCACGCCATTCTCCCGCCTCAGCCTCCCAAGTAGCTGGGACTACAAGCGCCCACCACCATGCTCGGCTAATTTTGTTTTTGTATTTTTAGTAGAGACCGTGTTTCACTGTTAGCCAGTATGGTCTCGATCTTCTGACCTCATGATCCGCCCGCCTCGGCCTCCCAAAGTGCTGGGATTACAGACATGAGCCTGTAATTGCATTTTTAACTCGGATAGGTTCTTTAATTGCATTTTTAACTCGGATAGGTTCATAATGCAATATAACTTTGTATCATGACTTTTTCAGTTTATGTTACACAGAAATGTTTCTCTATTTCCGTACACACCCAAAAAAGGGCTGCCTACTGCTCCACTATATTGATTCACTGTATTTTACTTTACTATGTAACTATTTGGGAGATTTCAGTTGATAATTATTTTTAAGTGAGTTTTAAAACTCATTTCAGTGAATGCCTCTGTGCATGAAACTTTGCCTAAATATCAGAGGACTTCCACAGAAAATGGGTTCCTGAAAAGGCACTTTGAGGGTCAAAGATGTTCACATTTTTGAGGCAATTGATGACATCAGTGTTGATCTGAAGGTCATCCCAGGTTACATTCTCACAGCAATAGCCAAAAAGACTCAATTTCATATTCTTGTTATTTTCTCTGAAAAACATATTCGCTAATTTGTTAGGCAAAAATTGGTACCTTGATTGTTTTAATTTGTACGTGGTTGGTAACTATCGGGCTGATTTTGTTTTCTTCTAGTTTTTGAGCCATTTGCAAGTGTGTAGTCCTTTATGGACAATTCTGAAATGTAAAAAGCTCTGAAAACAAGTTTTTCTTGTAGGCTTTTGATAGCCTCTGTAGGTTGTAAAACTTAACTTGAACTAATGTGAGGTTTTAAATTTTTGTTTTGAGATGGAGTCTCTCTTTGTCTCCCAGGCTGGAGTGCAGTGGTGCGATCTTGGCTCACTGCAAGCTCCGCCTCCCGGGTTCAAGAGATTCACCTGCCTCAGCCTCCCGAGTAGCTGGGATTATAGGCATGCACCACCACGCCTGGCTAATTTTTGTATTTTTAGTAGAGGTGGGGTTTCACCATGTTGGCCAGGCTGATCTGGAACTCTTGACCTCATGTGATCTACCCACCTCGGCCTCCCAAAGTGCTGGGATTATAGGGATGCACCACCACACCCAGCCTAATGTGAGGTTCTATGGTATATATTATTCTGTCTTGACTATTTGCATGTTCTGCTGAATAATATTAATGAACTTGATTTGAGTGTTACAGGTTGTACGCTAAATGCATTGCATTACCTTCCTAAAATCACAAGGTTTGAACTTTGAAGCACATCTGACCTCCAGGTTTTCAGATAAGGGATTATGGTCCTGCATTTTCGCTTCTGTGACTCATCTGTTTGGAGGCAAATACAAAGCTGCTCAAAGTAGCAAAATTTCCAGTGGAGAAAATGAGTCCTCAAAATGAGTGACACTTCAGAAAAAGAAGTACAACTTTGGTACTCTAGTGTGAAATCTAAGAAAATAAGGGTACCCCCAAAAAACTAAGGTTTTGTTTATTCCAAGTGACTTTATGAATGGGTGCCAATTAGAATGGAAACTTGTTGGCTAGATGGAGAGTTTGGGCCAAATTTCTCCTCTGCTTTCTTCTGCCAGTTACTAACACAGTTCTCTTTGTAAGAGAAACTGAATCTACCCAGGGGACTTTCTGGAGGATGGATGGGTAGAGGGGCCGGACATCTGACCTTGAGGATCCTTTTGCCAAACCTGTTGAACTCAGAGGACCTGGTTTTCCCTTTTTTTTTTTTTTTTTTGAGACGGAGTCTTGCTCTGTCACCCAGGCTGGAGTGCAGTGGCGCAGTCTCGGCTCACTGCAAGCTCCGCCTCCCGGGTTCATGCCATTCTCCTGCCTCAGCCTCTCCGAGTAGCTGGGACTACAGGCGCCCGCCACCATGCCCGGCTAATTTTTTTGTATTTTTAGTAGAGGTGGGGTTTCACTGTGGTCTCGATCTCCTGACCTCGTGATCCGCCTGCCTCGGCCTCCCAAAGTGCTGGGATTACAAGCGTGAGCCACCGCGCCCGGCCAGCAGGACCTGGTTTTCCATTCTCACTTGCAATACCCCAAGGCCCCTGGCTTCTTCTCTTTACTCAATAGCACCGTCCGAGGATCTCGAACAGAGAGAACCCCCCAGCCAGGTATCTCCCATTTCCCGTGCCTGCTGCCAGCCCTACCTGATCCCCCTCTCCCATTTTGTTTGTGCACTCTTGTGGATAACTGCATTCCAGCCACTAATAAAAGTGCCTGTTGTACAGAGAAGAAAAAAATCTTTAAATTACTTTCCTTATCTGTATTATAGAGAGAATATGGCTGAGCTGTCTCACGGCATTGTTGTGTCAGTTACGTAAAACTAGTGAGTGCTTGGCACACAGTAAGTGATCAAAAAGTGTATTATTATTGTCTAGCCTAAACCAAATACTAACCTATCACAGCTAAAGATTGAGACAAAGTTCCTAACCACTCCAGAATTTTCCTTTTTGGGCCTCTGCCATTACTTGAGGGGTTTCCTGTCACCTGTTGTTCCTGAGCCCTGGGTGCTGGTGCTGGTTGTGTAAAGGGCAGAGGGGTCTTTGAGGAGGGGATGTTGGGCAGTGCCCAAAGGAGTAGGGTCCAATGGGCTTGGCAGAGTTCTCTTGGGAGGCAGGGGATTTGTGGGGCAGAGCCATTAGCCACCAAAACTAAGCAAAGAAGGAAGGAAAACATTACCTTTATAAGGTGATATAGTCTGTATATTTGTCCCTGCCCAAATTTCATGTTGAATGGTAATCCCCAGTTTTAGAGGTGGGGCCTGGTGGAAGGTGATTGGATCATGGGGTTAGATTTCTCATGAATGATTTAGCATCATCATGAGAAGTGCTGTCCGCACGATAGTGAGTGAGTTCACAAGAGATCTGTTTGTTTAAAAGTGTGTGGTACCTCCCCCCGACTCTCTCTTGCTCCTGCTTTCACCATGTGATGTGCCTGCTCCTCCGTTGCCTTCTGCCATGATTGGAAGCTTCTGAGGCCTCCTCAGAAGCAGATGCCACTGTGCTTCCTATACAGCCTGCAGAACTGTGAGCCAATTAAACCTCTGTTTTAAAAAATAAATTACTCAGTCTCAGGTATTTCTTTTTTGGGGGGACAAGGTCTTGTTCTGTCGCTCAGGCTGCTGGAGTGCAATGGTGTGATCTCAGCTCACTGCAGCCTCTGCCTCCCGGGTTCAAGTGATTCTCCGCCTCAGCCTCCCGAGTAGCTGGGATTACAGGCGCCTGCCACCATGCCTGGCTAATTTTTGTATTTTTAAGTAGAGATTGGGTTTCACCATGTTGGCTAGGCTGGTCTGGAACTCCTGACCTCACGTGATCTACCTGCCTTGGGCTCCCATAGTGTTGGGATTACATGCGTAAGCCACCATGCCCAGCCTCAGGTATTTCTTTATAGCAGTGCAAGAATGGCCTAATAACGTAAGGGTAGAACATGACATTTTCTTTTGGAAGAACTTTGGAAGATTCACCAATTGGTTTATTCTTAGATAGCTGATCTATAGGTGTAGTCACAAAATTGTGACAGTTTTTCTTTAGTATTTGATGTAATTGTCACACTGACATGCTTTGTGATTATCCAGGGTCCGACTGCTTCTTGTTCATCTTCTCGTGGCTCTTTGATGAGTGTTTCAATGAAGGAGACTCTTAGGAGGAGGAAGCAGAGTCCTGTAGTATTAGGGCTGGAAGGGACCTTGACTGTGTCCTGCAAGCTTTTATTTAGCAGATGAGGAAACTGTGTTGGCACAGCCAGGACTTAAGTGAGTGTCTTTCCTCATTCTGGGACTCTTCTCATTCTGTTAGGCTGTCTATGGAAGTGGATCCAGCCTTGCTGCCTATGGCAGGTTTCCTTGATCTACATATGCCCTTGATCCTCATGCTCAAGGGCCTGGTTTCTCAGCTTCTTGGATGTAGGAGGAGGAGGACTAGGAAGAACTTTGGCTAACTGACTCATGGGAGTAATTGTGTTATTCTTAGTCATATTTTAGATTCAGAAGGGACTTTGATGGTCATCTTGTAATTAACACCCTCTTTTTGCAGCTAGGGAAACTAGCCCAAAAAGGTTCAGTGTCCTGTGGGAGTCAGGAATGGCTGTAGCCCATAGCAGATGAGGAGACCTTTAGGTTTGGTGAGGGAGGGACTATGTGTATGTCTTGTTCGCCATTGTAGGCTCGGATCCAAGCACAGGGCCTGGAGTAGAGTAAAATATTTAAATATTTGAATGAAGGAAGGAAGCCAGAGTTAGAATTCAGGTGTTAGGACTCTTGGTCCAAAGCTTTTTCTTCATAATACAGTGAAGAGTTACTGTTTTCAATATTCACCCACAAATCTTAGATGTAAGCCTCCCCACAGCCCTTCCCCTGCACTGGTGAGAGGCTGTTTTGTCTGCCAGCCTCTATGGGCCAAATTACTCCAAAGGCAGAAAAATCTGGTCATGGAGGAAAAATGAATGATAATAACAAACAAGCAATACTTACCAAGAACGATAATAACAAACAATCAGTACTACCTTATCAGGTGATATGGTGTGACATCGGTAGCATTTTCAGTGCAAAGATTTTTGAAACCCAAATCTCTTCATAAAACTCTTCTCAAGGACAAACTAAACTCAGTTGTGTTTCTACAACCAGTACTTCAAATGCATCTATTAATTGTATATGTATCTTATTCCTGATTTTATAATACTTTATACTATTCAAAACCAATTGTTTCATGGCTTCTTTGATTTACTTATTTATCCAACAGATATTAATGAAGTAACTTACAGTGTGCAAGGCACCGAGAATGAAGTGATGTGAACAAAATAGACTCAGTACCTGCCTTTATGGAGCTAGTAGGTTATCAGGAAGACAATTAAACAAGCAAAATGACATACCCTGAGTACCTTGTCAAGGAAAGTATGACACAGGGCCAAAATACCTAACCTAGGGCTGGGGTTGGGACATGCATGGACAAACTAGACTCCAGTGCAGGTTGGGCATGTTCTCTGGAGGAAATGAAAGTGAAATTTACAGCTGCAAAAACTGCAGGAGTTGGTCAGGTGGAAAGAACTTGTGGTCACCGAAGAGAGGAGGTAAGATCAAGCAAAGCAACAGCAGTGGTTCCCAAACTTGAGTGTTCAGAAGCCCAGCTGGAAGGCTGGTTAAAACAGATCTCTGAGCCCCACCCGAGAGTGCTTAGTCCATAGGACTGGGATGGGTCTGGAGACTTGCTTTTCAACTCTCATGTTTCCAGGTGATGCTGGCTAAGTATCAACTGTGAGCAGGGCAGTGAAAGAGATAAGAGTAGGTGGAATCCCCTCCCCTCTTCTCGGGGCTGTATGTGTCCTGTCCTCTGCCCATTCTTCAAGCTGAGATCAAGGATAGCATTTCCAAGAAACATTTCCTAGGTATTCTCACTGCCTTTATTGCCTCCTGTGAATATATTGTCCATAAGTCTATGGATACATGTTGCATCTTTTCCATGTTATTTAGCCCTCAGTTACATGCAATTGTTTCCACCATGTTTGTTTTGTCTAGGTAGAGCTTCTTGAGGCAGCTGAGCATATGAAATGGGTACAAAATATTTGATTGCCTGATCAAATTTAATTCTTGCAACCACTATGAGGAGCAGGTTGCATGTTGTTCTCTGTTCTGTGGAGATGTGGAAACTGAGACTTACAGGGAATAACCAAGATGAAGAGAAGGGGAATTTCTTGTTCAAGTCAGAGGAGGGGAAGTCAACGTGAGGTATATGTTCATTGTTCTCAAATGCGCCTTGCATTATGTGAAATTGCAGGTATTCTGTGCCCAGCACCACTAGTAGAAGGAAAGTTTTATATTTAATTTGTTCGTGAGCTTTTTGATTATGGGTTCATCTTCTTAAAGAGAATACAAAGGCATCTTATAAATTGAATGTAGATTTTGTTTTTAGCAGGAAATGATTATCTTAGGAATTCTACAGAAATTGTCCACTTGCTTTTAGAGTAAATATTTGGAGGGGGTAATTCAATTTACATGTCATTAGGCTTAGAAATGATTTTTATAAAATTTTGGCGTGAGGGAGATAGGACATATCAATTTCAATTTCCTGAAAAGACACACATTAGACAATTATGCCATTACCAATCTTTGAGTGGCTAGATGGATTTCGCTGAGTGGTTGAAGACTTACAGAGAGCCTGTGCATAGCACGTTCACAAGACAGGTAGGGTTCAAAACTAACTAAAAAGAATTCCTTTCGATACCAGTAAGCTGCCAAGCCTTCCTTCCCCATGCGTGGATGTAAACATAATCTGGTTTTCTCAGATTCCTGTAAGAGGTGGAAGTTTGAAGAATTCATTGGGCTTTTGTATCACAGTACAACTTGGGAACACTAATTTTCAAATGTTCTAACAGTTCTTCATAGCTGGAAGTCCCCAACACAATCATGTGAATCATCCACTTTATAAAAAACAGCAGCCTGGAATTTCCTGGCATTGGTGAAGTGGCAGATGGCTAATGAGCAGGCATTCCTTCATTTTTCTTTGCAAGTTTGTTCTATATGCTCGTATGGCCTGAATGCTTTTACTGCTTCCTCAGTTCTTTCCATCCTCCCTCTAAAGGCAAAACACAGAACAACCACCAAAAGAAAAAGGGAAGCATTGGACATTGTTTAAAGCTATGTCATAGAGCCAAGAAGCTGGGTTTTGAAGGTGAAACTCATTTCACAGTCGTGATTGTCAACTCAGCCCTTTTTAATAGTCATTGCAGGTAAAACTTGTAGATTATTCTTTACAGTGTGCAGTTAATTTAAAAATGAGGTTTCTCTTATTTGAGATATCGTTAGGTGCTGTGTAGGTATGTCAAATGAATAACAAACTTCTTTTTTGTTCTCCACAAACTTGTGATTGAGAAGGAGGAGATAAGCTATGAATACAAATCACTATAGTATAGTAGAGAATGTGTTTGGTGTAATCAGAGAATTACAGACAAAGTGCTGTGTGGGATCAAAGGGAGGGAGACTTTCCTTCTGATAAGGGCGATGGAAAAGACTTCATTCATAGCCTGAAACTTGGCATTTTCAGTGGACCTTAAAAGGGAGTGTATGGAATGGTGTGCTGAGCAAAGGAAACAGCCTGTGTGCAAAGACATGGAGATAGGAATAGAGAAGTTAGTGCAGACTGGGTGTGGCAGAGACTCTTCAGTGGAAGTCACGTGAGTTGAGGCTGCAGAGGGGAGACTGAGGCTAGGCGACAGAGCTCCTGAAACTGCACTTTACTGTGTAGTTGTGGAGGGTAGGGGACAACAAGAGGCCCCCAGGCATTGCCATGTGATAGAAGAGCCCCAGAGGCTGAGCTGAAAGGGGACAGGGCCCTGTGCTGTCAGCAGGGCAGTTGAGATTGCCATTCCCATTTCCTTTTCTGCAGAAGTGTAGGTGGTAGGGAGGCAGAGGGTGAGCCGTCAAACAAATAATACAGTCCTTTGTAAGTAACACAAATAGGATCTATGCAGCAGAATAGATTTAATGCAATCCATATGACATGCAGATAGAAACAATTTTTCAAAGTTTAAGGAGTGCTGAGAAATGAGAATCATGAAGTCAGTGCTAAGTATATAGTTCTGGCCTAGCCTAGTGGCTCACGCCTGTAATCTCAGCGCTTTGGGATGCTGAGGCAGGAGGATTGCTTGAGGCCAGGAGTTCAGGACCAGCCCGAAAACCATAGCAAGACCCTGTCTCTACAAAAATAGAACAAAAATTAGCTGGGCATGGTGGCATGTGCCTTTCATCCTAGCAACTCAGGAGGTTGAGGCAGGAGGATCGCTTAAGCCCAGAGGTTCAAGGCTGCAGTGAGCTGTGATAGTGCCGCTGCACTCCAGCCTGGGCTACATAGTGAGGCCCTGTCTCAAAAAAAAAAAAAAAGAAAAAAGGAAAAAAAAAGTATATAGTCTTGATGGCTTGGTGGTGTGAAAGCCAAGGAGTGTTCATTAATGGTTAAAGCTTGCTAATTATGTATTTTTCTTAAGTTAGAGTAAATACCTTGAAATTATACAAATCAGCTTGTCTATTGAATTCTTGATTACAGGCGTGAGCCACCACACATGGTCCAGACTACTGAATTCTCAACCATTAAATATTTATGTTTTGGAAGTATGTTGGTGTATTTTCATTTTTTGGCCCTACTGTGGGTCTTGTCCTTATTTACTTCTCTTTCCCAGTATGGAGGACTGTCAGTGTTAAGGCAGTCTCTAAATAAACCATGCATATCAGCACTGGGATGATTTGTAAATCCTGCTTGGCTAAGGGCTCCATCTCTGTCACTTCTGGTGAGTTTTCTCAGTCCCTTAATTTCTTATGATGTGATGAAATAGATTTTGGGGAAGGAAAACTAACCAGCTTCAAAGCAATTCAGTATACATCCAATGCCTACATATTATGGAAACAGTAGTTACACAAACTAAATAGATCTGGTGGATCTTAGTTCCTGGGTGGGTGGGAGGGATAGGGATGGAGAAGACTTGAAGGAGGGAAAGAGAATTCTTTTGCATGAACCATATGATAGTTGATCTGTTGCCGCCACAAACTTGTGATTGAGAAGGTTGATCTTTTCCACACTGGTTCAGTGCTGCATCTTGATATATTAGTGAGTAAAGACTCTTGACTTTGAGTCAATGTGGTGTAATGAAAATGATATATTTGATCTTGTCCCTGATTCCTGGGACTCCTAAAAATAACCCTTGGGATTTCTTGAGTGATGGGAACATTTTTTGTTATTCATAATGAGCTCCTTTAGACCATACCTGAGTTTGTGCTCATGTGATCCTTGGACTCTTGGTGGGCCCCCAGGTAGCTTCGGGATGGGGGCTAGTTGCCGGAGGAACCAACCATGTGATTACAGGGTTAGAACTTTTAGCTGCAATCCCTGATCTCTGGGAAGGGAAAGGGGCTGGAGATTGGGTTCACTCAACAATAGCCAATGATTTTGTCAGTCAAACCTGTATAATAAAAACTTGGTTAAAACTGCAGCAAGGAGGCTAGGAGCCTCTGGGTTGGTGACATATGGATGTGTTGGGAGGATGGCGTGCCTGGAGGGGGCTTGGAAGTTCTGTTTTCGTGCCTGTTCCCCAACTACCTTGCCCTATGAATCTCTACCATTTGGCTGTATCTGAGTTGTATGCTTCGTAATAAAACCGTAATCATAAGTGTAGGGATTTTCTGAATTCTGTGAGTCATTGTTACCCAAAAGAGTCCCGATCTAGACCCCAGAAGAGGGTTCTTGGACCTCGTGCAAGGAAGACTTCCAGGGAAGTCCATAGAGTAAAGTGAAATCAAGGTTATTGGAAAGTAAAGGAATAAAGAATGGCTATTCCACAGGCAGAGCAGCCCCGAGGGCTGCTGATTGGCTATTTTTATGGTTATTTCTTGATTATATGCTGAACCAAGGGGTGGATTATTCATGAATTTTCCAGGAAAAGGGTGAGCAATTCTCAGAACTGAGGCTTCCTACTTTTTTTTAGACCATATAGGTAACTTCCCAACATTGCCGTGGCATCTGTAAACTGTCATGGTGCCGGTGGGAGTGTTTCTTAGCATGCCAATGTATTATAATTAGCATATAATGAGCAGTGAGGATAACCAGAGGTCACTTTCATTGACATCTTGATTTTGGTGGGCTTCCACTGGCACCCTTTTATCAGCAAGGTCTTTGTGACTTGTATCTTATGCTGATCTCCTATTTCATCCCGTGACTTAGAATGCCTAACCTCCTGGAATGCAACTCAGTAGGTCTCAGCCTCATTTTACCCAGCCCCTATTCAAGATGGAGTCACTCTGGTTCGAATGCCTCTGATAATTCTAGCAAAATGCCAAACTTATTGAGGGGGGTCATGGAAAGCCCCCAATTTGTAGTCCCTAGGCAGAAGTGCAGTTAGCCTGGGGACCCCATTTGCGGCTGGCATCTGAAGTGGGGTCAGTCTTGTGGGACTGAGCATTTAACCTGCGGAGTCTGCACTAAATGCCAGGTGGTATCAGAATTTAATTGAATTGTGGGACACCCAGTTGGTGTTGGAGACCTGGGTTTTGGAAAAATGGAACAGACAAGTCTTTCCTATTGGGAAAAACCAACTCATAATATGGAAACATTGGGGCTGGAATAATCTCTCTGAAATTGCACAGTTTACTATTTAGAAGATAAAGGCTCAAAAGTGTTTTTAAAAGATTTAATGGGGCGGCTGGGCACGGTGGCCTCATGCCTATTATCCCAGCACTTTGGGAGGTCGAGGCGGGCAGATCACGAGTTCAGGAGATTGAGACCATCTTGGCCAACATGGTGAAACCTTGTCTGTACTAAAAAAATACAAAAAATTAGCTGGGCATGGTGGTACGTGCCTGTAGTCCCAGCTACTTGGGAGGCTGAGGCAGGAGAATCACTTGAACCTGGGAGGCAGAGGTTGCAGTGAGCAGAGATCACACCACTGCACTCCAGCCTGGGCCACAGAGTGAGACTCCATCTCAAAAACAAACAAATAAAAAAGAATTAGTGGGAAAGAAAAAAAATTATCAGGCTGTTCCTTACTGTTTATGTGTTTACATTGTGTTTTATAGTGTAATAAAGTAGAAGGTATACTACTATATGGTTTTCTTTGACTCTTGTTTCCTGTGGTTTTCACCAAAAATTTCATAGCACTGTCTCTGCCTCCAACCAGTGGAAACATCTAAAATGTCAATATGATGGATTGTAGGTTTAGTAGTCTCTTTACTAAGGGATATCCAGTATCCTGGTTTACCGCTGTCTACACTATTAATATTACTCTGACACTACAGTAACAATTTCACATGGTTCAACCTTATAGTAATGATGGCTCCTTATTGACTGTTACATACAGTTTAAAAAAAACCTATCGATTATGATCAGGACATTTTAGAAACTACGAAAAGTAGAAAAAGAGAAAAAAATGCCCCAGAGTTCCAGCAAGAAAACATAAATGTTAACTGTACTTGGAAGGTATTTTTTTAACAGGTTTCTTTTTTTCTATGCACACCTCCTCCCTTTTTTCAAAAACATTTTGTGATTGCACTGTGAATAATTAAAATAAAAGAAAATGTGGGGAATGCTAAGACACAAAACACTAAAAAGAAAAAAAGATTTATAATCTTACCACTTTGATAACATTTTGATGTCTTTTTTTCTTATAAAAACTGGGACTATTTAAGCTCTAAATACTGCTTTGTATGTGTTTTTATTTTTTTCACTTAACATTTTTCATTCACAATTGAGATCATTTTGGACAAAGTGGGTGATGACAAATCTGATCCCTTCATACAAAGTGTTTCTATTGTTTTAAGAGTCAAAAGGAAGTTTAGGATTTCTGAGAAGTAACCAAGTGTTTCATCAGTGTTATATGTAGATCAGGGTAGCATTTTAATTTTGTATCTTATAAATGGCAGCAGAATTACTTTTTAACAATTAGCACTTGATTAAATAAAAGATAAATTGACTTGGAAAGAATGTAACTTTTAAATGTACCTTCTCTTTCTAATAACTGACTCACTAGGAAATGCCATTCTGTCATTGTAGATTTATTGTTGTGTTAGATGGATAATGATTATCTGTAGGTTTTCTACCTTCTCTAACTCTACTACGTGAACACTGTAGTATCTAGAATAGAGATGAGCTATGGAGAATCCCATTCGATGGACTTTTACTGAATGTTGAAACTGTGAGCTCTCACATTTCAGCAGTAATGGAGCAGAGTGTGGAGTTCTGGAGCCAGATTGCCTGGATTAAAGTCACCTTTGATACTTGCTACCTGTGTGACCTGGCATAGGTTACTTAACCTCTCTGTTCTGTAGTTTTACATCTTTAAATGGGGCTGGAAATAATAGAACCTAGCCCATAGGGTTATTGTAAGGATTACATGAGTTAATATCTGAAAAATGCTTGAAATAGTAACTGTACACATTATGCATCAATATGTGACTATTATTAATAGTATTTTTTTCTATGTGTCTCACTGGTTGCCACTGGTTTTCAGAGTTCTTGTTTGGATTTCATGCTAGTGACATTTATTTCTCCTCCTTAACATTGACTTCCCTATGTCTAGGGTTTTCCTGATTACTTCTGTTTAATCTTTCCTTCGTTTGCCTTTTCTGAAGTGACCTTTATTTTCTCTCCTACTCCCTCCTTTACTTTGCCCTTTCTCTAACAGCAGTAGCGGGGACTTCACACCAGGGGACTTCAGCCGGGACAGATCTTTGGAGCTCCACATTTACTCACCTTCCTTTTCCAGTTCCTATGTTCTCAGAAGCCGGCCCACGTGCCTGTCTTGGAGGAACATTGCCCGACCTAACCTGTGACTAATTGGAAAGCCCTCCGTTTAGGACTTTTGTAGTTCTCTGTTTAGTCATTATCTGCTTCCTGTACCTGGAAGGAAGAGAATCACTGGCTTGCATGCGGGGATGTGGGTGCCCGACTGGCCTTGTGGTGCCAACTGAGCAGTGCTGTGTGGTCACTGCTCACTCACCCCCAGGGCTTATCTTTTCTGCACCCCACATTTAACACCGCCCCTTCCAGTCCAGCTCATGTGATTCCTTGTCCTTTTCTGGATGTTTGATTTTATATCCCCAGCTGAGCTGTGAGCTTGGTGAGGATAGCAACTGCTTTGCTCTTATTATCACAGATAATAATAATCACAGCAATAATGGCTAGCATTTATTGAGTACTTAATTTGGATAAACCCTAGTAATCTCATATAAGGCTTAGAAACTATTATTATTTTATGGATGAGGAAACTGAGGCACAGAGATGCTAATTGACCTTGCCTGGGGCCTCACAGCTAGGAAACAAGTCGAACACAGTGCAGCCAAGAAAAAAGCGAGTTTCTGCTTTTGCTTCCATGCTTCCTAGGGAGTAGTCTTGCTTCAGAGTTGGCCCTGCCTGCAACAGACCTTGGTTCAAATGTTGGCCCAGCCATCTCCCAGATGAGTGATGTCAGCTTCAATACTTTGTTCTTGATCATCTCCATTTCTAAGATGGGTTTAATATTAACACCTATCTCAGAGTTGTAGAGATAAGAAATGCTAACGTAAGTAAAAATTCCAGTAAAGGTTAGTTGCTGTTAGCAGTTGGTAGTAAAGTAGTTGAGCATCCTAGAGGCCCTGGATGTGGAAATCATAAACCCCCAACACTCCACAGGGGCATCTGTTACCATCTCTCTTTCTCCCTCTGCCTGGTCGGGCGCTGGGCCAGTCTTCTTTCTGACGCCCTTGCTACACTCCAGCCGGCTCAGCACCACCCATTTTTTCCCCAGGTGATTAGTTTATGTCCTATTCTGCAGGGTAGAAATGACTCGGCTGGACTTCCAACCCTGACAGGTGCCAGTTGTGCCCAGAAACGAGGGATCGAGCTCCCCAAGGATTGGTTTCCTGCACCAGCTCTCTGTAAGCTCCAGGGAATTCACTGATTTCCTAAAGGAGCACCCCTTTGACCCCATTTCTTCTGTTGCTGCTGGAGACAGGCTGAGATGGCGTGTTTCCTGCTATTTGATGGTTTTTTTCTGGCCCTTGCTACTTAGCCTTCCTCCCATAGTTTAAATAATTTCTAACCTAGTTCTTGGTTGGCTTCTTGCAAGGAATGTATATGAACAGTTCTGTTAGGACTTGCAGCCATGTGGAAATTGGGCAGTAGCCTTTGTTGAGGTTGTGTAAGCTTGGATTTAGCGTCCCCTTATGGATCTGGCAGTTGGGGATGAATTGGAGTCCTGGGAAAATCTGGTTGAGAGCTAGTTCCCCAAGCTGGGTTTAGGAATGTGCTGCTATTTATAGCCTTTCTTTTGAATCTTTGCAAACTGGAAACTTCTGTTGATTTTGATGAACCCAGGAGCATGCTGGTATATTTACATCCTTCAGAAAGGACTTATCCAACAAGGGTGTGAAGCTGTGGAGTGTATCAGTTGTCCAGCTCTGAAAAGAATCTACTTATTTATGTTTGTAAAAACCGTTGGTATTTGGCAAATGGGGTGTAAGTACACTGGACATTCTGTTCTACCAAATAGGATCTTAACAAAACTGCTTATAAAGTTACAGTGAACTTGGGGACTTGATTGATTACCCAGGAGCCATTCTGCAATGAGAGAATTTGCTTTCACATATCCGCTGCGGCAGATGTTTCAGGCACTCCTACTGTGTTGCAGGAACTGTGTTAGGGATTAGAGGTACAAACCTTCACTTCCCCACCTCCACTTAGGGGAAGAGGTGTTTGACTTTAGTCAGGGTTTTCCGGCGAGTTCTGTGTCCTGTTGGGATTCCTGCCTTTGACCGTGGTATGTCTGAGTGGTGCGCTGTTGTAGTGAGATGGGTGGGGAAAATGTCCTCCTAAGCTTTGGTTCTTTTGCTTGGCTTATTTCTCTGCCTTGACCCAGTGATATCACGTAGGCCACTGATATATTTACAGAATGATGATATTACCTAACTTCTTGGGATTAGGGATTTCAAATAAAAGAATGAATGTGAAAGTGCATTGAAAAGTGTGTTATTTGGGTGGGAACTTTTATATCTTGTACTGTGTGTCCCTATTTCATGTGTATGAATGAAAATTTTCTTTATTCCTCTCCTTTTTAAATATTTTTTCTGAAAGATTTTTAGATGCCATGTAATTAACATTGCTGGTACAAATTATGTTTGTGGCAACCATTGAATAATAGTTTTTGAGCAATAATGTGAACACATGCATCTGTGAATAAGGTGCTTTTCAATAGCTGGCAAAAGGTCTTTTACTTTTACCTTTATGATAGGTATAGAGGGAGATGAAGTAGTTATATATGAGTGATTTTTTTTTTTTTTTAAGATGGCGTCTCGCTCTGTCACAGTGGCGGGATCTCAGCTCACTGCAATCTCCACCTCCCAGGTTCAACCTGGGTTCAAGCAATTCTCCTGCCCCAGCCTCCCAAGCAGCTGGGACTACAGGCACGTGCCACCATGCCCAGCTAATTTTTGTATTTTTAGTAGAGACGGGGTTTCACCATGTTGGCCAGGATGGTCTTGATCTCTTGACCTTGTGATCCACCCGCCTCGGCCTCCCAAAGTGCTGGCATTACAGACATGAGCCACTGCGCCCAGTCGATCTTTTGTTTTTTGCAGTTAAAATTAATATTGGGAAATTTTGTGCGATCAAGATTTTTTAAAAATGAAGCCACTACAAATTTCATTCACCTACAGCTGACTTCAGTCTTTTTTTTATGAAGATGATTTTTACACCAGAAGAAGATATGTGCAAGTTCCAGTGTTAATCATATATCATAGGGTCATTGGAGAGAGGCAGCTTCTTAGTGTTTAAGGGCCTTTGGTGGGTGAATGTTGACCTGTATGCAGCCCAGCTGTGTGGTTCATTGGTGATAGTTTAACAAAGCCACTTAAAGGCATGTGTCACTAGATAAAACCCAAGGCCACCGCCCCTTGCAGACAGCAACATGGCTAAGAGTGTGGGCCCCGGTGTGTCCGGAATTGGTGGGTTCTTGGTCTCACTGACTTCAAGAATGAAGCTGCGGACCCTCGCGGTGAGTGTTACAGCTCTTAAGGTGGCGCGTCTAGAGTTTCTTCCTTCTGATGTTCGGATGTGTACAGAGTTTCTTCCTTCTGTTGGATTCATGGTCTCGCTGGCTCAGGAGTGAAGCTGCAGACCTTCGCGGTGAGTGTTACAGCTCTTAAAAGCAGTGTGGACCCAAAGAGTGAGCAGTAGCAAGATTTATTGCAAAGAGTGAAAGAACAAAGCTTCCACAGTGTGAAAGGGGACCTGAGCGGGTTGCCACTGCTGGCTCGGGCAGCCTGCTTTTATTCTCTTATCTGGCCCCACCCACGTCCTGCTGACGGGTAGAGCCGAGTGGTCTGTTCTGACAGAGTGCTGATTGGTGCGTTTACCATCCCTGAACTAGACATAAAAGTTCTCCACGTCCCCATCAGATCAGTTAGATACAGAGTATCCACACAAAGGTTCTCAAGGCCCCACCAGAGCAGCTAGATACAGAGTATCAATTGGTGCACTCACAAACCTCGAGCTAGACACAGGGTGCTGATTGGTGTGTTCACAAACCTTGAGCTAGATACAGAGTGCCGATTGATGTATTTACAATCCTTGAGCTAGACATAAAGGTTCTCCACATCTCCACCAGAGTAGCTAGATACAGAGTGTCAATTGGTGCATTCACAAACCTCGAGCTAGACACAGGATGCTGATTGGTGTGTTTACAATCCCTGAGCTAGACGTAAAGGTTCTCCACATCTCCACCAGACTCAGGAGCCCAGCTGGCTTCACCCAGTGGATCCCGCACCGGGGCTGCAGGTGGAGCTGCCTGCCAGTCCCGCGCCATGTGCTCGCACTCCTCAGCCCTTGGGTGGTCGATGGGCGCTGTGGAGCAGGGGGTGGCGCTCGTCGGGGAGGCTCGGGCCACACAGGAGCCCATGGAGGGGGTGGGAGGCTCAGGCATGGCAGGCTGCAGGTCCCGAGCCCTGCCCTGCAGAAAGGCAGCTAAGGCCTGGTGAGAAATCGAGCGCAGCGCCAGTGGGCTGGCACTGCTGGGGGACCCAGTACACCCTCTGCAGCCGCTGGCCCGGGTGCTAAGTCCCTCATTGCCCAGGCCGGCAGGGCCAGCCAGCTGCTCCGAGTGCAGGGCCCGCCAAGCCCACGCCCACCCGGAACTCCAGCTGGCCGCCAGCGCCGCACGCAGCCCCGGTTCCCGCTCCCGCCTCTCCCTCCACACCTCCCTGCAAGCTGAGGGAGCCGGCTCCTGCCTTGGTCAGCCCAGAAAGGGGCTCCCACAGTGCAGCGGTGGGCTGAAGGGCTCGTCAAGTGCCGCCAAAGTGGGAGCCCAGGCAGAGGAGTCGCTGACAGCAAGCGAGGGCTGTGAGGACTGCCAGTACGCTGTCACCTCTCACCGGGATTCCATTGTCTGGGTTGGATCCTGTCCTCCTACACACCGAGGCTTGTTACTGAACCCGTGTGCCTCATTTTCCTCATCTGCGAATGGGGGTAATGAGAGATGCTTCCTTACAGATGCTGCGAGGGTAGAATGAGATTGCCCAGGAAGCATCCAGAACACTGCCTGACACCCCTAACACACCGTGTGAATGCTGCGATTGACAATTACTTTAAAGTAGCAACTCATTCTTTATGACGTACCACCTTGCAGAAGTAATCTGAAGCACATATTAGATTTCTGAAGCCCTGTTGCTTTAAGGTCACTTCAAACAAATGGCTTCTTCAGAATTCCATTTCTTTCTTGAGTGGACATAATGTGTAATTTTAAAGGTTCGCAAGGGCCGTTAGTCTCTCTCCATTCCTGTTGTGCAGCCACCCAGCCCCTTCCCAGGAGACAGACAGTGCTATCAGTAAGTAAAGACTTTGGAAAAGTCCCCAGATGGACAGCACCAAAAATAGCAAAAGGAGGCGGGGCAGCGAAAGAGGGAGGGAGGGGCTGGAGGACAGGAAAAGAAGATGGGGAGAGAGTCAGCAGGGAACGCTCCCAGTCCTTGAACCCCACGGGTATTGCTTTTTCTCACACCCCTCTCTGAGGACCCCACTAATGTGTGCCGCCATCAGCGAGGGTCTGTGGGAATCTCCTCAGTCTTCTGTCTTAGAGGCACAGTTGGTGGCTTCCTGGCCTGTGTCCCAAAGCAAATAACTGGTGAGCTGACCTTGCTCCAGTCTGGGGTGAGGCCAGGTCAGATGAGCCTTCTGTTGTATCCTGAATGCAAACCATTGTTTGAGATACTCTGGAAGAGTCCAGAAGTTGAGGTCCTTGGCCTCTCAAGACACCGAGATCCTAGAGTTAATTTCCTCCCAAGAGGGAGCTTTGGGTGAGGTGGGAGGTGGGGGAAGATGGGGGGATGGGGGTGGCTGTAGTTGTCATCTGTGTTGGAGTTCTGTGGCTTTAAGAAATAACTTCAAATGGTAAACCCGAGACAGTGTGGGGTAGGCTAGGGACTTTCTCTGACTCTGCAAAGTTACTTTTCTCTCTTCAGTTCAAATTGAAGCCAGGGATGGTAAATATTTATATTTCATCTTTTTTTTTTTTCTAAGATGTTTCTTTATATTGACATCACTCAAGTTTCAGTCCTTTGTTCTGTTAGCAACCCGGGGTTCAGGAATGCTCTGAGTGCCCCAGCCTCCTGCCTGTCAAGAGTGTCCTGTTCTCTTTTTGTCCAGCCAAATTCAGTTACTCTGTTGAGGCTCAGCATAAAGTCCTTTTTCTTTCTGGATCATCTTTATTACTTCCCTTCTCAATCTATGTGGTATTTAAGAAGGAAGCCCCAGCTTAAGGATAGGTTATGCCCCAAATACTACTTTTGAGTAATTAGATTGTAAGTTGAAATGCATTTTCTCATTAAAAATGATAATTATCATTAGTAATGATAATTTTTCAAGGCACCCGTTAGCCAAATGCATCTGAAAATAAGGCTTTATAGCTAGACATTGCTGACTCCTGCACATTTTATTGGGGAAGTTGTCTGAGCTTCCGTCTGTTCCCAGAGTGTCTTTGCAACCCAGAATCAGACTCCAGGGCTTATGTCTCATGGTAGCATTTCAGGAATTTTAACAAAATAAAGGTAATTGAGGGACTGTATGCAGCTGGGGTTGGGTGGGGTTTTGTTTCATGGGTGGGTGGACTTTGGCAGGTGGGTGCCATCTGGGTGTCCCCTCCCTGCCTAGTCACAGCTGCCTTTTTGGGGATAGGTGGGGTTGTAGCAGCTGTTTGTCTAGGAATTGACTGGAAGCTGAAAGCTGCCTCAAGTTTCACTACAGAGTTCAGCACTTATTTATATACTGACTTACAGTGTTCTCCAATTCTGTTTAAGCCCATTTGTTCTCTCTACAACATATGCTTGAGCTTGGGCAAATGCTGTGTCTTTATGATTGCCACTGTGTTTAGATGGTCTTAGAGCCTGTGACTTTAGTTATCTCTGTAACCAAATAGGAATAATTTGGGGATGATTTTATTTTGTAGAATTCGCTTTGGTTTCTCTTCTTTTATTATTGTGGGCAATTGATTTAAACTGTATTTAAAGAATTAACTTGCCTAGGTGCAGTGGCTCAGGCCTATAATCCTAGCACTTTGAAAGGCCAAGGTGGGTGGACTGCCTGAGCTCAGGAATTCGAGACTGGCCTGGGCAACATGGTGAAACTCCATCTCTACTAAAATACAAAAAATTAACCAGGCGTGGCAGCGTGCACCTGTAGTCCCAGATACTCTGGAGGCTGAGGCAGGAGAATTGCTTGAACCTGGGAGGCAGAGGTTGTGGTGAGCTGAGATTGCGCTATTGCACTCCGGCTTGGGTGACAGAGTGACTCTGTCTCAAAAAACAAACAAACAAACAGAATTAACTTAAAAGAGGTTGTTTTGCACTGGTAGTAAGCTGCTAGCTACTGACTAGATAATAGGTCCTGGCTCTACCAAAGTAGGACTGAGGGGCAGTAGGTGGACTAGTTACAGATTCTGTCCTGAAACAAGATTTTTGTCCCAGGTTCTTACCAGTTTTGTTTGTTTGTTTGTTTGTTTGTTTTTGGGGTTTTTGGTTTTTTGTTTTGTTTTGTTTTTGTTTTGCTTTTTTTTTTGAGACAGAGTCTCTGTCACCCAGGCTGGAGTGCCGTGGCGTGATCTCGGCTCACTGCAGGCTCCGCCTCCCAGGTTCACGCCATTCTCCTGCCTCAGCCTCCCAAGTAGCTGGGACTACGGGCACTTGCCACCGTGCCTGGCTAATTTTTTATATTTTTAGTAGAGACGGGGTTTCACCGTGTTAGCCAGGATGATCTCGATCTCCTGACCTTGTGATCTGCCCGCCTCAGCCTCCCAAAGTGCTGGGATTACAGGCGTGAGCCACTGTGCCTGGCCTCTTACCAGTTTTTAACCATGTGACCTTGAGCAAGTGCGGTACCCTCACCAATCTCTTTACTCTTAGTGTTGTGACAGTCGGAAACCCTTGGGACTGGTAGTCTAAACTCTAAATGATGTGACTTCCCCCGAGCTTTGTGCCAACCAAGATCAAGATCAAGAATGGCTCTGATAGCAATTCTTCCTCTCCTTACCAGGAGAGGAAGAATTAGACTGGAGGGGTCTAATCAAATACATTAATGTTTATGCAGCAAACTAAATGTAATGGAGATTGTAAACAGCCACACATCAGGTCAGTGCAGGGTTTGCTACCAGATGAGTTTGTCAGATTTGATGTTGCTGTGAAAGGAGTTATGAAACAATTGGATTTGAGAGCTGTCGGGATTTGGCCTTGTGGACATGGAAAATGGGCTTGTGTCTTCATCTCCAGCAGTGTCAGCCCAGAGTGAATTGTGGATGAGGCCGCAGAAGGTTGGGGAATAGTGGAATTTTGAGAATCATGAAGAACATCAGCTCCTGCTTGTGATTTTTTAGATGAGGAAACTGAGGCCCAGGGAGGTGAAGTGACTTGTTCAGTATCACCAGGTAGCTGGCGGCAATGGTGGATGAAGAAAAACCCCTTTAGAGAAATGAACATTTAGACATTTAGCCATCTTGGTAATCTAGACCAAAAAATAGACCCTTCTCAGATACTGTGATTTGAATGTTAGCTTAAAAATAAATAAATAAGTAAATAAAAATGGGTGTGTGTGTGTGTGTGTGTGCTTAAAAGCTATTTTCCAGCTAACCTTGATGTGGGTTATCCACTTATCAGCCAAGTTCCTTTCCCATCAAGAGTTTGTTGGTTCAGTTTGCCAGGAAACCCTAGCTTCTGAGAATGCGCACCCTTTCCTGGTAAGGAGAGGAAGAATTGCTATCAGAGCCATTCTTGATCTTGATCTTGGTTGGCACAAATCTACTTGGGAGAGGTTAGGATGGCTGCCTTGTCTGGAGTCTGTGGTTGGATTTGAGAGCTGTTTGGATTTGGCCTTGTGGACATGGAGAATGGGCTTGTGTCTTCATCTCCAGCAGTGTCAACCCACAGTGAATTGTGGATGAGGCTGCAGAAGGTTGGGGAATAGTGGAATTCTGAGAACCATGAAGGACATCAGCTCCTGCTTGTAATTTTTCAGATGAGGAAACTGAGGCCCAGGGAGGTGAAGTGACTTGTTCAGTATCACAGAGGTAGCTGGTGGCAAAGGTGGATGAAGAAAAACCTCTTTTGAGAAATGAGCATTTAGACATTTAACCATCTTGGTAATCTAGACCAAAAAATGTTAGCAACCCTCAAGCCATGCCCACTGGGTGTGAGGAATGCCATTTCCCCGCCATTCTGTCTCAGCTCCTCTGACCATTGGGGTCAGTTGGAAATACAAGTATTACTTGGAAACAAGCTAGAAAATTGCTTTTGACTTTTTAGGTTGACTTCCAGCCATGCTTCATGCCTCCTCCTCAGTTCCCTGCTGCCTTTGATCTTTTTCATCTCACGTTTTCTTTTGTAATCTCAGCAGGATCCTGGCAAAACACACATACCTAGTGGGTCCTCAGAATACAGCAAATTTACCAAAGCTCACTGGGCCCAGGAAAAACCCAAAGAATTTTGACAAACACTGGCCTTTGTGTTGGACATTTTTTATTTGTGGTGCTGTGGAAGAGAGTTATACTTACCAGCTAGAGCCAAGCTCTGCCTGTTTCAGTGGCTCTTGCTGTGTGCAAAAGACTCTCAAAATGAAGTGGTGGGCTTGTTTTTGAAGAGCCAGCAAGGCTGTAGGGATCCCAGGTTATGACCTGTGTAAGGCCAGCTGTGATTTGGGAGTTGGGAGGGAGATTGATCAGTGATAAGGGCAAATAGTAGAGTTTTTTGTTGTTCATCTGGCAAAACTGCTTTGGAGTCTGGTGGGAGCATTTTCAAAACTTATCCTACTTCTTGCTGTGCTAATTGGAATCCATGGTTTTGAAGTTTGCGGAGCTTTTATTCTAAACCAAGTTGTGAAATAGGCGAGAATAGGCCATCATTTAGCATTTTAACAGAAAAGTGGCTAAATGATGAAATATTGTTGAAAGAAAAATAATGAAAATGTACTTTAGGCATTGGTAGATGGACAGCACTCTCTCACAAATTGTGTTTTACATATGCAGACACCGAGAGTAAGATAAAGTGTGTTTGAGCATGCAGGATCCACACTGCCTGGTTTGAATCCAGGCACTGCCACTTGGTAGCCACGTGACCTTGACGTTGGGAATATTGCCTGACCTTTCTGTGCTTCTCTTTCCCCAGCTGTAATGTGAGGATAACACTGGTAACCATTTTATAGGTTTACTGTGAAGATTCAATGCTTAGCTTAGTGTTGGCTCATACGTGCTCCATAGTTGTGGTGGTGGCTTAGTATTGATAGTGCTGTAATAAACTAGTGTGAATCAGACATCATCGATTCTGGAGCCATCTCACACTAAACTGTTCTCTTTCGTACTCTAGCTCTGTCTGCTTTCCATTCTGCTCCTGATTTGTTCTGGCTTCCAGCCTGCATGGCATGCCTTGAGTGGTCTCATACAGTTAGAGATTTGGGGTGCACATCTCAGCTGTGTCCTGAATGCCATTGTGCATTATTTTCACTGACACCTCCCTTCAGTCTCTCTACTGAGCCTACTGTCTGCTGAAGTCCCCTCTTTTGTCCTCAACCTCCTAGTTAGCAACAGATGTCATTGCTTCCTCCCTGGCCATTCCTTAGGCTGGCTTTGAACTCCTGGGCTCAAGTAATCCTCCTACCCAAGCCTCCCCAGTAGTTGGGACTGCAGGTGCATTTTACACTGGTTTGCCATTGCTTTTTATGTTGTGTGTGTGTGTGTGTGTGTGTGTGTGTGTGTGACAGGGTCTCGCTCAGTCCCCCAGGCTGACCCACCCTCCCAGTAGAGTGGCACAATCATGGCCCACTGCAGCCTCCACCTCCTGGCCTCATTTGATCCTCCCATCTCAGCCACCCAAGTAGCTGGGACTACAGGTGTGCACAAGCACTCCTAGCTATCTTATTTTTGGGGGATTTTTTTGTAGAGATGAGGTTTCACAAAATGTGTAATCTTGCCTTGCCCTCCCAAAATCCTGGGATTTCAGGTGTAAGCCACCACACCAGGCCTTGCTTTTTATGTTAAAAGACAACAGAGGCACCTGTTCCCGCAACTTTCTTCCACCCACTATAAAGGAAGGCCTCAGGAAAAAATGTATCCTTTTCTATTCAGCTATTTAATTCCCCTCCTTCATGTGGAAATCATCTCAAGGCCATTGCTTCATACTCCCTCTCTGTCTCTCCCTTTTGCTGCTTCCTTTCTACATACAAATACTTTGGTTTCATCCACTTAAAAAATAAACCCCAAACAAAAATTTCTTCCTTTCACCCTGAGGGTGAACTACCCTACCCTCCTTGCTTGCTCAGACTGGGCTTCTGGAAGGAGCACAATGAGCTCAGTGTCTCTGTTCCTGAACCCAGGGAATCCAGCTTGCATCTTGCCATCCAGTTCATTGGAAAACTGCTCCAGCAAGGCCACCAAAGAGCATCTGTGGATTGTTTTTCTTTCTATTTTATTTTTGCCTATTTATTTCCGTTTTTGTTTTACTTTATCTTTAGAAATTTTAAAGAACGTTTACTTCAAGAAACTACAGAGAAACAGGGAGCAAAATCCAACAAGGGAGAAGTTAAAAAATCCCAAGCTGCTCCTAAATTAGAAACTGAAGGTTTCCCATGTGTTCTTAGGAATTTCTACGTGGCCTGATTTATCTGAGTTCTTCTCAAGCCTCTTTCTAAAGATTTCTCTTGGGTTGTGTCTTCGTTTGTTTTCTGTTGCTATAACAGAATACCCAAGACTGGGTAATTTATAAAGAATAGAGGTTTATTTAGCTCGCAGTTCTGGAGGATGGGAAGTCCAAGACTGGATAGCCATATCTGGTAAGGGCCTCTTGTTGCTTCATGACATCAGTGACAAAATGGAAGAAATCCCATGGTGAGAGAGGAAGCAAGAAAGCACGAGGAAGCTGAACTCGTTTTTATAACAATCCACACTCCCAATAACTAACCCACTCCCATGAGAACTCACTCACTTCTGTGAGAACAGCATTGACTCCTTTATGAGCATGGAATCCCTAAGACCCAAGCACTTCTTAAAGGTCCCACTACAGCTCAACACTGTTAGTTACGTTGGGGACCAAATTTCAATGTGTGTTTTGGATGGGACAGATCATATTCAAACTATAGCAGGTTGTTTGTTTCTTTCTTTCTCTCTCTTTTTAAAAATTATGGTGAAAACACTTAACATGAGGTCTACTCTCTGAACAAATTTTTAAGTGCACAATACAGTATTGTTAGATCTCTAGAACTTATTCATCTCGTGTAACTGAAAATTTGTATTTTATGCCTGTTGATCATCAACTGTCCCTTTTCCCCTGCCTGCCCAGCCCCTGGCAAACACCATTCTACTCTCTGGTTTCTATGAGTTTGACTATTTTAGATACCATATATAAACAGAATTGTATAGTATTTGTCCTTTGGTGTCTGGCTTATTTCATTTAGCATAATGTCCTCAGGGTTTACCCATGTTGTCACGTTTGGCAGGATTTTCTTCTTTATAAAGCTGAATAATATTCCATTTTCATATGCCATGATTTCTTTATCCCTTTGTCTATCGATAGGAATTTTGGTGGCTTCCACATCTTGGCTATTGTAACTAATACTGCAGACAACATGGGAGTGCAGGTATTTCCTCAAGATCCTGATTTCAATTCTTTTTTTGGATATGTACCCAGAAGTGGGACTTCTAGATCACATGGTAGTTCTATTTTTAACCTTTTGAGAAGCCTTAATACTATTTAGCAAGCAGTGGCACCATTTTGCATTTCCTTCGTATTTTAGTCGCACCCTCTTATAACATCTGACCCAGCTGACCACTTACCTCTTCTGGAAACTCATTCCTCTCTGTCCTAGACTGGAGCTCTGGCTGTTCTTCCTCAGCTTCTGAGTGGAGAAGATCCAGTTGCTGAATGCCTATTTCCATCTGGATGTCACCTCCTTACCTCTATCTTTGCATGTTCAAAACTGAACTGTGATGTTGTCCTCGAGATGCCAAGTGAATTCATTTGCTAGAGCTGCCTCACAAAGTACCACAGACAGAGTGGCTTCAGCAACAGAGAAGTCCAAGAGGAATGTGTCAGCAAGGTTGCCTCCTTCTGAGGGCTATGAGAGAACCTGTTTCATGCCTCTCTCCTGGGTTCCGGTGATTTGCTGGCAATCTTTGGTGTCCCTTGGCTTGTAGAAGAAGCATCATCCAGATCTCTGCCTTTTTCTTCAAATGGTGTTTTCCCTGTGTCTGTCTCCACATTTCCCCTTTTCAGAAGGACATCAATCATATGGGACTAGGGTCCACCCTGATGACTTCATTTTAACTAGATGACCTATGTAAAGATCCTATCTCCAAATACATTCTGAGGTATTGGGGGTTAGGAGTTCAACATAAAAATTTAGGAGGAGGTGACAAAATTCAAACCATAACACCAAGCAAACTTGCTTTTTTTTTTCATATATTTCCCATCACAATGAATGGGACCAATGTCCACTATGTTGCTCAAGCAGAAACTTGGATGTCATTTTTATTACATCACATGCCCTTATATTAATTTGGGTTCAAGAACTCACAGAATTGGGAGGCGGAATTTTGAAATAGGAATCCTAGCATCCATCAGACCTCGCAAAGGGATCTGTGACTCTCAAATGACCAACAGCCTCTGCTCTACATACTTTTTAAAGTGTCTACCGTCTTGGCACAAAAGTACCACATAGTAATTTTAGAAAGTTATAGAAAAGTTTAAAGATAAAATTAAATTTATTTCATTATTTTAGCACCCAGAATCACTTAGCATTTTGGTTTTGGCTTTATACCTTTATGCGTTTTTATTTTTTAAAAAAACTAGTTGGATCATATTTGCATGTAAGATTTTGAATCCAGCTTTTGAAATTCAATATTGGATCATAGTGTTTTTCCATATCTTCACAAACAATTTCATAGATCTTTAAAGAGTGCATATTATTTCATCAAATGAAACAGTGATTTAGATATGTTCTTATTATCTCATTGCAAATATGCAGCTGTTGCTATTTTTTGACTTTTATAAATAATGCAACAACCTTTGCTATTTGAACTAAATAATTTGTTCATGATTCAGACATGATTCAGCTAGGGGTGAAGGAGAAGGAGGGATACAGTGTTTCTCAGCAAATTATTAGTGTAAATTGAAGGAAAGCTAAACCTACTGAAGTTTATAAATGTTTTAGACATTATGGATGAATAGTTACTTTGTTATTTAAAAGCTATTTTTCATTGAATTGTTAAGGTAGATCACAATGTATTGTCCACTCTGCATCTTTCTTGTTAGCTATTCTTTGTAATGCACAACAGGGCTGTCCAAAAAAACTTTCTGGGATGGTGGAAATGTTCTTTATCTGGCCTGTCCAGTATGGTAGCAGTTAGCCACACATGGCCACTGGGCACTTGAGATGTGGCTATGCAACTGAGGAACTGAATTTTTAACTTTATTTAAATTCATTTGGCTTAAATTTGAATTTAAATAGCTACATGTGGCTAGTGGCTATCTTACTGAATAATGCAGGTCTTTTATGATTATGACTAAAATACAGTGCCCACCTTTTTGTAGACACTCTTCTGAATGCTTTACATATTAATGTTGTTTAATCTTCACAGTGACACCATGCAGCAGGCTTCCAGTTACTATTGCTGTGTAACAAATAACCCCAAAGCTTAGTAGGTGAAAACAACAATCATTTCTTTTGTTTAAGGATTCGTTATACAATTTGAGCAGGGTTCATCAGAGACAGCTCATCTTTGCCCCATGGAGCATCAGTTGGGACTATAGGATCTGCTTTTATTATGGCTATTACTGGCTGGTAAGTTGATGCCTGCTATTTTCTCTCCACAGGAAAGCTTAGGCTTCCTCACAGCATGGTGGCTGGGTTCCAAGAGCAAGTGCCCCAAGAAACAGGAAGTGGAAGTTGTCAGTTTCTTATTGCCTGAGGCTGGAAAGTGATAATGCATTACTCCCAACACATTCTGTTGGTCCGGGAGAGAAGAGTGTAAATGTAAGGGGAGGAGATACAGACCTCACCTCTCAGTAGAAGCAGTATCAAATAATTTTGAAGCTGGAAACCAGAAAGTATCTGAGACAGGTCTCAATCAATTTAGAAGTTTATTTTGCAAAGATTAAGGACATGCCCAGAGAAAAGGATCTCAAATCCACAGGAACAATCCGTGGTTCATGCCATTTTCCTAAGAAGATTTTGAGGGTTTCAAAACTTAAAGAGGAAAGAGGGAGCAGATGTTCACATTACTGAATCTACCTGTTGCAAGGGAAAAGGAGCGGGCAGGGTAATAGTCAATTATGTCAGTCAGTCAGCACTTTACCTAAGATAAGGTGAGCATGGAGTAGCTACCTGTGCAGATACTTAACCTTTAATCGGTAGCTATCTGCCTAAGAACAAAAGGAAAGGCAGTTTCTTGAATGACTCAGCTTTCAGCTTAATTTTTTCCTTTTGGCATAGTAAATTGGGGTCCGAGATTAGATTTTTATTTCACAGGGCCATCTTGTAAAATTATCACAGATTAGTCACATTCATTTTGATCCTTTTTACAGAGAGGAAACAGTACAGAACAGTGAAAATTACTTGCCTAAGGTGACATGGCTAGTATGTGGCCAAATAACATGTCTGTTATTTCTGCCAGGTCTGAGCTTTTAATCTGAGTGCTATATTGCATCTCCCTATAGTTTGTATGCTTCACTAATGTAGATTCATATCTTCAGTTTTTTGATGGCATGATAATTATGAAATTAAGTGAATGACACATGTTTGTAAGTCACAGAGCTCTGTAGGTATATAGTGTTTGTTAGGGGTTGCCACATAGGTATATAGTGTTTGTTAGGGGTTGCCACATGTCAAATTCACGATGAAGCCACCTTCTTAATCACCTGATTCAGAGGCAGGTGTTTGACTCCAATTCTGTGCCCCTCTGCTTTTATCCCTGTTTCCCATTGTCCCCCAGAAAGAATTTATTGTCACCCCCAGATTGAAACAGACAGTGATTCTGAGTAAAGCTCCTTGATCTCAGCATGCTGCCTACTTCACCTATTCTTGTTGCATGGAATGTGTGTTATGTAAAGGGATTAATAAAGAAAACTTATTGTTTTAGGACCATAAAAGGGATTAAATAAATGTTTCTGGTTTTTACTGAAAATGAGGCATGAGGTTAAACCCTAACTTAGATGGTATATTGCATATATTTAGGGGTGTATTTATTGTATTGATTCTTGAAATCAGAAAACACAGGCTATTTCAAATTCTGGAGGTTGTCTGATATAGTAATCAATGCAACCTCTTACAAACCTAAGAAACCAGTTATTTCCTTTCATGTTCAAAGACAATGGATAGTTCCATGCGAAAGAGAGGTAGCCTTTGTTCCATGGCCTCTGGTTTGCAAATAAAGCTTCTGTTTGATATTGTTTGTTTGTTGCTGTGATGAACTGTGCTCATTTCATATCAGGTATATTGTCCCCATTATAATCATTACGATGCAGGAGTTTTGTTCTTGGTCACTTTGTAAACTGGGGACCTTTGGCTGGCGACGCCCTGCCCAGGCCTCACTTGGCCACACTGGCGTGCTTCAGCTCACCTGTGGTATAGCTTGTACCCGCTTTCAGCAGTTCCCAAGCTCTTGTAGTGCACCCAAGAAGAATGAGGATACACGACACATTGAAGGGTGAGGAGGGCGGAGAAGAATTTTATTGAGCAATGAAAACGGCTTTCAGCAGAGAGGCAATGTGGGGTTCGGGGGAATGGTTCCCCTACTTGAAGTTCCTCCTGTGTGGCTGGGTCTGGGGCCTTTAATGGACTCAGAACGGGGAGTGCGTGCTGATTGGTTTGTGAGGAAAGCGCACCAAACAGGAAGACAAGTCCTCCATGTGGTCCGAGGATTTAACTTGGAGCTTGGCTTTCAGGCTTTAAACTGTCTTCAGCATGGAGGTGGGGTTTCACCGGGGACCCAACCCTGTCTGCCTGGGCATCATTTGGCTGCCTCCTGCCCCTCTCAATTACAATACAGATTCTTTTCTCACCAAAATGCTCTTGAGAAAGCTTATATTTAAATGTCTCTAGCTTTCCAATTTCTGGGTTTCTTGAGCAGTGTGTGAACCTCCCTTCATGTAGAAAACCTCACTTTATCCCTTCAGAGTCAGGATATTCCAAATACTGAAGCTTTGTTTCAGTCAAACCACACAGTTTTCTTTGGTCCTCATCTACCTGACTCCCCTCTTCATTTTGTACTTCTCTCATTTTTCCATGGCATGGTGCTCTGCTGATTCTTTTGCTACACAGTATGTTTGTTCTTCCTGAACTCCTGGCCTCAAGTGATCTGCCTCCTTGGCCTCCCAAAGTGTTGGGATTATAGGCGTGAGCCACCGTGCCCGGCCTAAATATTAATAGTGGTAGCTAACACGTTTATAGTGCTTACTGTGTGACAGGCACATATATAAGGCTAACTTTTTAATGTTTAATTTAATTTAATTTTTTTTTTTTTTTTAGTCAGTCTTGCTCTGTCACCCAGGCTGAAGTGCAGTGGTGCAATCTTGGCTCACTGTAACCTCTGCCTCCCAGGCTCAAACGGTCCTCTCACCTCTGCCTCCCAAGTAGCTGGGACCACAGTTGTGTACCACAATGCCCAGCTAATTTTTGTATTTTTAGTGGAGATGGGGTTTCACCATGTTGCCCAGGCTGGTCTCGAACTCCTGACCTCAAGTGATTCCCCGCCCCGCGCCGCCCTTCAGCCTCCCAAAGTGCTGTGATTACAGGCGTGAGCCACTGCACCCAGCCCAGTGTGTTCTTCCTGCGATCTCAGTTGGCCACATCATATAATTGTGTGCTCCAGGCTCACTGCTTTCTGGAGTCCATGTGGCACCCCTGCAGGCTAAGATATCAAACTGCCTCTCATATATATAGTCATGTGATACTTTGACATATCTAAAGGCAAAAACTTCCCCTTTTCTCCAAAAGATACCCACTTCAAAGCTTCCCTATTCTTGAAGTCATAAGGTAGATCCCCACTGTTCTTATCTAATGCCCTGTGTTTTCCTTCCACAGCATTTCTCACAATCCGTCACGATTTGCCCATGTATACTTGTTTAATGGCTGTTTCCGATGCCATCCTATACGAGCCTCAAGATGGCAGGGGCTGCATTACGTTGTTCATCACTCTATCCAGTTCCCACCCAGTGTGGTGCTTGTCACATAACTGGCACACATTCAATGTTTATTGGGATTAGTGAACAAATAAACAAGTGCACTCACTTCCATTTTTATGTTTGCACCCTGGGCCAAGATCTTGATGCTATCCCTGACTTTTCCCTCTTCTTCATTCTGTAGATCTTCTAGTTTACTAAATCCTCCTAGAATGTAAGCTGCATGAGGACAACAAATCTCCACCTGTTTTGCTCAGTGTGATGCACTTGCATCACAAGTGCCTAGAATGGTGCCTGGCATGTGGGTGAATATTTGCTATGTTGCTTGCTAGTTTACATGTAATAATTTATTTCATCTTTATAACAATCGTAGAAGGGTGAGTACGTAGTATTTGTATGCCCATTTCATAAGAAACCAAGGCATCAAGATGTTAAGTTCTTGTCCGTTGTCACACAGCTGCTAAATGGTGGAGCTGGGAATTGAACTTGAGTGTTCTGAGGCCATGCTCTTAATCACTAAGAACTGTGCTATAATGTAATGTAGTGTTTATGTAATATTTGTAATGTTACATGTAATGTTTATGTGTTCATTCTTTGTTTGTAATGTTACATGTAATGTTTATGTGTTTATTCTGTGCTGGACACTTCACTACAACCCTGTATACTCATTCCACAATGAAGAAGAAGCTGTCTTCAAAGGGTTTTTTAAAAAATGACCCAGCATGGGACCCGGTTCATGAGTAGCAGAGTTAAACTCAGACTGTTTGAGCCCAAACCTGGGCTATCTTGTGCCTGTGCAGCCAGACCCACCAGTCTGCGTGGCCTGTGGTTTCGGGAGCAGACCCTGATTTACTGTGAACATTACCTGAGAGTCATTAGGTTTTTCTTGCCCTGGGCAGATATCTAATGCAGCATGCATGTTTCTTTCTGTAGACAATGGGAGCAGCCGCACATTGCACTCCAGAACAGAGACGACCCCGTCGCCCAGCAACGATACTGGGAATGGACACCCAGAATATATTGCATATGCGCTTGTCCCTGTGTTCTTTATCATGGGTCTCTTCGGCGTCCTCATTTGCCACCTGCTTAAGAAGAAAGGCTATCGTTGTACAACAGAAGCAGAGCAAGATATCGAAGAGGAAAAGGTTGAAAAGATAGGTAAATAACCAGGGCTCTTTTTATTGGGGGTGAGGAGACAGTTTTTAAATATGAAACCAGTGATATATGCTTTCCATTTCTCTGAGGCAGAATGATCCATTTTAGTGGCAGGTGGTACAGTGTAGTGTAAGTGCAGATTGCGCAGTAATCACACCTAGTTTGAAAACTTGCTTTCATTACTGAATACCTGCCAGATAGGGCATGCTTTCTTGCCCTGTGGCCTTAGACAAGTTATTGTGTGCTCTGAATCTCTGCCATGTATAATTTCACTTAAATGTATTTTTAATTAATTTAATCTTATTCATTTGACGTTTTAATTTAATTTCAACGAGGAAAATAGTCCTCACCTTTTGGGGTTTCTGTGAAATTTAGAGAAAAGATGCATTTGGTATTTGGAATATATGACTACTCATTAAATATTAATCCTTACTATTATTATGGAATCAGATTCGAATAAGAGTGAAGGAAAAATTAAAATAGGTCTCCCCATGTTTGTGGTGTTACTTTTGCTGGGGGAGTTCTATCTTAAATATTTGTGGTTGGAATTTATGTTTATTAAGTAAACGATCGTGTGCACAGTGCAGAAAAAAGTATGGCAAGAACTGGTGCCTTAGTACTAACTTCAGGCTGTCTCATCTGTTTCTCCTAACGTGGAGTCATAAGGTAGTGTTTAGAAAAACCTGGGAGACGAAATCCTGTTTTCTCCGCTGATATTTCTTTCCCATCATCTTTAGGGATGTTTCCTGACTTGGGCCTTGAGAGGTAGTAGGTGACTCCCCCTATTCCTTTCAGCCCCGCTAAGGGCAGTTTCTGCAGAAAGGTGACATTGGAGGAGGTCGCCCTTCAGGCAAAGCAGGGCTGGCTGCGGGGAGGTTCCTCGCCTTGCCAGCTTGCTGGACTGTTGGTTTTTCCCACCCCCACTGACCTTTGAGGCTGAGAAGGAACAGGATTGCATGATGAGTCATGTATGAGCCTGTGAGCAAACCAAAGCCAAGTGTTTGTCAACAGAAAGTGGAGCCTCCCCCTCTCCTCCTTCCCAGATGCTCTTTAGGTTGGTTTAGCAGCCGGCTTCTGAGCTGTCTAACCAAACATGCATGTTCACGTGGATTAAAGCTGACCTTTGGATAGAGAAGGCATTTTCCAGGTAAATGAGTAGGACATTGCACACCTTGATGCATTCTCTGTGAACTAGGATGGAGCGTTTCAGCCCTCCCTTGCTCTCCTTATTGAAACAAATTTTGCAGATTGGTTTCAGAGTGGTTTGCTTTTTTTCCCAACGACCATCATGTACACTCTTGGTACAGAGTCCCCAGAGTAAACTGAGTTTGTGGACACATAACCAAGCCCTGAATGTGGGTAGTTTGGAAGTGTATTTCAGAGGATAGAGCAGTCTGATGAACATGGATAAATTATGATCCAATTTAAAAAGGAAATCAATATGTAAATTGATACAGTAAGTCTGCAATTAAAAGAAAATCCAAGGAGAATCTTTTTCTTTTTTAATGAGCTTTCTTCCCATTTCTCTTAAGGCTTTAAGGAAATGATGAGAGAGAAATAATAATGAGGACTGGTACAAGTGCATTTCCAAATTATTGTCTTGGAAAGTGAGTGAGTATTTGAACTTCAGAAGAGCTGGATGGACAGCTTTGATACTTTCTCTTTATGCTTGTTATGCATTAGGAAGTTTGGAGCTGGAGGGAGAAAGCCTAGAATTGTAGCACCATGGGTGATTTCCTGAGGCTTCTGGAAACTGTTCAGTGAGGTCTGGGGTTCTAAGATTGATTGACTTGATGCTGATGACCAATTGTAACCTGTTCTCCCCTCCTCTTTTCTCTTTCAGAATTGAACGACAGTGTGAATGAAAACAGTGACACCGTTGGGCAAATCGTCCACTACATCATGAAAAATGAAGGTGTGAACATTTTAGTGTTCCAAAACAATTCAGTATTCCTATCCTTTATTAAAAACCTGCTTCGAAGAGTCAAGATTTATATAGACTCTCTTATTGACTTCACCTAAGCTTTCTAACACCTCAGCTTCCAGCGTTACTCAGCTACGCAAGTTTCACATGAGTGAGTTTTCTAAGCACGAGTTGGTCTAAGCGTTGCAGAGACCCAGCCGTGGAGCTCTGTCAGCTGGTGTTCAAATCCTGGCCTCACTGCTTACTGGTTGTGTGCAATTTGGGGAAACTACATTGCCTTGTTTCATGAGGTAGAGTTTCTTCCTGTAAAATGAGGATAATAATATTTACCTCAGCCTGGCACGCTGGCTCATATCTGTAATCCCAGCACTTTGGAAGGCTGAGGTGAGAGGATTACTTGAGGCCAGGAGTTCAAGACCAGCCTGGGCAAAATAGCGAGACCCCATCTCTTCAAAAAAAAGTAAATAGCCAGGCATGGTGGCACATTCCTATGTTCCCAGCTACTTGGGAGGCTGAGATAGGAGGATCACTTGAGCTCAGGATTTCAAAGCTGCAGTGAGCTGTGATCACACCGCTGCACTCCAGCCTGGGTAACAGAGCGAGACTCTGTCAAAAAAAGAAATAATAAGAAATAATAATAATACTAATATTTACTTCACAGCATCGTTGGGACGTAGCACACATAGAGTGCTCAGTATGGTAAGCACTCAAATATTGTCTGTTCCTTTTTCATGTGCTTAAAAAAACTGTGGTAAAATACACATAAAATTTAGTACTGTTACCATTTTAAAGTGCACCCTTCAGTGGGATTAAGCACATTCACAGTGTTGTACATGCATCTCCACTGTCTAGTTCCAGAACTTTACATCTTCCCAAACTGAAGCTCTGGACACTTTGGGCAGCCACTCCCCATTCCCTCCTCCCCCGTCCACTGGCAGCTGCTGCTGTGCTTCTGTTTGTCTATTCTGTGTCATCCTTTCTCCAGTGTTAACACTTTTACCAAGTTGAACTTTTATGAAATTTAGTATTTTTTCACCCTGAAATGTATTCTAAATTGTCATCTTAAAAGGAAGATTAATTTAATCTTGAGTAAAGAAACTTTAGGGTCATTGTTCCGAGCACTGGTTATTCCCTCGATAGCACACCATGCCCTCAGTGATATTTAAGGTGTGTGGGATTCCTTGCCCACTTACTCAATAGCTGTGGATTCTCACACTTTGAATTCTCATTACAATTTAAAAGAAAATGTTTCCCCTGGGCTTTGTCTGTGCTTTAGCCAGCATGGGCTCGTGGACTGATAGAGCTGAACCTGATAGAGCTGAGCCATTTGTCTAAAGGTTGAAATACACCACACTCATCAGTAAATACATGCTCCTCTGCCCTCAGGCCCTGCCCTGGGCACCCCACACTCCCAGATGCTCACTACTCCACAAGAGCACCTGCCTGCCCAGACTGTTTGTCAGTTTGACTCTCTTCAACTCTTTTTGACTTAGAGAAACAGCAGTTTCATATGGTTGAGCATAATTTTCATTGCTGTTTTTACAATGTGCTTTATGTTTTTGGCATAGATCTGGGTGCTTTATATACATAATCTCATTTAATCCTCAAAACATCCCTATAAAGTTGGTTCAATTACACCCATTTTACAGATGAAGAAAGAAGGTTCCAAGTAGTTAAATTTACGTGGTTAGTGAGCAGCCCAGCTCTGTCTGTCTGGTTTCAAATTCAGCATCCTTTTCAACCACACAACATTGTCCCTCCTCTCTTCTAATATGCAGTTGTCAGTTTCTGCACTCTATAAAATCAGACAACCAAACTTATTCGGACGATGTGTAAAATAACAAAAAAGACCAGAATACTTGGATTTTGATCTCTGTCTTCCAGAGACCTTCCTTCAGGGCACAGTAGTTCGTGATACTGTTCTTGAGTACTCAATCATGGATGTTTCTTTTACATGAAAAAAAAGTGCTTTTTAATTTGCCCAAGCAATGCATGACTATGTCCTTGGCATAGAAGATGTACCCATTCTGGAAGTGTGCAGCGTAAGGCATGGATGACCCCCTCACTGCCTCTGTGCCTTTCACATTCCAGACTGCCTTCTGTGGCTGTGGGGAGCTTGCAGGCCCTTGGGACCCGGGCTTCTGAAAGCTGAAGCAGTTGCCAAATTTGTGATGATGCATGAAATGGGTTACTGGCAGTTGAATCAGTCGAAATAAGTAAACTGTGAGAACCTTGCCAGGGGCTGAAGTTCTCATGTATCGACGTCATAGCACTCATGAGGGTTTGCTATGTGCTGGGCCTGTTCTGTAGGCTTTCCAGGGACTCTATGATCTCGACATTTTCTTCCCATGTTATAAACTGAAGCCCACCGTACTTAACTAAGTTGCCAATATTGCACCGCTGGAAAGTGGCGGAGCCGGGATTGGAACTCAGGTGTTCTGGTTCCATAGTCTGTTATTTTAACCACTTACTGTTGTACCTCTGTCCAGGTGGCATGAAAGAGGGATGGAAAACTTATTCTTTTCAAAGAGGGACAGTATATAGCTGGGGTAGTTTGTAGAAATCCTTAAGCATTAACTCAATAAATTCTTCAAAGTACCGGCCGGGCGTGCTGGCTCATGCCTATAATCCCAGCACTTTGGGAGGCTGAGGCGGGAGGATCACTTGAGGTCAGGAGTTCGAGACCAGCCTGGCCAACATGGTGAAACCTCGTCTCTAGTAAAAATGTAAAAATTAGCTGGGCGCGGTGGTGCATGTCTGTAATCCCAGCTACTTGGGAAGCTGAGGCAGGAGAATCACTTGAACCTGGGAGGCAGAGGCTGCAGTGAGCCAAGATTGCACCGTCACTGCACTCCAGCCTGGGTGACAGAGTGAGACTCTGTCTCAAAAAAAATAAAAATAGGCCGGGCACGGTGGCTCACGCTTGTAATCCCAGCACTTTGGGAGGCCGAGGCGGGCGGATCACGAGGTCAGGAGATCGAGACCACGGTGAAACCCCGTCTCTACTAAAAATACAAGAAAATTAGCCGGGCGTGGTGGCGGGCGCCTGTAGTCCCAGCTACTCAGAGAGGCTGAGGCAGGAGAATGGCGTGAACCCGGGAGGCGGAGCTTGCAGTGAGCCAAGATTGCGCCACTGCACTCCAGCCTGGGCGACAGAGCGAGACTCCGTCTCAAGAAAAAAAATAAAAAAATAAATAAATAAATACATAAAAAATAAATAAATAAATAAAAGTACCAGATGACGTAGGCCCTGTTACCACCCTATTTTGTAGATTAGGAAACAGCGACCCAGAGGATGAGACACTTGTTCAAAGCCACACAAGCAGGTATGGCAGGATGGTGCCGGTGGTAGGCACTTCTCTTAATTACAGCAGAGAAGGTGTTTGGGGTCCTCACTTCCCACACTCATGGGCAAATAGGGCTGTTTTTTTTTTTTTTTTTAAATGATGTTGTTTTCCTTTTGGAAAGTAGCCTTTGTGTTTTTACTGTGCTTAGTACCAGTAGGTACCACTGAGCAGTCAATACCTGAGGTGCCATTTTTCTCCTCTCTCCTCTGCTCCCCAGTTCTCTTTGCCTTCTATCTTATTCTCAACCCCAGGTCCCCTCTTCTCCTGTCCATGCCTTCATCTGTGTACCTGCGGTTTCTCCAGGGGCCTGTGAGGACAGCTGGTGACTCCAATCCTTTGTGCAGCCCTTGGTTCTCTTCCTGGGCCCCCAAGTAATACCTAATGTTGCTGCACGCCCCTTTCCAGCTGTGGCCCCTTCAGCTTCCACCCTGCACCAAAACCACAGCCTGGTGACAAGATGCAGCCTTGATCTCTTACCAGTTTATAACCTAGCATGTTTGAGTTTGGCTTTGAGACTGAAATCCTCTATTTTGTGGACCAAATGCATTTTTTAAAATATTTTTGTCTCAATGATTAACATAACTTTTAACTTAGTACCAATTTGGACTTCCCTGTTGATATTTTCTGTCTTTGATAAATTGGAATTAATATTAATTTTGCTTTCTAGTTTTAAAAGTGATATGCGTACCATAACTTTTCCTTTACGTTAAAAAAGGAATAAAATTAAGCACAATCTCTATTACCCTTTTCCCACGTGTGTTTAGGTTTTCTTTTCCTAGATTCATGCATCCGTAAACATTTGCAATCATGATATATGAATGGTTTCTGCTTCGCATTTTAAGTTTGGCAAACAGGGTGATATTTGACCTGTACTCATGGTAACATTCTTGTTTATGGTTTAAACACATTATGTCTTTAACGTTGGAAATCAATTTTAATTTAGATAAATATCTCTCGAAGGATGGATTATCAGCTGACCTGCTGGGCGAACACACTTTGTTTGTTTGTCTCCATCCTCACACAACAGTTCTGACACAGATGTGTGGGTTTTTTCCATACTTTGCAGTTCTCCAAATCCCCGAACCCTGCAATTTAATACAGTTCTGACCCTGTCTACCTAGAGTTAGCGTCAGATCCCAAAAGACTGCCTCTACTTGGGATGCCAGTTGGAAGCCGGGGCTCGGGTACTTCTGACCTATAATCTGTAAATGGCTGGGAGGAGGGATCCACAATCCCCTCCTCCGGTTCGATATTTTCCTAGAATGGGTTACAGGACTCAGGGAAACACTTTATTACATATACTGGCTTGTTATAGAGGATGCTACTCACGAACAACAAAATAGAAGAGATGCATAGTATTGGGGTGGGGTGCACAGCTTTCCTGCCCTTTCTGGGTGTGCCGCCCTCCCAGCACCTGCACCTGTTCAGCCACCTGGAAGCTATCAAATCTTGTTGTTCAAGAGTTTTTTTTGTCGAGTTTAATTTCCAGTCCCAGGACCCTGCCCAGTCCTCCCCTGCTCTGACTTTCCTGAGGTCCCTGGGTAGGGCTGAAAGTTCCAGTCTTCTAATCGCTTGGTCTTAATGAAGACTGGCCCCACCCTGAGACTGTCTAGGGGCCCCACCGCGAGTCACCGCATTAGTGTAAACTCAGGTGTGATGAAAAGGTGCTCATTATGAATAACAAAAGACACTCCTATCAGGAAATTCCAAGGCCTTTAGGAACTCTGTGACAGGAACCCAGGACAATGACCAAATCTATTGCATATTATGCCACACCTGCACTCTGACTATTTTCCTAATCCAAAGGGGTGGATGTACCGCAGTGCTAGCTTTTAATTCATCTTTCTAAATAGAGCGGAACTGAATTGTGTCTGGGTAGTCGCTGGAGTTTTCTTGCATTGTATGGATGTTTGGAAGGTGTCTGGGAGTCTGTAGCTGAGTTCCTCTGCTAGGCCCTTGAACTGGCTGCTTAGTAAAAATTGCAGGGAGTACTACAGATAGTCCTCAAATGCTTCTGGTTAGTGATTAATACTTCTGATCCCTAGGCAACAGATGCCTTTGTAAAGTTTTTGCCTTCAGGCTTCGTTTATATTTTGGCAGAAAAGATTCCTTTATAAATGACTGTTAGTACGAAGTGGGTTCTGAAACTTTCTCTGTTGATTATGCAACATGCCATGAACCATTATTCAACCTCTGTCCCTTTGGGTAGGGACTTGGACTTTGAAGGATAGGAAGGAGGGTGTCAGGGTTAAAAGCACCCACCCTGGAGTCAGACAGACCAGGGTTTGTGCCCAAGCCTGTCACTCTCTAGCTGTGTGACTCCAGCCAGTCAGTTACGATCTTTAGGTCTTAGTCTGTATACTTGTAAAATGGGGGTGATAATTCTACCTGCTGTTAAGATCATCAGAAAAATCCAACACGTAAGATCTGTAAAGCTTTCAGGCAGTGACTGGCACATGCCGGCTCTTACATTTTGGTGACGGCAATGTTAGTTTTTGCTTGGGAAATTTGCATTAGGTGTGAGGAAAACTTTGAAGAGAATAGTGATGGAAGAGACAACTAGACATTTTTCTTGCCTGATTTTGGCTGTTTCATGCATATTATCAAGCAGGGATTCAGAGAGAAAAAGAGGTCTTTTCTGGAAAATACCACCCCTTGGAACATCTTCCCTTTTCTTGAGGGAGTTTCCTTGCCCTGTGCCTAGCTCCTCCCATTTTGGGGAAGGCAGGGAAAGGAAGTGTAGTTGACAAAAGGCAAGTGTGGAGAAAACCACCTAAGGCTTAGTGTAGCTGTGAGTAATATGCAAGGAGGAGATACACCTTCAACAGAACTCAGAGTATTGCTCTTTTATGGTAACTTCACAACCAAATTAAGGCATGTGTTTCAGTCCTAACGATGGTGTTATATTAGAAAGCCTTTTCGTTACTGGAAACCAAAAATGTTCCCAATAGACAGATTCCTGAAGTTGACTCCCTGGAGGTTAGCTCAGAGACAGGGATGCATGTGTGTACATGCGGGTATGTACCTGTACATGCATGCATGTGGGTGCGTGTGTGTGTGTCCCACATGCCACAGGGTGAGTCCTAGAGACTCACTCAGCAAACCAAGGGGATGTTTACTAATTATTCCTGAGAGAGAAAGATGAGTTACAGGAATTCATGAATAACCGAGAAACACACGTCTATAAAAAGCAAGCTTTAATAATGATTTTAATATATCTTATCCTCCTGGGATTATTTTGTAATTTGATCTTTCATTTTATAGGTGGTCATCATTTTACAGGTGATTGATTTTCTCAGGCAGTGAGATTTTAAAAAGCTCACTCCTGTATGTGCTGTTAGTGCTGTCCCTGTTTTAATACCTTTTGGTGGTGTTTTCCCTCTTTTTTATGTTTATAGTTTTGAAGTTTGGTAAATGTTGGCAGAGTAAGTATGGGCGGCAAATTACTTTATATAATCAGCCATCCATATCCATGAGATCTGCACCTATGGATTTAACCAATCAAGGATAAAAAAAAATTAGGAGAAAAAAATGGATGGTTGCATCTTTCTTGACATGTGCAGACTTTTTTCTTGTCATTATTTCCCATATAAAACAGCATAACAACTGTTTACATAGGATTTCCATTGTATTAGGTATTATAAGTAACCTAAAGATGACTTAAAGTGTATGGGGGAGGGGGAGATGTGTTTTATATCAGGAACCTGAGCTTCTGTGGATTTTGGTGTCTGCACGGATCTGGGGAACATCCCCGCATGGATACTGAGGACTGCTGTATTTTGTATACAATAAAATACAAAATTGTATATGGGATTGTATATCCAAACCTAGTATCTGAAACAACATTATTTTTCTGAATCCTCACTTATTAGCCAAAAGGGAAATTAACTGACATTACTGGATTATACTTAAATGTGTTTTACAGAGGGGACTGTCTTCTTTATTGTGCAGGAGAAATTACTATGGATCCGTTTTCATAATGTTTTTGTAATGACAGGAGGTTTTATTTAGATCAAAATTTGTGTTTGGAAATGCATTTGGACGTCCTCACAGATAGCTGTGAAGGGTAAAATATTTCTTTTGGCAAAAGATTAAGTGTAGGCCGGGCGCGGTGGCTCACGCTTGTAATCCCAGCACTTTGAGGCCGAGGCGGGCGGATCATGAGGTCAGGAGATCGAGACCACGGTGAAACCCCGTCTCTACTAAAAATACAAAAAAATTAGCTGGGCGTGGTGGCGGGCGCCTGTAGTCCCAGCTACTCGGAGAGGCTGAGGCAGGAGAATGGCATGAACTCGGGAGGCGGAGCTTGCAGTGAGCCGAGATTGCGCCACTGCACTCCAGCCTGGGCGACAGAGCGAGACTCCATCTCAAAAAAAAAAAAAAAAAAAGATTAAGTGTCATATGAGTATTTCTTAAAAGAAAAAGGCAAAAACCCATATGTTCTCAAGGGTTGCAATGGGGCAATGTGTCCCCTAAGAAGATAAAAATTGGATCGGGGCCAAAAAAAAACCTCACTCTCTTATATGTAAACCACAGATATGCATATAGTACATAGCTGAATATATATCTGCCGTATTGTACTTTAATGGGAGAGTCTTTAGGGTAAAGTAGTTGAACAAGGCTCTTGGGTGAGGCAGTAATGAAAGCCAGGTTGAGAAATACCATGTTGTAAGCCCTTAACTGTTAACACTTACAGCAGCAGTTGGAACTAGAATTAATATTCCTTCTCTAGAAAAGTCATTTGAATGTTAAATATTAAAGGTTGGTGTTGGCTTACATGGTAAATAGTGATTTTTATTTGTTCTTTCCTCTCTAGAGAATTGTCGTGGTTAGTCATGAGAACAGTGCTTCAGAAATCAGTTGAAAAGGTTACAAGCCAGTAATAACATTTGGCCTTGCCAATTAAATAGCCAAGGGAAACTTGAACATTCACTTCAGTCTTTTATCCTGGGGAGCGTGACCACTCTACAAGGAGGCAGAAAACACGTGGCGTGTGGATGTGGGTGTGGGTTGGGGGACTCAAGAAACTTAGATTAGGTTTTTTTTTTGCTTTTGTTGACAGCCTAGCTTCCCATCTACAAATTTGGATTTTTTTTAGAAGTCTAATTTAAGTTAGCATATATTACATAACTTATATGTTGTGATCAACACTTGAAAATTTTTTTTTTTTTTTTTTTTTGAGACAAAGTCTCACTCTGTCGCCCAGGCTGGAATGCAGTGGCGTGATGTCGGCTCACTGTAAGCTCTGCCTCGGGGGTTCACGCCATTCTCCTGCCTTAGCTTCCTGAGTAGCTGGGACTACAGGCGCCTGCCACCACGCCCAGCTATTTTTTTATACTTTTAGTAGAGACAGGGTTTCACTGTGTTAGCCAGAATGGTCTCAATCTCCTGACCTTGTGTTCTGCCCGCCTTGGCCTCCCAAAGTGCTGGGATTACAGGCGTGAGCCACAGCGCCCGGCCAATACTTGAAATTTTAAGATATCTGGCCAGTCAAGGGCTTATATGATCCTGAAGCTCATCTGGAAAATTAACCTTCTCTCATCCCTGATTCGATATGGGATAGAATTGACGCTACAGGAGGATTCAGAGTTTAGAGCTAATTATTTTGGCACATAAAAGTTATTAGACTATAGGTCACTTAAGAAATACATTTCACTATCATATTTATCAAAGTATACTTATCAAAATTAGTTAACTGCAATGGAGCAGCGGCATATAAATGGTCCTTTAGTTTAGTAGAGTTGGTGTGGGGTGAGGGGGTGATTTCTTCTACTTTATATTGCTATTGATGTGTAGGAAGCAATGCCTTATAGTTGATCTGCTCTCCTTGTCATAGATTCTCTGTCATTCTTACTAAGTTCCTGTGGGGTGAAAGTTATTGACAGATGGTGCCATGTTATGCAGTTATGTTGGGGGAGACCCTCCCTTCTCTAGGCCCCCGGGACCTCATCTGTGAACTGAAAGAATGGAATTAGATGTGTTTTCAACAGCTTTTCTGATGTGATTACTCATCTTATTCATTCTATTTTAATTCTTTAATTTTATTTTTATTCCTTAGCGAATGCTGATGTCTTAAAGGCGATGGTAGCAGATAACAGCCTGTATGATCCTGAAAGGTGAGTGCTCCTCCCCTCTTTCTTAGTGCGACATCTTTTCAGTTACTTGCTCAGATATGGTGCCATCTGAAATGCTCTTCTGCTAGAGCAGGTTTCCCAACTTTGACACTATAGTTATTTGGGGCCAGGTAGTTCTTTGCTGTGCGAAACTGTCCTGTGTATTGAGGATGTTTGACAGCATCCCTGGCCTCCACTCACAAGGTGCCAGAGCACCCCGTGCCCCCACCTTACCAAGGTGTGACAACCCATAACGTCTCCACACATTGTCAATGTCCCGTAGCAGGGACAGTCACTGCTGGTTGAGAACTGCTGTGTTAGAGACTAGTGATGGAAGGAAGGCGTACAGGTTAAGGGCAAGAACATCGCCTTGGAATTGGGAGATGCGGTTGAGTCCTGCCTGTACCACAATATTAACTGTCTGTTCTTGAGGAAGTTAACTGACCAACGTGAGTTTAAGTTCCATCATCTATAAAATGGAGATCACCACAGTACCAGCTTTATAGGGTTGTTGTAAGGAATACGGAGACAGCATGTTTGGCCTCCATTCACACTGAAAGACCTCCACAAACAATGATGATTAAATGAACAAGCTGGTTTGGAGCTACCTGCTATGTTCTGTTTTTGTATTACTATTTTAGGTTATGGTTGTTGAGCAGCATATTCCTTCGTAATTAATTACAGATAACTGTATTTCCATATAAGTATTATTTCTCCAACAAGGAGCATTTATTGAATGCCTACTGCGTGTTGAGTTCTACTCTGGAGCTGGACATCCACAGACCCTTGCCGTGGAGGAACACAGTCAGTGGGGGGTGGAGACGTATGTGTGAGGCCTTGTGGTGGAGAGCCTGCAAATGCTGTGGAGGCTGAAGGCTCTGGGGAACCCCGGGGGGCCAACAGGAGTTCAGGAAGGCTCATGGAAGAGGTGCCTTCTGAACCAGGCGTGCAAGAGTTGGAGATAAGAAGGTAGGGCTGGCTGTAGGAAGAGGAAGGGCCAGAAGAAAAGCCACCACAGCATGAAAGCCTGGGACTCACCTGTGAAGGGTTCGGTCCAGGGTGGCCAGGCCAACTGACATGGCAAAGGGGTTGGATCTTTCTCCGCTTCCTATGTGGGTCGTGCACTCAGCACACCTTAGATGTTTGTCAAACTGGCTACGTTAGATGTGTGTTTTAGAAAGGTAACTCAGAGTGCAAGGAGGTGAGTTTAGGAGAGACGTAGAGTCATAGAGACAAGATCTCTGATTTCTCCCACATTCCAGTCCTGGCCACAGATGGCCAGTGTTGGGACCATCTTAGCTCATGGTGTCTTTGTCTCAGTCATCTTTGAGCATGCTGTAGTGCCCGTCAGTGGGTTTTGTACACAGCTGGTACTTGAGAAATGCTTGTTGAATGAATGTTGTTAAACTCTTGCATTCAGCTTTCTAATATGTGGTGCTAATTTAACATTATTTTACTCCAGGAAGGTACTGCTGTGTGTTTTTATTTTAACAATTAGGAAGGCGTCCCTAAAGAGCACCAGAAGACTTTTGGCTGTCAGTCATGTTTGAGGCGGTCTCCTCAACCGGAGGCTCTACTTTTTTTTAAAGTGTGCAGGTGGCCAGTTTGCATCACCGAAAAGGCTGGTTTCTGCCATCACAGCCTCCTGTGTGTCTCTGAGGCTCTTGCCACAGTCAGGTGTCAGGCTGTGGGTGCCACGCCACCCCCAGTACTCCCACCTGCGCCAGAGGGCTGATTCCTGCTCAGTTTGGCTCTGTTAGGTTAGAATTCCTCCTTTTCTGCTGGGCCACAGCCTTCACACATGCCTTTTGAAAATAGCTCACATCTGGCCTATATATTTCTGCTTTTTTTTTTTTTTTTTTTGAGACAGAGTCTCTCTTTGACGCCCAGGCTGGAGTGCAGTGGTATGATCTCGGTTCACTGCAAGCTCCGCCTCCCGGGTTCACGCCATTCTCCTGCCTCAGCCTCTTGAGTAGCTGGGACTACAGGCGCCCGCCACCATGCCCGGCTAATTTTTTGTATTTTTAGTAGAGACGGAGTTTCACTGTGTTAGCCAGGATGGTCTCGATCTCCTGACCTCGTGATCTGCCCGCCTCGGCCTCCCAAAGTGCTGGGATTACAAGTGTGAGCCATGACGCCCGGCCATATTTCTGCTTTTTATATTTTGGATGGTCTAGCCAAATCTATTCCAGATTATCAAAGTGGTCTCTGCTGTTTCTGAAGCACTGTACTGCGTAGCAAGGTGATTAATTGCATGGTTTCTGGAATTAAACTTTCTGGGTTTGCATCTCAGATCCAGCACTTATTTCCAGTGTGATCCTGGGCAAGTTACCCCACTTCTCCCTGCCTCAATATCCTCATTGTGAAAATGAAGAAATTAGTAATACCTACATCATAAGATTGTATAAGGATTAATTCCATTAACATATACATATAAGATGCTTAGAATACTGTTAGCTATTTAATTATGACTTATCAACACCATCAACATCTGTTTTGAACATCACTTTTGATATCTTTGCCTAAAGGCTTTCCTCCTTTGATATAATGGAGATTTGATCAAATATTTTCTCCAAGTTATCTGATAATTTGATGGAATTTGGGTTCTTCCCTTTTCCAGGGCATATATACTTAGAGAATCTCTTTGCTTAGAGTGATAGGCAGACACTCTGGTATGTGAGAAATTAGGATAATTGCATGAGAAAGGAGATCAGTGTTTTAGAAAGAAACCTAATACTTTAAAGCCACTGTATCACTATTAGAAGCAGTGGTTTATTCCCAGCTAATAAATTCCATTCTAGAAGTGATAAATCACATTTTTTTTTTCTTCTAGAGACAGGTCTCACTCTGTCATCCAGGCTGGAGTTCAGTGGTACAATCATAGCTACTGCAACCTTGAACTCCTGGGCTCAAGTGGTCCTCCCACCACTGCCTCCCAAGTAGCTGGGACTACAGGCATGCGCCATCATGCCTGACTAATTTTTTCATTTTTTTTCAGAGACGAGGTCTCTCTATGTTGCTCAGTCTGGTCTCAAACTCCTGGCCACAAGCAATCCTCTCAGTTTGGCCTCCCAAAATGCTGGGATTATAGGCATGAGCTGTTATGCCCGGCCGTGAATCACATTATTATTGCTTAAAATAAACTGTCATCGCACGGTCATGAGAGCTGAGTACCTGCTGTCTGAGGTCCGTTCACAAAGTCCATTTGTACAATTGGAAGATGCTTTTTTTTTTTCTTTCAATTTAAACTGCTTCTGTCATCACAGGGAGAGAGATCGCCTTCGCTGGTATTTCCTTTAAGTAACCAGTTGCACCTTTTTGTTTTCCTCCCCACCTTAGCCCCGTGACCCCCAGCACACCAGGGAGCCCGCCCGTGAGTCCTGGGCCTTTGTCACCAGGGGGGACCCCAGGGAAGCACGTCTGTGGCCATCATCTGCATACGGTGGGCGGTGTTGTTGAGAGGGATGTGTGTCATCGGTGTAGGCACAAGCGGTGGCACTTTACAAAGCCCACCAACAAGTCCAGAGAGAGCAGACCACGGCGCCAAGGCGAGGTCACGGTCCTTTCTGTTGGCAGGTAAGATCCCTTCAGATGCCTTTGTTTAGTGTGTGACATGGGTGCTGTGGTGTGTGGACTTCTGCTTACCTGTCAGATGTAGAATATGTCCTCTGTGCCTGGCTCAGCCTATATCTCTGGGCTTTTTAGATGTTTTCTGGTGTGAGTCCTAGATTTTTCCAACAACAGAAGAATCCTAAAAGGTGGCTATTGCTAGATCATATGGGAAATGTATAAAGATAAATACCTACCTGCTCTGACAGATAAAACCCAGATTTTCACCTGTATACAGAATAGACATTTATATTTCACTTATGGAATCCAGGGCAGGTATTGAGATATCAATGGGGGGCTCTTCAAGTACTTGTCCAGGGTTCCAGGCCCCCTTCGTTTGTGCCTCTGCCAGGTTTGCCAGCCAAAGGAGCAGGTCTGTGGAAAGTTGTTCACGAGGGGTTTTGAAAGAGCTAGGCCCGAGAGTGGCTCGTTACCATTTTGACTCACACTGCACTGGCTGGAACTCGATCACCCAGGCAAGCTAACTTTCAGGGAACTGAGAAATATCATCGAGCCGTGTGCAAGGGAAGGGAGAAAACGTGGATCTGCTCCACAGCCCTCCAGTCTCTGTCTTGTACGTTCCATGTGAATTGCTTTGACGGCTTTCTTTTAGTGAGCGGTGCTTTCCACTGTGTCTTGGCTTTCTTGGTCCTACTACCTTTCACTTGTGACCCATACGTGAGGTGGAGATCTTGCAGTTCGGGTGATGAATCCATCGGCCCTTACCTGAAGCATCTTTGCAGTGGGATGCTTTTGCAGTTCTGCTGTTAGATGCTGAGTCCCATGCAGGAACTGCATTGCCGATGTTGCATTTGGAAAGACAGTGGGGAGTACTGGTAAGGAACACACATGCTGGAGTGAGACTGGGTGAGCACTGAGCAAAAGTCGACAGTGCTGCTTACACGATCCTTCTCTCTCAGTATACTGACAACCCCCCTGGGAAGAGTAGCCTGAACTCGTTGCTTCTACCTCCTTCAAGTCCTGGCACTACTACTTTCAAACTGTTATGTTGCTCTGTGCCTCAGTTTCCCCCTCTGTAAAGTGAGAAGGACAGTCACACTCACCTCATAGAGTTGCTGTGTGTAGACTAGGTGGGGCGACTCACATAAAGGTCTTAAACCAGCTTTGGGTACTTATGCACTCAAGAAATGTTGGCCGATATTATTTTTATTTTAATTCAGTTGAGTTTCATCATGTGTTGCACAAGCATCACGGAGAAGACTGCAGGGCTGTTTGCCACTTACAGCAAAACAGCACAATTCATGACCACACTGTTTTATTAAGAAGCAGAGTCATGGGAATTTATGAATGCAAGGCAATGAGAACCTGTAGCTTGTTTGGACAAAGCATGTTTTGTTGGCCTTAAAAAAAAAATCTGCTGAAATTTTCAACTCAGATTCAACATGGCTTTTTTTTTTTTTTTGAGATGGAGTCTCACTGTCACCCAAGCTGGAGTGCAGTGGTGTGAACTCGGCTCACTGCAGCCTCTGCCTCCCAGGCTCAAACGATTGTCATACCTCAGCCTCCCGAGTAGCTGGGACTACAGGTGCCCACCACCATGCCTGGCTAATTTTTGTATTTTTAGGAGAGATGGGATTTCACCAAGTTGGCCAGGCTGGTCTCGAACTCCTGACCTCAAGTGATCTGCCCGTCTTGGCCTCCCAAAGTGTTGGGATTACAGGTGTGAGCCACTGTGCCTGACCAAACATGGCTTTTTAAAATGCCCCAAATCCAAGTCTCTGTCTTGGATATTGGATACTAGGAGCACTTAATGATTCCAGGCCGTTTTCCAGCATGTATTACTTAAGAGAGTCTTCGAGTTTGACAGAATAGATTGTGTTTACAGTTTCCCTGTTCTTTCTTCACTTCTTCAGAGCCTTCTTCTCAGGATTGGTGATCTTATTCTGGGCACAGAAGGAGAATTTATTTCAGATAATTTTTAATGGAAATTAAGACCAGTAGAAAGAAGCTGTTATGAAAGACTCTAGGATTTGGTGATGATATACTAGAAAAAACAGTTAAACTGAATACATTTAACTCTTAATTCTTAATGAAAATCTCTTCCTTAACTTCCTTTAGTTTTTCCTTAATCTGTAATGAAAATCAACGCATTTTTTTTAAAAAGGCAAACTCTCAATCCCTAATGCTGATAAAATGTGTTGCTAGGGCTCTTCTGATTTTCTGCATATGTGTGTGTGTATGTGTGTGTGTGTGTGTATGTTGAGATAGGACTGCTTGACAGTTGCATATTTTCGGAAGTTTGTCATCTTCTGGTAAACATTCTGGTTACGTCAGTCTAATTTGTAAACCATTTGAGCGTTTAACCAGGTTTCTGTGGTTAAAAAATCTGATGCAGGCCAGGCATGGTGGCTCACGCCTATAATCCCAAAACTTTGGGAGGCTGAGGCAAGGTGGATCACCTGAGGTCAGGAGTTTGAGACTGGCCTGGCCAACATGGTGAAACCCCATCTCTACTAAAAATACAAAATTAGCCAGGCATGGTGGCATGTGCCTGTAATCTCAGCTACTTGAGAGGCTGAGGCAGAAGAATCACTTAAACCCAGGAGGTGGAGGTTGCAGTGAGCCGAGATGGCACCACTGCACTCCAGTCTGGGCAACAAGAGGGAAACTCCGTCTCAAAAACAAACAAACAAAAAAACTGATCATTGTTAGAAACCACAAGTCTGAAGCTGTTTAATATTTGAGTCTCTGAGGTGTTCTTTTTTTTTTTTTCTTATTGAGACAGGGCCTAGCTCCGTTGCCCAGGCTGGAGTGCAGTGACGTGATCTCGGCTCACTGCAACCTCCATCTCCTGGGTTCAAGTGATTCTTCTGCTTCAGCCTCCCGAGTAGCTGGGACTACAGGTGCATACCACCACGCTCGGCTAATTTTTGTAATTTCTGTAGAGACAGAGTTTTGCCATACGCCCAGGCTGGTTTCTCCAATTTGGAGGCTCAAGCAATCCACCCACCTCAGCCTTCCAAAGTGCTGCTGGGATTGCAGGTAGAAACCACCGTGCCTGGCCAATACCTGAGTTTCTAAATGCCTTTTGCATGCTCTGTAAAATATCCGGCTTAGTCTGTGATGTGGCTGAGTAGAAATCAGCTGGAAGGTTCCGCAGGGGCCAGGGGAATGTGCTGATAGGAATGCATGTTCCTTCTCTTGAATATGTTGTTTTTCATTTGTGTCCTAACTTTTGGCTGAATTCATTTGAGATCCTCTGGGTGGATGATTTTTGCTTTATTCATAATTCTTGTTTATTAGGAAAGCAAACCCCATCACCTCTCCCCATTCCCCCCTCAGGTTTAGAGTTACGAAAGTGGAACACAAGTCAAACCAGAAGGAACGGAGAAGCCTGATGTCTGTTAGTGGGGCTGAAACCGTCAATGGGGAGGTGCCAGCAACACCTGTGAAGAGAGAACGCAGTGGCACAGAGTAGCAGGTGAGCCGTGGTTTTGGTGACATTGGGGCAGGTTGGTGCAGGGTGAGGAGAAGGTACTTGGAGCCTCCCAGGTGCTGTGGCAGCATAGGAATGGCATCTGACAGGGAAATGGGAGAGCTTTCCTGGACCCAGGAAGACTGAGGGGGACTGAACATGGTTACTTGTCTGCCCAGAGCTTCTTGTAAAGAAGTCACAAACTTAGTGCCTCCAAGGGCTTGGCCTGTGTGATAACGAGGATAGAGGATTACTTGTGAGGCAATGTGGCGTGGTGGGGATTGTGGCAAACTAGAATTCACATCGCCCACCATGTAGCGCTTACATTACCACGAGGCAGAAAGTGTGTAGAGTTGCTGCATCTTCTTATGCAAAAAAAAGACAAAATCCAGACTTCTAAAATGTAAAATCACTGATTTTCAATATTGGCAGCTTACTTTTTTTTTTTTTAACAACCATGCAGGCCAAACGACGTGTAACCTTGTCACCATTTCTAGGTAAACTGTGACTTGAAAAAGTCTGGAGCAAACAAATCAATGCTTTTTCCTTTTATTCTGTTGGAAACCAGTTTTCTTTGTGTCACAGTTCTGAAACCTCAATATGAATATTTCTCTTCCCACCAAATATTTTGAGGCAATTGAAAAGCCACAGCGATTTATTTCTTGATTTGGCAATTTTAATTTTGCAAGGCACTGCTTAAAAAAAAAAACAACATGCAGCCGGGCGCGGTGGCTCACGCCTGTAATCCCAGCACTTTGGGAGGCCGAGGCAGGCGGATCATGAGGTTAGGAGATCGAGACAATCCTGGCTAACACGGTGAAACCCCGTCTCTACTAAAAAATACAAAAAATTAGCCAGGCGTGGTGGCGGGCGCCTGTAGTCCCAGCTACTCAGAAAGCTGAGGCAGGAGAATGGCATGAACCTGGGAGGCGGAGCTTGCAGTGAGCCGAAATCTTGCCACTGCACTCCAGCCTGGACGACAGAGCAAGAGTCATCTCAAAAAAAAAAAAAAAAAAAACCACACACACACGCACCAGAACCCTGTGATAAATTGATAATGGCTTAACTTTCATCTAAACTCCTTTATTTCTGTTCTGGCTTGAGTGGTATTTATCCTTTCCATGTTTCTTATCCCTTATAAAAGAACAAGAGTGACAATTTGGGAGGGATCATGCCCTAAATGCTCCATGGAACCATCAGAGCCTGAACATGAAGGCAGAAGAGTTTAACTTACATAGGGAAGGGAGGGCGAGCAATGGGGGAGAGGTCAGGCAGGGTCCTTGAAAGTACAGGGACACAGCAAAACTGACATGAACCCTGGAGTCAGACTGCCAGGTTCAAGCTCCAGTGTGTCACTCACTAACCTGGGACCTGGGCAAGATACCTGAGCTTTCTACGCCTCACTGGAAATTGGAAGTGATGCTCCTTGCCTCAGGGGCGGGAGTGAGATTTCCATGAAGTTGCACATGTGAAGGCAGGGCCTGGCACGTGGGAAATGCGCCGTCCATGCTACTGATTATTATCATGCGATTAATTCATTTTTGGTCGGTGTGGGTGAGTGGAGGAGAGATGTGGCTTTTGGATGAAGCTTCTCTGATAATCTGCCGGGCTCAGAGGGTTGAAGGTACCCTGGAAGTAATCTGGAACAACTCTGTGCGCCTCAATTTTCTGAGACATAGGGACTCTGATCATTTTCTGGTGCTAGTTAGCCCTTGTGGTTTTGCCTGTGGGGAGATCTGGCATCTCTTCCTGAGTTTAGGAGCAGAATAGGAGCCTTCTTAAAGAGAGAAACAGTACAGAAAAGTCTACCGTTGGCTTCTCAACCAGTTACTGGTGACCTTGGGGAAGGGAACCAAGAGGAATTTAAGAAGAGGATGATGAAGATGAGTAATAACAGCAGCTAACGTTAATTCCATATTTAGTCTTCTAGGCATGGTACTGATGTGTATCTCACGTGTCATCATTATAAACCTCTCTGGATGGAGTTAGTACTGTGTTCGTAGTTTTACATATGAGGAAACTGATGAATTGGAAAGGTGAGTTACATGTTGAAGGTCATATAGCTGGAAAGAGGAGGATTCTGATTGAGGTCAGTGAAGGACTTGGCTGTCTGGGAAGAGAAGCATCTGGCTATTCAAGTCTTAGGTGAGGAAGGCCCAGCCAGCTTAGCTGCAAAGAAAGTATGGGTCATAAGGACAGGCTGAGTATGAGTCATCAACTGGGCAGTGCGTTGAGAGATGGAGCAGATTGCATCAGAAGACCTGGCTTGCCCTCGGTTAGGAACTGCAAGATGATCCTCTTGTCAGACTCGCCTCTGATTAGAGCTTGGCTAACTAGTGCCATGGCTGATTTTGGCCACCATTGCCCGGAGAGCGGTACTCTAGATCTAGGAAAGTTAAAAGAACTAGGATTGCTCAGCTGGTTTTTTTGGCCCGAATCTGTCTGATTCTGATTATAGAAATTTGGTCCAAGCATCTGAAGTCCTGACCACATTTAACTGATTTACAATGAGATATTCTCTGCACAGCACACTGTTATTCAGCAGGATTATATAAACAAGGATTGGATTTGATCAGAAGACGTGGGTGCAAATCTGAGCTTCACAATTTGGACATTGTACTTAACTGCCCTACCCCTGGTTTCCTTGAACATGAAATAAGGCATTAAATTCATTGTTTTAATCCAAGAGCCAAGAGAAAGTCTGGAATGTAGTTGGCTCTCAGTAGAAGGTAGTCATATTGTGTTGTGCTGCTCAAATCACAATGAGCACATGAGTGGCCTTCAAAGGGTGATGTGTTTTCCGAGCCTCCGACTTGTAATTGATTTTCAAATTAAAAATTAATTTTTTGTTATGAAAAAAACAAACTCAAAAGTAGAATAATATCATGGATGTCCATGATCCATGGAGTAAATTAATTATAATACCTACAGTTTTTTGGGTATTCTATACTTGGCATGCTTTGAAAGGCACATTCCGTGTATTAACTAATTTCTGTAATCCTCACGACAGCAGTCTATAGGTGCTAGTTAGTGCCCCATTTTGCAGATGAAGGTCTTAAGCACAGAGAGTTTAAACAACTTGTTTAGAGATACCAGCAAGAATGTGATAGAGTTAGACTTGAACCTGGGCAGCCTTGCTTCAGGTGTCACAGACTTCATTCAACTGGGTCCAGGATGAGCAGGTCCCATGAGTAGAGCCTGCTCAGGTGGAGTCCTGCTGGGTGGCCCTATCTGATTACCCCAATGAAGTATAGGCCCTGAAAAAGGAAGGAAGGGAATATTCATTGGTGTTTTAAAAATTATGTATTCATTAAAATTTTTCTTGCAGTTTTTTTTCTTCTCAAATCTCATCCCCCCCAAAAAAAGTATGTTTGGGACATTTAACATGACTTGATTTTCCAACTAGAAAAATTCTGAAAATTTTACTTCTGGGCCAGACTGTCTGGTTCTAGACCAGACTGTCTGGTTCTAGACGAAGCCAGAAGATCTGCGCTGGAATGCAGGTAGTGAAGCAGGAGAGGAGTGCTGTGTGTCTCTTCTACAATCTGATACAGTCTTTAGAGTTGTATTTTTTGCTGAAAGAGGTTTTTGCTCAAATTTGGATTTTTAGCCAAACAATTTTACTGCAATGTTTTGTTTTATTGTAGAACAGACTCAAATATTCAAATACAAATGCATATCCACTTATTGGTTAGGTTTCCTTTTTTCTTTCGTTTAAGCTGTTTGTTACCAGAAACTAAACTTATATTCTAAATAGAATGTTATCAAGACTGTGGCAGGATTTCTGTCTCTCCCTTCTGGTTCCTTCTCCCTTTAAAACCCTAAATCTGATGTTGGGCATGGCCTCCCCATTCTTCTCACCCTGCTTTGTTGGCCTGAGTTCTTGTTTGTGGCTACATCTAACTTGCCCTCTTGCCCTCTGCCTGATTTATTTTGGCAATGCGGTTAAAATGGTGTCTTTTTTCTACAGAAAATGTGTTTTGGTTTCTCCTGAGAATAATAAGCTTTTGTTCTTCAAAGTTAAATAAATCGAATTGCTTTCAGCCTCCAAATGCCACTGCCTTGTCTTCATTGTCACTGGTCTTTGGCTTTTTAAAAATGATCCTGTCCTAAGCATTCTGTGTCGCATGTTTCTGAAGTCTGCCCTCTTTTTTTCCATTCGCTGATAGTGTCCTGTTGGCAACATTGATTTAGTAAGCTTACATAACCATACTTTAAAATTTTTTATTTAAAATTAATCAGATTTTAATGGACACATGAAAGTTGCATATATTTGTCATGTGCAATATAATGTTTTCAAATATGTATACACTGCGATGGCTAAATTGAGCTAATGAACGTATGCATTGCCACACATACTTATAATTTTTTTGTGTGGTGAGAACACTCCAAATCTACTCTCTTAGCAATTTTTAAGAATATAATACATTGTTATTAACTGCAGTCACCATGTTGTACAGTAGATCTCTTGAAATTATTTATCCCCTCTAACTAAAATTTTGTGTCCTTTGACCAACCCCTCCCCCACCCCTACCTCTAACCACCTTTCTTCTCTCTGCTTCTGTGAGTTCAACTTTTTTAGATTCCACATTTAAGTGAGATGATGTGGTATTTGTCATTCTGTGCCTGGCTTATTTCACTCAATGTAATGTGCTCCAGGTTTATCCATTTTATCTTCAATGACAGGATTTCCTTCCTTTTTTTCTGGCTGAACAGTGTTTCGTTGTGTATCTTTACTACATTTTATTCATTCATCTGTTTAGGGACTCTTAGGAAGATTCCCTATCTTGGCTATTGGGATAATTAATGCAGCAGTGGACATGGCAGTACAGATATCTCTTTGACATACTGATTTCAGTACCTCTGGATATGTACTGAGAAGTGGGATTGCTGGATCATATGGTAGTTCTATTTTTAATTTGTTTGTTTGTTTTCTGAGACAGAGTCTCACTCTCGCCCAGGTTGGAGTGCAGTGGGACAATCTCGGCACACTGCAGCCTCTGCCTCCCGGGTTCAGGCGATTCTCCTGCCACAGCCTCCTGAGTAGCTGGGATTACAGATGCATGCCACCACACCTGGCTAACTTTTGTATTTTTAGGAGAGACAGGGTTTCACCATGTTGGCCAGGCTGATCTTGAACTCCTGATCTCAAGTGATCCACCTGCCTCGGCCACCCAAAGTGCTTGGATTACAGGCACAAGCCACTGTGCCCGGCCTATTTTTAATTTTTTTTAGTGACCTGAATACTGTTTTCCATGATGACTGTAATAACGTATATTCCCACTAACAGTATGCAAGAATTTCTTTTTCTCCATATCCTCATCAGCACTTTTTTTATAATTGTCATTCTAACAGGCGTGAGGTGTTATCTCATTATAGTTTTAATGTATATTTCCATGATGATTAGTAATGTTGAGCCTTTTTTTCATATATCTGTTGGCCATTTGTAGGTCTTCTTTTGAGAAATTTCTATTTAGAATCTTTGCCCATTACAATTTTTTTAACATTTTATTTATTTTTATTGACAAAAATTATCTATATTTATTATGTACAACATGTTGTTTTGAAACATGCATACATTATGTAATGGCTAAATCGAGCTGATTGACATATCTATTACCTCATATATTTATCGTTTTTTTTGTGGTGAGGGTATTTAAAATCTCTCTTAGCATTTTTCAAGAATACAATACATTGTTATTAACTGTAGCCACCACATTGTGCAATAGATTTCTGATACAGTCTTTAGAGTTGTATTTTTTCCTGAAAGAGGTTTTTGCTCAAATTTGGATTTGATGGCCTATTCCTCCTGTCTAATTGAAATTTTATGTCCTTTAACCAACATCTCCCCAACCCTCCCTTCCCATTTTGCCCCATTTTTAAATTGGGTTATTTGTTTTCTTGCTTTTGAATTGTTTGTGTTTCTTATCTATTTCGGAGAGTAACCCTTTATAAGATGTATGGTTTGCAAATATTTTCTCCCATTTTATAAGTTATCTCTTCACTCTGTTGATTGTTTGCTTTGCTGTGCAGAAGCTTTTTAGTTTGATGAAATCCCATTTGTCTATTTTTGTTGCCTGCGCTTTTGGGGTCTTACCAAAAAATCGTTGTCCAGATCAGTGTCATGGAACTTTCCTCCTCTGTGTTTTTCTAGTAGTATTACAGTATTACAGTAGCATCTTTTATCAAAACAAAAATTCATAATATTAGACATCTGGTTTTATTTTTGTTTTATTCAGACGATTGTATTGATTTTTATTTTAGTAATTTAGTAATTAAAAGCTTGGTTTTAAACTCCTTACTTTTAATTGTGCCACTTAACTACCAATGGTTTTGGGCAAGTTACTTAATGTTTTCAAGCCCTGGCTTTTTCATCTTTAAAATGAGATCGTTGCTGGACATACATGATACGATGTATGTGTAGTTCATAAGTCAATCCTTGGCACGGAGTATCTGCTAAACATTCACTGCTGTTAAAAATTGTCATGCCTGGTGGTCTTAATTATTTATTAGGTCATTTCTCAAGCATCAACTTTTGGTACTGTGAATTCGTTTTTACATCTTAAGAACATTACAGCTTTGGACTCTTAGGACATCTCAGAAATAGACAGTATTTGTCAAGTCCCTTAGGAATTTGGGCCATTTTCTTGTTTTCATTAAGGAGGCCTTAGAAATAACCGTTCCTGGCTGGCGCGGTGGCTCACGCCTGTAATCCCAGCACTGTGGGAGGCCGAGGTGGACGGATCACGAGGTCAGGAGATCGAGACCATCCTGGCTAACACAGTGAAACCCCGTCTCTACTAAAAAATACAAAAAAAATTAGCCGGGCGTGTTGGCGGGCGCCTGTAGTCCCAGCTACTCTGGAGGCTGAGGCAGGAGAATGGCGTGAACCCGGGAGACGGAGCTTGCAGTGAGCCGAGATAGCACCACTGCACTCCAGCCTGGGCGACAGAGGGAGACTCTGTCTCAAAAAAAAAAAAAAAAAAAAAGAATGAAAGAACCATTTCCTTCTTCCAAGAGGTGGAATTAAAATTAGTAACAAGGCGATGGAAAAGTTTTGCTGACAAGTTCTTTTTATTATAAAGATCAGAGGGTGGGATAAATTGAAATGCTGGACTGAGATGTTTTCGGCCTAAGCATGACTGCTGTGCTGGTGGTCTGCTTTGGAATAAAAGTCTCCTCTTTGTCAAGACTCTTTCATGGCTCAAACTCCCTCCTGAGCATCCGTGGCTGGTCACAAGGTGGCTCTTCTGACCTTCGGCCGCCTTCATGTTCTCCTCTAACAGTGAGGAAAGGCTCCTTGGCTCCTTTTTTTGGACTCTGTGACAGGAATTATAGTAGAAGCTCCTTGGGGACCCCCTTGGAAGTCGTACTGCTTGATTGGCAGTCCTCTCAATTGCTTTTATTAACTCTCCAGGAAGCAGGTAATGATGAGAAACTGCAGGTACTACTAGTTAATTTTTTTCTCTCTAGCTGTAATTTTTTCAGGAAAAATGCATCTTTTTTTAAAAAGCAAAAGGATCTCAGATTTGATGGGAGCCCTTTAACTTGATTCACTGGTCTTATGGGGCAACAGAATATAAAAAGAAACTGCACCTAAAGTAGGCATGGATTAGGCCACCTGGCTTGGTTTTCAGTTGCTAAACACATTTCTCAAAGGTGAAAGCAGTGCGGTGATGCCTGCCGTGCTCCTGTGTGGGAGACGGAGCCCACTGAGTCCATCTTAAATGTGGAGGTGGAGGGAGGTTAGCATCTGCCCAGGACCTGCTCTGTGAAGACTAGGTAGGTAGAACCGGCCAGATGAAGAGAAAAGCTGAGTGAGGGATGGGACTTTAGAAGCAATTTTAGGAGTTGTAGGTAATAATATCCTATTTTACAGATGAAGAAGCAGGCTTAGAGGGATTAATGTTCCCCATATCTCAGGGCTAGGTAGTAAGAGGGCTTGGATGGGAAGAAATTTATACTTGGGAGCTTACATGCTCAGTGGCCGTAGAGTGTGAGGGAGCTTTGCTTTTCTTGGCAAGAAAGCAAATAAACCGCTGTTTCTTCACATAGCTCAATAGCTCACAGAACTGATCATTCCAGCCTTTGGATGGCCTCCTTGGCGTCTGATGGGATCATCTGATGAGCAGCTGATGGATTTTAAGGCTCTGCCTGGATCAGGTCCAGGTGTGTGAGCCATTCAGTTTTCTTCCAGGTAGTTGAAGGTCATAGACTTGTAGACTTCGGAGCAGCTGTGATTGCTAGTTCAGATCAATGGAGGTAAAATTGTATCTTTAAAAAGTATTTCTTGGCTGGGCGCGGTGGCACACACCTGTAATCTCAGCACTTTGGGAGGCCAAGGTGGGCGGATCATGAGGTCAGGAGTTCGAGACCAGCCTGACCAACACGGTGAAACCCCGTCTCTACTAAAAATACAAAAATCAGGCATGGTGGTGGGCACCTGTAGTACCAGCTACTCGGGAGGCTGAGGCAGGAGAGTCACTTGAACCTGGGAGGCAGAGGTTGCTGTGAGCCAAGATCATGCCACTGCACTTCAGCCTGGGTGACAAGAGCAAGACTCTGTCTCAAAAAAAAAAAAAAAAAGCATTACTTGAGCCCCTACTATGTGCCAGGCAGTTTGCTGTGTTTAGGGATGTGGCAGTGTGTCAGACAGACAATGAAGACCATACTCCTACAGAGCTTCTATCCTAGTGCTTATACCAGACTTTTCTCCCCTGCACCTCCCAGTCCCCTTGTTTAGTATGTGTTGTTCAAGATCATGCTGAGAGTTCATTACGGAGCCAGGACCTGGGCTTCCTTATAGCTCATTCCTTTACTGTCTCCAATGTATTGGATATTATAAGTGTTTGAAATGGAATTTTTAAAAAAGAACTGAAATATAAGAAATGTGTAGGATAAAGTATTTAAACAGCCTAAAAGTCTGCAGGGTGAAAAATACATCCCAAAAATAAATCTTTGCTCCATTTTTATCCCCCTAACCCCTTTGCGTGTATCATCTCTTAAACCTTTTCTCAAGAGGACACCACTGTGATCAGTGTTCTCTATGTCCTTTCAGGATTATGCTGTGCATATACGTGCTTACGCAATATATCTGTGTATATAAAGCCCCTCCTTTTGCCCTTCTACAAATGAGAGCATAGATACTACACTTGTTGGTACCTTGCTTTTTATTAAAGTTAATGGTTTTTAGGTTCTGTGGTTCCCTGACTGTTGAGTTTTTGTCTTACTCACAGATGACTGAGGAAGAACCAGCTTTTACTCTCCCACCTTGACTGAGCCATAAGGAGTGAAAATGGTGGACACAGTTAAAAAGCTATATGCCCTATTTGTCCTCAGTTGTTGGGAGTGGCTCCAGTACATTTATGACCATGATCTGGGAGTTTTGAGCGGACCTAAAAACATGCTTTACTGTCATCAACTATAATGTTTTTTCTAAGTTATTCTTCCATGGCCTTGTTCTGGGCACAGGAGATACCAAAACATATTTATCAGTATTACCAGAGTTTAGACAACATAGGGGACCAGGAATTTTTGATTTGTTTTGCTTTGAGTTGCCACCAAAGCAAGTCATCTCCTCCTAACACATATCTCCCTGGGCAGGGGCCTGCCCCAGGGCCCCTTCCTATTGTTGACCAGGAGTTGACCCACTGAAGGAGAGCTTATCTGTTTTTCCTCTTTATCCCTATCAGCTGTTTGACATCTGCTCTTTTCACTGTAGAAATTCAGCAGTGTTGGAGGCTAGAGACTTTGGAGGGCCTAAAGCCAGACCCAAGGGGGCTTGAGGGAAGCGGAAAATGAAATGCTTTCAGAGACATTTTTACCTATAATTAGAAAGAAAATAGAATTAATGGTTATAATCAGGATTTTTATTTTTCTTTATTTTTTCTTTATTTTATTATTATTATTTTTTTTGAGATGGAGTCTCGCTCTGTCGCCCAGGCTGGAGTGCGGTTGCGCGATCTTGGCTCACTGCAAGCTCTGCCTCCCAGGTTCACGCCGTTCTCCTGTCTCAGCCTCCCGAGTAGCTGGGACTACAGGCGCCCACCACCATGCCTGGCTAATTTTTTGTATTTTTGGTAGAGAAGAGGTTTCGCCATATTAGCCAGGATGGTCTCAATCTCCTGACCTCGTGATCTGCCCGCCTTGGCCTCCCAAAGTGCTAGGCTTACAGGCGTGAGCCACCGTGCCTGGCCGATTTTTCTTAATTTGTGCCTTGAGACCTTGAGTTCTACTAACATTAAATATCTTAAGTTAAAACAGTATGCATTTTCTGTAAGTAACAGGACATAGGATACTGTAACGGTTCCACCATAGAGGTTCTGGAATCAGACTTCTTGCACTCAAGATCTTGGCTGTCACTTTTTAGCTATCTAGCTTTGGGCAAATTAGCCTCTGAAGCCCCAGCTTCTCCAACTGTTAAGTGGGGATAATACTGCTACTACTACTACTTTGTAGGGATACTGTTCCTTTGCCCTAAATAAGTGCAAAATAGGTTAGGTGTTAAATTACTATATCAGATCAGCCCTATTTAAACATGTAGCCAATAAAAGTGTTAAAATTAATGTTTTTGATATTTCTTGATTCTCTTGAAGCTCAGAGAGGCCAGGTTAGACATAACCTATAAGGTAATAGCAGTATTGTCTATTTGATACTCAAGTGGAGGCTTACTGAAGGCCAGTTAGCTGAACTCTGTCTAGCTCACAAGCCAGTAGAGAGGCAATATCTAACTTGTTCCGTTTTCCTTATTGGAAAGAGATGGTACTATTCAGAGTAATAAGTTACTCCGCCTGTAGCTTAGTGTAGACATTAAATCAGAAGTGTGTTGAGACTAGTAGGAAACTGTTGAATTGCATTTAAATAATTTCCAGTTGAATCCTTGTTTTTCCAGGTACAGAATAACTTTTGATGTCACTTACATTTTACTTGGAATAAGGTGCTCTGATTCTACCATCCCAAAGGCTGGTAAATCACAAGTGTTCAGTTGCTGTCACTTGGGAAACCCATTGTTGCTAAATATATAAGTATGTTGAAATTGCTATGAGAATATAACCCAGTAAAGAACAACCTTCAGACTTCAGATCTAAATCTAATGTCAGAAGATTCAAAACTGTAAGGAGTGCAAAATTTCTCACTGGTATTCAACAAAGAAGATAATATAATTTGCAGGAATATACTTTTCTGTCTATGCTAGTTAAAAAAAGTGATTTCTATTTTGAATGGAGAAAAACACCTAGAAACATTATTTTTCCTGAATTGACCCACATACATAGAAAGCTTCCCACTATTGATATTAAAAAATTAAGGTTTTAGTTATTAAGCCCCCTCCTCAAATTGGGGGTTATAATATGCAACTCATGGAAGATGTAGTAGTCAATAAACATAAAAAATGCCCAACTTTACTAATAATGAAATAAATCCAAACTGAGATCACTTTTTGCTTCTCTGGTGGCAAAGATGAATGTTAACACTAGCATGACCATATAACTCACATCCAAAATGAGGAGGTAGCTCACACCTGTAATCCCAGTGCTTTGGGAGGCTGAGGTGGGAGGATGGCTTGAGGCCAGGAGTTTGAGACCAGCCTGGGAACATAGGAGATCCTGTCTCTACAAATTAAAAATTAAAAAATTAACTGGGCATGTGTCATATACCTGTAGTCCCAGCTACTTGGGAGGCTGAGGTGCAAGGATTTCTTGAGCTCAGTAGTTGGAGGCTGTAGTGAGTCAGGATCATGCCACTGCGTTCCAGCCTGGGTGACAGAGAGAGACTCTGCAGAGAATAAAAGGGAACACTGTGAATAATTATTCTGGGTAAACATATATAAACCAAGACCTCCCAGGCAAACTGGTTCATGTGGTCACCTTGGTTAAAAGGGTGCGGGGCTGGGCGTGGTGGCTCACACCTGTAATCCCAGCACTTTGGGATGCTGAAGCAGGCAGATCACGAGGTCAGGAGTCCAAGACCAGCCTGGCCAATCTTGTGAAACCCCATCTCTACTAAAAATACAAAAAATTAGCCAGGTGTGATGCCACACGCCTGTAATCCCAGCTACTCGGGAGGCTGAGGCAGGAGAATTGCTCGAACCTGGGAGGCGGAGGTTGCAGTGAGCCGAGATTGCGCCACTGCACTCCAGTCTGGGTGACAGAGCGAGACTCCTAAAAAAAAAAAATGGGGTGCAGGGAGGCTGGGTGCAGTGGCTCACGCTTGTGATCCCAGCACTTTGGGAGGCTGAGGCAGGCAGATCACCTGAGGTTGGGAATTCAAGACCAGCCTGACTAACATGAAGAAACCCCATCTCTACTAAAAATACAAAAATAGCTGGGGGTGGTGGCACATGCCTGTAATCCCACCTACTCGGGACCCTGAGGCAGGAGAATCACTTGAACCTGGGAGGTGGGGGTTGCAGTGAGCCGAGATCGCACCATTGCACTCCAGCCTGGGCAATGAGAGCGAAACTCCGTCAAAAAAAAAAAAAAAAAAGAGAAAAACAACCAACCAAACAAAAATCAAGAGGGTGCAGGGAGATGGACATTATCCCACACCAAAGCAGAGAGGCTACAATGGTCTAGACCTTTGTGGTGGCAATCTGGAACTGTAAAAACTTAAATATGTACTGTTTGACCAAATTATTCCAATTAATAAATATCATGCATAAATGCAAAGAATGTTCAAAGTTGTTCACTTCAGCATTATTTATAGTAGCAAGTAACTGGAAGCATCTTTAAATATCTATCAGTGGGAGATTAAGTAAATGAATTGTGCCTTATACATTTCGTAATGGCCTGCAAATGCCAAAGATTGAAGTAGATGCTGGGTGTGATAGCTCATACCTGTAATCCCAGCAGTTCAGGAGGCTGAGGCTGGAGGATTGCTTGAAGCTAGAAGTTTGAGATCAGCCTGGCAACATAGTGACCCTGTCTCTACTTAAAATAAAAATTAAAAAATTAGCTGGGTGTGGCGGCATGCACCTGTAGTCCCAGCTACATGGGAGGATAAAGTGGTGGCTTTAACTCCATGACTTAAGCCCAGGAGTTCGAGGTTCCAGTAAGCCATGATTGTGCCACTGTACTCCAGCCTGGGCAACAGACCCTGTCTCTTAAAAAAAAAAAAAGATTGAAGTAGTGTTATATGTACAGACACAGAGCATCTACTGTATATTATTAGATGAAAAAACAAGTTATAAAATATTCCAGTTGTGTTTAAAAATGATATGCAGCATGTCTCAGTTTTTCTTGCATTGAAGCCGATTGTTTTCCTCCCTGCATACACTAAGCTCCTTCAGGGCTTGGGCAGTGCCTTTGGATGGTGTCTTCTCATCCTTTGCTGAGACTTTAGGTGGCATCTTGTACATAGTTGGCCCGCAGTGATTCCTTAACAGGTGTGATAATATGGCATTCATCTCATCATTAAAAGAGCCCTCTGCAAATTAGTCGAATTCTAGTTCCCAATTACTTTGAAATACATTTAAAAACTGATTCTGTAATTTTAAAATTGAGTTACTGATTTTTTGTTTTGTTTTGTTTTGAGACAGAGTCTCACTCTGTCACACAGGCTGGAGTACAGTGGCGCAATCTCGGCTCACTGCAACCTCCGCTTCCCAGGTTCAAGCAATTCTCCTGCCTCAGCCTCCCAAGTAGCTGGGATTACAGGCATGCGCCATCATGCCCAGCTAATTTTTGTATTTTTAGTAGAGACGTGGTTTCACCATGTTGGCCAGGCTGGTCTCGAACTCCTGACCTCAAGTGATCTGCCCACCTTGGCCTCCCAAAGTGCTGGGATTATAGGCAGGAGCTACCATGCCTGGCCAAGTTACTGAAGTTTTTAATTAATATTTCAGTCTTTAAATGATTTTGTCATATTTGTTTTCTCCCCCATTTCTGAGATACATTTTTTGACCTCCACTGACTTTATAGTGTTGTGTTTGCAGGGTTTACCCTTTGGAAGTGGATTTAATTCTTGCTGTTTGTAATCAGCTGACAAACATTAGTACTGGGTCTTACCTAAAAGCTTAAACCTTCATATGTGCATTAGAATCAATGAAGCACCTTATAGGAAAGCAGAGTCCTGGACTGCGACCCCGTAGACTCATGATTTAGTAGGTCTCAGGGAGGGGGGCCCAAGGAATCTGAAGTTTTTGGTAAGATTTAAGCCGACTCTAAAGCCGGTTCTGCTGATGGTTCTGGGAAACACTGATTTTAAAAGATTGCATGGATTAGCCTAGATTAGCATGAATCTATTGGGTTTGTTAAACAAGAGCCTTTATTAAAATAGGAAGGTATTCATGTTAATTTATACAATTTAACACACGGTTTAGACCAGAGCAAGATTTAAAGGACTACAAGCACTGAATACATTGTGATGTGATCCCATTAATCTAGATCTGCCAAGATGCTGATCTATGCAGGCAGTACCATTGCAGGACCACGGTGTCACATGCACAGCAATCATAATCTGCAAGCGTTTAACCGCAGAATGGCCAGTAGAGCCTGGAACAAGATAAATCTCTAACTAAGAAGTGTGAGCCTTAAAGGAGCACAGATTATTAGTGAATGATCACTTAAATGTAGCTCCAGGACTTCAGTGTTAATATTGCTGTTATATAACTCTTTCTATAAACGACGTTCTCTATTTATTTTATTTAAAAGTGGTCAAGAAAATTATTAATCCGGCTGTGTGGTTCCATAGCCTTGTCTTAGAATGAGATCGGAATTCAGTGTTGTGTAGGTGTATACTTTTGATCTTCGCAGGGACTGGGTCCCTTTATAGGTTTTTAGCATCATTTAACTGTTCATGCAACCACAGTGATTTCCCCTGAGAGAGATCCTGGCAGCATTTCTAGTTTCTGCATTTCCTTTCTGTTGCCCACCACACAGGTGGGGAGCAGAGAAGCGAGGGTACCGGAGGATTCCAGTGATGCTGTGGGTGTGTCCGGGGTGACTGGAGAGCAGTGCAGCGTGGAGGTAGCTTTGTGGTCTTCCAGGTCTGACTGCCTGCCATGGATTTCCTACTTTCCCGTTAGGAATTGTGTGGCCTTTGGTAAATTATTGAACCTGGAAGCCTCAGTTTCCTCCTATGAAAATAAGAATCATTGACTCATGGAGTCATCAGGAACATTGAGTTAATGACCCTAGAGGGCTTAGCATGACAGTACCTGGCACAGAGAAAGTGCTCTGCAAATGCCAGTGCTGTTATTATTAATCAGATAGACTTTTTCTTCCTTCACACCCTACACTTTGAGATTTTAGCATTTACTGTTCACTAATCCGCTTAGGCTCCTAGTTTCTTATAACATGTTCCTAATTTTTAAAGGGATCAGTTTCTTTTTTTTCTAGAGAATCCTTTTTAACAAGGCATAGATATTCGTATGTATATCCTAATCAGAGACATATGGCAGCTTCGTGGAACCATAATATAATGATAGGATTATGGCTTTGTCTTTACGAGATTATGTCATAAGCAATAAACTCTAAAGAAAAAGACAACCTCTTCCTTTGTTCCAGATAAATCTTCTGAGTGGTTCTTAATTTTTATCCACCAGTCTTGTTTTATGAGCAAAATGGTTACACTTTGGGATTTCTGAATTGTGTTTTCCATGTAACGGAACTTTGCTTAATTTTTTCCATCTTGAGTACTCACTTGTGTAAATTGTAATCACCAAATTTCTCCCGAAGAGAGAGAGGGCAGGCTTGCTCAGTGTGGTGTGGTCCCATGTGATGGCAACTGGGAACAGTGAGTGGGTGGGTGTTTCCTCTCTCACCCACTCCTGTTAGCCTTTCTGGTGTATCTGGGCCCACCCACACATGATTTCTGACTGCTGCAGGACAATATGGAAGGCACCGTGTAACACTTTTATTATTGTTCTGGGTTAAAGAAATACCTGGAAGGTCATAGTGTTGTGCCAGTAATGTGCTACCATCTAATAAATGTGTGTTTGTAAGGAAAGACCAGAACTGCAAGGGTTTTAATAAGATTAGCTTTCCCTTTTCTGCTTAGTTTCTGGTATTAGCAGTGAGGACTTTAAGCAGCAATTTGTATTTTTTACTTCCTCTCTCAAAGATATTGCAGATAGTGCAGTTTTTATCAGCTGCAGAAGGCAGCCGTTGAAGAAAGCTAATGTGATTGTTGAGAGCAGAGAATTGGATGATGGTAATGACCAGAATAGTTAACCTTTCGGAGCATACTGATTGCTTTTCCTCGTATTAAGCGTTGTGCATAGGATCATCTCATGTCAAATCCCCAGTAACCCTACGAGAGAATGCTACAGAGACAGCCACGGTTCCACAGCTGGCAGTAGGGGTCTGGATTTGAATCGAGGCCCCTCCTTCTTAGCCTAGCCTGTATTCTTGCATGCCCAGTTCTTAAAGCCAGTCAAATCTGTGCAAAACACTCAAAATGAGGAGTGTTTCTAGGTTGCAGTGAAAACTGTTACTGTGATGAAACAGTTTCTAGGCCTGACATCCCCCATCTTTGACTTTGTTATTTTCCTTGATGCAAAAATGTCTAGTTCTACGGGAGCACATAAAGAGGAGACATAAAAATAGTGGAATACCATACCTGTTTTCTAGATAATGGCCTAGTTTAAGGTTTTGCTTGGAAAATTCCCTCTTCATTTTTTCCTTTTCTTTTTTTTAGGGCCATTTTTATATGTCTCTACCTCTGGCCTTTCTACCTTTTTCCCCCCTCTGCTAGAATGTTTATATGAATTGACACCTACCTGAAAGTAGTTCCAGACTTGACTTATTTCAGTTTTACAGTAAAAATCTGCAGTTCTTGTACAGTTTTGGCAATTCAGTGCAGGGTTATCGGGGAACCTGCCCCAATAATCACGTAGGTTCTTTTCTATTTTTCCTAAGTGTCGGCCGGCTTGAGAAATAAAGGGACAGAGTACAAAAGAGAGAAATATTAAAGCTGGGCATCCGGGGGAAACATCACACGTTGGTAGGATCCGTGATGCCCCACAAGCCACAAAAACCAGCAAGTTTTTATTAGGGATTTTCAAAAGGGGAGGGAGTGTGCGAATAGGTGTGGGTGACAGACATCAAGTACTTAACAGGGTAACAGAATATCACAAGGCAAGTGGAGGCAGGGCGAGATCACAGGACCACAGGACCAAGGCGAAATTAAAATTGCTAATGAACTTTCGTCATTGATAACATCTTATCAGGAGACAGGGTTTTGAGATCAATCGGTCTGACCAAAATTTATTAGGCGGGAATTTCCTCTTCCTAATAAGCCTGGGAGCGCTGGGTATTACTTATTTCATCAGAATTAAAAACTTGATCCATGCTGTTTTATTGGACGATGTTTCATTTCCTTTTTAGCTAAGGGGATAAAGGTCCTTTACTCATCATCTCATTTGGGAAATAAATCTCTTTCTTTCTGTCTGTCTCCCTCATTCTTCCTCTTGTGTTCTGTCTGTATTCTCTTATAACCATTGAATATTATGGACGACCAAATGACAGAAGAGGATAACATAGATAATAATAAGGTACATATCTTGAAGGATGAGCTGTAAAATAAGTAAAAAGTATGTTCTTCAAAACACTTCTAGCAACTTCATGCTATTTCTTCATATTTCTGCAAGCTGGGTCTATCTCTGGTTTTGTTTAGCATTTATAGGGTACACACGATTTTGGCAGATAGGAGAACCTTTTGTTCCTTAATCTTGTGTGGGTTCACCTGCATGCTGTGTGTATTTCAGCATACCCGGGAGCTCTATAATTTTAGTCCTTTCCTGGGTTATCCCAGTCTGTAAAACAGGAAAGTAAAAAGTCACAGAGCTCTTCATTAAATGAGATCGTTATAAAAAGTCATTTGAAAAGCAGGGAGCTATTTTACAAATATGGGGCTTTGTTTGTAATGTAAATGTAGACGTTGACAAGGGCCATTTGTTAGAATGGCTTAAAAATACAATCCAGAACCCTGAAGGTACAGTAAAGACCTAAGATGGAATGTTTAATCATTGTGCTCTTACTTGAAATCCCAACCGTGCTGTCTTGGATGGTCAGTAGAGACCTCCAGTCAACTCTCTTCGGTGGGGCTTTAGAAAGACACCTATGGAAGGCACATCACATGGGAAAAGCAGGAGCAAGAGAGAGAAAGGGGGAGGGGCACATACGTTTAAACAGCCAGATCTCGAGAGAACTCTTGGAATTAATTATATTTTACTGAAATTTCTTTAGACTGAATTCTAGAAAAAGGTGTATAGTGATAGAAGGAATGGGGTGAGATGGGATGGGACAGGGTAAGAATAGATTATAATTCCCCTGTGGTTTTAAATATTCAGGCAGATTAATATGTGGCATGATGCTTACCCTTGGTTACAGATCTACGTTTTTTCTTTTCTCTTGCAGCAATGACTTGACTTGAAGAGCTCTAAGAGACTGAAAACTTACAAGATATGAAGTTGCCTCGGGAATATTTTTATATATTTTATACAGTTTCTATCATGGAGTCAGCAGGCATGTGGATAAAACCTAAAAGGGAATATTATTGCTGCGCTGTATACAGAATTCAGTTTGCTTTGAAACAAGTTTTGGTTGAAAGAGTCTGTTGAAAATTTTATTATACTTCCAGGGAGGAAAGAGCTGTTTTTATCTTCTTAACCACTCCCAGCCTCTACTCTTCCCATCCCCTAATCCCAGGCCTTGGTGCACACACTATAGTTTTTCCATTATGATCAGTATGTGCAGTGATACTATTCACGTAGTCTGAGCTTATGCTCGGGGTGTGTGTGTATATGTGTATACATGTGTGCACGTGAGTGTGTGTTTCTTTTTCCAGTTCCTACATCCTATTTTGACACTGGTTGTAAGAAGATCTTCATACATACAGGTTAGCTGTTACAAAAGATAAAAGATGAATCTTCAGTGGTAAAAGCTCAGTGGAAATAATCTAGTCTAGCCCTGAGGAGTTGATTCCCCAAGGGACCATGGAGTCAGATGGGACCAGACGCTAGACTTTGGATTCCTTGACCACAAATTCAGCATTAACTCCTGCCACCACCATGTCACTCCTACAGCACTTATACATTTTGAGAAGGTTTTTTTTTTTTGAGACGGAGTCTCTCTCTGTCCCCTAGGCTGGAGTGCAGTGGCACAATCTCGGCTCACTACAATCTCCACTTCCCCAGGTTCAAGCAATTCTCCTGCCTAAGCCTCCCAAGTAGCTGGGATTATAGGCATGCACCACCACGCTTGGCTAATTTTTGTATTTTTAGTAGAGACGGGGTTTCACTATATGGGTCAGGTTGGTCTTGAACTCCTGACCTCAGGTGATCCACCCGCCTTGGCCTCCCAAAGTGCTGGGATTATAGGCGTGGGCCACTGCACCCGGTTTTTTTTTTGTTTGTTTGTTTGTTTTTTTTTAACCTTTAGCTGAGCGATTCTTGGTTAATCCATTGAATAAAGGAGAAAATGGTTTAAAGTCACACACACACAAATTTGTTTGGACAACCCAAGGCCAAAACAAAAGAACCCTGCTTCTCATATAAGATGGGCCTGCACCTACCTCTGGCGTGTTTTTTGTGTATTTCCTGTTTTTCATCCTGTAACTAATGCTCATTATTTAAAACACTCCAGTTACTTTCCCTTTAGGCCTGGCAAACTTTTCTTTTTCTTTTTTTCTTTTTTTTTTTTTTTGTAACTGTACATTTTACAAAACACCCGAGAGGACCCAGAGGCATAAATAGTATTACATGATTTATGGTAGCTCTGGGGCGAGCTGTGGGGGAGGCCAGTTACAAGGTCTCCAAGACCTGCCTCCCTGTCAGTGTTGGAGGTGCCTTGAGCACTTCTTTTATTACATATAGAAAAAGCACATCTTTCATTTGTCTCCCAAAAGATGATTTCCAGAAAAATATACTTCAAAGTATTTACTGTACATAGACTTAAATGATTCTATTTCCAGCATCGAACTAAACATTTCTAACCTTTTAAGTAAATGGGGAATTCAGTTTCATGAGAATTTTTACTGACAACTAATAAACACTGTGTGTGTACACATTCATATACACTGTGGACTGGAGAAAGCCAGTATGGAAATAAATCTCACTGAGATCCAGAAAGTAGCAATATAGGACTTCTAGGGGGATGTATTAGTGTAAATAATATATGTGCAGTCTAGGCTAATCGTTTTAATTAAAAACAAATAAGCATACTTTTTTGCTTTAAAAATATGCCCTCAAAATGGTGGGGGATAAAATGTAAGATATTCTTTAGCTTTAATTATTTTTCCATCTTATTCAAGTCAGAGCACTTTTTTTCAAATAGCAATACAACAGGCAAGAGAATACTCAAAAATATTTAAAACTGTATTTATACCAAGAGTATGTTTTAAATATTTTCTAATACTTGAGCAGTTTTTGTCTGGCAGGCTTCCAAATTTTCCAAAATTAAGCGTTCAGTATTTTCAACACGTACGCTTTTTACTGATTTATACTGAACTATCTGATGAGAATTCCTAAGTGTTCCCAAAGCAACTGATGTTTACAGGTCTTGTGTTTCTTCTCATTCTTTCTAAGGATGAGGGAATCCACAACAGACTTTCTCTAGAAAACACTAATGATGGACAACTTTTTGGTGTCATCAATGAGTTGGCTACTACCTTGATGTAAAAATTTGTAAAGGAAATTTTTCACCATTTCGAGTGTCAAGTGTATTTTTAACTGTCTGGTTTGTACTTTTATGACTTTTGTACTACCAAAGCGGAGTTAAAAATAAAAATGTTAAACCCAGTGTGTTGTCTTGTGAGTGATCCAATTATTGGCACCTTGTACACTGGAAATACAGTCGTGGCAGTATAATTATTGAGCTTGATTTTTTACAGTGCTGAATTTCTTGTGTCTTGAAATATCAAGCGATCACTTGGCTGACTTTCCTCATGCGATTTCCCCTCCTGCAGTACCCCTTCCCCTAACACAGGCATACCTTGGAGATACTGTGGGTTCAGCCCCGGCCTACCGAAATAAAGCAAATATTGCAATCAAGCCAGCCACATGAGCTTTCTGGTTTCCCACTGCATATAAAAAAGTTATACTATACTATAGTCTGTTAAGTATATGCAATAATATTCTGTCAAAAAACATACATACCTTAATTTAAAATACTTTATTGCTAAAAAAGAAATACGATAATCTGAGCCTTCAGCAAGTCATAATCTTTTTACTGCTGGAGGATCTTGCCTCAATGTTGAAGGCTACTGACCAGGGTGGTGGTTACTGAAGGTTGGGGTGGCTGTGGCAATTTCTTAAAATAACACAGTGATAAAGTTTGCTGCACTGATTGACCCCACCTTTCATGAAAGTTTCCTCTGCAGCACGCAGTACTGTTTGATAGCATTTTATCACAGTAGAACATCTTTCAAAATTGGAGTCAATCATTTCAAACTCTGATGCTGCTTTATCAACTAAGTTTATGTATTATAATATTCTAAATCCTTTGCTGTCATTTCAACAATGTTCACAGCATCTTCACCAGGAGTAGACTCCATCTCAGGAAACCACTTTCTTTCATCATCTGTTAAGCAATTCCTCATCTATTCAAGTTTTATCATGAGATGGCAGCAATTCAGTTCAATCTTCAGGCTCACTTCTGATTCTACTTCTGTTGCTGTTTCCACCACATTTGCAGTGACTTCCTCCACTGAAGTCTTGAACCCGTCCAAGTCATCTATGAGGGTTGGAATCAACTTCCAGACTCCTGTTAATGTCTCTATTTTTACCTTCTCCCATTAATCAAAAATGTTTTTAATGGCATCTAGATTGGTGAATTCCTTCCAGAAGATTTCAGTTGACTTTACTGAGGTCCAATAGAGGAATCACTCTCTACGGCAGCTCTAGCCTTATGAAATGCCTTTCTTAAATAATTAGACTTAAAAGTGGGAATTAATCTATGGGCTGCAGAATGGATGTTGTGTTAGCATGCGTGAAAGCATTTCTGTCTTTGTACATCTCCATAAGAGCTCTTGGGTAACTGACCAGGTCCTTGTCAGTGAGTTATTATTTTGAACGGAATCTTTTTTTCTGAGCGGTAGGTCTCAACAGTGGTCTTTAAATGTTCAGTAAACCACGCTGTCAACAGATGTGCTCTTATCTAGGCTGTTTACAGGCAGAGTCGATTTAGCATAATTCTTAAGGGCCTTACGATTTTCAAAATGGTAAATGAGCATTGGCTTCAACCTAAAGTTGCCAGCTATGTTTGCTCCTAAAATGAGAGCCTGTGCTTTTGAGGTTTTGAAGTCAGGCATTGACTTCTCTCTAACTATGAAAATCCTAGATGTCATCTCCTTCCAGATCTATTTTTTCATTTAGCCACCTTCATCCATGATCTTAGCTAGATTTTCTGGATTACTTACTGCAGTTTCTAAGTTAGCACTTGCTGCTTCTTTGTACTTCTATATAATGGCAATGGTTTCTTTAGTTAATCCTTATGAACTGGCTGGGTGCAGTGGCTCATGCCTGTAATCCCAGCACTTTGGGAGGCTGAGGCGGGCTGATTACTTAAGGTCAGGAGTTTGAGACCAACCTGGCCAACATGGCGAAACCCTGTCTCCACTAAAAATACAAAAACTAGCTGGGCATGATGGCACACACCTGTAATCTCAGCTACTCAGGAGGCTGCAGTGGAAGGATCACTTGAATCCGGGAGACAGAGATCGCAGTCGCTGTACACCAGCCTGGGTGACAGAGCTAGACTCCGTCTCAGAAAAAAAAAAAAAAAAAAAAGTTAAATTTAAAAATCTCATGAACCAACCTCTGCTGGCTTCCAACCTTTTTTCTGCAGCTTCCTCACTTCTTTCAGTCTTTATAGAATTGAAGAGTTAGGACCTTGCTCTGTATTAGGCTTTAGCTCAAGGGAATGTTGTGGCTGATTTGATTTTTTTATCCAGGCCACTGAATCTGTCTCCGTATCAGCAATAAGGCTGTTGCACTTTCTTATCACTCGTGTATTTGCTAGAGTAGCATTTCTAATTTTCTTCAAAACTTTTGCTTTGCTTTGCATTCACAACTTAACTATTTGGTACAGGAGGCCTAAGTTTCTGCCTGTCTCGGCTTTTGACATGCCTTAATCATTTCTAGCTTTTGACTTAAGGTGAGATGCATGTGACCCTTCCTTTCACTTGATCAGTGAGAAGCCATTGTAGGGTTACTTATTGGCCTAATTTTAATATTTTGTCTCAGGGAATAGGGAGGCCTGAGTAGAGGGAGAGAGACTGGGGAATGGCTGGTTGGTAGAGCAGTCAGAACACACACACAGCATTTATGGATTAAGTTCGTCATTTTATGTGGGCACAGTTCATGTCATCCCAAAACAATTACAATAATAACATCAGAAATCACTGATCACAGATCACTATAATAGATATAATAATAATGGAAAAGTTTGAAATATTTCAAGAATTACCCATATGTGACACAGGGACATGAATGAGCACATGCTGTTGGAAAAGTGGTGCTGATGGCTGGGCGCAGTGGCTCACGCCTGTAATCCCTGCACTTTGGGAGGCCGAGGTGGGCGGATTATGAGGTCAGGAGATGAAGACCATCCTGGCCACCATGGTGAAACCTCGTCTCTACTAACATACAAAAAAATATTAGCCGGGCATGGTGGTATGCACCTATATTCCCAGCTACTTGGGAGGCTGAGGCAGGGGAATTGCTTGAACCCAGGAGGCAGAGGTTGCAGTGAGCTGAAATTGTGCCACTGCACTCCTGCATGGGTGACAGAGCAAGACTCTGCCTCAAAAAAAAAAAAAAAGAAAAGTAGTGCCGATGGACCTGCTCAATTTGCAGGGTTGCCACACACCTATGGTTCATTAAAAAACAAAACAAAACAATAACAAGCAAACAGGAAAACCCTGCAATATCTGCAAAGCACACTACAGCAAAGTACAATAAAATGAGGTATGTTTCATGCGCGTCCGTGTGAAGAGACCACCAAACAGGCTTTGTGTAAGCAACATGGCTGTTTACTTCACCTGGGTGCAGGCAGGCTGAGTCCGAAAAGAGAGCGAAGAGATAGGGGTGGGGCCATTTTATAAGATTTGGGTAGGTAAAGGAAAATTACAGTTAAAGGGGGGTTGTTCTCTGGCAGGCGGGAGTGGGGGTCACAAGGTGCTCAGTAGGGGAGCTTTTGAGCCAGGATGAGCCAGGAGAAGGAATTTCACAAGACAATGTCATCAGTTAAGGCAGGAACAGGCCATTTTCACTTCTTTTGTGGTGGAATGTCATCAGTTGAGGCAGGAACCGGCCATCTGGATGTGTACTTGCAGGTCACAGGGGATATGATGGCTTAGCTTGGGCTCAGAGGCCTGACATTCCTGTCTTCTTATATGAATAAGAAAAATAAAATGAAATAGTGGTAAAGTGTTGGGATGGTGAAAATTTTGGGGGATGGTATGGAGAGATAATGGGCAATGTTTCTCAGGGTTGCTTCGAGCGGGATTAGGGGCGGCATGGGAACCTAGAGTGGGAGAGATTAAGCTGAAGGGAGGTCTTGTGGTAAGGGGTGATATTGTGGGGATGTTAGAAGAAACATTTGTCATATAGAATGATTGGTGATGGCCTAGATATGGTTTTGTATGAATTGAAAAACTAAATGGAATAAAAGAAGGAGAAAAACAGGTATAAAAGGTCTAAGAATTGGGAGAACCCAGGATATCTGATTAGAGAGTGCCTGAGGAGATTCAGCATAGTCCTGCCAGCAAAGATTATTTACTTCGAGTTTAGAGTGGCGGTTTGGGGATAGCACCAGGAGATACCAGCTGTGATGGCTTGGAAAAACTGTAAACTGGCAGTGTAAACAAGAGCAGGGCATGTATGAGTAGTTAAGAACGGTGAATAGGAGTATGACTAGACAGAAGATAATAGGGATGACAAGTTTTTTGGGACACAGTCTAAATTGGTTTGGTGTCTGGAATGAGACTGGGGCCTAATAAAAAGGAGCATCTATACAGGAGCTTAAATGGGCTGTACCTTGTAGCATTCTGAGGACAGGCCTGAATTCTGAGAAGCGAAAGTGGTAAAAGTATTGTCCAGTCCTTTTTAAGTTGGTGGGTGAGCTTGGTGAGGTGTGTTTTTAAAAGACCTTTAGTCCTTTCTACTTTTCTTGAAGATGGAAGACCGTAAAGGATGTAAAGGTTTCACTGAATACTAGGAGCCTGAAAAACTGCTTGGCTGATTTGACTAATAAAGGCTGGTCTGTTATCAGACTGTATAGAGGTGGGAAGGCTAAACTGGGGAGTTATGTCTGACAGAAGGGAAGAGATGATTGCAGTGGCCTTCTCAGACCCTGTAGACTCGGGGCACGTTGAGTAAAGCTAATTTGCCAGTCCTGGGTGGAGGCAAATCTTCAAGCTTGATGTGTAGGGAAGGGAGGGGGCCTGAATAATCCCTGAGGAGTAGAATAGATGGAACACTGAGAAGTTATTTCCTTGAGGATAGATTTCCACGATGGAAAGGAAATGAGAGGTTCTAAGAGGCGGGCTAGTGGCTTGTACTATAGCATACCCTGCCTTTGCTGGTGTGTGGCCATTAGGCCTGGTGGAACCGCCATCAATAAATCAAGCGTGATCAGGGTGAGGAACAGGAAAGAAGGAAATATGGGGAAATGGGGTGAATGTCAGGTGGATCCGAGAGATACAGTCATGGGGGTCAGTTGTGGTATCAGGAATAATGTGGGAGGCCAGATTGAAGTCCGGGCCAGGAAGAATGGTAATTGCAGAACTTAACAAAGAGTGAGTACAGCTGAAGGAGCCGGGGAGCAGAAAGTATATGTGTCAGGTATGAGGAAGAAAATAGATTTTGGAAGTTAGGAGAAACGTAGAGAGTAAGTTGAGCATAGTTTGTGATTTTGAAGGCCTCTAAAAGTATTAGGGCGGCAGCAGCTGCTGCATGGAGACATGATGGCTAGGCCAAAACAGTAAGGTCAAGTTGTTTGCACAGAAAGGCTACAGGGTGCGGTCCTGGCTCTTGTGTAAGAATCCTGACTGCACTAACCATGCCTAGAAAGGAAAGGAGTTGTTTTGTAAGGGATTGAGGTTTGGGAGATTAATCGGACACGATCAGCAGGGAAAGTGTGTTTTTATGAGAATTATGCCGAGATAGGTAACAGATGAGGATGAAATTTGGGCTTGACTGAAGTAATGGGGGCTGTGTGTGAAGCCTTGCGGCAGTACAGCCCAGGTAATTTGCTGAGCCTAATGGGTGTCAGGGTCAGTCCAAGTGAAAGCGAAGAGAGGCTGGGATGAAGGGTGCAAAGGAATAGTAAAGAAAGCATGTTTGAGATCCAAAACAGAATAATGGATTGTGGAGGGAGGTATTGAGGATAGGAGAGTATAGGGGTTTGGCACCATGGGGTGGATAGGCAGAACAATTTGGTTGATAAGGCATAGATCCTGAACTAACATGTAAGGCTTGCCTGGTTTTAGGACAGGTAAAATGGGGGAATTATAAGGAGAGTTTATAGGTTTTAGAAGCCCATGCTGTAGCAGGCGAGTGATAACAGGCTTTAACCCTTTCAAAGCATGCTGTGGGATGGGATATTGGCATTGAGTGGGGTAAGGGTGATTAGGTTTTAATGAGATGGTAAGGGGTGCATGATCGGTCACCAAGGAGGGAGTAGAGGTATCTTATACTTGTGGGTTAAGGTGGGGGAATACAAGAGGAGGACACAAAGCAGGCTTTGGATTGGGAAGAAGGGCAGTAATGAGATACAGCTGTAATCCAGGAATAGTCAGGGAAGCAGATAATTAAGGTGTCTGGGCCTAATAAGGGAACTGGGCAGGTGGGGATAACTAAAAGGAGTGCTTAAAAGAGTATTGTCTAAGTTGCCACCAGAGTTGGGGAGTTTTAAGAGGTTTAGAAGCCTGGCCGTCAATACCCACAGCAGTTATGGAGGCAAGGGAAACAGGCCCTTGAAAAGAAGGTAATGCGGAGTGGGTAGCCTCCGTATTGATGAAGAAGGGGACGGACTTACTTTCCACTGTGAGAGTTACCTAAAGCTCGGCCTCCCTGATGGTCTACGGGGCTTCCGAGGCGATCAGGCAGCGTCAGTCTTTAAGTATAGAGCTGCTAAGCCGAGAAGGAGTCAGAGAGCCTTGGGCCAGAGTTCCAGGGGCTCTGGGAGTGGCTGCCAGGTGAGTTGAACAGTCCGATTTCCAGCGGGGTCCCGCACAGATGGGACACGGCTTAGGAGGAATCCTGGGCTGCAGGCATTCCTTGTTCTGGTGGTCAGATTTCTGGCACTTGTAGCAAGCTCCTGGGGGAGAAGGTTCTGGAGGAACGCCTGGCCGCTGCCGTTCAGGCGTTTGGAAGTTCTTGTGCACTGGAGATGTGGCTGGGGTTTGTCTCATGGTGGAAGCAAGGAATTGCAACTTTTTTCTATTATTGTACGCCTTGAAGGTGAGGTTAATTAAATCCTGTTGTGGGGTTTGAGGGCCGGAATTTAATTTTTGGAGTTTTATTTAATGTCGGGAGCGGATTGGGTAATAAAATGTGTATTGAGAATAAGACAGCCTTTTGACCTTTTAGGGTCTAGGGCTGTAAAGCGTCTCAGGGTTGCTGCCGAAAGAGCCATGAACTGGGCTGGGTTTTTTATATTTGATGAAAAAGAGCCTAAATGCTATCTGATTTGGGATAAAGAAAAAGGAGCATTAACCTTGACTATGCCTTTAACTTCAGCCCCTTTTTAAGAGTAAATTGCTGGGCAGGTGGGGGAGGGCTAGTCACAGAATGAAACTGTAAGCCGGACCAGGTGTGAGGAGGGGAGGTGATAAAAGGATTATAGGGTGGAGGAGCGGAGGCTGAGGAAGAATTGGGACCTAGCTCGGCCTGGCGAGGAGCAGCCTGGGGAGGAGGGGAGAGGTCAGATGGGTCTGTGGAAAAGGAAGATTAGAAAGACTCAGCAACGCTTGGGGTTGGGACTGAGGGGATCGGTGGGAGGGAAAGAAGGAAGATTTGGGATGAGTTGTGTTGGGAACAGAGACCAGAGAGGGACTGATGTGTAAAAGAATGCCTGGACGTCAGGCATCTCAGACCGTTTGCCTATTTTACGACAAGAATTATTTAGATCTTGCAGGATGGAAAAGTTGAAAGTACCGTTTTCTGGCTATTTGGAACTACTGTTGAGTTTGTATTGGGGTCAAGCAGCATTGCAGAAGAAAATAAGACGCTTAGATTTTAGGTCAGGTGAGAGTTGAAGAGGTTTTAAGTTCTTAAGAACACAGGCTAAGGGAGAAGAAGGAGGAATTGACGGTGGAAGGTTGCCCATAGTGAAGCCCAGAGAAAAGAGAGAGTAGAGACACAGAGGGAAGGGGTTCGGGGGTTCTTACCCTCCAGAAAAGCGGGAAAGGGGTCAGGGCACAGAGATACCAGATCAGGGTGCGGAAATAAGGGATTGGGGCACAGAGATATAAGAGGTTGGCGCATGGAAATAAGGGATCGGGGCACAGAGGTAAGAGATCGGGGTGCGGAAATAAGTGATTGGGGGTTCTTGCACCCTAGAAAAGCGGGACTCGCCACTAAGGGTGAAGGAGAAGGGGTTGAGGGGTACTTGCCCCTTCCCCAGAAAAGCGGGACTTGCCGCTAAGGGTGAAGGACCAAGGCAGGCATCCCTGCGTGGTCTGACACCTCTGAAACATGGGTGAATAATCAGAGAGGCGTCCCTGCAATGATTAAGCACCAAGGGAAGGCTGCCTTCCCAGTCCGTGACCAGCACCGGAGTTTTGGGTCCACGGATAAAACATGTCTCCTTTGTCTCTACCAGAAAATGAAAGGAATTGAAATTAAGAGAAGGGAGAGATTGAAGAGTGGAAAGGAGAAAGTGGTTGAGGGACAGTGAGAGAGGTTGGAGAAGAGAGTAAGAAGAGGCCGCTTACTGGATTTAAAATTGGTGAGATGTTTCTTGGGCTGGTTGGTCTGAGGACCTGAGGTCATAGGTGGATCTTTCTCACGGAGCAAAGAGCAGGAGGACAGGGCATTGATCTCCCAAGGGAGGTCCCCTGATCCAAGTCATGGCCTGTTACTGCTTTTTAAATTGGAAGATAATTTTGGACTTGTAGAAGAGTTGCAAAAGCAGTACAGAGTTCATGTAAACTCTTCCCTCCATTTCCCTGTATGTTACCATCTTAACTATAAAAAAGTGATCACAACTAAAAAGTTAACAGTGGTACAGCACCATTCATTAAACCACAACGTTCTTTGGATTGCATCCGTTGTCTCACTAATGTTCCCTTGCTGTTCCAGGATCACCCACTGCATTTAGTTGTTGGATCCTGTCCCCTCTGATCTGTGGTTGCCCTTTAGTCTTTTCTTGTGTTTCGTGATCTTGACACTCGAATGTACTGATCAGTTCTTTTGTAGACTCTCCCTCAACCTAGGTGTTCAGCTGATTCTTGTGATTAGACGGAGGTTTTGTATAAGGGAAGGGACACCATACAGGTGATGTGCCCTTCCCATTGAATTGTGTCAGGAACGTGATGGTACGTATTACCAGTGATGTCAACCTTCATCATTGCCCAAGGTGGTGTCTGCCAGGTTTCATTCTGGTAAAGTTACTATTTTCCCTTTGTAACTAATGAATATTAGAGAGGAGATACTTAGAGATTGGGCCAATATCTTATTTCTGCTTAAACTTTCAAGCATTAATTTTACCATCTGTATGAGCTTTCTAGGGCTACCATAACAAATTACCAAAACCTGGGTGCCCCAGAACACAGAAATGTATTCTTTCACAGTCTAGAAGGCCAGACCCTGAAGTAAATGTGTCTGCACGGTTGATTCCTTCTGATATCTCTGAGGTAAAATCTGGCCCATGCCTCCCTCCCAGCTTCTGGTGGTTGCTGGCAATTCTGGCATTCTGTGTCTTCTTCCCTGTGTGAGGGAGTCCTCTGCTCTTACAAAGACACCAGGCATTGGGTTTAGGGTCCACCCTAATCCAGTATGACTTTATCTTAACTTGGTTACATTTGCAGAGAACCCATTTCCCAATAAGGTCATATCCACAGGTCCCAGAAGTTAGGACTTCAATATCAACAGGTCTTGTGGGGGACATCATTCAACCCACCACACTAACATTGGTGGATCCTGGCTGCAGTGGCTATGTCTGTGGTAGGAGCCCTTTCAGGTTGGTGCCCATGTCCTTTGATGTGGTTCCATCCTTTTCTTTACTTTTCTCCTTCCTCCACCTATTACGCACTTTCTCTTTCTTTCTTTCTTTCTTTCTTTCTTTCTTTCTTTCTTTCTTTCTTCTTTCTTTTCTTTCTCTCTCTTTTCTTTCTCTCTCTTTTCTTTCTCTCTCTTTTCTTTCTCTCCCTTCCTTCTCCTCCTTCTCTCCTTCCTTCCCCTTTCTTTCATCTTTCTTTTTTCTTTTTCTTTCCTTCCTTCCTTCCTTTTTTCTTTCTTTCTTTCTTTCTTTCTTTCTTTCTTTCTCTCTGTCTTTCTCTTTCTCTCTCTCTCTTTCTTTCTCCTTCCTTCCCTTTTCCTCCTCCTCCTTCTCCCCTCCCTTCCTTCTTCCCTTCCTTCCTCCCTCCCTTCCTCTTTCTTTCTCTCTTTCTCTCTCTCTCTTCCTTCCTTCCTTTTTCTTTCTTCTCTTTCTTCTTTCTTTCTTAATTTTTTTTTTTTTCTGAGACAAAGTCTCACTCTGTGGCCCAGGCCAGAGTGCAGTGGTACAATCTCGAGTCGCTGCAACCTTTGCCTCCCAGGCTCAAGTGGTTCTTCTGCCTCAGCCTCCTGAGTAGCTGGGATTACAAGCATACGCCACTACACCTGGCTACATTTTGTATTTTTAGTAGAGACAGGGTTTCACCATGTTGGCCAGGCTGGTCTTGAACTCCTGGCCTCAAGTGATCCACCTACCTCAGCCTCCCAAAGTGCTAGGATTACAGGTCCTTTATTTTTTGAAAGCCCTTTATTACTTTCTGGCACCACAAGATGCTCCAGGTTCATCTTGTCTTGTATTTTCCTCGCCCCAGCCCTGAAATCAACCACTAACCCAAGGAGCCCTGGTCCCTTTTGTTGGAAAATGATATTTAGAAATAAAGAGCACTAGGTGTCCTCATTGATGCTGGGATGTCACAGCTACTAGGTCCTCTGTACACACATATATACATACACACACACCAACCCGTGCGGATACACACATCTTTATGTATTTTTGTATCTGTGAAACAAAAGCATGCGCCCACACTGCTACTTCTGACTCCAGTCTTGCTCCATAGGACTCGCTCTAAGCTTCCTGCTTTCCTTATTTGTAACTTTCTTCTCCGACAGTGAGGAAACCTGGCTCTTATTATCTATGATATTTTTACATGTTTATTCAACCCTAGCATACATATTCAGTAGTTCGAAAATATATTACTGTGAGAAACACATTTTCCAACTGAAGTACTGTGTGTATGTGTGTATGTGTGTCTCTCTGTGTGTGTATGTGTGTGTGTGTATGTGTGTCTCTGTGTGTGTGTGTGTGTGTGTGTGTGTATGGTTCTTGTTTTTAGCCTTACAGTATTCTGTCAAAACTGTGTTTGCCAAGTTTCTTAAGTCAGCTCCTTTGTCCCCCACCCCCTTCTGCATGGTAATGTGACTCATTTGGAACACAGAGTCATTTGTCACCATCTGCATTCCACCTCTCCTTCATATCCTGGTTGAGATTTTTAAAATGTATAGACAGCAGACTTCACTCTGTGTGGTACTGCATAGGATTCTGATTTGGAGTGTGCGTGCGTGTGTGTGTATGTGTCCTTGAAAACGAGATGATCAATAACAGCTTCCACTGTGACCAAGTCACAACATGAGAACCAGAAACTCAGAATGCGTGCACTAGGATGGATGTTAGAATTCCTCCAATCCCCTGTTTTATAGTTGAAAGGGGTCACTTGGGGCGAGGGGCTTAGTTTTTGGTTAATTGGCCTTTTTGATATCCCCTCTAGTACATGTGTAATGCAGAATGGGGACGTTTAGCCACTAACTGGCTTTCATGTCTTTCTTGGCTCATTAGGGGAGTAGTGGGCAGCTGGCGATGTAGCACATGTGACCCTTCTGTTCCCCATGGTGATGGACGCTAGCCTTGCAATGCTGGCCCTGAACAATTGCTTCAGCGAGCTCCCCACCCTGGCAGTTCCTGGGTGAATTTGCCAGGGGCCCTGTCCATGGCCTTGAATGCTCCTGCACTTCTTTTTCAAATCTATTTTCACATCCAGGCTTCCTCCACCCCAGTCTCCTATAGTGAAAATGTGAGGAACCCTTCCTTCCGTCTCACTGAGGACAGTAGAGTTGGGGTCTTGGAAATGGGGTCGCGCAATTTAGTGCGTAGTATCACTGAGGGCTTGTTGTGTGGTCAAAGAGGACTATGTTTTGTATATGAGGTTTGACTTGCCAGTTCTTAGATCCTCCGACTCTTTTGTCTGGGTGGGGCATGTTCGTTCTACCCAAGGATTCCCTCCTCTCCTCATCTTCCCAGGACCATGCTGCAGGACTGTTCTCAGATCTCCCCAGGGGACCCTCACTGTAGCTCTAAACACCTAAAGGACAGCTGGGACTTCTTTGTCTTGGGCATTTTGTGACTTGGCCAGGGGGTGGTGTGGCTGCCCACGCGGCTCAGCTGGTGTCCAGCTCTGCGGGTCCTCTCGCAGAGCTGGCCCTTCGCTCCCTCTGCTGGCCGAATCGGAGAACTGCACGGCCGTTGGGGGTTGGTGCTGTTATCTTCCTTCAAGCCCTGGTGTTGCAGAAAGTACTCGTGATTTTTTGCTGAATGAATGAATAAACAAAAGCCCACCTTTAAAAACGAAAGACTACCATTAGCTATTTTGTGAGAGTAAAGGTTCGAGTCTAGTGTTTTTCTAACTGATTTTCTGGCGCTGCCAGGTTGTCTTTATTGTTTTTCTCATCGGACGCTCCAGTTTCTTACCTGGCAGCTTGTGTCCCTGCAGGTGTTACCTGGATACTGGTGAGAATGATTCGGTTCCGTTTTGGAGGGAACCCCCCGCGCTGAATGCTGTCATGGAAGTGGTGTGGTCTCAGAGAAGTAGGCACGACCTTTGCTGTTGCGTTTGAGCCCCACACTCACCACTGTGTGGTATTGAGAAAGGTATCTTATCTTTCTGAGCCTCAATGCCATCTGTAAAATGACCTGTCTCACGGGAGTTTTAAGGATCAGAAAAATGCCTGCAAATCCACTGTCTTCTCATCCACCCCTACCGAGGGCGCAACTGCTGTACGTGGCATGGTTGGTAACTTGGTGAAGGGTCTACCTGCGTCCATCCCCCACAGCTGATCAGAGTGGCTGTGAATGGCCCAGGACACACAACTTTGTCTGAGTCGAGTTGAGCCGGCAAGTTGCTTGCTGTGGAACTGAGCCACAGAGTTCCATAGCCTCAGGGGGGAGCCCATGAGGGTTCCCATGGCTAAAGCTACAGCATTAGCCGCCAGAGCAATAAGCCATTTTTCTGCAGCAAGCGGGCTGGAAAAAAATGGTTTATTGCTCCGGTGGCTAAAGCTATAGGCTAGCGGGCTGGTGGAGACCATATTTCCTGCTGTGTAGTCGTCTTTCCTGGTGTGAGGAAAGGGAGGGAAGTGCAGAGGGAAGACAGGCAGTGCTGGTTGCTTTTTTTTTTTTTTGGTTTGAGACAGAGTCTCACTCTGTCACCTAGGCTTGAATGCAGTGGCGCAGTCATGGCTCACCAGAGCATCGACCTCCAAGGCTCAAGCAATCGTCCCACCTGAGCCTCCCAAGTAGCTGGGGCTGCAGGTGCGGGCCGTCATGCTCGGCTACTTTTCTGTGTGTTTTTCAAAGAGACGGGTTTTTTCACATTGCCCAGGCTGTTCTCCAACTCCTGAGCTCAAACGATCTGCCCACCTCGGCCTCCCAAAGTGCTAGAACTATAGGCATGAGCCACTGTGCCCAGCCTGGTTGCTTTCAAGCCCCAGATTCAGTTGTCCCCAAGGCCTAGATGCCCTTCTGAACTTCACGAACATTTCAAGGAAATTCTTTTGTTATCTAGTTTGGGTTTCTGTCATTTGCAACCAACCAACCAAACCAACAGAAAGAACTCGTGAACTCCTGACTAATGCAGTTATTTGCAGAAACGTAGCTATAGGAGGAGTTATAGAGCCACATGGAAAGTGAAGCTCTGGCATCCAGCCCTGCAGCTGAGACTTCCTAGAGCTGCCTCGACTCCATCGCCAGAAGGCCTGGCCATGGTGCGGTTTCTGTTGTGAAACGCTTCTGCAAACCCTCTTCCTTTTATTGCTTCAGGAGAGCTTCCTTTCACCATCTTTCCTGGATTGGCACAGGGCTCATTCTTACAGCTGATAAGAGCACAGATTTGGCGTTCAGATGCCTTTGGCCGTCTGTGACCTTAAACTCTTTGGACCCTGTCTTCTAACTACAGAATGAAGATAATATGTGCCTCTTAGGGTGGTTGTGAGGATCATATGAGCTCAGACATGTAATGCACTTAGTACAGGGCCAGGCGCAGTCAGTGCTCACTCGGTGGTCTCTGAGATGAAATAGAACAATCTATTGGCCGCAGAGATGCCAAGTTCCAACCCTCTGTAGTGGAATAAATGATGGGGATTTTACCTTTTGAAAGTTAGTTTTTTTTTTTTTTTTTTTTTTTTTTTGAGACGGAGTCTCGCTCTGTCGCCCAGGCTGGAGTGCAGTGGCGCAATCTCGGCTCACTGCAAGCTCCGCCTCCCGGGTTCACGCCATTCTCCTGCCTCAGCCTCTCCGAGTAGCTGGGACTACAGGCGCCCGCCACCACGCCCGGCTAATTTTTTGTATTTTTAGTAGAGACGGGGTTTCACTGTGGTCTCGATCTCCTGACCTCGTGATCCGCCCGCCTCGGCCTCCCAAAGTGCAGGGATTACAAGCGTGAGCCACCGCGCCCAGCCCTGAAAGTTAGTTTTTGATGTTTCTGCCACAGCTGTATTGTTTATAACATTTGAAGGTGGGCTGGGGGAGGAACCACGTACAAGATGTAACTGCAAAGCTTACGGGGCCTGAGGTTCTCCTAATGGCAGGTCAACTGCCTTATTGGAGAGAGTGACTTTCTTGCCTTGACTGATGTTGAATGAACCCAGATCTACCAGCTACGGAGCATGGTCTCTTCCTCTGTTTGTTCAGGCTGAAATTTTATCTTACCCCGTTTATGACAAGATGTGCATGTAGTATAGGCATCTCAGTGAGTTTAAAAGTAACTCAATTTATTTTCATTCCCAAGTTAATCTAGCTGAGAAATCATAGGCAAAATACTCTTGGAATCATAATATTATACCCAAATTGAAAAAATATATGGGTTTACTTATTACAGATGAATATCTTAGTGTTGACCAAATCAAACAAAAACTACACACACACACACACCCACCCATACTAAATAAAAACCAAGCCAGACACAACCTCTCCAAAATAACCAATCAACCCTCCCAAATCTTCCATGGTTTCTGTTTTGTATTAAAAATGCATTTTATTTTATAAAATCTTATCTGGGGCAAGAGAAAAGATAAAAGAAAGGGTCAATTTTAATGCTATAAATATTCACTTCAAATGCAATGTGACTTAAAATTGAAAGGATAAATTCCCGTGTGTTCTACAATTGTTAAATGATGAAGAAAATGAGAATAAAAATATGCTAAAATTGAAGTGCCCCTAAGATGCATTTTTGCCTTTAGATGATTATTAATGATGTAGGTAGAACAGAACTTACCCAGTTTAGAAATTAGTATTATTAGAAGTGATTCATACAGCTTTGGTGGGTAGCAACAAAGATCTAGTTATTTAAAAAAGCATTGAGTGTTACTCATAAAAGTGGGCCAATGACCTTTGCTGGATAATAAAATTACATCCAACTTTTGTTTTTTTGAGATGGAGTCTTGCTCTGTCACCCAGGCTGGAGTGCAGTGGCGTGATCTCAGCTCACTGCAACCTCCGCCCCCTGGGTTCAAGCAATTCTCCTTCCTCAGCCTCCAGAGTAGCTGGGATTACAGGTGCCCACCACCATGCTTGGCTAATTTTTATATTTTTAGTAGAGACGGGGTTTCGCCATGTTGGCCAGGCTGGTCTTGAACTCCTGACACCAAATGATGCACCTGCCTCAGCATCCCAGAGTCTGGGTTTACAGACGTGGGCCACTGTACTCAGACAAAATTACATCTAACATTTATTACTTTGTGCTGGGTACATGCTAAGCACTTTTTATCTCATTTAAATCTCATTATGGCCCAGAGAGGGTCATAGCCATCACCTCCACTATACAGATGATGAAACTGAGGAAAGGAATCTTAAGCTATGTAGGGCTGGTTCATGGGTGGGGACATATGGCCCCTGGATCTGCCTCATCCTTTGTAGGGAAAGGAAATTCATGGTCCTGTGATTGCCGCAAAAATACCATTGACAGTAGACAGTCTTGGAGATTTTACAGATAAAGCTGAAGCTGTCCTCACAGGGTTAATGAGAATTCTGGATTAAGCATTAATGGAGCTGTACTTTGGCCTACTTCCTTGTCACCAAAAGTCCTGTAGTAGCACTAGATCCTGACCATCTGCATCCCCGTTGTTCCTATAGATAGGATTTCTGACATTAGAGTCATAAAGCTTTTGTTAGAATTGCTTAAGGTGTTTTTCCCCAAATTCCAGTGAAACAGCTGACAGCCAACCCACCCAGACAAACGGGATCAGCCTGAGAATACAGTTTCTTCATCACCCTGTCCCATGACTTCACCCTGTACTCTTCGACCAATCGGCTCTCACCACACTTAGGCTTACTCCAAACCCTTTAAAATGCCTGGCCCCAAACTCCTCAGGGAGATGAATTTGAGGTTTCCTTCCATCTCTTCGTCCCATTAAACCTCTTGCTCTGCTGCAACCCTGTGTCTCAGCTATTGACTTGCTGCACGTTGGCCAACAGACCTATTATGGTTTCAAGGCCTTGACTAACTTTTCTATTCTTTATTACAATCTTCCTTAGAACCAGAACAAAACCCCCTTTTAATCCCAATTGACAATACATACAATTTTACATATACAAAATTGGGTTGTCTCACATTTTGATTCAGCCCTTATCTTTGTCTAATGGCAACATGGATATTGCCACAGAGAGGCATATTATGTCATCTTTAAAAGCACCGGTTTGGGCCAGGCGCGGTGGCTCGCGCCTGTAATCCTAGCACTTTGGGAGGGCGAGGTGGGTGGATTGCCTGAGCTCAGGAGTTCGAGACCAGCCTGGGCAACACGGTGAAACCCTGTCTCTACTAAAATACAAAAAATTCGCTGGGCATGGTGGCGCACGCTTGTAATCCCAGCTACTTGGGAGGCTGAGACAGGAGAATTGCTTGAACCTGGGAGGCAGAGGTTATAGTGAGCTGAGATCACACCACTGCACTCCAGCCTGGGTGAGAGAGTGAGACTCTATCTCAAAAAAAAAAAAAAAAAAAAAAAAAAACACCGGTTTGTTGTTCGATCTGGGTTCAGTTGAGATTCTGCCACTGTCTGGTTGTGTGATTCTGGATGAGTTATTTAGCTGTTTGAGCCTCCATTTTCCCATGTGTGAAATGGGGACAATCACACCTACAGCTCACGGCGTCACGGTATACTTCAGTGAGATGATTCATGTGCAGGACTTAGAACAGGGCTGACTGCATTTGGTGCTTAACACATAGCAGTACTGAAAATGTTAAGCTACAGTCATACCTGTAAGAATACTAAAAACAACAACAAAATACCAAAACCCATAACTTGTTGGCTCCCAGAAATTAATTACTGAATACAATTTCTACGTTAATATTTGGCAAATTATTCTGAAGTAATGTCTTTGCAGATTTTTTCTCTCTATATTTTTTTCCTATAAACTTTTTTTTTTTTTGAGACAGAGTTGCACTTTGTTTCCCAGAACAGAACATTCAAGGAAATTCTTTTGTTATCTAGTTTGGGTTTCTGTCATTTGCAGCCAACCAACCAAACCAACAAAAAGAACTCATGACTAATGCAGTTATTTGCAGAAAAGTAGCTATAGAAGGAGTTATATATATATATAACATATATATATATATATACTATGATATATATAATATATACTATATATATTTTATATATATATATAGGCTGGAGTGCACTGGCACGATCTCGGCTCACTGCAACCTCTGCCTCCTGGGTTCAAGCAATTCTCCTGCCTCAGTCTCCCAAGTAGCTGGGATTACAGGCGAACACCACCAGCCCCGGCTAATTTTTTAATTTTTAGTAGAGACAGGGTTTCACCATGTTGGCTAGGCTGGTCTTGAACTCCTGACCTCAAGTGATCCACCTGCCTGGGCCTCCCAAAGTGTTGGGATTACAGGCGTGAGCCACGGCACCCGGCCCCTATAAATTTTAATTTAAAAACCACAACAGTCCTTGATGGTTTGTCACCCAGCTTATGGCTGATGCCATGAAAATCTTAGACCCTAGATCTTGTGTCTTCAGAAACTGGTAATTTAAAGCGTTTGTTTCGTTTCTAAGCATCAACAACTAAGACAGAGAAAGCAGCATGTTGGCCGATGAGTAGAGGCTATGGACCTTCTGTGGCCTGTGAACTCTTCCTGATTTATGTAAATTCTGAGGTTTACCATTCTCCATAGCTTTAGGAATATTTTGGAGAATGGAAAAGAATGAGTTGGACCTAGAAATGGAATTATTTTTCTGGGATTTTAAGTTGGTAATTTATATCAAGAGAAATTGCATTGTTGTGCTTTCAAAGTAGCCAGATTCTGACTAAACAAGTATTCTAATTAGCCTGTTCCTCAATGGCCTCAACTCATTTTAGTTTGGAATGTGTAGTTTTGATTAGGGAGATAAGTAAAATTCTTTGCCTGCCTTTTGGTCTCTAGGTCACATTTTACCTTAGTTCTGTATTAACTATTCCAAAATGCTTAAAGGCAGTAAATACAGAAGTCTCCTAGGAACAAGGCTCAGAGGGCAGCACAGGTGAGGAGGAAGAGTTGCAGGTCAGTGGTGTTGAGTGCATTTGCAAGTGGACTTGCATTGTAAGTGCGTGGTTCACACTCATGTGTATGCTCTGTGTGCTTTCAAAAATATTGGCCCAGGCTGGGTGTGGTGGCTCACGCCTGTAATCCCAGCACTTTGGGAGGCCAAGGTGGGCAGACCACCTGAGGTGGGCAGTTCGAGACCAGCCTGACCAACATGGCGAAACCCCGTCCTAGTAAAAATACACAATTAGCCAGGTGTGGTGGCCCATGCCTGTAATCTCAGCTACTCGGGAGGCTGAGGCAGGAGAATTGCTTGAACCTGGGAGGCAGAGGTTGCGGCGAGCCAAGATCGTGCCATTGCACTACAGCCTGGGCAACAAGAGCGAAACTCCGTCTCAAAAAAAAAAAAAAAAAAAAAAATATATATATATATGCCTAGTTTTGTCTATTTACAGAGAGCTTCTATATATACTAGTTCATTTGATCTTCTAAACCAGTGGTTTCCAAAGTAGGTTTCACATACCCCAGGGGTGTGAAAAAAATATTAATGCTCTGATATGTTGTTACTTCATCTTAGTATTGCTAAATACTATAAAGCATATAACGTATTAGAAGACAGTATGGTTGTAAAAGTGCTTATATTAAGGGTGTGTGCAGTACTTTTTATTGATAACTGATGCAAGGTAAAAAAAAAAAAAAAAAAAGGTGTGGCAATCCCCGCTAGAGTCTTACATGTTTCTCCAAGTGCAGAGAATGACTTACATAAACGATGTAGATGCCAGGACCCCACTCAAGACCTACTAAGTCTGAATTCCTAGAGGTAAGTCCAGAAATCTGCCTTTTAAACAAGCACACCACATGCCTCAGGGGCACACTGAAGTTTGAGAATGTGTGCTTTCAATTCTTAGAAATAGGAATGATCCCCATTTCACAGATGAGAAAAGTGAGGCTCAGAAACGTTAAGAAACTTAAAGTCAAAACGTTACACAGCGAGCAAGAGGCACAGTCGGATTTCACCCCAGGTTTATTACAATTAAAGGGGCACATGGGTGGGAAGTACCAGGCACATGTCACATGGGCAGGGCCTCTGAAGACCTGGAGGTCATGACGCATGGCTGCAGGTGTTACTGAAGAGTCAACCCTGGGTGCACCTTTTTTCCCCCATCACTAGGAGCCAAGAGAACAGTGAGATCTGGGTGTCATTACACGAATATACACCCTTTTTTCCCTTCTCCTCCAGGATTTTAAAGATTGAGTTCAAAATGACTAAAAAATGAGGTCGGCCAAGCTCCCCATTTCTTGGCCCCAAACATTGGTTTTCTTAAAGTTTTTGTCTCAATTTGGGATTACTGTCCTTAGGGTAACGTGGACCATTTTAGATACCAAACCTTCAGCAGCTGCCCAAATTCTACTCTGTCCACTTTTCCACAGACCACCACAAACCTCACTATTCAAATAGAGCAGGGTAGTCTGAGAGTGAAGGGCCTGAATAATAAATACAATTCCTAACCTCTCAAATTCCTATGGATTTGTGCTCCCACATCCTTTATTACACCATGTATGCCTTTATAACACCATGTCAAAATCCAGCACAATCCTGGCTAGCTGCATGATATCTCCCCAACCAGACCGGGGAAAGATTTTATTCTTTCAATCAACAAATATGTATTGAGTTCCCCCCTTGTGCCGTACACTAATTTAGATCTCAGGCCAAAGGCATTTGTTTAGTACAGTCATTTCAGCTGAAAAAAATTGCTAATAGTTGACTCCAAGTGACTAAATGTGCAGGTAAGTATCATCTATGATCAACACATTGACTTGCATAAAATGTTTCTTAAAGTGGCTGGAAGTGCTTCAGAAGTTAGCATACCACTTAGGTGTGGTTTCTATAACCTGATACATATGAGAAACTTACAAATGTAGTCAATCTATAAATGAATGACTTATTGTTCTGTTAGTTAACAGGGAAAGGATTTACCATGAAAAACAGATGTCAGCTTGTCTGTGTTTGTCACCAACTCCAAAATAGAGGATTTAAAAATGCATAGTTTAATCTAGAGAAAAAAAAAAAGAAACAAGACCAGAAAGCAATTAATTTCTACATTTTCATCATAAAGACTGGTTGTGTGAAAAGCAGTGCCTTTGATGAAGAGTCAAGTCCAAGTCCAGGAAAGGAGGCTATAGCCTGTGTTGCAGTAGTGACTGTGCTCTATCTGCTGCATGGTTGCACACAGATGACCAAACCAGAGAAGTCAGGAGATCTTTGCACTTGTACTTGCATCTGGTGTCTCGTTCATTCTTTCTAAGGCCTCCCGCTTGGAGGTACGGATGGGAGAGGTAGGAAGAGAAGAGAATCAGACAGAGCGGGGCAGAGGGAGGAAAATGACGAATGGCCAGCACTTACTGAGCATGGACAGATGGGCATGTGCTATGTAAGAAACCTAAAATTCTCTTCATTTTTTTGGGTATCTGGTTTTTCCAGTTATAACTATTCACTACATCTGCTTTGGCAATGAGGGGGAAAAATTTAATTTCATATTTATATGATAGTTCATTTTCCCCCAGTAAAAAGTTAAATCTAACTTCTTAGCTCAAGAAAACCTATGTGTAATATATATATATAAAATAATCTTAATTCAAAATCAGGATTTAACATGGTAAATATCCACGTGATGCAATTGCCTAAGGTTCATGGGGAACTGTGAAGTCTGCCCCTAATCACAGTGAGTGCCTTCCAATCAGAGTGCATTGTGCTTTCACATCGTCCACAATGTTTGAAAAGGTTGGCTATTTTCAACATCACTTTTCTGACAAGAGGTGGCACTAGGCTGCAGAAAGAAGACACTACACACATAAGTGTGCTCAGACAGCTTGCCGTTAGACAACCTGGCAGATAAGGCTAAAAGCTGGAATTAATTTTCAACCTAAAGATTTTTTACTTTCTTCTCATTTCCTTTGGGGGAGCCTGGATATTGGAGTAAAGATGAAAGGGGCCAGAATTAGTTTTAAAGAACTCTTGAAAGTATTGGCCATCTGTCGACCTTTTTGAAGCAGTTATTCATAAAAGGAATCTTTAAAACTAGAGAGCTGTCAGTTATGGTGAACTCTGCAGCTGATCTAAGAGGTAAAATTATATACACATGTAAATGGGAAAGTGTGTGTCTGGGTAAGAGAAAGAGACTTGTCTGCCCTGATACCGTGTCCAGAATTGGTGGGTTCTTGGTCTCACTGACTTCAAGAATGAAGCCGTGGACCCTCGTGGTGCTACAGCTCTTAAGGTGGCGCGTCTGGAGTTCGTTACTTCTGATGTTCGGATGTGTTCGGAGTTTCTTCCTTCTGATGGGTTCGTGGTCTCGCTGGATCAGGAGTGAAGCTGCAGACCTTCGCTGTGAGTGTTACAGCTCTTAAGGCGGCGCGTCTGGAGTTGTTCGTTCCTCCTGGTGGGCTCGTAGTCTCGCTGGCTTCAGGAGTGAAACTGCAGACCTTTGCGGTGAGTGTTACAGCTCATAAAAGCAGCATGGACCCAAAGAGTGAGCAGTAGCAAGATTTATTGCAAAGAGGGAAAGAACGAAGCTTCCACAGTGTGGAAGGGGACCCGAGCGGGTTGCCGCTGCTGGCTCGGGCAGCCTGCTTTTATTCTCTTATTTGGCCCCACCCATGTCCTGCTAATTGGTAGAGCCGAGTGGTCTGTTCTGACAGGGCACTGATTGGTGCGTTTACCATCCCTGAACTAGACATAAAAGTTCTCCACGTCCCCATCAGATCAGTTAGATACAGAGTATCCACACAAAGGTTCTCGAAGGCCCCACCAGAGCAGCTAGATACAGATTGTTGATTGGTGCACTCACAAACCCTGAGCTAGACACAGGGTGCTGATTGGTGTGTTTGCAAACCTTGAGCTAGATACAGAGTGCCAATTGGTGTATTTACAATCCTTGAGCTAGACACAAAGGTTCTCCAAGGCCCCACCAGAGCAGCTAGATACAGAGTGTCGACTGGTGCATTCACAGACCCTGAGCTAGACACAGGGTGCTGATTGGTGTATTTACAATCCCTGAGCTAGACATAAAGGTTCTCCAAGGCCCCACCAGAGCAGCTAGACACAGAGTGTCGATTGGTGCATTCACAAACCCTGAGCTAGACACAGGGTGCTGATTGGTGTATTTACAATCCCTGAGCTAGACATAGAGGTTCTCCACATCTCCACCAGACTCAGGAGCCCAGCTGGCTTCACCCAGTGGATCCTGCACCGGGGCTGCAGGTGGAGCTGCCTGCCAGTCCCGTGCCGTGCGCTCGCACTCCTCAGCCCTTGGGTGATCAATGGGACTGGGCATGTGGAGCACGGGGTGGTGCTCGTCGGGGAGGCTGGGGCTGCACAGGAGCCCATTGAGGGGGTGGGAGGCTCAGGCATGGCGGGCTGCAGGTCCCAAGCCCTGCCCCATGGGAAGGCAGCTAAGGCCCAGTGAGAAATTGAGCGCAGCGCCAGTGGGCTGGCACTGCTGGGGGACCCAGTACACCCTCTGCAGCCGCTGGCCTGGGTGCTAAGCCCCTCACTGCCCAGGGCTGGCAGGGCCAGCCGGCTGCTCTGAGTGAGGGGCCTGCCAAGCCCATGCCCACCTGGAACTCCAGCTGGCCCGCAAACGCCGCGCACAGCCCCGGTTCCCGCTCGCGCCTCTCCCTCCACACTCCCTGCAAGCTGAGGGAGCCGGCTCCCCACTTGGCCAGCCCAGAAAGGGGCTCCCACAGTGCAGTGGCGGGCTGAAGGGCTCCTCAAGTGCCACCAAAGTGGGAGCCCAGGCAGAGGAGGCGCCTAGAGCAAGTGAGGGCTGTGAGGACTGCCAGCACGCTGTCACATCTCAATACCTTACCCTACCTCTTCGTTGTCTGAATTTCTTCTTTCGTCCGGTTTATCAATGGGAAGTTGGAGCAGCGGTAGCTGTCCAGTCCTCCTTCCCCTGGACCAAAGGTGGAAGCCCCTTTGGTGTCACACTGAATGTACACACGATCTTCCAGTCTTTTGAAACCAGCTGTATCCTGGGCTTTTGGGTTTTGAGACCTCCTGTGGCAGAGACTGTAAACTGACTGCCTCGAAACTCATTGTCCATTTCCCCTTCTCAGTAACTGCATTCTGAGTTTATTTGGCAAAGCCATGCACACCACTAGCAAGACAACTTTCCTAGTCTCTCTTGCAGCTAGATGTGGCCAGCTGACCAGATTTTGACCAAAGGGCGTAATGTGGAAGGGATGAATTATACTTCTGTGAGGTCCTTAATAGAGAGGGAGTGGGGTTTTTTATTCTTTATCCAACATGGAATGCAAATATAATGACTCAAGCCACAGCAGCCATTTTGGACTACAAAGTGACCTTGAGAAGGAAACCAAAATGATTGAAGCAGCATGGGTCATTGATATGCAGGTCATTGATACGTGGGTCAGTGATACGTGGGTCATTGATACGTGGGTCAGTGATACGTGGGTCATTGATACGTGGGTCAGTGATACGTGGGTCATTGATACGTGGGTCAGTGATACGTGGGTCAGTGATACGTGGGTCAGTGATACATTCTCTACCACCCTGATCACTAACTCCAGACTTCTTTTACATAAGAGGTAAATAAGCCTCTCTTTGTATAAAACACTCATCCCATACAACTGAACATAATCCCAGCTGATACACTTAGGAAATTTTTGAAGGAATAAGCATTCTGAAATATTAAGTATATGGTGTACTAAATACAAAAGGAGACATACCTCTAATGCAATTAACAATGCCAAGAGTTTATCTTTTTAAGGGCTCTGAGTGACCCTGTATATAGAGGTCACTTGCGATGGCTTGTCATTACAATACCAAACAAACCCATATGCTCATTAAGCATTTGTAAGGGTGCCGTCCTTAAAGGTGCTGGAAGGCTCAGAAATCATGTTTTATGCTAAATAATTATAAAAATCAAATAATGACATTATACATACTTCCCAGTATTAGAGTTTTCAGTTGTGAGGATGTAAAAATGTTTGTTAAAGGAATTGTTTTCAACTAGTAAGACATCATTTTTGAGTGCCTAGTATGCCAAGCACTGTGCTAAACACTTACATCATCTCATTTAATCTTTACAAGCACATACAATTACTATTCTCACTTCACAGATGGGTAAAGAGAAGGGATACATAACTTGTCCAAGGTCACATGGCAAAGCTGGAAATCAAACGAAGTTCAGTCAGATTTCAATTCTGTGTTACAAAACACCAAACTAAAGCATCTTCCATGTTTATTTTTTTCTAGATAGTTTTGAGCATCTTTAATGCCTTTAAATTCTCCATTGAGTTATGTTAGAATGGTTGTCCTTGTTTCAATGAATTAGAAAGCTGAAATCCAGAGGTAAGATCAGGACATTTAGTTATGGCATCAAGTTTGACAGGGAGAAAGCCAAAGCCATGGCTCTGCAAACCAACTTGGTCCCTTCCTTGAGTATAATTTTGTAGTCTAGCTCTTTTTTTTTTTTCCATAGAGATGGGGTCTCACTAAATTGCCCAGGTTGGTCTTGAATTCCTGGCCTTGGCAGTCCTCTCACTTCAGCCTTCCAAAGTGCTTAGATTACAGACATGAGCTGCTGTGCCTAGCTTAGCTCTTTTTTTTTTTTTTTTTTTGATTCGGAGTCTTGCACTGTCACCCAGGCTGGAGTGCAGTGGCACAATCTCGGCTCACTGCAACCTCCCAAGTTCAAGCGATTCTCCTTGCCTCAGCCTCCCAAGTAGCTGGGATTACAGGCGTCTGCCACCATGCCCGGATAATTTTTTGTATTTTTAGTAGAGATAGGGTTTCACTATGTTGGCCAGGCTGATCTTGAACTCTTGACCTTGTGATCCACCTGCCTCGGCCTCCCAAAGTGCTGGGATTACAGGCGTGAGCCACCATGCCTGGCCATCTAGATTAGTTCTTTACATTGAAAGTAACATCCAGGGTCACTGATATTCTGAGAAAATTAGAACCACCTTTGAGTTAAGACTTCTAGAAAGACACATACATTGTTATATTTTAATTGGAATCAGACATTTAATGGCATAAAAACATTGCATATATGGCTTTGCTGTTCTGAAAGTCATCAGCTTAAAATCCAAATATGACACAAGCAGTTTTAAGACTTATTTTGGCCAGCCTCCCCAATCCCAAAGGAGATTTAAAAGTAATAATGTAAAAAAGTTAAGGTCAAGGTGTTTTAAAATCACATCTCAGCTAATGACTAACCCTTTGTTTCCTGGGGACTTCTGCTCTACTGTGAAAACTGCTGAGCTTAACCCGCTGTTGAACAACTGGTTAGTTATTAGTTCCCTGGGTGATTGTCCCTGAAGTTAAGCCATGCTCTGGGGACACATGAGGCACTTTAATTGGGGTAGTTACTTTTTCCAGGTTGGGTACAATGTTTGGCTCTCAAAAGCAAGGTAAACAGTTTACAGTCAAAAGGAATGTTCTGTGATTTTGTGCCTTTGGGATCAAGGGTTGAGATCTTAGAGTATTCTCATAAACATCTGTACCGGGTACTCAAAGATATTTGAGGGTTGTCAAGCAAGCTGTTCAACTTCTGCATTTTCTGTGGATATGGGCACAGTGATCCACTCAGATTTTTCTCCTAGTGTCCTGAATGACAGCTCATCTACAAGGAGTGAAACTCCAGATATGTGACAAGCAGCATGGGACAGATGCTGACAATCAGAACAGATGCTGGATGTAAACAACTGGTAAGGCTGCACTGGTGCATGCTGGCAGAATCACCTGCTCTGCATCCAGGGAGCAAATGCGTCTGCAAGCCCAGCATGACACCAGCTTACCTCCCTGTGCAAATCCCCTCCCCTAATCAGTCTCATCCAAATCTTCTCCTGCAGTAGCAGCTTCTAAAGCCGCAAGGGCCTCCGCCACCGCTGCATCCTCGTCCACAATCTCCCCATCCCCATCCCCATCTCCATCGGAGCCATGGGTATCCTCCTGCCTGTTTCCTGAGTCAGCCACAGGCATGGCATGAGCAGGACCCTTCTCATTAAAGCAGATGCTTAGAACTTCTGTTTCCACATCCTCATTCAATGAATCCCAGCTTCTCCTCACAGAGAAGGGCGTATTCAAACGATGCTCCCCCACTGTGGGCTGAATTCCCTCTAGGGATTCATCCTCAGTATGATTCTTGAAGACACAGTCCTTTTCATTATGATCAATGTTGTCTCCAGCTGGGCCCCAATGCTGAAGGTAATCTGGGGCTGGTATCTGGAAGACATGGTCTTGTACTTCCAAGGCAAAACTTTCTGCCTCAGAAGAAGCTCTGGAATCTCCATTTCTCATGACTTGGGTCCCTTCTGAGGCCAGCAGCACACAGTCCTGTTTCCTGGTGCCCCCTCCTTCCAGGAAGGGTTGAGTTGGGGGAACAGTATTTGCAGTACTGGCCCAGGAGCCCCTGTCATCATGGGCAGGGCTGGAATTCCCAGTGGGCTGTGGAGTGGCAGCAGGGCCAATGCCATTGACCCCGCAGGCATGGCGTTCCCCTCCAGCGTCTCCCTGTGGGAACGGCCCTTGGTGAGGACAGCAGGGCTCCCATGGATCAGCTGTCCTGCTGCTGCTCTCAGTCTTCTTTGAGCCCTGCCTCTGAGGGTCATTTTTCTGCACCAAGACTTCACTGCTCCATTTGCCTTTTAATTTATCAGTGTCATCTTCATCTAGCTTGCAGCTGTTGACTTCATTGACGTAGCCAGGAGAGGGCACTTGAACTGGATCAAAGAGATAGCTGCAGGGAGGAGAATGAAAACCAGTCAGGTCTGCTCCATCATTAATGCTTTTTACCACAGGCCCTGCTTCTTTCTATGATTCCTGCTAATTTAATTTCTGTGATTACTTTTCAACCTAGATAAGTGTGTCTAAATCAAATAGATATAGTTCGTATAAAAATGTTTGGTGGCTCACGCCTGTAATCTCAGCAATTTGGGTGGCCAAGGCGGCTGGATCACTTGAGGTCAGGAGTTCGAGACCAGCCTGACCGACATGGTGAAACCCCATCTTTACTAAAAATACAAAAATTAGCTGGGCGTGGTGGTGGGCACCTGTAATCCCAGCTACTCGGGAGGCTGCGGTATGAGAATCGCCTGAACCTGGGAGGCGGAGGCTGTAGTAAGCCGAGATCATGCCCCTGCACTCCAGCCTGGATGACAGAGCGAGAAAGTCTTGAAAAAGAAAAACAAGGTTCTGCCAGAAATACATCTTAAGAAGAGAGCAAAAAGGAGGAAGGAGGGGTAAGAGGTAAAGTAAAATACACGGTGGTTCATAGAATTTTAAAATAAAAAAACAAATGTCCACTAATAGGGCCATAAGGAGTACATCCTCTCAGTGGAATATTATGCAGTCATTAACATGATAAATATGAAGTCTGTAGTCACAGGAATGATACTTATAATACATATTTTTTGAATAAAGCCAAACATCACAATATGATTACAGTGGAATAAAGCTTATTTATATGTGGGTCTAGAATAGAACTACGATTAAAAAAAGACAGTATATTTGTTAAGAAAGCAAGATCATCAGTTACTTTTTTTCCCTTTGTCTTAGTTAGAAGTTTATGTTCATGTTACAATTTTCTGAAATGCAATGTGGACAAAATTAAAAGCACATGTGATTGGGGTGATTTATTTTCAGCGATGCCATTTCAGGCATCCTCAGAAACCCAGACCAAATTCAGCCTCAGAAAATGATGGTGTTCCCAACATGCTTTGAGAAGTGAGCAAAAAAAGTTAAAAAAATCTAGGGCACATGTTCTTTTAAATGATATTATAACAGTCCCAAACTCTTAATGTGTTGGCAATGTTGATCATGCCCCAAGCTGGATAAATGCACTGAATACACGCATGGTCTTTAAAAGTGACCCCATGCTCATCACAAATTCCTCCACCTAGAAGTAGTATTTCTGCAGCTTTACCTTTGTATTATTTTACAGCACCTGCACCCCATCTGGATTGTTTTCTGTTACCACCTGGAAAAGAAAGTGTAAAAGGTAGAGAACGCAGTGAGTGATATATTAGTAGGAATTAAGTTTGCCTTTTTTTTCCCCTAGAGACTCAAAATGTATTAATAGAGTCACACATTTTGGCAAAAGGGTAACTTCCACATGGGTCAGAGAGGGTGCTGGTTACCAGGAACGCCCCATTTCCATCACCGCTTCAGAGTTCTCAGACGTTCACTGACACTTCCCTCTGTGTCAGACCTTTCTCCCAACCCTGGAGTTATGTGTTTCATCCCCATTTTGCAGATGAGGAGAAGGTGGTAGAAGGATGCTAGACAGAGAAGGGACTTCTGCTTTTCTAATCTGTTACCTTCTACAGAGGACACAGGAACCTCACCAGGGCACAGCCCACTGCACGCAGCAGCAGGAGGGGAAGGAGATTCTGACGGACTCCTTGCCAGGGCGTTTGCTCCTCAAGGGGTAAAGGATGCCGGAATAAGCTGGCGGATCTATGGTGTCCCATGATTCAGGCCCTGAGGAGCGTGAGAGCTCGAGTCATCGCACAAGCTTCAACCACACTAAATTGATTCTGTGTTGCTTTTCCCACCGCTGGGCCAATCTCAGCTATGATTCGTGGACCTGTTCTTTTGCAGCTCAAAGACATGCCCCCTTGGGCTTCCTGGCAGAAGGTGGACTCATTTCCCGCCTGCCCACTGTTCCCTGACCCCTCCCCAAGCTGGGCTTTTCCCCATCATTTCCTTTGGAACAAAATGTTCTCTTCATATAAGACTGACCATGTTGGCCTCTTCCTTCCTCAGAACATCCTAAAAGTGAGTATGGAAACATCTCTTAGATATTATTCATTTCTAATATCTACAGCCTTTATTTTTATTATTACTTTTTTGAGACACAGTCTTACTCTGTCGCCCAGGCTGGAGTGCAGTGGTGCAATCTTGGCTCACTGCAACCTCCGCCTCCCAGGTTCAAGTGATTCTGCTGCCTCTGTCTCCCAAGTAGCTGGGTTTACAGGCAGGTGCCACCACGCCTGGCTAATCTTTGTATTTTTAGTAGAGACAGGGTTTTGCCATGTTGGCCATGCTGGTCTCAAACTCCTGACCTCAAGTGATCTGCCTGCCTTGGCCTCCCAAAGGTCTGGGATTATAGGCCTGAGCCACTGTGCCGGGTCTACAGTCTTTAAAAAGACAAGCCAAGCCAAACCAATCTGCATCCGCAGTCCCCCTGTCTCCATGAAGCACATGTACCAGAAAGAGAGATCGTTCACTGCTGGCTGTGTCTCTGTCTCCCATGTTGTCCCTCCTTCCTTCTTTCAGTCATAGATGAATTTCCAGGGATGCTGCTTCATAAGCTTTTGTCCACAGTGAACATGACTGGTGCTTTTTAAGAAGTATAGATTGGTTGCTCAGTTAAAAGGGACTAGATTTACATTAAAAAAATAAAATCCACAAATAACTCCCTATGGTAGGCTGAAAAATGGCCCCCAAGTATATCCACATCCTAATCCCTGGAACCTGTAAATAATACCTTATATGCCACCCCAGCCCCCAAATTAAAGGTATTTGCAGATGTGATTATGTGTAGGATTTCGAGATGGTACAATTTGCCTAGTTTATCTGGGTGGACTCTAAATACAATTAAATAAATGCTTATGAGAGGGAGGTGGAGGGACATTTGATTATAGACAGAAGAGGGAGAGGCAATGTGACCAAAAAGGCGGAGATCAGAGCAAGGAGATCACAAACCAAGAGCACTGGCAGCCCCCAAAGCTGGAAGAGGCAAGGAACAGATCCACCCCTGGAGCCTCTGGAAAGAGTGTGGCCCCAGTGACACCTTGATCCCTGATACCCCTCCCGGATCAAGCCCACTGATACCAATTTCAGACTTCTGGTCTCTAGAACTGGGAGAGAATAAGCTTCCATTGTTTTTGTTTTGTTTTGTTTGTTTTTTTGAGACAGAGTCTCACTCTGTTGCCCAGGCTGGAGTGCAATGGCACGATCTTGGCTCGCTGCAACCTCTGCCTCCCAGGTTCAAGTGATTCTCCTGCCTCAGCCTCCCAAGTAGTTGGGATTACAGGCGCCTGCCAACATGCCCAGCTAATTTTTATATTTTTAGTAGAGATGAGGTTTCACCATGTTGGCCAGGCTGGTCTCGAACTCCTGACCTCAGGTGATCCATCCACCTCGGCCTCTGAAAGTGCTGGGATTACAGGCATGAGCCACCATGCCTGGCCGCTTCCATTGTTTTAAACCCCTAAGTTTGTAGTAATTTGCTGCAGCAGCACAGAAAACTAGTAACATCCCGAAATCACTTCATGCTTGAGGACCAAACCCCTTGTCTTCCGACTCTTCCTGGGAGGACTCATGGAATGTAGAAGAGTCCCTCGGGCCAGCCCTGCATCTCTTGCCATCCTTTCTTTCCTTACTGTGATTCAGTTTTCTTCCTAGTGTGTGTCACCACTGGACATTCTGTCATAGGTTTGTTTGTGACCCACCTTTTCCACCCTTCTTCAAGCCTAATCCTTAGCACTTAGGACAGCACCTGGTACACAGCAAGCAGTCAATAAATGTGGAATGAATGAATGATTTAATGGCTATAGATTAAAAATGAGAGGACTATCAGTGAACCTGTTGTGTGTCTGCAACCAATCAAGACATTTCCGGTTTGTGCCAGCCATGTCGCCCAGGTGTTACGGGGGTGGGCTCAGGAGACAGAAAACCCTGCTACTGTGGGACTTTGGGTCTCAGTCACTTGGTCTGTAAATGGGGATAATAATATTCCTACTGTATAGTGTTGGGGGTCATATGAGCAAACATTCATAATAAACATAGACCAGGGGTGTCTTACCCACTCCTGTTTGGATACAGCATATTAAAACACCCCCCTTCAAAAGAAAAAGATGGAGGTCTAGTATCCAAGAAAGATATAATCTAGTTGCCAGACCCTATGCATACAAACAAGAGTATTAACAATGTCAAGTAGGACTTGTTTCTCGAATAAGGGCTAAATGGTCTATTTCTATCAACTGTGACACCAGTTGAAAGATAGAAAACCCCAAGTACAACAACAGTCCCATAGACAGAAAAATCACTTTTGCTATGGAACTGTGTACATATGTGTAACACTGTACCTTTCAGAATACTCTTAAACGACCCCATTTCTAAAGCCCAGGATTTTGTCCCCAGCCTCTACTCCTCCTTTACTTTCCTTTTCTGCTGATAATTCATAGATGAGCTGGATAAATAGGACAGGCGAGAAGAAGCACGTGCACCTCCTCCCCTCCCTCAACACCTCTCCTCTCCCCTCAACACCTCTCCCCTCCCCTCCCTCAACACCTCTCCCCTCCCCTCCCTCAACACCTCTCCCCTCCCCTCCCTCAACACCTCTGATCTCCCCTCCCCTCCCTCAACACCTCTGATCTCCCCTCCCCTCCCTCAACACCTCTCCTCTCCCCTCCCCTCCCTCAACACCTCTCCCCTCCCCTCCCTCAACACCTCTGATCTCCCCTCCCCTCCCTCAACACCTCTGATCTCCCCTCCCCTCCCTCAACACCTCTCCTCTCCCCTCCCCTCCCGCAACACCTCTCCCCTCCCCTCCCTCAACACCTCTCCCCTCCCCTCCCTCAACACCTCTCCCCTCCCCTCCCTCAACACCTCTCCCCTCCCCTCCCTCAACACCTCTCCCCTCCCCTCCCTCAACACCTCTCCCCTCCCCTCCCTCAACACCTCTCCCCTCCCCTCCCTCAACACCTCTCCCCTCCCCTCCCTCAACACCTCTCCCCTCCCCTCCCTCAACACCTCTCCCCTCCCCTCCCTCAACACCTCTCCTCTCCCCTCCCCTCCCTCAACACCTCTCCTCTCCCCTCCCCTCCCTCAACACCTCTGATCTCCCCTCCCCTCCCTCAACACCTCTCCTCTCCCCTCCCCTCCCTCAACACCTCTGATCTCCCCTCCCCTCCCTCAACACCTCTCCTCTCCCCTCCCCTCCCTCAACACCTCTCCTCTCCCCTCCCCTCCCTCAACACCTCTCCTCTCCCCTCCCCTCCCTCAACACCTCTGATCTCCCCTCCCCTCAATACCTCTCCTCTCTCCTCCCCTCTCCTCTCTCAACACCTCCCCTCTCCCCTCTCCTCCCTCAACACCTCTCCTCTCCCCTCCCCTCCCTCAATACCTCTCCTCTACCCTCCCTTCCTGACCCTCCTCCTCCACAATTTGCTCCGAAATCCTGACCCTTTTCATGCCTGTAATACTTTGTTTATCCTGGACTCTTTAAAAGCAAGCAAACCAACAAACAATGACAACTAGTCAGGAGGATAGGTAGTTAAAAAAAAAAGTCAAAGAAAAGGAGAAAGGAGCTTAGAAGTGTTTGAGAAACAAGGAAGGCAGACTGGATTGTAATAATGTAACTAACTGAAGCAATCATAAAACATTACTCATTGAAAAATCTCAGGTCAACTTTATGATGGTGAATTCAAGAGGTGTATAGTGGAAGGCGAAAGAAAGGAGGAAAGAAAAGAGGGAGAAAAGACGAAGGAAGGCAAGAAGGCAAGGAAAAGCAGGCAGGCACATCCAGAGTGACACCTTGCGCTCCCAGCTCCTCAGAGGCTGACCAAGATTGACCCTGGGGCACCCTCCATGCCTGCCTTCTGCTGCTATAGCCAAGACCATAGGAGCAGCCTGCACCGAATGAAGAGACTGCTGAGATTTAACAGCCACACTCGAAAACTGCCCCTTCCCTGCTTCTGAAGGAAATATACATCATTTGTGGCTTTTAGGCTCCCCTCCTTCCCCAGGAAAACCACAGGATCTATACTGTTCTTCCAAGCTGTGCAATTACAAAGGGTGTTGTGGAGGTTTTCCTCTTTCAGAATCAGGTTTGAGTTTGGTTCCTCCCCCTTTTGCCTCCCATTAGGGCACACCACATGGGTTTTCTAGAGACCTGGTCCCATACCTGAGGGTCATGCTTCTGCACCTCTCCGGAGCTTGGCGGGGACAGCCTCTTCCTGGTTAGAGGTTCTGTCCTCTCTCACCTCGCCCTGAGTTTTCCTTCCCCAGCAACATTCCTTCTCTAGATTAGACGGACAGGCTGTAATGTCCAAGGCTGTGTGACTGCTGACGAAAAGGGTGGGGACTAATGTACTCACACCCAACCCCTGCATGCCTGTGTCTACAATTATTCTTCCTTATATGATGTGTCATATCAAATTTAATTCATTTCTTGTTTCATAGGTCACTCCCACTTCTACATCTTGCATTTAGCAAGGACTTCTCCTAAGCCCAGGGGCAACAAGGAAATACTCCGGGTCTAGCATGTGATACACAGCAATGAAAAAAATATGTTCTTTTGACGTAAGATTGGGTTCAAAATGAGCAGTCTATCAGCTTTCTTCCTTGCCTCCCTTTTGGCAGCAGCTAGCTTAAAGGTAAGAATTCAGTTGTTGGGTACCCTTTATTACGAAGCAAAATCAAAATTTGCTTCTTCTTTGGAGTATAAAGAAGCAACAGGCAAAAAAGGGCAAATCCTTCACAACCACAGCTTAGTTTACACAGGGGAAAAACAAACACCATTAGGATGGCTGTGGCCACCCATTGCTGCTGCCGCCTGCTCCTGCAGCCGTGTGTTCGGGGCTGACTCTGTGTTGTGTTTAAACAAGGCCAGGCTGTCATGAGGTCAGGAGATCGAGACCATCCTGGCTAATATGGTGAAACCCCCGTCTCCACTAAAAATGCAAAAAAATTAGCCGGGTGTGGTGGCGGGCGCCTGTAGTCCCAGCTACTCTGGAGGCTGAGGCAGGAGAATGGCGTGAACCTGGGAGACGGAGCTTGCAGTGAGCCGAGATTGCGCCACTGCACTCCAGCCTGGGGGACAGAGCGAGACTCCGTCTCAAAAAAAAAAAAAAAAAAAAAAAAAAAAAGGCCATGCTAACGCCATGTCAGTCATTGGTGAAGCCTCCTTGCTGGGAGGGTAGCAATGGAGGTGGGGGAAGGGCAAAGTCCAGGGAAGCCCAGGAGTTTTCCAACCAGGCAGAGAAATTAACCGAGTATTCATTAGGAAGTCAAGGGCATATAGGAAAAGACTCAACCCATCTGGAAAGAGCTGCCTTTAAATAGTGATTGCTTTGAAGAACATTTTAAAAGGATATTTTAAAAGGACACAGGAATCCACTTGTAGAAGTTTTACTGGCCAAAAGTGGAACAACTGGAGTATTAAAATAATTACTAATCTACTGCATTTGTAGCCAATTGAATAAAACGAGGACTTATGAGTCCACACTAAGATACATAAAGGGAAAGGGAACACTCTACCTTACAAGCAGGAAACCAGCTAACATACGAGAAATACTGGAACTAGAAAAATCACCATTTGATAGCCATCATCATAATAATTGATGTCAGTAAGAAGTATCAATGGATGGTAGGACTAGTGGGTGAAATTTTGAGGAGGACAGGATATTTAGTCTTAAAGTAGCTCCCCCCCATATGATTAAGGACAAAATAGTATCCTTACACTGGAGAAACCTGGCATACAGTGCCTTAACCAAGTAATCAAAGGTAATAGTGCCATAATGAGACTAATCAATGGCATGTGGCTCCTGATAGGATGCACTGAGAACTTAGCCTCACTTTTGTGATTTCCTGACAAAAGAGCATATTCTGAGTTGAAACACGAGGGATATTCTGCAAAGCAACTGGCCTGTACTCTTAAAATGATGCAATGTTATGAAAAAGCAAAGAGAGACAGAAAGATGCTTCCAAATTCAAGGAGATTTAAGAGACATGACAACCAATGTGCTGCATGTCCTTCTTGCTAAAAGGTTGTTATTGACATAATTGGTAAAATCTGAATAAGGTCTGTAGATTAAGTAATGGTATTAAACTGATGTGAATTACCTGCTTTTGAACATTGTACTGGGTTTATATAAGAGAATGCTCTTGGGGAAGGGCAGAACAAGATGGCCAGCTAGAAGCCTCCACTGATGTTCACTTCATTGCCCCACAGGAACACCAAATTCAACAACTATCATCTACACAAACAAGCACCTTTATAAGAACCAAAAATCAGGTACACAATCAGTGTACCTGGTTTTAACTTCATGTTGCTGAAAGAGGCACTAAAGAGGGTAGGAAAGACAATCTTGAACTGCCGATGCCCATTCCTTGGCAGTGGCTGCATGTCGTGGAGAGAGCATCTGTGTGTTTGGGGGAGGGAGAGTACAGTGATTTGGGGATGTTGCATTTGAACTCAGTGCTGCCCTATCAGAGCAGAAAGCGAAACCAGGCTGAAATCAGCTAAGCCACGACCCCCCAGCCTACCCACACACAGAGGGAGCATTTGCACCAGATCTAGCCAGAGGGAAATTATATATTCCAGTTGTTGGAACTTGAGTTTTGGCAAGCCTCACCACCATGGACTAAAGTGCTCTGCAATCCTAATAAACTTGAAGGGTAGTCTAGGCCATGAGAACTGTGTTTCCTAGGCAAGACATCAGTGCTGTGCTGGGGCCAGAGCCAGTGGACCTGGGGGGCACCTGATCTACTGAGACACCAGAGTGGCCAAGGGAGAACCTGTGTCACGTGTCCCAAAAACCCAGGCAGCACAGCTCACAGCAATGAAAGCGACCGCTTCCTTGTGCTTGAGGAAAAGAGAGGGAAGATTAAAGAGGACTTTGTCTTACACCATAGGATACCAGCTCAGCCACATTAGCATAGGGCACCAGGCAGTCATGAGGCCCCCATTCCAGGCCCCAGCTCCTAGATGACATTTATAGACACACCCTGGGCCAGAAGGGACTGCACTTTCTTGAAAGGAAGGCCCAAGTCCTGGCAAGACCCATCACCTGCTGAGTAGAGAGCACTTGGGCCCTGAATAACCAGCGGGAACACCCAGGTAGTAAGTACGCTGTGGGCTTTGGGTGAGACTCTGAGATGTGCTGGCTTCAGGTGAGAACCAGCACATTCCTAGCTGTGGTGGCTATGGGGAGAGACTACTTCTACTTGGGAAAAGCAGACGGAAGAGTAAAGTGGACTTTGTCTTGCACTTTAGGTACCAGCTCAGCCACAGTGGGGTAGAGCACCAAGCGAGCTCTTGGAGTCCCTAATTCAAGGCCTTGGCTCTTGGATGGCTTTTCTGGATTTGCACTTGACCACAGGCGAGTCCACTGCCCTGAAGGATATGTCCTAGGCCTGGCAGAACATACTACAAACTGTCTGAGGAGCACTTGGGCCTTAAGTGAACATCGGCAGTAGCCTGGCAATATACTCTCTGTGGGTCTGTGGTAGTAATGGTGATAGGGAGAGGATCCTTTGCCTGGGAAAAGGGGAGGGAAGAATGGAAATGGCCTTGTCTTATGGTTTGAGTGACAGCTCAGCCCCAGTAGAATAGAGCACCAGGAAGATCTCTAAGGATTTTGACTTCAGTCCCTAGCTCCCACCTAGGGCCTGGGGTATCTTGTCGCCCTGAAGGGAAGGACACAAGCCTGGCTGGCTTTGCCACCTGTTGATTGTAGAGCCTTAGGGCATTGAGCAAACATAGGACCTAGCTAGATAGTGGTTACAGAGGGCCTTGGGTAAGATCCAGTGCTGTGCTGGCTTCAGGTCTGACCCAGCACCGTCCTAGTGATCATGGCCACAAGGGTGCTTGTGTCACCCAACCCCCAGCTTCAGGTGGCTCAGCACAGAGAGAGAAACTTTTGGTTGGGGAACAAGCATCTCTGCCTGTTAATCCAGTGAATTCTTCCAGATCTTATCCAAGACCACCAAGGTGATACCTCTATGAGTCTGCAAGAACCATAGCATTACTGGGCTTGGGGTGCCTCTAATATAGATATGGCTTAGATCACAACACACAAGTCTCTTCGAATACCTGAAAAGCCTTCCCAAGAACAGGTACAAACAAGCCCAAACTGGAAAGACTATGAGGAATACCTAATTGTTCAATGCCCAGACACCGATGAGCATCCACAAACATGAAGACCATCCAAAAAAAAAAAAAAAAAAAAAAAAATGACCTCACCAAAAGAACTAACTAAAGCTCCAGGGACCAATCCTAGAGAAACAGAGATATATGACTTTTCTGACAGAGAACTTAAAATAGCTGTGTTGAGGAAACTCAAAGAAATTCAAGATACCACAGAGAAGGAATCAAAATTCTATCAGATAAATTTAACAAAGAGATTGAAACAAAAAGAAGCAAGCAGAAATTCTGGAGTTAAAAAATACAAGTGACATACTGAAGAATGCATCAGAGTCTCTTAACAGCAGAATTAATCAAACAGAATAAAGAATTAGTGACCTTGAAGATATGCTATTTAAAAATATATTCAGAGGACACAGAAGAAAAAAAGAATAAAAAACAATGACGCACACCTACGAGATCTAGAAAATAGCCTCAAAAGGGCAAATCTAAGAGTTATTGGCCATAAGGAGAAGTAAAAAAGAAATAGGGGTAGAAAGCTTATTCAAAGAGATAATAACAGAGAACTTCCCAAACCTAGAGAAATATATCAATATCCAAGTACAAGAAGGTTACAGAACACCAAGCAGATTTAACCCAAAGAAGACTGCCTCAAGGCAATTAGTAATCAAACTCCCAAAGGTCAAGGATAAAGAAAGGATCCTGAAAGCAGCAGAGAAAAGAAATAACATACAATGAAGCTCCAATACATCTGGAAGCACATCTCCAATACATCTCCAATACATCTGGAAGCAGACTTTTCAGTGGAAATCTTACAGTCCAGGAAAGACATGACATGTCAGTGGCATAACATATTTAAAGTGCTGAAGAAAAACGACTTTTATACTGGAATAGTGTTTGTGGCAAAAATATTCTTCAAACATGAAGAAGTAAACTTTCCTGGACAAACAAAAGCTGAGAGATTTCATCAACACCAGTTCTATCTTACAAGAAATGCTAAAGGGAGCACTTCAGTCAGAAAGAAAAGGATGTTAATGAGCAATGAGAAATCATCTGAAGGTACAAAACTCATTGGTAATCATAAGCAAACAGATAAACACAGAATATTAGGACATTGTAACTGTGGTATGTAAATGTCTCTTGAATACAAAGACTAAAAGATGAACCAATCAAATAATACCAAAAATTTTTCAAGACATAGACTGTACGATAATATGTAAACAGATACAACAAAAAGTTAAAAAGTGAGGGGATGAAGTTAGAGTCTTTTTTTTTGTTTTGTTTTTCTTGCTGGTTTGTTTATGCAAGCAGTGCTAAGTTGTTATCAAATTAAAATAATGGTTATTTATTTATTTTTTGAGATGGAGTTTTTCTCTGTTGCCCAGGCTGGAGTGCAATGGTGCAATCTCGACTCACTGCAACTTCCACCTCCTAGGTTCAAGCAATTCTCCTGCCTCAACCTTCCGAATAGCTGGGATTACAGGTGTGCCCCACCATGCCTGGCTAATTTTTTTTGTATTTAGTAGAGATGGGGTTTCACCACGTTGGTCAGGCTGGTCTCAAACTCTTGACTTCAGGTGATCCATCCACCTCTGCCTCCCAAAGAGCTGGGATTACAGGCCACCACGCCAGGCCAGAATAATGGGTTTTAGGATAGTATCTGCAGGCCTCAAATTAAAAAAACCTCAAATTAAAAAAACATACAATGAATACACAAAAGTATTAAAATCAAGAAATTAAATTATATTACCAGAGAATATCACCTACACTAAAAGGAAGACAGAAAAGAAGAAATGAAGGAAAGGAAGACCACAAAACCACCAGAAAACAAATAAAGTGTCAGGAGTAAGTCCTTATTAATCATAACATCAAATGTAAATGGACTAAGCTGTCTACTCAAAAGACATGGAGTGGCTGAATAGATTTTTCAAAAGACCTAAGGATCTGTTGCCTATTAGAAACACAATTCACCTATAAAGACACACATAGACTGAAAATAAAGACATAGAAAAAGATGCTCCATGCCAATGGAAACCAAAAAAGAGCAGGAATAACTATACTTGTATCAGACAAAACAGATTTCAAGACAAAAACTTTAAGATGAGACAAAGAAGGTCATGACATAATGATGAAGGGTTCAATTCAGCAAGAGGATATAGCAACTGTAAATATATATGCACCCAACACTGGAGCATTCAGATATATAAAGTAAATATTATTGGAGCTAAAGAGAGGGATAGACCCCAATACGACAATAGCTGGAGACTTCAACACCCCACTTTCAGCATTGGACAGATCTTCCACACAGAATATCAACAAAGAAACATTGCACTTAATCTGTATGGGAGATCAAATGGACCTAATAGATATTTACAGAACATTTCATCCAACTGCTGTGGAATGTACATTCTTTTTCTCAGCACATGGACTATTCTCAAGGATAGACCATATGTTAGGTCACAAAACAAGTCTTAAAACATTCAAAAAAATTGAAATGATATCAAGCATCTTCTCTGACCACAATGGAATAAAACTAGAAATCAATACCAAGAGGAATTTTGGAAACTAAATGAACACATGGAAATTCAACAATAAGCTGTTAAATAAACACTGGGTCAATGAAGAGATTCAGAAGGAAACTGAAAAAAATTATTGAAACAAATGATCATGGAAACACAAGAGACCAAAACCTATGGGATCCAATAAAAGCAGTAGTTAGAGGGAAGTTTATCCCTATACATGCCTACATAAAGAAAGAAAAACTTGGAATAAATAACCTAAAATGCACTTTAAAGAATTAGAGAAGCAACAGTAAACCAAACCCAGAATTAGTAGAAGAAAAGAAATAATAAAGATCACAGCAGAAATGAAGTTGAAACGAAGAAAACAATACAAAAGATCAACAAAAGATTGGTTTTTTTGAAAAGATAACAAAACTAGCAAACCTTTAGCCAGACTAAGAAAAAAGAGAAGATCCAAATAAATAAAATCAGATGAAAAGGAAGACATTACGACTGACACTGCAGAAATTCAATGAATCATTAGTGGCTACTATGAACAATTATATGCCAATAAATTGGAAAATCTAGAAGACAGGGATAAATTCCTAGACACATACCACCTATCAAGATTGAAGACGAAGAAACCCAAAATTTGAACTGGCCAATAACAAGATCAAAGTTGTAATAAAGTCTCCCAGCAAAGAAAAACTTGGGACCTGATGGCTTCACTGCTGAATTCTACCAAATATTTAAAGAACTAATACCAATCCTACTCAAAGTCTTCTGAAAAATAGAGGAGGAGGGAATATTTTCAAACTCATTCTATGAGGCTAGTTTTACCCTGATACCAAAACCAGACAAAGACACATCAAAAAAAGAAAACTACAGGCCAATATCCCTGATGAGTGTCAATGCAAAAATCCTAAATAAAATACTGCAAACCAAATTCAACAACACATTAAAAAGATCATTCATTATGACCAAGTTGACCAAGTGGGATTTATCCCAGGGATGGAAGGATGGTTCAACATATGCAAATCAATGTGATACATCATATCAACAGAATGAAGAACAAAAACCATATGATCATTTCAACTGATGCTGAAAAGGCATTTGATAAAGTTCAACACCCCTTCATAAAAACCCTAAAAACACTGGGTATAGTAGGGAACATACCTCAACATAATAAAAGCCATATATGACAGACCCATAGCTGGTATCATACTGAATGGGGAAAAACTGAAAGCCTTTTCTCTAAATCTAGAACATGATAAGGATGCCCACTTTCATCACAGTTATCCAACATAGTACTAGAAGTCCTAGCTAGAGCAATCAGACAACATAAAGAAATATGGAGCATGCAAACTGGAAAGGAAGAAGTCAAATTACCTTTGTCTGCTGATGATACAACCTTATATTTGGGAAAATCTAAAGACTCCACTGAAGAACTATTAGAACTGATAAGCAAATTAAGTAAAGTCACAGGATACAAAATCAACATACAAAAATCTGTAGCATTTCTATATGCCAAGAGCGAACAATCCAAAAAAGAAATCAAGAAAGAAAGTACATTTCTAATAGATACAAATAAAATTAAATACCTAGGAATTAACCAAAAAAGTGAAAGATCTCTACAATGAAGACAATGAAATGTTAGTGAAAGAAATTGAAAAGGACACAAAAATTAGAAAGATATTCTATGATCATGGATTGGAAGAATCAATATTGTTAAAATGTTCATACTACCCAATGCAATCTGTAGATCCCATGCAATCTCTGTCAACATTTCTTCACAGAAATAGAAAAAAACATCCTAAAATGTATGTGGAACCACAAAAGACCCAGACTAGCCACAGCCATCCTGAGTGAAAAAAACAAAATGGAGGAATCACATTACCTGACTTTAAATTACATGACAGAGATATAGTAATCAATACAGCATGGCTTTGGCATAAAAACATAGACACATGGACCAATAGAAGAGAGAACTCAGAAACAAATCAATACACTTATAGTGATCTCATTTTCAACAAAGGTACCAAGAACATACACTGGGGAAAGGACAGTTTCCTCAGTAAATGATGCTGGGAAAACTAGATATTCATATGCAGAAGAATGAAACTGGATCCCTCTCTCTTGCCATATATAAAAATCAAATCAAAATGGATTAAAAATGTACATCTAAGACCTCACACTATGAAACTACTACAAGAAGACAAGGGAAAATTTCCAGGACATTGGACTGATTAAAGATTTATTGAGTAACACCCAAGAAACAAAGGCAACCCAAGCAACAATGGGCAACAAACATCACATCAAGTTAAAAAGCTTCTGCACAGCAAAGAAAACAATCAATGGAGTGAAGAGACAACCCTCAGAATGGGAGAGAACATTTGCGAACTATCCATCTGACAAGAGATTAATAACCAAAATATGTAAGGAGCTTAAACAACTCTACAGGAAAAAAAAATCTAAGAATCCAATTAAAAATAGGCAAAAGATCTGAATAGATATTTCTCAAAAGAAGACATACAAATGGCAAACAGTATAGGAAAAGGTGCTCAACATCAATGATCATCAGAGAAATGCAAATCAAAACTACAATGAGATACCATTTCAACCCCGTTAGAATGGCTTTTATCCAAAAGATGGGCAACAACAAATGCTGGTGAGGATGTGGAGAAGAGAACCCTCATACACTGTTGGTGGGAATGTAAATTAGCACAACCACTATGGAGAATAGTTTTGAGGTTTCTCAGAAACTAAAAACAGAGCTACTGTATGATCCAGCAATCCCACCGCTGAGTATATACCCATGAGAAAGGAAATCACTGTATTGAAGAGATACCTGCGCTCCCATGTTTATTGCAGCACTATTGACAATAGCCAAGATTTGGAAGCAACAGAAGAATGAATAAAGAAAATGTGGTATGGAGTTCTCACAATGGAGAACTATTCAGCCATGAAAAAGAATGAGCTCCTCTCCTTTGCAACAATGTGGATAGAACAGGAGGTTGTTAAGTGAAATAAGCCAGGCACAGAACGACAAATTTCTCATGTTCTCACTTATTTGTGGGAGCCAAAAATTAAAACAATTGAACTTCAGGAGGTAGAGATTAGATAGATGGTTACCAGAAGCTGGTAAGTGTAGTTGGGGGTGGGGGTGAAAGAGAAGTAGGGATGGCTAATGGGTGCAAAACAAAAGTTAGAAAAAAAGAATAAGGCCTAGTATTTGATAGCTTAACAGGTGACTACAGTCAATAATTAATTGTACATTTAAAAATAATTAAAGAATATCACTTGTTTGTTTATAACACAAAGGATAAATGCTTGAGGCAATGTGTATCCCATTTACCTGGATATGATTATTATGCATTGCAAGCCTGATCGAAATATTTCATGTACCCCATAAATATATATACCTACTATGTACCCACAAAATTAAAAATAATTAAAAAATTTTAAAATAAAAATGAAGTAAAATCTGCTTGAAAAATAAAAATTTCATTTCACTTTTAACATTGGCTTTAATGTGAAATGGGTTGGAATTATTCAAGAGACCAACTTAAAAAAAGAACTGTGTGAACCTGAACAAGTAGTATATGAAAGGAAAAGCCTTGTATGTGAAAATACATTCAACTTGATTAACAATCAAAGGTATGCTAAACAAAACATACATGCTTTTGCTTATCTAACTAGAAATGAGTTTTTTTTTTTTTTTTTGAGATGGAGTCTTGCTCTGTCACCCAGGCTGGAGTACAGTGGCGTGATTTTGGCTCACTGCTACCTCCGCCTCCTGGGTTCAAGCGATTCTCCTGCCTCAGCCTCCTGAGTAGCTGGGATTACAGGCACGTGCCATCACACCCAGCAAATTTTTGTGTTTTTAGTAGAGATGGGGTTTCACCATCTTGGCCAGGCTGGTCTTGAACTCCTGACCTTGTGATCCACCCGCCTTGGCCTCCCAAGGTGCTGGAATTATAGGCATGAGCCACCACACCCAGACAAAAACGAGTTGTTAAAATGTATACTTGATGTCAGTGTAGGATGTAGGGAAATCTGCTAGTCATTCACTACTGGTAGGAGACGTTGAAAGCAAATTTGAGAATCTGTATTAACAGTGGAAACTATGCATAATCTCTGACTCAGCAATTCTACTTGTGACCCTAAGGATAAACTTGGTAGTATGCAAGAAGATTTGATAATAGCAAAAACTTGAAAAATAAATAACAATAAGGTAGCTCTTAAATATGGTATCTTTACTCAACAGAATACCCTGCAGCCATTAACAAGGTGCTGGAGAAAGAGGTTTGCATATGTGCAAAAAAGCCAGTTACACAATGACTTGTATAATATAATCACAGTTTTGTGGAAATCTATACACCTAGAAAAGAATTGAGAGAGGGGTGAACAGTGGTTATCTCAGAGTGGGGTGGAGTGGACACAAGGCTAGCAGGATGGCATGCAGTTGAGAGTCAGGGGATGGGACAGACTTGGACGCATATCCTTACTCTGCCACTATGGGAACTGCAGCAACTTGCTCACAGAGTCCTTATCTGTAAAATGGGGATAATGCTACTTCTTAGGGTTTGTTAAAGGATGAAAAGAGATGATGTTGATAAAATACATAGCACAATATCTGGTACAAATGAATACTAACTGATAGATTTGTAGATTTTTAAATCTGCAATTACCAATTTTCTACAATGAACACATTACTTTTGTAATGAAAGTCCTTTCAAGAAATGCAAACATACACAGAATTCTAATTAATGATATACATGCTTAAGTGAAAGCAGAGAAGGGAAATACACGATGTCCACAACTTACTTTGAAATGCATCAAAATATAAGATGGATTGGTGGTGGGTATACAGAAATTTACTACAAAATTCTTTCAACTTTGCTATATGTTTGAAAATATAATACAATGTTGGGGAGAAGGCAGAAAAAAAGAGAATGCCCTTGTTTTTAGGAAATACACAGTAAAGTAAAAGTTGAGCATCCGAAATCCAAAAATCCAAAATCCAAAATGCTCCCAAATCTGAAACTTTTGGAGCACCTACGTGATGCCACACTTGACCTCATGTGACAGGCCACAGTGAAAACAAAGTAAAAATTTTGTTTCATGCACAAATTATTAAAAATATAAAATTACCTTCAGGTATGTGTAAAAGGTATATATGAAACATTTGAATGTCATATTTAGACTCAGCTCCCATTCCCAAGATATTTCATGATATATATGCAAATATTCCAAAATTAAAAAAAAATCCAAACTCTAAAACACTTCTGTTCTCAAGCATTTTGGATAGAGGATAATCAACCTGATTTTAGAGCTAAAGGACCATGGTTTATTTAACTTCTTAAAATGATTCAGAAAAAAACTTGTGTGTGTATAAAGAGAGAACAACAAAGCAAATGTGGTAGATGTTCATGTTTAGGGACTCTGGGCAGGGGATTTATGGGGATTCCTTGCACTTGCAACTTTTCTGTTAGTCTGAAATAATGTCAAAATAAAATGTTTAAAAAAGGTGTGAAGTTAAAAACTAAAGTGTGAATCTAAGATCAGTTCTTACTCTGCCTGTCACAACCTGGGCTGGGACCTAACACCTCCAGGAAATCAATGGTATTAAGATATTCCCTATATGGCCGCGTCTGGCGGCTCACGCCAGTAATCCCGGCACTTTGGGAGGCCGAGGCGGGAGGATCACTTGAGGTCAGAAGTTCGAGACCAGTCTGGCCAACATGGTGAAACCCTGTTTCTACTAAAAATACAAAATTTGGGAGGCTGAGGTGGGCAGATCACGAGGTCAGGAGATCGAGACCATCCTGGCTAACGTGGTGAAACCCCATCTCTACTAAAAATACAAAAAATTAGCCAGGCGTGGTGGTGGGCATCTATAGTCCCAGCTACTCAGGAGGCTGAGGCAGGAGAATGGTGTGAACCTGGGAGGTGGAGCTTGCAGTGAGCTGATATCACGCCACTGCACTCCAGCCTGGGCGACAGAGCGAGACTCTGTCTCAAAAAATAAAAATACAAAAATTAGCTGGGCATGGTGGCAGGCACCTGTAATCCCAGCTACTTGGGAGGGTGAGGCAGGAGAATTGCTTGTACCCGGGAGGTGGAGGTTGCAGTGAGCCAAGATCATGCCACTGCACTCCAGCCTGGATGATAGAGTGAGATCTGTCTCAAAAAAAAAAAAAGGATAATAGTCTCTATAAATTAGACCATGGAGAGAGATCTTGGAAGGCAGCTCATCAAAAGTCTACCAACCTACACATCATCCTGTGTATGTACTGAAGACCATATATAGTCCCAGGATGAAAACTCTAGAGGCAAATAAAGGGTATGGTTCCTGTCCTCAGGCTGTTGCTGCATCTTAGAGGGGGGACTCATACTCCAGAGCTTTGGTGCTTGTCGGCTGTCTGCCTTCCCTACTACACATGAGCTCCTCACAGGTAATGCTTAATCCAACCAGCATCTAGCTTGCATGGGGCACTTCATTCTTACTATTCAAAGGAAGGAATGGCTGGTGAATAACAGGTGGGAATGAAGGCATGATGGGTATGAGATATGATAAATTATTCTAATAGAGGGTCCATACCCTTTTCCACAATCAAATCTCATACCCAGTGGTCCAAACTACAAGCCAGAGGCAGGAGCTCAGAGAGATGGGAGAGACTGTGGTTCCCCCTTCCCAGCTTGGGAAACAGCAAAACCTCTATCATGCAATTCCAAGGGTCAAGGACGTCCTACTCCAAGGGTTCTATTCAACAAACTTTTAAAGTGGCTGCTGGGAGGTGGTTTGTGTTTAAAGAAGTTGGAGTGTTTGGAAGGGAGGAGATACAATAGAATGGAACATGTAAATTTCCAACAATTTGCTAATGTTTAGAAAACACAGCTTGAGATTTCACGTAACCTGGCCAGAAGGCGAAGCAGACAAATTCATGGTTATGAGAAGGAACTGTTTCACTCTGTTTAACCCAATTATTTCCTTACATTATTGGGCTACAGAACTTTTTTTCTCATAACAAACTTATTAACAACCAACAGATCTCATGTTTTGTAGAATACTTCTGAAAAATCTACTATAAAATGACAGTCCTAATCATCACTGGCGTTTTACTCCTCAAACTAATTAAGCTATATGGCGTTTGGGTGAACTTAGCCTGGCAAAGTCTGTGCCCAGGTATAAGAAATCCACCTCCTCGGGGCCAGGCATGGTGGCTCACGCCTGTAACCCCAGCACTTTGGGAGGCCGAAGCAGGCAGATCACCTGAGGTCAGGAGTTCAAGACCAGCCTGGCCAACATGGTGAAACCCCATCTCTACTAAAAATACAAAAAATTAGCTGGGCATGGTGGTGGGTGCTTGTAATCCCAGCTACTCGAGAGGCTGAGGCAGGAGAATCGCTTGAACCCGGGAGGCGGAGGTTGCAGTGAGCCGAGATCTTGCCATTGCACTCCAGTCTGGGCAACAAGAGCAAAACTCCACCTCAAAATAAAATAAAATAAAAATAAAGAAATTCACGTCCTACCTCCTAGCCATAACGCCATCACCAATGGCATGGGTGTGGTGAAGTTGTTTAATCTCTCCTTTTTTTTTGGGGCAGGGTCTCACTCTGTCACCCAGGCTGGAGCACAGTGGCATCACCTCGGCTCACTGCAACCTCTGCCTCCCAGGCTCAAGCAATCCTCCCACCTCAGCCTCCTGAGTAGCTGCAACTACAGGCACACGCCACCATGTCCGGCTATTTTTATTTATTTTTTTTGGTAGAGATGGGATTTTGTCTTGTTGCCCAGGCTGTAATCTCTTGAGTCCTCAGTTTCTTTATCTGCAAAACGAGTTTGTGAATCAAAGCTCTCTTTCAAATTTAACAATCTAAACAATAAAGTGGGAAAAAAGGGGAACTTCCACTCATTGACTTGATTTCCTTGTTGTTATCACATTGAATCCTGAGAATTATGCTGAAGGCATGCTTCAATGCATCCGTGCTGCATGTGGGGCACCACACCCAGTCGTTTGTGAGCTAGCTCTTCACAATACCGCCCTCTGGGCCCTACGTCCACACTCACCCCAGGCCATGATCTTGACTGAATGATAAAAGGCCAAGTTCTCTGTCTTATTCCCTCAGCTCTGCAGCTCTTTTGGAAATGCCTCTTCAGCCTCTGTCAGGAGGAACTGTGAGATGGGGACAGAATGTAACAGCAAAGTCCCTGAGAGGGACGAGGGTCTCAGACCAGGGAAACTCCTGATGGAGAAAGTGATCTCCTTCTCCACTGGGAATGGGCTGAGAGAGGTGCATGCTGCCAGGCAGGAGGGCACAGTGGTTTTCAGAGCACTGGTGGCAACCCTGGGCCTCCTGGTGTTCCTGCATTTTAAAGAAAACTATGTAAAAAAATAAGTTCCCAGGAGCCAAAGAAATCAGCCTCTGAGGGTAGAATGTCTGGGTTGAAATTGGTGTTTCTCAGTGACAGGTGTCCCTGAACCCTCTGGAATCATACCACTAGAAGGGCTGCCTCTCTAGCCTTTACCAAGGCTGGCCTTGCCGGCCCTGTGCACCTGAGAGGGGCTTCCACTGTAGGAATGTTGAGGAACAGGCCAGGGCCTGGTCCTAGGACTTTCTTGCAGCTGGGTTCACAGGATCTTTAATATCCATGTTGAATGTGGAAACACATTCAATGTGGTTTTTTTGTTGTTGTTGTTATTACCACATAGTGATGATGTCACTCCTTTTTTCCCTCCTGTAGTCTTTAGGATAGCATATCACAGTCACTTTCATAGATTGAAAAACATCTCATGTGGCCCTTTCCTCTATTCAGGATCTGATACTATTTTTCCCCCATCTAGTAATTAACCTGCTGTCCTTAAGACAGGTGTGTGATGAATGCTCACAGCTGTGTGCAACATCACTGACTTCAGAATGGCTCCACTGGGTCTTGATATGCACCAGGCACTGTGCTAGGTTCTGGGGATATGACGGCACCCGGGAGCTCCCTGGGAGAGCGTATAGTCGTGTGTGTGTGTGTGTGAGAGAGAGAGAGAGAGAGAGAGAGAAAGAGAGAGAGAGAGATTGATTCTGGTAAAGCCGGATGGCATTTAGATGAACATTCAGGAAGATTGATCACACCACACCAGCAGTTCAGCAGAGTGGTTAAGCGAGTGACTTAGGATCAGAGTAGTCAGCAATTCCACCTCCACCGCTTACTAGCTTTGTGACTTCTAGGCAAGTTTCTTCCCCTCTATGAGTTTCAGTGCCCTAATCTGCAACACGCGAACAGTGATAGTCACAGTTAGTGAGGATTATTTTGAACATTAAGATAAGGACGCATAGCGCTTGCTATAATGTCTGGCATACAGCCAGTACTTAATCACAATAAGCAATTAGCCACTGAGTGTTTTCTATGTGCCAAGGACTGTTTTGGGGACTTTCATCTTTCATGTATTAACTCATTTCAACTTTAAAACAACTCTTTAAGGTGGGAACCAGTATTTTATAGACAACTAATTGGGAGGTTATATAACTTGCTTGCCCAAGATTATAAAAGTTGAAAGTAGGATAGTGAAGGTATTATTAATGTTGTTATTGTTTTTATTATTATAATATTTCTGGCATCCATCCTAGTAAGTTTATTTTATTTTATTTGTTTGAGTCCGCTGGATTATGCAAGAAGCACTTTGTGCTCCAATAGCTTTTGCAAGAGAGAACTGGATTCTCTACATTTGGGCTGAATTTTATAGGTGCAGTTGCATCAATTCACCAGCAGATGGCAGGATATAGCGGTTATTTTACTCATCTCAAGAGAAGGACTTGGTACAAGAAAGGCCTCAGGACCAGGCGCGGTGGCTCACACCTGTAATCCCAGCACTTTGGGAGGCCAAGGCGGGCGGATCACTTGAGGTCAGGAGTTCTAGAGCAGCCTGGCCAACATGGTGGAACCCTATCTCTACTAAAAATACAAATATTAGCTGGGTGTGGTGGTGCACCTGTAGTCCAACTACTTGGGAGGCTGAGGCAGGAGAATCACTTGAACCCAGGAGGCAGAGGTTGCAGTGACCCAAGATTGTGCCATTGCACTCCAGCCTGGCCAACGGAGCAAGGTTCTGTCTCAAAAAATAAGATAAAATAAAATAAAATATAAAGCCTCAGAAACAAGAATTATGGGCTGGGCATGGTGGCTCGTGCCTATAATCCCAGGACTTTGGGAGGCTGAGGTGGGTGGGTCACTTGAGGTTGGGAGTTCGAGACCAGCCTGGCCAACATGGTGAAACCTTGTCTCTTCTGAAAATACAAAAATTAGCCAGGTGTGGTGACGTGTGCCTGTAATCCTAGCTACTCAGGAAGCTGAGGTGGGAGAATTACTTGAACCCGGGAGGTGGAGGTGGCAGTGAGCAAGATCAGGCCACTGCACTCCAGCTTGGGTGATGGAGTAAGACTGTGTCTCAAAAAGCAAAAAAACAAACAAAAAAAAGAACAGAAAAAGAAACAAAAGTTGCGGCCCAAGTAGTGTAGGTGCTTTGCTATGCGGCAAGGTTACGGAGTAGGTGATGTGGTATTTTAGATGGTTACTCTATTAGTCAGGGTTCTCCAGAGGGACAGAACTAATAGGATAGACATATATGTAAAGGGGAGTTAATATTAAGTGTTAACTCACACGATCACAAGGTCCCACAATAGCCCATCTGCAAGCTGAGAAGCAAGGAGAGCCAGTCCAAGTCCCAAAACTGAAGAACATGGAGTCCGATGTTTGAGGGCAGGAAGCGTCCAGCACAGGAGAAGGATGTAGGCTGGGAGGCTAGGCTAGTCTCACCTTTTCACGTTTTTCTGCCTGCTTTATATTCACTGGCAGCTGATTAGATGGTGCCCACCCAGATTAAGGGTGGGTCTGCCTTCCCCAGCCCACTGACTCAAATGTTAATCTCCTTTGGAAGCACCCTCACACACACACACCCAGGACCAATACTTTGCATCCTTCAATCCCATCAAGTTGACACTCAATATTAACCATCACAGTTACTGTCATCTTTAAGCCTGACGAGACCAGGGCTTCCTCTAGCACTGGCTGGACATGGGGCTTATTCTGGTCTGGCCAAGCAACGGTGGGGTCAAAAGGCTCCCGAAATTCTATAGAGGCCTCTTCACACAAGCACTGCACATCAGAACTCCATCTGGGTTGGTCTCTGCCCACTGTACATTTGGACAATAACTCTGTGGAAGAGCCTGGGGGAGGAAGGTGTCCGTGGAGTCCAGGGGGTCCAGTTCCTTCCCCCAGGTTAGACCCGGTGCTGCTCCTCCTCTGTGGCTGACCTTGCACTTCTCCCAGATCCAGAGACTGCCTGTGGTGTGAGCCAATCTGAGAGCCCCCCCTTCTACATGAGGGTACATGGCCATGAGCTGAGAGGGAAAGGTAAGCCACAAAATAAATATGGCCCCATGCGAAGGTTTTGGGGGGAGAAGCCCATTATTTGTTATCTCAAATTAACTCAGAATATCATGGGTGAAAAGGCAACATTTGCGTGAATGACTAGAATGAAATGGAAGGCACACAGAGATGTCAAGTTCTGCCAGGAGCTTGTGGTTATCCTCTCCATACTCCCCAGCCTCCCAGATCCTCCTGTACCCTCGTGGGGACAGTTTAAGGAAAAAGTTTGAGAAGCTATGTTCCTATTCTCTGGACTGTAAATTCCTGGAAGTAGGCTCCTGTATGGAGCAGATAAGATGTAGTTCATTAATGAATAAAGACTAGAGTGTGAGTGTGAGAGTGTGTGTGTGTGTGTGTGTGTGTGTGTGTGTGTACGGGGTGGAATCCTGTAGACAGATAGGAGCACAGGGCACTGGGTCGTGAGGAATCCACCTGGCTCTGAGTGGGGCCTGACAGCCTGTGTTTCTAACAAGCTCAGCATCAATCATTACTAAAGGATCTGCTGAAAAATCTCAGACACCAGGCTGGGCACAGTGGCTCACACCTTTAATCCCAGCACTTTGGGAGGCCGAGGCAGGTGGATCACCTGAGGTCAGGAGTTTGAGACCAGCCTGGCCGACCTGGTGAAACCCCGTCTCTACTAAAAATACAAAAATTAGCTGGGCATGGTGGCAGACACCTGTAATCTCAGCTACTTGGGAGGCTGAGGCAGGAGAATCACCTGAATCCAAGAGGTGGAGGTTGCAGTGAGCCAAGATTGCGCCACTGCACTGCAGCCTGGGCAGTAAGAGCGAGACTCCGTCTCAAAAAAAAAAAAGTCAGACACCCCTGGCATCAGTGCCTGGTCACTTTCATTTTTATGGCTGCATTACCAGAAGTACTGGTCAGGGTCCTATGAGGATCACATGACTTAAACATGTGACAGGGCTGGCAATGGGTGTCTTGCAAATACTAGGTGCTTAGGAAATGTTGGCCATTTGCATGTTCATGGCAATTGTCTGTGAGAATATTCACGTTTTTTTCTTTTTTTTTTTTTTTTGAGACAGAGTCTCACTCTTGTCACCCAGGCTGGAGTGCAGTGGTGCCATCTTGGCTCAGTGCAACCTCTGCCTCCCGGGTCCAAGTGATTCTCCTGCCTCAGCCTCCTGAATAGCTGGGATTACAGGTGCCTGCCACCACGCCCGGCTAATTTTTTGTATTTTTAGTAGAGACAGGGTTTCACGATGTTGGCCAGACTGGTCTTGACCTCCTGATCTCAGGTGATCCACCCGTCCCAGCCTCCCAAAGCACTGGGATTACAGAGGTGAGCCACGGTCCCTGGCTGAGAATATTCTTTAACCATTGGGTGCTAGTTCCATTTAGATACTGTGTAGAAATGGGCAATGTTTTGACCAAATCTTCCCTGGAACCACATGGGAACTGGGGTGTGTCTCCATGACAGGGAATGTCTCTGATTTTGCTAAGTAGCTGTATCTGGGAGATGGCAGACATCTGGAAGAAACTTGAAGCATTTGGACAAAATTAAGTTCTAAAAATGCTGAGGAAGTTTTAGAGGCGGCCATGTGGAGAGGAGTTTATATAATATAGTCTGGTAAGGCTACAAATAGATTTTAAAGGAAGCACAGCTCAGGGCCACCTGCTTGGAATAAACTAGTTCAGGGTAATTCCCAGAATCTTACAGTACCCGCTGTGGACTGAATTGTGTCTTCCCCCAAATTCACATGTTGAAACCCCAACTCATTGTGAGTGTAATTAGAGATAGGGCTTTCTGGAGGTGATTAAGGTTAAATGAGGTCATCAGGGTGGGGTCTTAACATAAGAGGATTGGTGGCCTTATGAGAAGAGGAGAGAGAGCACTCCCTCCTGAGCAACCTCGGGAAGATTAGAAAAGGCTTGTGAGCCAAAGTGAATGGTGCTGGTGGGTCCAGAGCACACTGAGGAGAGGCCACGTGAGGACACAGTGAGAAGGCGGCATCTGAAAGCTGGAAAGAGCTCTCCCAGGAATCGAAGTTGCTGACTCCTTGGTCTTGGACCTCCCGGCCTCCAGGACTCTGAGAAAATACATTTCTTTTGTTTAAGCCACCCAGTCTAGAGTATTTTGTTATGGTAGACTTAGCAGAGTGATATAGGGCTGTGATTTGAAAGAATCTTAGAAGTTATCCCACCCAACTATTTTATTTTATAAATGTGCTTCCAGACTCAAGACTGGAAGCAAGAACTGTTCAGAAGACAAGAAAAAACCTACAATTTGTCCCCTACTTGTAGATGAACCTACGTGTGCAGAGTTGGAACCCAATATTCCTTTAAAGTACAGTAAAAACAGGTTTTGCACTTGGAAAGACTGAGCATGGTTTAGAGGCCTTAAACACCCCCCTACTAAGGGTAAGACACTCTGCTAATTGCTAAGACACTAAGAGGTAGAAGATCTCTGCTGTTTGTTAATTGACTCACCAACCATTCAGGCAACAGATATTTCCTGAGCACCTATTATGTGCCAAGTACCAAACTTGATTCCGGGGATGTAGAAAGAGTTTACTGTCCAGGAGAGGAGACAGGTATATAGATACGTGACTAATATAGTGTCATAAGTACTAGATTCAAATATGTCATATAATATGCTATATAGGACAAGGAGCTACAGAGCAACTGTAGGAAGATTAGAAAAGGCTTGTGGGCAAAGGTGGGCAGACAGTGATTCTGGTAGATTTCCAGAGCACATTCCAGGAGAACAAGGTGCACTCCCACTGCCCTGTTCTCAAACAGCATCATCTCTTTCATATCTGGATGACTGACTGCAACATCATCTTACTATCACCTATACCTACTAGTGTCTCTGGCTAATATATTTGCCACAAAGGAGTCATGATCTTTTTAGGCCATGAATCTGGATCATTTTCACTTCCCCTGCCTAAAACTTTTCAGAGGTATCTCATGCTGTCAGGATATTTAGTAGCATGCAATAATGAAGATGATTAAAATATCAAATGTACATAGTCCTTCTTATGTACCTGGTGTTCATCGATATGCTTTACATATACACTTGGTTCTCATTATTTGCGGATTCTGTATTTGTGAATTCACTGACTTACTAACGTTAATTTGTAACCCCCAAATCAATACTCATGGTGCTTCTGTGGCTGTTCCTGGGCATGTGCAGAGTGGCAAAATATTTTGAGTCATTAGATGTTTATGTTTCTAGCTGAGCTCAAACAAGATGACACTGTGTCATACTGTGAATGGGTATCTTCTCATGGCCCCATTGTTTGCATTTTGTGCTTTTTGTTGGTGATGTCACTGTTAAAAATGGCCCCAGGCATAGTGCTGACACGTTGTCTAGTGGTCCTAGGTGCAAGAATGCTGTGATGTGCCTTACAGAGAAAATGCGTGTTAGATAAGCTTTGTTCAGAAATGAGTCATAGTGCTGTTAGCCCTGAGCTCAGTGTAAATGAATTAACAATACATATGCAAATAAAGTGCTTTAACAACTGAAACACACATAAAACAAGGTTATATATTGATCGGTTGATGAAAATATTGTGACCAGAGGCTTGTAGGAACCTAACCCCATATTTCCCTTGAGAGCAATGGTGCAGTATTCACTAACTCCTTGTTTGAAGTGACTTTCTATAACATAACTACAGTGAATTATGACTGTCGACTGCAGTAACTCACTTAAAATTAATAAGAAACGTATACAATAATAGATGAAGTCTTTTCTATTGCATGCACAGCTTTCTGGTGCATTGTCCCCCCTTTCTTTCCCTGGCCACATTGGCCTTCTTTCAAGTCTTTAAAATTTATGTTTTGTTCCTGATCTCAAGGATCTTGTCAAAGACTATTTCCTTTGCCTTCTCACCCCACTCCATCTAAACCAGCCATTTTAAAACCCTGCTTTCCACCTTATATCACCTTTCACTTTACATTCTTAGCACTACTTACAGTTTTATTTAATTCATTTTTTGACGTCTTTCCTGCCTTCTCAACTATTCAACTCATGAGGGTGGAGCCTGCGAGTTGCCTGCAAGTCTTAACTCTGCTTCTTTGCTCTTAGGCAGAGGAGGATGAGCACATGAGGAGGACTGGGAAGAATGCTCAGGGAGGGAGGAGGGAATTGGGCTTTATTATCAAGAAGCAGGAGAGGAGAGAGTCTTCCATCAAAGAGTGTCATGTGCCTCAGAGATAAGGAAAGGATGGAACAGTGCACCTGAATTTCATATCAAGGAGGCTGTTGGTGGGAAAGGCAGGAAGGTTGTAGAGCAGTGGAGATGCATGCTGGGGTGCAGCAGGTTGAGGAATGCATGGGGCATATGAAAAGGAGGAGAGAGAACTCTTATGGAGCTTGGTTGAGATGGAAATGATGAAGGGAATAGTTACAGTGGACAAGGATATAGGATTATAGGATGGTTTTGTAGCAGGTGAAAAATAAATACCTTTTATAAGCCAAGGAGGAAAAAGATAGTTGAAAGAAATTGAGAACAGTAGAAAGAATGGGGGAAAATCTAGGATCAAGTCAAGATCACTAGTGAAGAAATACACCTTAGAAAGATGTAGAGATATATACTTTTCCCCTGGAGCCTAGAGGGAAAGAGGCAAGGGTGATTTCAAGTGGAGACAGTTCTAGATGCAGGGTGGGAAGCTGGAGGACTGTAAGTTGTGAGTTTCTTGATGTAGGGGGCAAGGTGTCTGCTGTAAGGGCTAGATGTGAAAGCTCAAAGTGACAAGGTTTGGAATGGTGTGTGGTGGCGGGGAAGAGCAACCACTGAAAGGCAGCTGAGCAGTGCTGAGGGTTGGCCTCAGCTGGCCACTAAAAATCTGAGTGATGCCAATGCATGTAGTTCTGGCATTCTTTCCCTCTCCCAGCAGTGCTCAGCAATCCAGGTAAAGGCCCATAGCATGTGGGTTACTACCCTGGTCCCAGGTTGAGGTATAAGGCAACAGGGCTTGGGTCTTGAGAGTGCTGTCAAGCGTGGCTGAAGCAATGGACCTGGAGCCTGCACTAAATGATTAGGGCTGTGTGGCCAAGAGGTTGGCTAAGGAAGAAGAAAGAATCCTGCATGGTGAGGATCCTAATGAGGTTAGGGGGAACAAAGACAAGACCGGACCTGGCATCCTTGAGCATGAGGAATTTGGAGCCATAAGAGATGGTGGCATTGACACATTAGTGTCTACAATGAAGGACATGGTCCAGGATGTGGCCATGGAAAGTGAAATGTAGTGGAAGTGAGGATGACTAGAGTGGAAGTCAGAAAGGCTTTGGGCCTATGGTATTGAATGATCTGGAGCCGCTGGGAAGTCCCCAGATGATGGCAACAAGTAGGGAAAAGGACAGAATAGGCCAATGACATGAACCTCAAAGGAAGATAAGGTTTGCAGATAGGAGGCAGCTTGACCATCTAGAATTTGCAAAGGGAACAAGAATAATGCATGTACCACTTTCAGGAGACACAGAGTGAGGGGACCAGGCTGGTTCCACTGGAGTAAAATACATAGAAGATTATATTGCAAGTTCGGCCAAAGATGGAAATGGTAAAGGGCTTGGGAAGGAGACTCAGAGAGAAATAAAGAGAAGGAAGGTCTGTATTCACAGTACCTGGGTCCTAAACAGGAGAGTATACTGGAATAATCTTGAGGGCTAGTCATTATCCCAGAGCCTCTGATTTAGTGGGTCTGGGATGGGGCATGAGAAACTGAATTTCTAACAAGTTCCCAGGTGAGGCTGATGCCGTAGGTCCTGGGACCACACGCTGAGAGCCACTATTCTGAGGCATGGACATTACTAGAGAAGCTTGAAATTGCCTGGGGACGGGGGGATAGATTAACCGGCAATCTTTTCAGTGTGGAGACTTGGTTGAACCATGCATTATCACACTCATTTTAGAATTGTACTCCAAAAAACAAACATAAAAAGGAAACAGCAATTCTACTCGAACCTGAGTGAGCCAGAAAGAAAGAGACTTTGGGGACTTCTGTCTACTGGCTTTAAGGTTTTAGGTAATAAAAACTGTAGCAGAAGACCAAATGATAGAAAATGTAAAGTGAAGAGAATAGATTTTCTCACCAAAGCATGGAAAGATAAAATAAAATAGCTTACCTGTTGTGGATATCGTCTGTTAGGTTTCTCTAGAAGTTTAACTTCTCTTCCTGCAACAACAAAAAAGTTGAACACTGAGATCGGTGGGTTGCCTTCTTTTCACAGCCAGATATTATCGTGAGTGTGATGGCAGCAAGCGTTTCCTAAGGGGCACTGGGCAGTAATGTGGGGAAGGAGTTCCTGGCTTGGAACAGTTTGCCCAGAAAGGCAAGGGGTTTCACATTTATCAGGCTGGGGTTTGCAGCCCAGCTCCTGACACTCAGCAATCAACTCACAGTTAACCACAATTTCAGTCTGTAAAACAATATTATAGTGAGATAACGTCATATAAGCTGTTGATCACACACTGGAAATGTTGGAGTTGTCCAATAACTGAAAGCCATCTACTATGGACTGAATGTCTGTGCCCCCTGCAAATTCCTGTGTTGAAACAAATCCCCAGTGTGATGGTATTAGGAGGTGGGGCCCTCTGGGGATAAAATTAGTACCATTATAAAAGAGATTCCAGAGAGCTGCCTTGCCCCTTCTGCCTTATGAAGTTATAGCGAAAGATGGTTATTTATGAAGCAGGTCCTCACCGGACACCAAATCTGCTGGCACCTTGATCTTGAAATTTTCAGCCTCCACAACTCTGAGAAATTTCTGTTGTTTATAAACCACTTACTTTCTGGTATTTTCTTATAGCAGTCTGAATGGACTAAGACATTCTAGTTGTTATTACTGTTGATAAACATTACATGACAATGTGCCTCTTCTCTGATGGACAAAGTTTTGACTAAGCGAAAAATCCCACAAAAAAAAAAACAATAACAAAAACAAGCAAAGTTGAATGAATAAGTGTGTGATATTTCAATAAAATACACGACTTAGAAAATAGCTTTATGATGTATAGAACTTAAGAAAGTAAAACAAATGTTCAGATTTTTATTCACTTCTCCGTGATTATTAGAATAATTTACTACATATGGACACATCGTTTTCAAGAAAGGATCTTATTCCACTCCCAAGTAGACTATAGATTGAGATAATGAGCTCTGTCTTATGATATTGGAATGGTTTTACATCCTTTCAGTGATTTAATTTTATATTCTTGTCAGCAAAATATTTTCAGTTGGTTATTTTTTTAAATTGTTCAATAACTCCTTAAGATCTGATACATTGCTCAAATGTCCCATGATCATTCTATTATTCTTATTTTTTATCATAGTACACACCATTCAATTTAAATATTACTTGATAAGGAAGACATGAGAAACGGAAGTCCATGCCTGCAGGGAGATAACCTCTAGCAGGGGAGAGCAAGGAGGTGAGAAGAGTTTACAATGAACTACAATATCATTCAGAGTTCAAACAATGGCATCAAAGGGATGCCAACAAAATCCTGAGGCGGTTCAGGTAGGGAAGAGCGTGTAACTGGGCGGCTTCGAGAAGCTGACAGCACCTGAGCCAGGGACTGAAACAGAGAGGAATCATATCGGATGAAAAACTAATAAACGGGCCGGGTGTGGTGGCTCATGCCTGTAATCCCAGCACTTACGGGGGCTGAGGCGGGTGGATCACCTGAGGTCAGGAGTTCGAGACTAGCCTGGCCAACATGGTGAAACCCCGTCTCTACTAAAAATACAAAAAATTAACCTGATGTGGTGGCAGGCGCCTGTAATCCCAGCTACACAGGAGGCTGAGGCAGGAGAATCGCTTGAACCCTGGGGACAGAGGTTGCAGTGAGCCAAGATGGCACCACTGAACTCCAGCCTGGGCAACAAGAGTGAAACTCTGTCTCAAACAAAACAAAACAAACAAAAAAAGAAAAAGAAAAGAAAAAAGAAAAATTAATAGTGACCAGGTGTGTCAGGAGGGCCTTTTAGGCAAGGGGAATGTGACAGAGATGAGGCAGAAAGAATGGAGTGTTATTTAGTCAACAAAGAATTCTGAACTCCTACTGTGTGACAAGCCCTATGCTATGTACAAGAAACTGCAGATTTTAGGTAACAAAAACTGTAGTGAAAGACTGTTAGAAAATTTAATGAAACGTGGAAAGAACAGGGTGGGATGCCAGGTGGTGCGTCCTACAGAATGACAGCCTGATGGGAGCAGTAAATATTCTGGATTGCTTGATGTTTAAGGAGGAGATTCAGGGGGAACAAGGATTTCCGTGGAGTATTAAGAGTCAACCTAGGGAGTGAGATGTGAAGAGGGAAGAAGGCAGAACCATATGATTTGAACATCTACATCTATGGGGTGAAGGGTTCTGGGTGAAAGAAACAGACAAGCAGCAGCAGAAAAGGTTTGAGGTACAGGGCTCTACAGTGCCTCAGATGAAGAGAACAGCTACCAGCCCAACAGTATCAAATGCTGTGCAGACGATCGAGACCATTTTAAAAACTGGATTTTTATCTTGACTTTGATTATACTGTATTCCCCATAGAACAAATCCAAAATCCACCTCTCAAGCTACCCCCTTTGTCTGCTAAGCACCAGACCCATATTTTGCATGTGGATGATGCAGCATTTCTGAAGAGAAGACCTTAGCAGTCAGTTCCTCCACAAACATTTTTGGAAAGATAAAGAAAGCAGAGGGCATGCATTTTAGTGACTTATCCAGGCCTATGCAAGGAATCGGTGGGGAGGAACCAGGACTTGTTTCCTGGCCTCCTGTCTCAGAGTGTCCTCTGTGAATTGATAACGTCACATAATTCCTGTTTTTGTTTTGAACAAAGTACCCAACTGTCTGTTAGAAGCTACTCTCAGATGTCTGCACACTTAGTAAGCTGTTACTGAGTGCCTAAGAAGTGCCATGTAGAGTGCTAATAACTGAGAGTATAAAAGGGGAACAGAACACCCTACCTGCCCTACCATGCAACTTACCAGGTGGTTGGTAGACAGATCAAAACCAGTGGTAAGTGCTTCCTAGGAAACCAACTGGATGTGGCAATTTGGAGTTTTAGGTGAGAATCCACTAAGAGTGAGGGTTGGACCTTTTGAGAGGGTAGCATTTAAACTGGGATCAAAAAGATGAGATGGGGCCAGCTAGGTAATGAAAAGCTCTCATTAAACCACTGTGCTGTTAAAAAACCTTAAGTGGTTCTGTATTGCCTACCAAATCTTAAATATCCTCAGCTATGCATTCAAGGCCTTCTACAATATGACATCCATGGCCTTCCAAGTTTATCTGGGGAACTCCTCCAGCTACTTTCTATTTCCAGCCAAACTAGACTTTTCATTATTCTTTAATGCCAATGCTTCTATACCTTTGCACATATTATTTTCCCCAGTTGGCATACCTCCTTACCAATCAGTACTTTGCAAAATTCTATTCATCCTTCAAAACCCATTTCACACACCACTTTCTCCAGGAAGACTTTAAAAAATTCCAAAATAAAGGTAATTACTCATTTAAAATATTTCTAGGCTGGGCATGGTGGCTCACGCCTGTAATCCCACCACTTTGGGAGGCTGAGGCGGGTGGATCATCTGAGGTCAGAAGTTCGAGACCAGCCTGACCATCATGTGGGGAAACCTTGTCTCTACTAAAAGTACACTTAGCTGGGTGTGGGGGCACACGCCTGTAGTCCCAGCTACTCAGGAGGCTGGGGAGGAGAACTGATTGAGCCTGGAGGCAGAGAGTGCAGTGAGCTGATTGCGCCACTGCACTCCAGCTTGGGTGACAGAGTAAGTCTCTGGCTCTAAATAATAAATAAATATTTCTAAAGGATCTTTAAGCTCTTTGTATCAGTCCATTTTCATACTGCTATGAAGAAATTCCTGAGACTGGGTAATTTATAAGACAAAGAGGTTTAATGGACTCACAGTTCCATGTGACTGGGGAGGCCTCACAATCATGGCGGATGGTGAAGCAGAAGCAAAGGCACATCTTACATGTCAAGAGGCAGGGCAGCGTGTGCAGGGGACCTGCCCTTTTAAAACCATCAGATCTCATGAGATTTATTTACTGTCACGAGAATACCATGGGAAAAACCCACCCCCATGATTCAATTACCTCCCACAACACGTGGGGATTATGGTAGCTACAATTCAAGATGAGATTTGGGTGAGGACACAGCCAAACTATATCACTTTATCAAGGTGGACAGCTCTGATCATTTTCCATCTTGGATTATAGCACATAATTCATTTATACAGTGTTCCCTCTATCAGACTATAAACCCTCAGTAGAGAAGGCCATGGTTTCATCAGTGTTTATCTGCACATTGTGTCCCTTGGCACAGTGACTTGCATATAGGTGGTACCGTACATGTTTTCAAAAAAATTTGACTTAAAAATATCATTGGCAATTTAAAGATGCCTAATACCAATGTATAATAACACAGCAATGCTCACATTTTATCGATTCTAAGATGTACATGTATTCATTTACCTTTTAACATATCTGGAATTGGAATGTATCTCTCAATCACTGGCACATCATGGTTACATTGGCAGCATTATTTTCTATCTTTGTGTTACATAAGATAATGGTACATGTTACAATCAATGGCATCTAATATTTAATGAAATGTGGCATTTAATCCTATATTATGATTTATTTCAGCAATATATTATGCAAAAATTTTACAAACAATACCCTATATTGAACAAGTGTCTACTCTGTGCACAGTTATACAAAGAAGTCCTTCTAAGGTGGAACTAACAACATCCAGGGATAAAGTAAGAAGTTTATGAGCTCCAAGAACTATAAAGATCAGTTGTCAAAATAACAATAACCATGAAATAAGATGCATCAAAGAAGTAATTTTTCCCAGAATGACTTTTTGAAGTAATAAGTCTTTTAAAAAATAAATATTTTTTGGTATACTGCTGGTGCCTGGAAAATATGTGTTTCCATACATGGATACAAGTATAAATAACTCATTTGTTTGGCAAGCTAGCACTGGCATGACACTGGCTTGTACATGGGGAAGACCTGATGCCTGGTACAGCCAATCAGCACTAAGCGTTGTGGGAGTTTGGGAGAAGATGTAATCCCACTGCAACGACGCTTCCAGGAAAGGCTTTATGGAAAAATGAGGCCATGAGAGATAGGTAGAAATTAGGCAGAGAGGACAGTTTTAGTAAAAGCAAAAAGGTAGAAAAGAACAGGACTTGTATGAAAGACAACGGAGTGACCCATGTTGGATTTTGGGGTCACAAGATGGATATGGCATATGTGGCCAGGTTACTGAAAGTAGGTCCAGGAGACCAAATATGACATGATTAGCAAAAAAATTAGGTTCTGAAGTGGCAAATGACAAGATGGAAGCAATATATTAGAAAGCATGACCTACCAGTAGTAAGCAGAGAAAATGAAAAGGGTTGGGTACAGAAAGACTTGCTAGGAGTTTACCTTTTGAATTTAATGATGAGATAAAAAAAAGCCCGGCATATGGTGGCATCGAAGGGAATCCACAGGAAGAAGCAAATTTGGAAGTGATTTCTTTCAAGACTTCTTGGATTTTTGAGTTAATTTCTACTGCCCTGGTTTCTCTTAGCACATTGGTTGATATGTTTATTACACATAGTATTGTACAAGAGTTACGTAGCCTCACTAGCTCTTTCCTTATGCATAAAATGACAATGATAATAGTACTGTAGCAGGACGAGCTGCAGGCAAAACCTCTCAAACACCGAGTTGTAGAAGGAAGGGCTTTATTCAGCTGGGAGCATCGGCAAGCTACTGTCTTAAAATCTGAGCTCCCCGAGTGCACAATTTCTGTCCCTTTTAAGGGCTCACAACACTAAATATTTTACATGAAAGGGTCGTGATTGATTGAGCAATCTAGGGGATATGTGACAGGGATTTCATGTACTGGTAGTCAGAGTGAAACAAAATAAAGCAGGGAGTTTCACAATGTTCTCCCGTACAATGCCTGAAATCTATGGGTAACATCGGGTTCTAAGTCATGAGTTGATTTTTAACTACTAGGTTTAGACCAGGCAGGCCCAGGACTAGTTTTGGGCCTGGCCCCGGGCTGCCTGTGTTTGATTTCACTTCCTCGTTTTTTTTTCTTAAAACAGGTACTGAGTATAAAACAATATAAAACAATATGAAAGGGTCTCTCTCTTCCCTCATTTCCCCCCTTTGAGACTCTCCCTTTTTATTAGTGGGAGTTCTCTTATTTTTGCTACTTATGTCTTTCTGTGCAATAGATTGATAGTGATTTATACAGTACACTTGTGCTGAAGCATTTTGGTGAACTAAGGTAGCGACGAAGCTTTTTATCATTTGAAGAAGTACAGGTAATAAAAAAGGGAGCAGTAAGCAGGTTTCTATTACATTATAACTCCTATTATAAGAGTTTTAAATTTTTGTAGTGCTGGGAACCACCTTCTAAACATGGCTTCAGGGTTGAATCTGTGCTACACTTGTACAGGCACATGTGCCAGGTTTGTCATATTTCTAACTATGTCTTTAACTACTTGCCTTTGATTATCTATGTGTAGACAGTAATTAGTAAGGTTAAATTTCCTATAGACCTCTCTTTCAGCTGCTAGCAAGTAGTTGAGAGCCAATCTATTTTGATAGATAGCATTTCTTATCTGAGTTTTTTTTGCCAGGCCAGAATAGTCAAGGCTTGACTGGTTTTATTAGTGATGATTTCTAAAACAGCTTGCAAATGTATGATTCTGTTGAGCATGTAAATGGGGGTCCAGTATCGCCATGCACCATCTTGTGTCTAAGTGGCAGGCCTATAGTATTGTATAATTTTTTTAGGGGGCCATTTATCATCTTTTTAATTACCTATGGCTATGCTTTGTTTTTCATGGGAAACATAGACAGGGAAGCCCAGGAGTTCACCTGTTTTTACGGGCAGTAAAAAGAAAGATGGTTTAATGTGCCAGTTACACATCTACCTGTCCACTGATCAGGCAGCTTAGCATAGGCCCTATGTCCGCATATCCAGTATAACCTAGTGGGGGCAGTCCAGTCCCAGTGGAATTCTGGGTGGGCCCAGACAGTGTGCAACCTTGGAAATTTACTGAACGGATCTCTGTGTAATTGGAACTCCACCATGTAACTATTTTCTTTTGTGGTACTATTATACAGTTTTTGTCCTAGGCAACTAAATCATCATACAGAATGAGTGAATTTTTTTCTTTTTCTAGCTATGCAATATTGTCCAATAATTGAGGCCTTTAGAACCTTAACATTGTCAGGGTGGTTCTTTTGGGCAGGGAATTCATCAGGAACTGGGTCTGTAGGAACTAACTCTTGGGCTTCCCATGGCCATTGGTCTCCTGTTATAGTTCCTCCACAAACATAACATGAAGTGACTTTTAAAGACTGGGCTACATGTTCGGCTAATTGCAAAAACAAATTTTTAGTCTTTCCTGGAATCTCAGGTACTGGCACATTTAGTTCATCTTAGAAAGTCTGAAATACTGGTTCTGGAGAGCGTCTTTGAACCTCTCCTTTTATTAGGATGTTTACACTAGGATCTAGTCCTTTTCCATCAATGCCCAATGATACGTATTTTCCTTTATTTGATTTTGGGTCTGGGGAAAGGTTTGTGATTATCAATTCTAAAGGGTTGCAGCTCCCACTCATGCAGGAGGGGCTGCTTTTCCTTTCTGGAGCCAAACAGGATCTTTTTAATCCTCTTTCCAAGTAGTCTAAATGACATAAGACCAGTATTGACACATCTCACATAAATACGATTCTTGACAGATATACTTATTATTATTTTTTTTTTTATTGTGTAACTTTTTTTCCAATCTAGAGAACTGCACCCTGTTCCTTGCTGATTACTATTAATGGTGGCACAAGCGTCAAATTTTAAGGTTACATGTTTGGGGACCCCTCTTTCTTCTGTTCTAGCTATTACTTTACTTGTGTCACCTAGGAAAGGACCAGTCCTTAGACTTACTTCAAAGACTGTGATCATGGGAGGTTCAGAGGGGTCATAGCACACATCGGGCTGGTCACTTCCTGGATTACATACTTTGTACTGAGTGTTATTATACAAACAGGTTCCTTTTGGAGTTCCTAGGCATTCATAATAACTATAAAATAATAGGCCTGTAGCAATCTTTTGTCCTACCTCAGTGACTTGATGTATATACTGGGAACAGCCCTCAGTCTGAGGAAGGTCAGTTGAAGTCCTTACTGTACAAGTCCAAATTTTAAGGAAAATAAATCCCTTATTATTTATTTCCTTATTTTTAAAGAAATTTTAAGGAAAATAAGTCCCTTATTTATTTCCTTAAAAAATAAAAAACTTATTTTTTAAGGAAAATAAGTTTCCTCATGCTTCGGCTGTGCATGGACCAGTCAGCTTTCGGGTGTGACTGGAGCAGGGCTTGCCGTCTTCTTCAGAGTCACTTTGCAGGGGTTGGCAAAGCTGCTCCCATCCACATACAGCTCCCAGTCTACCGATGTTTATGGGTGGTCTCAGAGGTTGGGCCTACTAGAATAAACTGGGTCCAACACCTCTAAACAGCTATGTTTAACTGGGCTCTCTGATACCAGGAGTAAGGTGGCAGGGTTAGGGTGTTGCAAACTTCAATGGTTATGCGGGGATTTTCACAGAGCAAGCTTTGGTATCTAGTTAGTCTACCATTTATTAGCTGATGATGTCCTTTGGTATTTATTAAAGTCACCACAGCATGGGGGGACTTTATGTTTAGGTTTTGCCTAAGAGTTAGCTTATCTGCTTCTTGTGCTAATAGGGCCATTGCTGCCAGGGCCCTTAGACATGGGGGCCAGCCTTTGGAAACCCCGTCTAGTTGTTTTTGAGAGATATGCGACTGGCCTTGGCCAGGGCCCTACAGTCTGGATTAAAACTCCAACTGCCATTTTTTTTTTCCTCTGGTTGATGAAATGCCAGGGTGAAAGGGATAGCCAATTGGACTAAACTATAAGTGCCACTCCAGTTATTTGGCATAGTGCCCAGTAAAGGTCCACCACAATACTACCACACATCCACTTGAGGATGAACAAGGGCTGACTGACTGATAAGCTCTTGAAAATTCTTAAGCTCATCGCATCCCTTCAGGTCTCCAAGGAATGCTAAGTTTCCTCCCCGTCGTGAGAGACATGAAGTGAATTTAATGTTGGGAGACAGAGGCTGGATGGCCCTCGGGGGCTGACCCACAGGGACTTCGGGATATAGCAGAGAGAGCTTGGCATGACTTAGTACTCCAGGCTGTAGAATCCTGGAAAAGAGCTACCATGCAGCCCATGCCTGGTTGACTGGAGGAACACCTTAGTGGAAGGGGGACAATCAGGGCCTCTGGCCTGCCATATGCACAAGCATAACAATTGCTTTTGTTTAATGTGCAGATGGAATATTTGATCCATTTCAACCGGGCATTTGCATCTTGGTATGCTGTTTTAATTGCCAAAGTTTAAGTCTTTAACTTTTATGATCCTCTAGTAAAATGAATGTTTCCTTTAGCACTCATTTTTATTAGTTTTTAGACCAAAGAAAGCTAAACACCATTTTATATTTAATAATGTTTCTTGTATGATTTTTATACCAGATAAACTAAATTTTACCTTTATGTTAGTGTGTTATTAATGTTAAACTTAATTTTAATAAAACCTTGTAGACATATTTATCCAATTTTTCATGTTTGACCATAAGGTAAGATTTTATAGACTCTTTTTCTTAACCTTTTATAATTTTTGTCAAAGAGCAGATTGATGCTTTAAGAAAAATCTGTTGCATTTTTCCTTTAATGTCCAGTTCACAGAAAAACTGGATGATACCTTTTTAACTTTAGCTAATATGTTTATACACAGAATTTTCTTTACAATTAACATTTTAAAACTTGCTTAAACTTTTAAAACAATAACTTTTTTTAACCTTTTAATGTATTTTACCTAAATGTATTTTACCTAAAAATCCACATTCTTATGCCTCCTTATAATTTTTTTACCAAAGGTATATTTTACTTTTTTTATACAACTTGCACACAAACTTTTTCTTCAGTAGTACTCAGGAGGCCTTATTACTTTTAAATTATACAACATTTTTTGCATAAAATTTTTTTATAACTTTTTTCTTTCACAACTTTTGCAGACAATTTTTCGACATGTCTCAACTTTCTGACTTATTACAAATATTTTTTTCTTTAAACAACCAGTTATTTCAGGACAAGAATTTACCATATAATACTCTTTTGATACAAATTCTGCCTTCCCCTCTTTTTTTTCCTTTTTTTTTTTTTTGAAGATAACCATTTTTTTTTTTAAAGCAAACTTTATGTCTTTGGACTAGACTGTGTAAGGCCACAAGATTAGAAGTTACCATAATACATGTTACACTGTTAACTTTTAGCAAACTTCACTTTTGTTGAAAACCTTGTATGTTTGGGATTTCAATTATTCTTTGCTATTAGTAAGATCTTGTTTAGTCTAAATTAACTTAGAATTGGTATAGATGGCATCTTTTTCTCTCTGCTGGTCTTTCCTTGCCTCTGCCAGCCGCTTATGCTGCTGTTCTCTTAACAACTGTTTGGTGGGGAAGGGGGTCTAGAACCAGCTGTAACTGTCTATATATGGAAACTGGTCTGGGTGCCTTGGCTTACAGGTTACCTTGTGTCATACCTTTGAAACAAGGGACCTGTCCAGGCTTCCTTCTGGTGGCCAACCTACCTCTAATGCTGGCCAGTCTATTTCACACAAAGTTCTAAGTTTTTCTGGTGTCACAGTAACACCATAATCTCCCTTAAATCCTTTCTTGAAATTTTTCAACATAGTTCCTAGTGGGGTGAGCTTATTTGTGCCTGACCTATGCTTCTTCAAGACAAAACATCACACTCACACCACATGCACACCATAAAACAAAAAACAGGTAAAAAGGGCACACACACACTTTTGCAGTTTACACCAAACCAAAATCAAAACCAAAATCAGAGTGTCCAGAAATCCAAGCCAGGTCAAAACCAAAACCAAAGTATCAAGCAATCTAAGTCAAGTCAAAAACAAAAACCAAAGTGCCAGTACAGGCACACCGTGGGTGATCAGGCCACGCTTCCACTCGAATGGAGTAGGCAAGTTCCCAAGACCAGTCCTGTCAAGGAATTTAAACCAAGTCAAAACCAAAACCAAAGTGCCGATAAAGGCACGCTATGGGTGATCAGGCCATGCTTCCACTCAAATGGAGTGGGCAAGTTCCCAAGACCAGTCCTGTCAAGCAATTCAAACCAAGGCAAAACCAAAATCAACACCAAAGCGCCGATAAAGAAAGGCACGCCGTGGGTGATCAGGCCACGCTTCCACTCAAATGGAGTGGGCAAGTTCCAAAGACTGGTCTTACCAAGTTTCAGATGTCCGGACTCTAAGTGCCAGTTCTTTCCCGGTGTTCAGCCACTGCGTTAATCCTCTGCGGGGGCCTGCTACGTACTGCTCTCGTGAGGCATTCCACCGGGGCAATTGCCTACTCGGGAGTGGTCCTTGCATTGCATCACTCAGGCTGGCTGGAGTCCCCTGCAGGGATGCTCCACAGGGCAGGCCTAAGCTGCCTAAGGGGCTGCCTTTGCCGCCTAAGGGGCTGCCTCTGCCATCTGTCAGTCACCTCACTTCCCGGTCAGAATGAGCCACAGGCAAAACCTCTCAGACACCGAGTTGTAGAAGGAAGGGCTTTGTTCAGCTGGGAGCATTGGCAAGCTACTGTCTTAAAATCCGAGCTCCCCAAGTGCACAATTTCTGTCCCTTTTAAGGGCTCAAAACACCAAAGATTTTACATGAAAGGGTCATGATTGATTAAGCAATCTAGGGGATACGTGACAGGGGTTTCATGCACTGGTAGTCAGAGAGAAACAGAACAGAGCAGGGAGTTTCACAATGTTCTTCCATACAATGCCTGAAATCTATGGGTAACATCGGGTTCTAAGTCATGAGTTGATTTTTAACTACTAGGTTTAGGCCAGGCAGGTCCAGGCCTGGTTTTGGGCCTGGCGCCGGGCTGCCTGTGTTTGATTTCACTTCCTCGTTTTTTTTCTTAAAACAGGTACTGAGTATAAAACAATATAAAACAATACGAGAGGGTCTTTCTCTTCCCTCAGTACCTTTTTCAGACAGTAGTTAGGATTAAGTGAAAGAACACAGTACGTATGGAGCACAGTTGGTACAAAGTATAATTTCAACAGTGTTGGCTGTTTCTTGATTCATCACTGTTATCATCATCATCCCCATCCTCCTCCTCATCATCTATTAGTTTGCAGTTTTTCTCCCTGCCACTACAATGAAGTTCCTTGAATCTAAGGATCAGATCTCTTTATCTTTATTTCTTCAAAAAGAAATACAAAGTAGGACTTCTGTAAATATGTACTATATTTTAAGGGAAAAAGTTCCAGATTTCCATGGAAGAAGGAATTTGTATGACAAAAGAAGGAATTATTAGAATTATCCTTATTTTTGGAGGCTGACAGAACGGAAGAATGGTGGTTCCATAAACGAGACAGTTGGCAGAGGGACAATATACAGAGTTTCAGAGATCCTGAAGTCAGCAGTTAACGTACTGAGCTGAAACGATGAATGGGGGGATGACAACAGAAAGGTGGTGGACAGGACAAATGCATCCAACTACCTCCTATTAAACAAAGGCAGAAACCCAAAGGGAGAGCAATATAGGAGGTAAAAACAGAAAGTAAAGTCACTGACCTCTTAAATCAGCACTCTGGAAAACAAAGGATTAGCCCAGTTTAGATGGTAGAATCCTTAAAGTCCCAAGGAAAGTAAGAGTGAATTATGGAGGACTAAAATAAGAATAGTTTGGAAGGTTTTTAAGAAGTCAGGTTACCAAATCTCTTCCTGCACTCCTTAGAGTGGTTTCTACTTTGCGTCTCAGCCAAAGAATACAGGTTGAGTGTCAGGAAAGGGTGAAACAGGGTTTCTGGACTGGAAACAACAGTAGAGGACACACAGTGGAGGGCAGGGGTTTCATACCAAAAACAGGGGGATTAAGTGAACACGTGCACAGGGAATGTTGGGGACTGCAGCCTGCTCCCCTCCTTGGTTCTGTGAGAATGCCTGGCAGCTACCCTCTACCAATAAAAGTCTCTACCATAAAGATAGAGATTAAAACCAAGCAACCTGGCCGGGCGTGGTGGCTCAGGCCTGTAATCCCAGCACTTTGGTAGGCCGAGGTGGGTGGATCACTTGAGGTCAGGAGTTCGAGATCAGCCAGATCAACATGGAGAAACCCCGTCTCTACTGAAAATACAAAAATTAGCCAGGTGTGGTGGCACATGCCTGTAATTCCAGCTACTTGGGAGGCTGAGGCCGGAGAATCACTTGAACCCGGGGAGCAGAGGTTGTGCCCCCAAGATCATACCATTGCACTCCAGCCTGGGCAACAAGAGCAAAACTCCATCTCAAAAAAACAAAAAACAGAAAAAAAAAAAAACAAAAAATAACCAAGCAACCAACAAAAAGCACTTGGAGGAAACAAAGAATAGAAAAAAGAAAATCCAAAACAACAAACAAACAAAAAACCAACCCCCAAACCAAACCCCAGGCCACTGACAATAACATCCTCATCATGTTACTTGTTCCCCCAAACAGAAAGCTGTGTTTTTTTTAATCAGAGAACAAAAAAAGCTCCTTGAAATTAAAACAAAAGAGCAAAAATAACTATTTCAACAGAGAATCTAGAAGAAAAAGGTGAAGAAATCTCACATAAATTAGCAAAAGAGATAAAGTCATTTAAAATTGAATAAAAAAGATAAAGAAAAAATTAGAAGACCAATCCAGGACATCCAGTATCCAAATAATAGGAGTTGCAGGAAGAAAGAACAAACAAAAGAAGGGAAGGAATTCGTCACAAAATAATTTGAGAAAATTTTACGTAATTGAAGGACATGAGTCTCTGGATTGAAAGGACTCACCAACTGCCCAGTGAAATGGTTAAAAATAGAATTAGAATCAATATACATCACTGAAATATTTCAGAAGTAGGATAAAAGTAAAGATACAGTAGCCTCCCAGGAAAAAAAAAAAAAAATTCAATGATATATAAAGAGCTGGGCATCAGCATGGTTTTGGACTTCTTAAACATACATACACACAAATAATTCTAAATCTGGCCAAACTACCAATTAAGTGAGAGGGGAGGATAAAGACATTTTCAGATATGAAAGGTCTCAAAACATTTATCATCCATATATCTTTTCTCAGGCTATCAGAAGTTACTAGAAGACGTAAAAAACAAGTGAGGGAGTAAACCAAGAGGGAATGACGAGGGATAGATAAAATAGGGCATTAAACACAGAAGAGAGGCAAAAGTATTACCAAGGATGATGGTGATGGGAGATCCCAGAATGCCTCCAGTGTATACAAGAGAGGGCACAGCTTGTTCAGATTGGAGAAGCTAAGAAGTCTCTGGCAGCCTTCTTCTTTCTTCTTCTTTTTTTTTTTTTTTTTTTTTTTGAGATGGAGTCTCACTCTGTCGCCCAGCCTGGAGTGCAGTGGCACGATCTCGGCTCACTGCAAGCTCCGCCTCCCAAGTTCATGCCATTCTCCTGCCTCAGCCTCCCGAGTAGCTGGGACTACAGGTGCCCGCCACCACACCTGGCTAATTGTTTGAATTTTTTTTTTTTTAGTAGAGACAGGGCTTCACCGTGGTCTCATCTCCTGACCTCGTGATCCGCCCACCTTGGCCTCCCAAAGTGCTGGGATTACAGGCGTGAGCCACCACGCCCAGCCAGACAGCCTTCTTTTAAGAGATGAAATGAACAGAATAACTAAAGTGTCCCAAAGATAAAGATTTATACAACATGGAAATAATTTGAGGTTGAATCAGTGGTAGGTATACAGAACATTCAGTAAATGAGAAACAAGCCCTTTAGCTACCTCCAGAAAAATGCTGTACAGAAAAGGAAATATAATGGTAATCCACTCCCTGGTTTAGCTTTCAATAGTATTTACATAGTTATAAAATTCCTCTAACCCCAATTAAAGGTGGGGGGTTCAGTGGAGAATGGCAGCATTCTTTACGTATGGTGGGGCTGGAGGTGGTAGCTTCTTCCACTGTGGAAGATGATGCCTATTACTGGAAAAAACCCACCAAAGAAATAGTAATAGAAGTATGCATTTAGTGAGAAAGAGGCAAATACCAAAACAATCACTTAAAAGAGCGATTTCGTTTGAGAAAAGAAAAATGTGCTTACAGGTGAGCAGACTGGGCTTGACCTGGAGATTTGGGGACCAGTCTAGTCATAAGAGAAAGTCATGAGAAAGAGTGAATTAGATGATAGCAAGCAGTAGCGATCTGGCTTCTGAATGAGCCAGCTCACATCCATTTATTTAACTTACAATAATTATTAAACATCTAGTGCTGTGGGCCAGACATCAAGCTCCTAATTTAGTGGGGTGAGCACTTCGAAATAATTCGATGATATAATAGAGATTATAGGCAAAACACTATGATTATAATGATATAATAGAGATTATAGGTAAATCACTATGAAAATGGAGTGGGGGTGGTGTCCTACAACCAATCTTTCTGAATATTCTGGAGCTGCACAGTCAAAACGGTAAATACTAATGACATACGGCTACCTAAATTACTTAAAATTAAATACATTAAAATTTCAGCTCCTTGGTTACACTAATGAGCCATACTTCAAGTGCTCAAAAGCCACATGTGGCTAGTGACTACTGTATTGTACAGTATGGACATAGAACATGTTCCTCATTACAGAAAGTTCTATTGGATAGTGCTGATCTACACGTTCTTAAATGGTGTTTTTTACAGCATATTCAAGTACAACATTAAACACCTGAAGGATAACATTCCGTGGTCTGTTAGCAAATAGATTCTTGCTTGATATTTATCCAGGCAATTTATCTGTACATGGAATGGAATTTTTACTTTGTAGAATGTTAGTTTTCAAGTGGAGCCACCCCTGAACTAGGAAGGGGTATTTCTTACTTCTCCTGATACGGTTTGACCACCCACAGGTGCTGGTGACAAATGCTGCTGGTAACTAAGAGTCGGTGAGTCTTTGGGAAGGCACTTTTGTATAGTGGTGCAGGGTAAATGCACCTGGTGGCAATAATTTAAGTATGCCCTTAGAATGACCCTGTATGACAGATGCACCTGAATGTGTGTTCTGAGCTAGGGAATCCAGGAGTGACCACCTCAGAGATTCCTTCCTTATACATGATAAACATCTGAGACCCGGCCTGTCCCATGGAAGATGTGCTGTACAGGGGATTGAGGCCTGAGTTTTGGGTTAAATGAAGGTTGCCAGGTGGAGGTTATTAAGGGGAGGGTGAGTGAAAATGCTGTATAGAGTGCATGCGGTTTGCAAGTTGCCTAGTCTGCTACCACTGGGCACTGTGGTTATATTGTCCAGCCTGCCGCCGCTGGACTCTCTCCTCTGTATATAGGCCCCAAATAAGCCCCACGTCTCATTTGCTGGCTCTAGATGTCTTTTTCGGCCTCTTGAACCTGGTGCCTTCCCTACTGAGGTTAATAGGAGTTCAGCACAAGTGGAAAAGAGGGGTGAGCTCTAGAGCCAGAAACTCCTGAATTTGAATCGGCTCCACTACTTATAAGCTGTGTGGCCTCAAGAAAATCTCAAAACCTCTCCTTTCCTTCGTTCCTTCACATGAGGTGTACACATAATGCATGAATCAGGAAAAGCTGGTGGCAGAAGCACAAAAATGGCAGTGGCCATGTGGCTAATTGTTATTAATGTGCAGCATTTGATGAGTAGGCTGGTAGAGGGTGGCCCCTAAGAGGGGCTGGTAGAGGGCGGAGAGAGCAGACTCTCCTCCCCGCTCATTTCTGCTCATCACCACCCTGTTAAAGGGTCTATCATTGTCCCAAGACTTAAGTACCTCTAACAGGAAGACTTTTTGTGCAAAGGGAAAAAGAAGGGAAAAGGGCACCAGTATTTACTGAAAGCCTGGACATGCCAGACCCACTTGTGGGTGCTTTATATTGTTCTGTAAGTCCTCCCAACAAGGTTGGGGCGGGGGGAAGTTAAAGCATGGGAGGAAGGGAAGGTTTGTTGGTGGTGGAAAAGGAAGCATGGTGGGAGATAAATCCACTAGGATGGGCTGGGGTTAGGTGGGGAGAGGCTGTGAATACCACGCCAAATGCCTGACTCTGCGAGATTTCAGTTCATAATAATAACTGGTGGGAACATGCTGGACTCACTGGTGGGGAAGAATAGAGCTAGTCAAGGTGAACTCAGCCAGCCTGGGACTTCTCTGCAGACAGGTGTTTTTTACTTCAGAGTTTACACCACAGAGTGGACGGGCTGTTTGTGTTACCTTCTTTAATTTCCATGAAAAGAAAAAAAAAAAGTTTTTTTTCCAAGTGGAGTTAAATTCTAAATATAATAAGCCTGAGTTGGCTCTAACACTGGTTGCAAGAATGAACTTTTCCTTGTAATCTGTAAATGCAATCAGGTTTGTTTCCCATTTCTCTTTGATGGGTTCCCCCCAACTCCCACCCCCACCTCTACATGGGGCCAATATCTGAATAGAAAGCAAAGAGCTCAAGCTGGGCTCCTTTTTCTGAACAAGCTTTGCAAGCTTTGCAACATCTTCCTTGGATACGATTCAGCTGGGGGCCTTCCCTGTATCCCAAGAGGAATTCCTGTGTCCTCACACAGGGGCTCTTTGTTGTCAGAGGTTATGAGAAGTTAACCACTACTTTGCACAAGGAAATATCTTTTCATTGTGTGAAGTAATGATCAAAGAGGAATGTAATTTAAGCCAAAGAAACAAAACCGTGATTTATATCTAGAATCTCCACAGAAAAAAGAAAAATCCTAGTTACTTCACTAAAGCACAATCATCTGCGGGATAGAATGTAAGATTCACTCATTTATCGATTAATGTTAAAATTTAGTCCTTAGTTTATGCCAAATTCTAAGTATTTTTTAAAGTACAGAAACTTCCTCTTTGCACTCACTCTGCTCAGATCTGGTCTTTTTCAAATGCTTAAAGACCTTTGTTCATTAAAAATGGTGTATATGTTTGCATATACATAATGTGATTTATACGCTCTACATTAAAACATGTATAATTATGCACGCATGCACAAATACATATAAGCACACAAAACTTGGAAAAAGAGAGAGAAAAAGGTGAACCATAATCAGAGCAGCTGAACCGTGTGTTATGTATGCAAATTTTTTCAACGGTTTATGTCCATCTGCATACAAATTCGATACAATATACAAACAACTTTGTGTCCCACTTCTTTTTCTTGTGTTGTTTTTGATGTTTAGTTTTTTGACATGTAGTAACAGTAAGGTGTAGTATCTTATAAAATATTTAGAAGAGAGGCATTTGAAGTTCTCATGATAAATGATAAATGCGTGAGGTGATGCATATGCTAAATACCCTGTTTTGATCATTATACAACATGTCCCATTTTTTTCACTTAGCATCATGTCTCTGGCCTTTTCCATGACAATACATAATATTCATAATAATTGCTTTAAATTCTTGCAAATTATTCCAAGAGTGACTGTCATGCCAAACCCCCATTAATTCCAGTGAGGATGGCAGCAGGTCCGAGAGGCTGAAGAAGAGACCTGGAGCCAGTGAATGCAACACAGGGTTTATTTTTATTCTTATTTTGAGACAGAGTCTTGCTCTGTCGCCCAGGCTGGAGTGCAGTGGTGTAATCTCAGCTCAATGCAACCTCTGCCTCCCAGGTTCAAGCCATTCTCCTGCCTCAGCCTCCGAAGTAGCTGGGATTACAGGCGTGTGCCACCACGTCTGGCTAATTTTTGTATTTTTAGTAGGGACGAGGTTTCGCCCTGTTGGCCAGGCTGGTCTCGAACTCCTGGCCTCAGGTGATTCGCCCACCTTGGCCTCCCAAAGTGCTGGGATTACAGGTGTGAGCCACCGCGCCCGGCTGTCACAGGGTTTAGAGGGGAACTCACATATCGGGACAGACCAGTGGCAGCAGGCTGAACAGGAGAACCACAGGACCAATGGCAGCAGAATGCGATAACCACAGCCACTCACGAGAAGCATGTCATTTATATAACATTTTTCACATAACATCCTCCTTTTAACAGCTTCTACTTAACCTTCATTTAACTGAAAACAAAGGGCCTTAATCCCATGTATGGTCTTTTTTCACAGGATAGGCTGGGGGCTCAGATGTTCCTCATAGATAAGGAATCAGTCTCTGGCTTGGCCACTCCCAGATTCCTTAGCTTGGAACTCCAAACATACATTCAGGTGCAAGTGCTATGTGGGGTCATTCTTAGGGTATGCATAGGTTATCATTGTGACCTGCATCTACCCTACAGTGACCCCTGGCAGTTAATTAACCATTCTCTCTAGAGTTTAACAGTTTTGGAACTTAACATTTTTGGTAAAATCACCCTCCTTGCAGCTTCCAAGTTCAGTGTCTACTGTGCTGACTATATAAAAGGCCATGATTTTAATGTGTGAGATGAATTTGATTTTATCTTTCCATTCTTTTCTATTTTTCTGTTGTGAAGTAAAGGTGACCTATGGGACCTGACAGTTAGAAATTTAAACAGGAGATTAAGCTCCTCCATCACAAACCAGGAAATGCTAATCTACAGGGCATCACTGCTATCAAATTCACACCTCCAGGGAAAGTGCAGGCAAAGTCTGTCCAGCAATTACTACCTGTCCCAGGCAGAAACCCTTCTTTTCCAAACAGCTGAAGACCCCACCTGACAGACTCCAGGGAATCAGAGCCAAATTCTTCACTCCTATTAAGTTCATCATGTTCTCTCTCTTTGCAGCACAAGCTCTTTCCAGGTGGAGATGGCAAGGTGTGTCTCTTTTAGCATAGGGGCCCAAGAATGATGGCTGACAGTCATTTTGTGAATCTGCAGGTGCCCCAATGTCCTTTGGATTTTATCTTTTCTAGTTATAAAGTCCTTATTCTGTCTCAATTTTCTCACACATGTGGCAGAAGAGATTTGTCTCAGATGTACAAACTGTCTTGCACATACATGTTTATTTACCAAGGGCAGGTGAGGGTGGAATGAGGCAGAACCCACAGCCAAGTCACTGCAGCTGTGGCGCTATCAGTTCACACATGCAGGAGGGCTTAGGGAGGTTATAAGCATAAGACTCTTCACTGGGTCCAGGCCCAGTTGTTACACTCAACAGATTTTTCAAAACCAAGATTTGAGGCTCTGGTTCTGATGCATGGGTTTGTGTGTGTGTGTGTGTGTGTGTGTGTGTGTGACAGGGTTGTGGTGGTAATGATGATGGTGGTGATGGTGATAGTGGAAGTGGTGGTGATGGTGATGACGGTGAAGATGGTGATGGTATCTGACACTTGAGCATTCACTATGTGTTTGATACTTTACACTCACTATCTTGTTCTCTTCCCAGCAACTCTGTGAAATAAGCATTCCAGTGTCCTAGCTTCGTTTTACGATAAAGGAAATTGGTTTAGCAAGCCTAATTAACTTGCATAAGGTCACACAACTAATACATTTTGGAGAAAGAATTCAGAGTTTAAGCTTCTTCATTTATTATATATCATGGAGTCTTCAGTATGGCGGATGCATGCAACAAAGCCTATCACTGCAGAGCTAGGCAGCGAATGTGAGACACAGGAAGTTGAATAACTCGGACTTCCTGTCAATGAGAGAACTCAAATGTTGACTCCTGACACTATCTCCAAATACATGCCCAGAGCCACACTGACAGGACTGAAGAAAGGTAATGTTCTTCATGTATCTTTAAACCTCAGCCTCATTTTTTTCTATAACAAATCACTTGCTGTTCCTTATGTTATTTCTAGACTAGGAAAATTCTACCACTTTTTTGCATGTGTGTAATATTGCAAATTTGTACATGTAAGCATTTAAAATATTCTTCAATTTTTATAATGCTGCTTTGTCATTATTTTATTACTTTAACATACTGACAGCCTCAAACACAAGCACAAAGAATCATCCAGGCCTCTTTTCAACCTCTGAGACACCTTGCTGACGTTCTAGTTGTTTTAGAAAAGCCAGATTCTAGGTACACCATACATGTAATGCAAAAGGAAATATTAGGGACAGATTTCTGTGCAATTATTTAAGGGAAATTCTGGAGGGCAGAATGTACCTGTGTAGACATTGCACTCTTTGTGAGTCCTTAAGTATCTATATCTTATGAGCCTTAAGAACATTCTTATGGGTTACATATGTTACACTAGCACAGGGCAAGCAATCAATCACTGGAAAGATGTAATTATGATGCCACTAGTCCTTCAGCTTCCGGGTCTGTCTTTTCTTATGGCAGGCAAGGGCCCTACTGCCATGAGTCCGTCACTCTGCCCCCAAAACTGGCCAGCCATGCCACCAGTGACTAAGACTACATGTATTAGTCATGTAGTCTTACTGTCAATTAAGTTGTCGTCCCCTAAATCTTTCCCATTCTACATGAGGTTTGTAATGTATTTTGATACCCTGGTTAAGCTATCAGTTTTAGTAGAGAGCAACAGACAGAACAAATACGTGTCTATTGGAACACAACTATGCCCATTCATTTACGCATTGTCTGTGGCTGCTTTTGAGCTACACAGCAGAGTTGAGTAGTTGCAACAGATACCATAACTGGCAAAGTCCAAAATATTTACTATCTGGTTCTCTACATAAAAAGTTTGCTGACTCCATCTTTACAGGATAAAGAAAGTACCTGATGAGAAACCTAGGCAGGCTAGCAGTCACACGGCTGAGCTTGGAAGCGTACCTTTTCAGACCCGCCAAGAGACACCTGCGTGAGCTTGAAAGCAGATTCTCCATGCCCCAGTCCAGCCTGGAGATCACTGCAGCCCTGACTGACAGCTTGACTGACAGACCTTAAACCAGAGGCACCCCATTATCCTGCGCCCAGATTCCTGACCTACAGAAACTGTCAGATAAAAAAATATGTTTGTTGTTTTAAGCTGCTAAATATTGGGGTAATTTGTTATACAGTAATAGGTAACTAATACAATTGTATCTCTTTAGTTGGACTTGCCCTTTCAAGGTGAGTGAAATTCTACCTTCTGGGTCAAAGTCCTAATAGGATCTTCGCTGTGAAAGCTTTTGGCCCGCTGTGCCCCATCCCAAACAGAACCATCAAAGTGCTGTGCTAAGGGCTTACTCACAGCCTATGCCCTGGCTATATGGCCCGTTATGTAGTTGTCTGTCTCTGTTTTGTACTCGTGTCACACTCAGTTTTGTAACCACAGAATCTGATTCAGTGCCTATTAATGGAATAAATATTTATTGAGTGCTTACTATGTGCCAAGCACTTTATGCCAAGCATTTAATCCTCACAACCACTTAGGAGGTACTATTTTGAAGCTCCTTTAACAGAGGAGGAAGCAAGGTTAAACAGGTTAAGGAACTTGCTTTATATCCTCTAGCTAGCAACTGGTAGAGCCAAGATTTAAACCTATACTCTACTGCCTGGGCCCAAAGGCCCAGGAAACACAGCTCCAGTCCCAGCGCTGCCATGTTGAACTGTGGGCCCAGCAACATCACTCACACTGAGGCTGTCAATTTCCTCATCCATAATGTGGTGGTGGTAATGCCCCTTTCCAGTCTCTCAGGGTTACTGTGATGAAAAGCACAGGCCATGAAATAGTGAGTTTTAGTTCTTTGTAACTGTGGAATCAAAATAAGATGATTTACTGATCTTCTCACCAGACACCTCTTGGTTGTGGGAAACCTGAATGATCAGAAATCCAGGTTAGAGGTAGGACAAGGTGGGGCTCTGGAAGCTGTCTACTTAAACCCCTTTTCCACTGCCTGCTCCTCCCTCTCCGGCTCTTGGGATCACGGTAGCCCCCCACTCCATCTGTAAACGGCCCCAAAACAATTTGTGGACATATCCAACAAGTAGTGGATATAGAGAAAAAAATCTTCTGTTTTTTGAAACAGGGTCTCACTCTGTCACCCAGTTTGCAGTGCAGTGGTGGGACCATAGCTCACTGTAACCCTGAACTCCTTGCTTTAAAGCAATCCTCCTGCCTTGGCCTACCAAAGCACTGGGATTACAGGTGTGAGCCACCATGCCCAGCCCTCGATTCTTTCAAAAACGCGTCACACTGTCACACTTTGGGAGTTTTTACTGGCCGTGTACATGCACGGCCTTCTCTCTGGAAAGCCCTCCTTATAGCATCTGGCTGACTCTGACGTCCTACTCAGTGTTGGCCTCTTCCGGAAAGTACCCTGGATACCTCTAGCTGGATTAGTTGTCCTAGTTCTGAACTCTCATGGCACTCTCTTGCACCTCTTAGACAAGAGTTGGAATTTGTCGCATTTGAATCCTCAGTATGTAGAAGAGCACCTAGTATATGATAGGCATTCGATCAATTCCAGTTGAGTAAAGGAAATAATTTTCACCCATTTCTAGGCTGTTCTATGCTAAATGTTGCTATGGCCTGAACATTAGTGTCCCTCCAAAATCCATATGTTGAAACATAAACCCAAGTGTGGAAATGTTAAGAGGTGTGGCCCTTAGAAGTTGATTACATCACAAGGGCTCTGACCTCCCAAATGGGATTAGTGTCCTTACAAAAGAGGTTGAAGGGAGCTGCTCTCCCCTTCTGCCCTGTAAGGACACAGTCACAAGGCACCATTTATAGGTGAGAGCAAGCCCTCGCCAGACACCAAATCTGTGATGCCTTGATCTTGGACATCCCAGCATCCAGAATTATGTGAAATAAATTTCTATTATTTATAAATTGGCCAGTCTAAGGTATTTTGTTATAGCAACCCAAAAGGACTAAGATAAATGTAAATTCCATAAGGAAGCTATCATGTTTAACCCAGTAGCAAGCACATAGTGGGTACTCAATAATCAGCTAACTGACCCTAAATACATGGCCTCATATTATTAGATTCAAGACAGTCTGGTCAGATTAAAGGAAGCAGAGTCCAAGGCCTGGCTTTAAGGTTAAGAAAACGGTAACTCTAGTCAAGACCCCAGCTGTGGCCAAGCCAGAATGGATTTACATGACTTTCCGGGACCCAGGTTCTTGTGGCTGAAATTCCTGGGCTTCATGATGCTAAAATATTATGGTTCATCTTTCAGGAAAAGTATCAGCTATCTATTCTAATCAATGCCAATGACCTTGGATTTAAATTGTATCTTTCTTGGACCAGTGATTTTCAAAAAGAAAAACAAGATGATTATTTCTGTATAGATTACCTATTTCATCTTGCTTCCTTAAATGCCACTGAAAAATCCAAACAGAAAAAAAGCATTGCTTTTCCCCCAAGCAACAGCAAAATTCCAGGAAGCCAAAAACTTTGATCGGGGTTTCCTTTCACTGTCATTTACAATGAACTAGGTAAAATGGACATCCTAAGAAAATAAAGAACCTGGCATATTTTGAATCCCAAAACCAGAACAAAATTCTGCCTGATAATCACAAAGAAAATGTGCACTGTAAGCATTTCCCACCATTATTTGGCAATCCATTTACTTCCCTAAGGGAAGCAAAGACTTTGCGAACATAGATTTGTCTTCCATTAGATGACTGTTCGGATTTGAGTCAAATATAACTTGCTCAGGTATTATTTTTATCCCTTCCAGTTAGACACTCCAACTCCCACAAAAGGAAATCAATGTTCCAGAAAATATTGGAAGGATCTTTAGTCATTCATTCATTCATTCAATTTTTCTATAAACAAGTATTAGATATCTATAAGGGTCAGGTAGGAAGGAGGGCTGTTCTTGCAATTTTGCAGGTCAAAGAATGTTTGCTTATTTATAAGCGAAACTCAACAGAGCAGCCCCACTTTCTGCAATGTGGAATGTAATGCGGAAACATAGTTTGTGGAAACAATCCAAAACCAGTTAAAGTAGATTTACGTAACTGATCATATAAAGATATGTGTGACAATTCACAGATCACAAGAGTATTTCTAGAGAGTGGTATGGGGTAGAAGTAAAAGAACACCAGAAACTGATAAACTCTTAGCCCCCCTTTAATTCACTCAACTAAATAAATATGAGACCAGCTTAAATTCCTAATTTTCAATCCTTAATGTTTTCTTAGCTGGAAATATTAATATGTAAAGTGCATTAACTTACTGTTCTTTGGGGAAAAAATAATCCTACTGCTTAAGCCAAAGATAGTTGGAAATAGATTCTATTTTTTTAATAATTATACATATTTTATTAATGTTTTAATTTTTAAATTTCTATTTTATTTTTCCATAAGTTATTGGGGGTATAGGTTGGTATTTGGTTACATAAGTTCTTCAGTGATGATTTGTGAGATTTTTGGTGCACCCATCATCCAAGCAGTATACACCGCACCACATTTGTAGTCTTTTATCCCTCGCCCCCACTCCCACTGTTCCCAAGTCCCCAAAGTCCAGGAGGTGGATTCTATAATCTTCATTAGCAAAACGTGGTACATATACACACTACAAAAATGCATGACATTTCATAGAAGCTTATCTTCAACTTGCTTTTGGGTAGTTTGAAGACTTCCTGACTCTATTCACTCCTGCTAGTGGACGAATGGGAAAAATTCAATATTAAAAGCAGTCAGCATACTTTTTAGCTTCTCTTTTTAAACAACAGGATTAAAAGCTATGTTCCTATTCCAACTATATTCAAAATGGTGCCTTTGTTTTGGGGAAGGCATGATTTTTCCTCTGTGGTTCTGGCAGGTGCAAAGTTTGCAGACCAGTTATACCTTACAGCTAGTGGTCTGGCAAATGTTTTACAACTGGTTCTACAGGAAAAAAAAAATGCTTACTGTAAATAAAGGATGTGTATCACATAGTTTACAAATAATAGTATTTTAAAAAATAATAAATTCCATTTAGATGACTGATTTCACAGAATGCTTTCAATGAGTTTAACCAGCCTCTTCTATCCACAGTCAACCTATAGTTTCAACTGATGAGCAGGTATAGTTCCCACATGAATGTTGTTTCATATTTTTGTTTAACAATTTAGAAGAAAGTGAAACAAAGAACATATATGTTGGAATCACACTCATTTGTTAATGACTTGAGCAAATTCTTTGGTGAATCAGATAATAGTTTTTGAATATTGGAAGAAAAATTTCCTTTTTCCCCTGTAGCAGCTGTAGACTTAATACACTTTTAAGTTTAATTTGCATTAACAATTTCTTCATTCTTAATTGTAGACAAGCAACAAAATGATAAATCAAGCATTGATTTATCGTATTTGCTGATTTCCACGGTGTAAATGCTCCTGCCATAGCTAATTTCAAGCTAGCAATGTTAAGTCACTGAACATAAAGTTGGAAAGAATGTATGGTAGCACTCCATTACATAGTATTTCCACCACACAGATATAATAGATGTCAATTATCTCAAAAGCATGGACAATAGTAAAATATTTAGGAAGTGACGAGTGTTGGGTATTTATTTACTTCATTCTATTTATTATTTATTTATTTATTTTTGAGATGGAGTCTCACTCTTTCGCCCAGGCCGGACTGCAGTGGCGCTATCTTGGCTCACTGCAAGCCCCGCCTCCCAGGTTCATGCCATTCTCCTGCCTCAGCCTCCCAAGTAGCTGGGACTACAGGCGCCTGCCACTGCACCTGGCTAATTTTTTGTATTTTTAGTAGAGACGGGGTCTCACCGTGTTAGCCAGGATGGTCTCGATCTCCTGAACTCGTGATCCGCCCGCCTCGGCCTCCCAAAGTGCTGGGATTACAGGTGTGAGCCACTGTGCCCGGCCTACTTTATTCTTAATATGATTTATTTAATTATACTTTAATATATTTTAATTTTTAATATTATAAAAATCTCACAAAATTTCTGAAATTCCAAAATCCTGCAGCCAGTCCTGGCTGGCTCTGACAAAAGCTTTCTGGGTTCTGAGCTTAAAGGGCAAATGCATTTCTCAGACAATTTTCTCTCAGCCACATACCACTAACCTCCAATTAACAGTGACCCTAAGGCCCAAGTTCCCCTGCTATGAGTTAGTCATCCAAAGGGTATGGGATGTCTGGCATGAAGTTTCCAGTGAGTATTAACATTTAGTTAAAAGCATGTGGGGAAAAAATGTCTTTAGCATAGTCATGTGACTTTGAGGCAATCCTCAGTTTCCTTACCTGAGAAGGAAGGATGTAGAAGGGGAAGAATCTAGTTCTGAGGGATGCTATAAGGATTACAGACAATGCATGTAAAGTTCCTAGGATAATGCCTCAGATAAGGTAGATGCTCAATAATTCAATGTTTATCATTAAGACAGTAACAGGTCACTGTAAAGATTTCATTTCTGCACACATATATGTCAGTCAGGTGAGCTACTTCCTTTCCTTTAACAGAGAAACAATTTTCTTTTTCCTTTTTTCTTTTTTTTTTTTGAGACAGAGTCTCATTCTGTTGCCCAGGCTGGAGTGCAGTGGCACTCTCTCAGCTCACTGCAACCTCTGCCTCCTGGGTTCAAACCATTCCCCTGCCTCAGCCTCCCAAGCAGCTGAGATTACAGGTGCCCACCACCACACCCAGCTAATTTTTTGTATTTTTAGTGTAGACAGGGGGCTTCATCACGTTGGCCAGGCTGGTCTTGAACTCCTGACCTGAAGTGAACCGCCTGCCTAGGCCTCCCAAAGTGCTGGGATTACAGGCGTGAGCCACCGTATCTGGCCTGAGAAATAATTTTCAAACATGACTGACAGATGAGTGGGTTTGAGAAAAGCCCAGTGGCAATCATTCTTCTTTGAGTATTACCTGGCTCCCAAGCATTTTTTTTTTTTTTTTTGAGACATAGTTTCACTTTGTCATCCAGGCTGGAGTGCAGTGGCATGATCTCAGCTCACTGCAACCTCTGTCTTCCGGGTTCAAGCGATTCTTGTGCCTCAGCCTCACAAGTACCTGCAACTACAGGCGTGCGCCACCATGCTCGGCTCATTTTTGTATTTTTTTGGTAGAGACGGGGTTTCACCATGTTGACCAGGCTGGTCACGAACTCCTGACCTCAAATGATTCGCCCGCCTTGGCCTCCCAAAGTCCTGAGGTTACAGGTGTGAGCCACTATGCCCAACTAGCATTGCTATTTTCACCTCTTCTTGGAAAAACAACAACAAAAAAAGTGAAGATAAATTTATAATAGAAAAGACCCAATGGGTAAATTCCAACAGTAAATGTTAGGAATCACAGGTTGTCTGTTACGTGCTAGAAGTTAGGAAGACTCAGATGCCTTCTGTGTAATTAGCATGGGTAACAGATGCATCCTGTTTAGATGGAAGATAAAAAGTTTTAAAGAGTTTTTAGAACATTTATCATTACTTTTGGGATTCCAGGCCTTTTTCGATCCTTTACCTACCCCACTTCTTTTTTTAAAGCAGACATTTAAAGAACAAAGCAAAACAATGCAAATACAAAAAGGCTTACATTATTTTTTAATATGTAAAATCGAGATAATAATACCTATCTTATAGGTTTGTTGTCTCAAAGGAACTAAAGGATTTAGTCTAGGAATGTGTCTAGCACACTGCCTGGGGTGAACACTGAATGACAGCGTTGTAGGTAGCACGGTACTTTCTTCCATCCTTTTAAATCAACTCAAGGTTGGGGAAGGGGGTGGCTACAGGCAAAAACACCGATGAAGGAGCCAGCTTCCCCCATCTTCTACGAGAGCAGGTAGCAGGCTGAACTAATTCAATATTTTCCCCTCCGGAATACAGTATGTTCTTCCAAGAATAAAAAGAACAGCCCACCTGTGATAGTCATTAACCAGATCAAATCTTGAGGAAGTAAGAGATTCTAAGTCTCCAATTATCCTTTTATATACATTTATTCTTTATTTTGGATTCTAGGGACACCAAGGGTTAATTGATAAGTTGTAGACAATTTCATCAAATACTGAGAGTTGCAAGCAGGTAGGATAATAGAGCCGCTGGGAATTAGCCTAATCTTAAAATATAAGATATTTATAGCATCAATAGTACATAATCATATGATTGGGGAGAAAATACAAAGGAAGAAATACATATAAGTCTTAAAACTAGAAATATTACAAGATTTATTGGCTTATAATTTGAAGTACCTAGATGTAGGATAAATATATTTATGCAATGTATTATTGAAGACAATTCAATATGTTTCCAGGGAAATTGCAGAATTTAGCCTAGAAACATTTTAAGGCATAAGGACTTTAGGTAACATATTGTTAAATTTAGCATAATTCCATTTAGAGATTTGAGTTCTAGCTGCTGTGTCATCATGCTTTATGAAACTTAAAGCTAGATTTCTGGCTGGAAAACATTCTCAATTGAAATAAAAGCACAAATATGATAAACCAAATATTGTTAAGTTGTCAAAGTTAAAATCTCTAACCATGAGTATTGAGCCAGATTACCTAAGTTGAATTTTTTGAAGTCATAGTATGGGTTTGTGTATATGTACCAAGCTTAAACTGGAACAAAGTAGGAATTTTTCTCTGGTGGTAGAATTTATATAATGCACACTAGGAGAACTGTTCATGAGAAAAGTTCCTTAAACTATACTGTTTTTAAATTTAAATACTCACTGCTATACAATTGTATGTGAATTTGGAAGGAATGCAAATTACATTTATGGGATCAGTCTTTCTACTTTAACCCTTGAACTCTTGCTACCGCAGACTATAGTGGGACAATTCCTGCCTAGGAGAACAATGCATCAATCAATATGGGTGTCCTCCTCTCTCTGGGCAATTGCAAAAGAACTGGGTTTTTTTTTAGTTTTTAAAAATTTTTAAGGATTTTTAAAACCCACCTAGTGCCAGGCCTTTGTCCTCATCAGACTTAAACTGAAGCTTTTCTGTTAGTTCTTCTTTCTTTACCCCAAAGAGGTGCCCCAAAGGCTTGTCATCCCAAGGCTAAAATCCTAACAGTGTCTTAGAACGTCACACAGTTATGCAATCATTAAAAGCAAAACTGAAAACACAGCCCTGGGCCTTCTTGGGTGAGATGTGGCTGCAGGTTGGCTGTGTGGCTCACAGCTATTGCTTAACAAAACCAAACAGTGAGCACTAGATGTCGTGATTACATATTAAATAGTAGGAGCTGGATACCTTTCCTTGCCGAGGACGTGAATGACAACATAAAATCCCTGAGTCAAAGCTCTTCAGGGTCAAATATTACAATACTTTTCAACTATTAGTATTCAAGCAGTACTCAGAATAAAAACAAGCCCGGTGCTAACTTCCTGCTCCCTGAGTTGGTGCTCGAAATAATTAAATTCAGTGGAAATGGACAAATTCAATTTAAAAAGTTCTGAAATGAAGCCAGATATCGGCATTTATGTTTGTACGGTCACACTACAAAGACACATTCTGAGCAAGGTATCATTAGGTGACTTTGTCGTGTGAACATCACAGAGTGTACTACCCAAATCTAGATGGTGTAGCCTACCACACACCTAGACTGCCTGGTATAGCCTATTGCCCCTAGGATACACATCTGTATGGTGTGTTACTATACTGAATACTGTAGGCAATTGTAACATAAAAGTACATATATATATATATATATATATATTTTTTTTTTTTTTTTTTTTTTTGAGACGGAGTCTCGCTCTGTCGCCCAGGCTGGAGTGCAGTGGTGCGAACTCGGCTCACTGCAAGCTCTGCCTCCTGGGTTCCTGCCATTCTCCTGCCTCAGCCTCCCGAGTAGCTGGGACTACAGGCGCCCATCACCATGCCCAGCTATTTTTTTATTTTTTTTTTTATTTTTTAGTAGAGACGGGGTTTCACCGTGTTAGCCAGGATGGTCTCGATCTCCTGACCTCATGATCTGCCCGCCTCGGCCTCCCAAAGTGCTGGGATTACAGGCGTGAGCCACCATGCCCGCCTCATAAAAGTATTTATGTATCTAAACATAAATAGAGAAAAGGTACAGTAAAAATGCGGTATAAAAGTTAAGAGATGGTTCACCTAGATAGAACACTTACCATGAATGAAGCTTACAGGACAGAAGTTGCTCTGGGTGAGTCAGTGAGTGAGTGTGAGTGAATATGAAGCCTAGGCTATTACTGGACACTACTGGAGACTTTATAAACACTGCATACTTAGACTACACTAATTTAAAAATATTTTTCTTTCTTCGATAGCAAATTAACCTTAGCTGACTAACTTTTTTACTTTATAAACTTTTCAATTACTAAAACTTTTTGACTCTTTCGTAGTAACACTTAGCTTAAAACACAAATACATGTGCAGCTGTATAAAATGATTTTCTTTCTTTATAGCTTTCTTCTATATACTTTTTCCTTTTTTAATTAAGATTTTTTTAATTAAAAAAACTTTTTGTTAAAAGGTAAGACATAAACACACACATTAGCTTAGGCCTACGCAGGGCCAGGATTGTCAGTATCACTGTCTCCCACCTCCACATCTTGTCCCATTGGAAGGTTTTCAGGTTCAATAACATGCACGGAGCTATCATCTTGTATGATAACAATGTCTTCTTCTGGAATACCTCCCGAAGGACCTGCCTGAGGCTGTTTTACAATCAACTTTTTAAAAAAAAAATAAGTGGAAGATGTACTCTCTCAAATAATAAAAAGTATAGCATAGTAAGTACATAAACTTGTAACACAGTCATTTATGATCATTGTCAAGTATGTACTGTACATGATTGTATGTGCTATACTCTTATAAGACCAGAAGTGCGGCAGGTATGTTTACAACAGCATCATCACAAACACTTGAGTAAGGTGGTGTGCTATGATGTCACTAGGCAGTAGTAATTTCTCAGCTCCAGTATAATTTTATGAGATCCCATCATATAGACAGTCCATAGCTGACCAAAACATCGTTATGAGGTGCATGATTGTTTATCATGTTTCATACTTTATGCTTAGCCCCATGAAGTTTAATAATTGTTAGAACAAAGCTGTGAATTGATATTAGAAAATCTACACAAAATATGCCATTTCCATCACTCAAGTCAGCCAGGCAATTTCTTAAGGTTTGTAGTCCACTGAGGTACTTTAGAATCTCAACGCAACTATGGAATCCTAAGGACCAAGTGTTTGTAAGATATTACTATAAATTTTAATAATTAAAAATGATCGATTCTAGACCTATATGTATCTAGCACTGTGCTATTATAGAAGAATAAACAAGTATATAACTCATTGTTTCCAAGAATTTAATAATCTGATTAAGAAACCAAATCCAACATGAAGCAATTTGATAACTAAAGCACAAAACAACATGATGCTGAATTCTAGTGTGATAGTGATTCAGTCTTCAGCTGAGCTCCTGCTACATCTACTGTCAGGGCTAAGGATTTGCTTGTCTTCTTTGCTTTGACATGTATAATTTACTACATCATAAACAGTATGATACAAATGTAGATTTTTGTTTATTAAACCCTAGGGGTAGTCAGAAATGTACACTTCAGGAGTTAACAACTAGTATTTAATCAGGAAGGTCATAGTACTGGTTAATAAATGCAACTCCACTGTCCATTGATTAAGGTATGAATTAATGAATGGCAGAAGTGAGTTTTCACTGGTGAAATTAATGGCTTATTGATCAGAAAAATAAATTCTAAAAATAGACACTACTTATGAGATTCAAGGTATAAATAGGCTTCCCTGACCCTATATGAACATGGAATAGTCATCAAGTGAAGCCTTTGGTGTGCTGCCTAAGGCTGGATTGGTCCTGTGTCCTGCTGGTGGATTATATGATTTCTGGTGCCTGATGTTGAATTTAAGGGTAATAGAATCCTATTGGGGAATATAGTTAAGCTGACTGCAATATATTTTCTGCAGAGAGGTGGTAGAAGAACCTAAAAGAATAAAGACTTGAGACTTCATGAATGTTTACAGAACAGACTGATGAATTGCTTTGGGCCTCCTTGCTAATAAATACAGTTTAAAAGTATGTGTGCAGATAATTTAGTCTGAAACTTGCTTTCATTATATCCTGGCAGGGACTACGTTGGAGAGTGGCTAATTCTCACCCACCTCATGCCTCCCTGTAGCTACTGTTATCTACACTTGATCCAATTTAGTTTGATTTTTAAATGGTGTAAAGACCTATTTTGAAGTTAAGTGCAATTTTGGCCCTCACACATTGGCTATGCGGCTGACCGTAAATCCTTTAGGTTCAATTTTTCCACACTAAATAAGGATAAAAATACCTACTTACCGGGTTGCTATAAAAATGAAAAACAATTATGTACATAGCCCAGGTAGCCACTCCTTCATTGTTAGTTTTCCTCCTCTGCATTACTGACACATTGATGTCCCTTTCCTATCCCAGAGGAAACATACATGTTTGCAGGGTTGAAATAAAGAAGTGCTTTCTCTTTACCTTTCAGTTTTAGTTTCCTCGGACTGCACAAATTTTGGAATTGTCAATTCAGTGCCTAAAATAACTCCATCTTAAATCCGGACACCCTGAATCGTCAGAGAAGCTGAAATCCTTTGGTTTTTCCCTTCCCTTCCCTTTTCTGGTACCCAGGGTCCTCCCAGAACCCACTGTGCCTATTACACTTCTTGAACTCTCCATAAGTGATAACTGCTTTGGCATTTCTCAACATCGCCTCAGTTATTTGCTTTAGATGCACTTGAGATGAGGGTGTCTATTTAACCTACACTTCATTTTAAAAGCCCTGTCTTTACTAAGCAGTACACCATAAGAAAATATCACCTAATAACCACTCTTGGTTATTAGGTGCCCCAAGTGGGCCTCAATAATTCCTGCCCTCTAGTATCAGATCCCTGTAAAATCCCCTTCCCATAGTGAATCAGGGTTGTGGTGAGATGAACAGAATATGGCAGAGGGATGAAGTGAGATTGTCAAGGCAGGTTAGGAAAGGCATTGCAGCTTCTGTTAAAGGTCTCTCCCGTTGCTCCCCATGGGGGAAGCCAGCTGCCGTGCTGTGGAGATGCATGGGGAGCCCTGTGGTGAGGCCCTGGTGGGGAGTATTCAACTACAGTCATCTTGGAAGTATATCCTGAGCCGCAATCAAGCCTCCATGACTAAGGCTACAGTCTATTCTGACTGCAACCTTGTGAGAGGCTCCAAGCCACTGAGGCCCAACCAGGGCACTCCCAAACTCCTGATCCATACAAACTATCAATACTGATACATGTTTACTATTGTTTTAAATCACTGAGTTTTGGGGTAACTTATTATACAGATTATACAGCAATAGATAACTAATACACTGAGAATGCAGTTCCTGTTCTTAAACGGCCTCATGATGGAGATAACATAACACAAAGTGTTTAAAAGAAATAATCCACTTTATACTTGAATTGTTACTCTTGGACACTTTCTCTTCTTGAAATGTAAATGCCAATTTAACTGTGAAAGAAATGCTATGGACAGATTTGTATCTCTCCAATTCATATGTTGAAGCCCTAACCCCAGTGTAATGGTATTAGGAGCTGAAGTCCTGAAGAGGATTAGGTCATGACAGTGAGGTTCCCATGATGGATTAATGCCCTTATAAAAAGAAGAAGAGACACAAGATCATTTCTGCTCTCTCTGCTTGTATGCACCACCAAGGAAGGCCACGTGAGGACATAACTGGGAAGGTGGCCCGCACCCTGATCTTGGATTTCCAGCCTCCAGAACTGTGAGAAATGAATATTTGTGGTCTAAGCCATGTGAGGACATAACTGGGAAGGTGGCCCGCACCCTGATCTTGGATTTCCAGCCTCCAGAACTGTGAGAAATGAATATTTGTGGTCTAAGCTATAGCAGACTGAACAAACTAAGACAGGAATGTTATGTATATGTGTATATAACATACAGGTGGTGTAATTTCTGATTACTTACAGAGGAAAAAACAGCATATAACCTTCCCTCTGGTTTATATGAAAACTGACTGGCAAACTGCAGGTGGAGCAAGATGGCACAATAGGAGGCTCCACCAATTGTCCCTACCTATAAGGACACCAATTTAACAACTATTTACACAGAAAAAACACCATAAGAACCAAAAATCAGTGTGCCCTCATAGTACCTGGTTTTAACTTCCACTGCTGAAAGAGGCAATGAAGAAACAGGAAAAAAAAAAAAAAGTCCTGAATCACCAACACCACCTTTCTCTCACTCCCCACAGCAATGGCAGCGTGGTGCAGAGAGCGTCTCTAGGCACCTGGGGAGGGAGAACACAGCAACCGTGAGTCACTGAACTCAGTGCTGTCTTGTTAGGGCAGAAAGGAAAACAGGACCAAACTGAGCTGATAGTTTTTACCCACAGAGGGAGCATTTAAACTAGCCCTAGCCAGAGGGAAATTACCGACCCCTGTGGTCAGAACTTGAGTTCCCATAAACCTTGCTACTAGGGCCAAAGTGCTCTGTGTTTCCCAGTAAACTTGAAAGGCAGGCTAGGCCATAAGGACTGCAACTCTTAGGCAAGTCCTAATGTTGAATTAGAGATGGAGGACTTGGGGAGCACCTGACATACTGAGACACATGCTGGGGTGGCTGAGGGAGTGCTGGCATCACCCCTCCCCTAACTACAGGCTGCATGGCTCCTGGCTCCAAAACAGACCCTTTCCTTCTGCTTGAGGAGAGGAGAGAGAAGGGTGGAAAGGACTTAGTCTTGGATTTTGGATACCAGCTCAGCCACAGCATGGTAGGGCAGCTGTCAGAGTCCTGAGGCCCCTGTTCCAGGTCCTTGCTCCCAGACGACATTTCTACAGACATCCCAGGTCAGAAGGGAAACTGCTGACTTGAAGGAAAGGACACACCCAGTCTTGGCAGCATTCATCACCTGCTAACTGAAGAGCCCCTGGCCCCTGAATGATCAGTAGTGATACCCAGGAACTATGGTGAGGGCCTTGAATGAGCCTCCGAAATTTGCCCACTTCAGGTACTAGCATGGCCATAGAGGGTAGAGTACTTAGGAGGCTCTTGGGGTCCCAGATTCCAGGAACTGACTGTTGGATGGCATTTCTGATCCTGCCCTAGGCCATACCGGAGTCCACTTTCCTGTAGGGTGAGTTCCAGGCCAGGTAGCATTCACCACAAGCTGACTTAAGAGCCCTTGGGTCTTAAGGAAACATGGGCAGTAGTCTGGCAGTACTCTTTGTGGTCTGAGATAGTGATGGCTATGGGGCGAGGCTCCTCTGCCTTTGGAAAGGTGAGGGAAGAGTGGGAAGAACCACATCTTGTGGTCTAGGTGCCACCTCAGCCACAGTACAATAGAACACCAGGTAGATATCTAAGGCTTTTGACCCTAGTCCTTAACTCCCAGATGGCACCTTTGAACCCACCCAAGGCCTGAAAGACCTTGCTGCCCTGAACCAAAGGACACTGGCCTGACTGGCTTTGCCACCGGCTGATTGTAGAGCTCCAGGGCCTTGAGTGAACATATGCAGGAGCCAAGGTAACAGGCCTTTGGTGAGACCCAGTGGAATCTTGGGGTGAGATACCAATGGAATCCAAGAAAAGCAGGAGTCACTATACTTATACAAACAAAATAGAGTTTAAGACAAAAACTATACAAAGAGACAAAGAAGGTCACTACATAATGATAAAGGGGTCAATTTGATAACAGGATATAACAATTTTAAATATACATGCACCTAACACTGGGGTATCCAGATCTACAAAACAAATATTATTAGCGCTAAAGAGAAGAATAGGCCCCAATACAATAATAGCTGGAGACTTCAACATACTGCTTTCAGCATTGGACAGATCCTTTAGACAGACAATCAATAAAGAAATATCAGACTTATTCTGCACTCTAGACCAAATGGATCTAACAGATATTTACAGAACATTTCATCCAACAGCTTCAGAATACACATTCTTTTCATGAGCATATGGATCTTTCTCAAGGATAGACCATATGTTAGGTCACAAAACAAGTCTTAAAACATTTAAAAAAATAGAAATAATATCAAGCCTTCTGTGACCACAACAGAATAAAACTATAGAAATGAACAAGAGCAATTTTGGAAACTATACAGATACATGGAAATTAAACAATATGCTCCTGAATGGCTAGTGGGTCAATGAAGTGATTCAGAAGAATATTGAAAAATTTCTTGAAACAAATGATAATGGAAGGGCAGTGAGGTCTCCCAGGCCCTGGGTGGGTTCAAAGGTGCCATCTGGGAGTTAAGGACTAGAATCAAAAGCCTTAGATGTCTACCTGGTGTTCTACTGCACCGTGGCTGAGGTGGCACCTAGACCACAAGAGACAAAAACCTATGGGATCCAGCAAAAGCAGTACTAAGAGGGAAGGTTATAGCTATAAGTCCCTACATCAAAAAATGGAGAAACTTCAAATAAATAATCTAATGATACATCTTAAAGAGCTAGAAAAGCAAGAGCAAACCAAACCCAAAATTAGTATAAGAAAATAAATAATAAAAATCAGAGGACAAAAAAAATGAAATTGAAATAAAAAATACAAAGTATCAATAAAACAAAAAGTTGGGTTTTTGAAAAGTTAAACAAAATTTGCAAACCTTTAGCCAGACTAACTACAAAAAAGAGAATACTCAAATAAATAAAAGAGAAAAAAGGGCTGGGCGCGGTGGCTCACGCCTGTAATCCCAGCACTTTGGGAGGCTGAGGTGGGTGGATCACGAGGTCAGGAGATTGAGACCATCCTGGCTAACATGGTGAAATTCTGTCTCTACTAAAAATACAAAAAATTAGCCGGGCATGGTGGCGGGTGCCTGTAGTCCCAGCTGCTTGGGAGGCTGAGGCACGAGAATGGCGTGAACCCAGGAGGTGGAGGTTGCAGTGAGCCGAGATCAGGCCATTGCCCTCCAGCCTGGGCAACAGAGTGAGACTCCGTCTCAAAAAATAAAAAAATGAAAAAAAAAAAAAAAAGATGTTACAACTGATACTGTAAAAATTCAAAGGATCATTAGTGGCTATTATGAGCAACTATATGTTAATCAATTGGAAAATTTAGAAGAAACAGATAAATTCCTAGACAAATATATACACTCTACCAAGACTGAACCATGAAGAAATCCAAAACCTGAACAGACCAATAACAAGTAATGAGATCAAAGTTGTAATAAAAAGTCTCCCAGCAAAGAAAAGCCAGGGACCTGATGGCTTCACTACTGTAATTCTACCAAACATTTAAAGAAGAACTAATACCAATGCTACTCAGACTATTCCAAAAAATACAGAAGGGAATACTTCCAAACTCATCCTATGAGGCCAGTATTACCTTGATACCAAAACCAAAGACACATCAATAAAAAGAAAACTACAAGCCAATATCCCTGATAAATATTGAGGCAAAAATCCTCAACAAAATACTAGCAATCTGAATTCAACAATACCTTAGAAAGATCATTCATCATGATCACATGGCATTTATCCCTGGGATGCAAGGATGGTTCAACATATGCAAATCAACCAATGTGATACATCACATCAACAGAATGAAGGATAAAAACCATATGATCATGTCAATTGATGCTGCAAAAGCATTTGATGAAATTCAACATCCCTTAATGATGAAAATCCCTAAAAATACTGGGGGTAGAAGGATTATACCTCAACATAATAAAAGCCATATATGACAGACCCACAGCTACTAGTATCATATTGAATGGGGAAAAGTGAAAGCCTTTCTTCTAAGAACTGGAATACAACAAGGGTGCCCACTTTCACCACTTACTCAAAAAAGTACTGGAAGCCCTAGCTAGAGCCATTAAATAAGAGAAAGATATAAAGGGCATCCAAATTGGAATATAAGAAGTCAAATTATCCTTGTTTGCAGATGTCATGATGTTATATTTAGAAAAACCTAAGGACTCCACAAGAAAACTATCAGAACTGATAAATTCAGTAAAGTTGCAGCAGGATACAAAATCAGCCTACAAAAATTAGTAGCATTTTCATATGCCAACAGTGAACAATCTGAGAAAGAAATCAAAAAGTAATATTGTTTACAATAACTACAAAAACAAGTAAATACCTAGGGATTAGCTTAACCAAAGAAGTGAAAGATCTCTCAAATGAAAACTATAAAACATTGGTGAAAGAAATTGAAGAGTACATATAAAAAGGAAAGATATTCCATATTTGTGGATTGGAAGAATATTATGAAAATGTCCATACTACCCAAATCAATCTACAGATTCAATGTAATCCATATCAAAATACCAATGACATTCTTCACAGAAACAGAAAAAAAAATCCTAAAAATTTATGTGGAACCACAAAAGACCCAGAATAGTGAGAGCTATCCTAAGCAAAAAGAACAAAACTGGAGAAATCATATTCCCTGTCTGCAAGTTATACTATAGAGCCATAGTAACCAAAACATGACACTGGTATAAAAACAAACACAAAGACCAATGGATCAGAATAGAGAACACAGAAACAAATCCACACACCTACAGCGAACTCATTTTGGACAAAGGTGCCAAGAATATACACTGGGGAAAAGACAGTCCCTTCAATAAATGGTCCTGGGAAGACTGGATATCCATATGCAGAAGAGTGAAACTAAATCCTTATCTCTTGCCATATACAAAAATCAATCAAAATGGATTAAGGACTTAAATCTAAGACCTCAAACTATGAAATTACTACAGGAAAACATTGGGGAAAATTTTCAGCACATTGGTCTGGGCAAAAATGTCTTGAGCAATACTCCTAAGCACAGGCAACCAACACAAAAATGGACAAATTGGATCACATCAAGTTAAAATGCTCTGCACAGCAAAGGAAACAATGAACAAAGTGAGGACACAACCCACAGAATGGGAGAAAATATTTGCAAACTACCCATTTGACAAGGGATTAATAATCAGAATATATAAGGACCTCAAACAACTCTATAGGAAAAATCTAATAATCTGATCAAAAAATGGGCAAAAGATTTGAATAGACATTTCTCAAAAGAAGACATACAAATGACAAATAGGCATATGAAGAGATGCTTAACGTTGTTCATCATCAGAGAAATGCAAATCAAAACTACAATGAGATACCATCTCACCCCAGTTAAAATGGCTTTTATCCAAAAGACAGGCAATAAGAAATGCTGGTGAGGATGTTGAGAAAGGGGAACCTGCATACACTGTTGGTGGGAATGTAAGTTAGTACAACCACTATGGACAATGGTTTGGAGGTTCCTCAGTGAACTATAAATTGAGCTACCATACGATCTAGCAATCCCACTGCTGGGTACATACCTAAAAGAAAGTAAATCAATATATGAAGAGATATCTGCACCCCTGTTTGTTGCAGCACTGTTTACAATAACTAATATTTGGAAGCAACCTAAGTGGCCATGAATCTAAGTTTCAACAGATGAATGGATAAAGAAAATGTGGTACATATACACAATGGAATACTATTCAGCCATAAAAGAATGAGATGCAGTAATTTGCAACAACTTAGATGGAACTGGAGATCGTTATATTAAGTGAAATAAGCCAGGCACAGAAAGACAGACATCACATATTCTCACTTATTTGTGGGATCTAAAAATCAAAACAATTGAACTCACAGACAGAGAGTAGAAGGAAGGTTATTGGGGGCTGGGAAGGGTAGTTGGGGATGGAATGTGAGCGAGAGATGGGGATTGTTAATGGGTACAAAAAAATTATAAAGTATGAATAAGACCTAATATTTGATAGCACAAGAGGGTGACTATAGTCAATAATAACTTAATTGTACATTTTCAAATACTTTTAAAAATGTAATTGGATTGTTTGTAACTGAAAGGATAAATGCTTGAGGGGATGGATATCCCATTCTTCATGATGTGCTTATTTCACATTGCATGTCTGTATCACAACACCTCATGTACCCCATAAATATCTATACCCACAAAAAATTAAAAACAATTGAAAAAAGAAAAGAAAACTGACTGGCAGACTCCACTAACTACATGAAGAATTGATTCAACCCATTAGGCACCCCAGGCTCAGGGCATGCCAGTGACATCACCGTTAGTGACTAATTCATTACACAAATAAAACACGGTAATTGTAGAAGAATTAGAAAACACAAATAAAACAAAAACATAATGAGAACCATTGGAACACAGTCCCCATTAATCTGTGGTTACCACTAGCATTTAGATTTCACTTAAAAACATACCGTATTTTCTGTGTCAAAAAATATACACAGGCACAATAAATACATATATATATATATATATACACATGTATATGTGTATATATATACACATATATACATGTATACATATAATATATACACATATACATGTATATGTATATATATACATATACATATATATATACACACACACATATATATTTTTTGAGATGGAGTTTCACTCTTGTTGCCCACGCTGAAGTGCAGTGGCATGATCTCAGCTCACTGCAACCTCTGCCTCCTGGGTTCAAGGGATTCTCCTGCCTCAGCCACCTGAATAGCTGGGATTACAGGTGCCTGCCACCATGCCCGGCTAATTTTTTGTATTTTTAGTAGAGACAGGGTTTCATCATGTTGGCAGCCTGGTCTTGAACTCCTGACCTCAGGTGATCCACCTGCCTCCCAAAGTGCAGGGATTACAGGTGTGAGCCACCGTGCCTGGCCTACTTTATAATTTTTAATGGCTAGATTATAATTCTTAGAAACCTTGCATCATTTTTAAAGTGTGGTATTAAAAGTTTATGCCAGTGTATCATCTCACATGCAAACATATGTTTACTCATTTCCTGCAAGCAACACTGGGGATCAGAGTTCCTTAAAATAAGCAATTAATTTCTAAAAAGCCAAAATTTAATGATCTGTTAAGTATATCAACACATATTTGCTTTTAAAGAGGGGAAAGAATTTTAAATGCATGGAACTTAATAAATTGTTCATTTTACTGCAGCGTGTCATAAGAGCATTCATGTGTTTCTGGGCAATGTGACTTAGTCAAGAGAAAGCTATTTGAGCTCGTGGTGTGATTTAGGGCAGTGGGCTCCAAAACAGGGTGCTTGTACCTCTGGAAATTATTAAGATGAGACAGTAGGGATTGAGAGAGAAGTATTAGAACTCCTACTGATAACTGTTTACCTCATCTGTTAAAAATTTCTATTTGATGCATCATATTGTTTATAAAATATTATAGCAGTATATGTGTATTATGCAAAGATACACAGACATATACTCATGCCACATTTTTTACTCATAGGTTGCACAAACCAAACACTTCGGAAAACATCGATTTCGGTCAGTACTATTCAAACCTGAATGGGTTCAGGAATCTCCTGGGGTATCTTGTTAAAATGCAGATTCTGACTTGTCAGGAGCTTTTCTACAAGCTCTCAAGTGATACCCAGACTATTGGTCCCCAGGACCCATTCAGAGGAAAAAGATTTAGATCACTCTTCCTTTAGCCTTTACGGTGCCAGCTGCATGCTTGCTTAGAGATCTTGTCACAAAGATGATGACTTCAAGGAACTCTTAAATTCCATACCTAAATAGTTTGTGTGAATAAGTAAAGAATGAATCAAGTTAAAGGATTGTGTTACAATCAGTTGGTTATGCACATTTTCTACAATTGACTTGAAAAAGACATTTTATATAAAAAAATTATAGAGGTATCATGGTTTGTCATAATAATTAGAGGTTTTATTTTGGCCTAAGCAATGATGTATGTTAAGATTTTGACTCAGTTATAAAATGAACTCATCTGAGATTGCCAAACATTGCTCTTATAAACAGGTATTAGAAAGTAAAAGTGGCAAACTTCATTTTGCTCAATTATTTTTACTTTAATCTTTCTGATCTATTTCAGTAATCCCTGTATTTATTTTCTTAAAGTATTCTGCCAGTGTAGAAGGGAAATTTTTTACTATTGTCTGAATTTACAATTGTACAGGACAGTGTTTTTCAAACTGAGGATGGTGAGCCACTAGATTGTTAACACGGTTCAGTGGTAATCATCAGCATAAAAAAACAGGAGACAACAATATATCAGAATATACTGCTTATCCTATAGTATAGTACCAGTGTGGTATAGTGTAGTATGGTACAAGGTAAGCAGAGTGTGGCAAATTACATTTTCTATGAATACCCAAGATAATTTCTCCTATTCAATGTATTCTTCTTGCAATGTGACATTGATGCTCTACCTATTGAGTCGTGGGGTCTTTGTCTCTTCCCTGTAAACTTGGGTGGACATTTGTGACCACTTCAACCAATAGAATATGGCTGACACGGGCTGCTGTAATAAAGTACCATAGATTGGGTAGCTTATAAACAACAGAAATGCATTTCTCACAATTCTGGAGGTTGGAAGTCTGAGACCAGGGTGTCAGTATGGTTGGGTTCTGAAACCCAAGTCCAGGTTTCAGACCACTGTCTTATTATATCTTTATATGGCAGGAAGAGAGTGAGAAAGCTCTCTGGGATCCCTTTTATAAGAGCACTAGTACCGTTCATGAAGGTTTTACTCTCATGACCTAATGACCTCCCTAAGGCCCTACCTCCTAAGACCATCACATTAAGGGTTAGGATTTCCACATACAAATTTTGGAGAGACATAAACATTCAGTCCATAACAATGGCAAAAGTGACATGAAGTGTTTTCTTAGGTTGGATCATAAAAAATGCCCATACTTCCACCTTCTCTTCTTAGAAGGTTTGCTTTTGAAACCAAGAAGTCCATGGAGAGGATCTTGACCCACAGCCCTGGCTTAGCTACCAAATGATAGCCAACATTAAACTGCCAGCAATGTAGATCAGCTATCTTGAGGATGGATCCTCCAGTCCCTGCTGAGCTTCCTCAGCTAATGCCAAGTGGGATAGGAGAGATCAGATGTCCTATCCCTACCACCTATAAGTCCTGCCTGAATTGCACATTTGTGAGCAATTTTTGTTTCGTTTTCAAGCAACCAAGTTTTGGGCTGGCTTAGTATGCAGCAATAGAAATCACACCATATAATTTTATAAATTTTGTTTCAGGTGTCTGTGGGGGGTGTATGTGTGTGTACTTATGGTGTTGATATAAAATGTATTTCTTTTTAATTTGTAGGTCTCAGTCAAAGTATGGGATTGGGAAAATCATGGAAAGAGAGGATTTCAGAATTGTTCTTTTATCCCAATCCAGTGAATGCTACTCTGCCACTAGATATAATCTTAAATCTTAAGATATATCATCTTAAAATAAATACCTTGAGTTAAAGTAGATATCTTTAGTTAGAAACTGCTATGGTTTGAATGTCCTCACCAAAACTCATGATGAAATGCAACTGACATTGTAACAGTATTAAGAGGTGGGCCTTTGAGAGGTGATTAGGCCAGGAGTGCTCCATTGTATGGGTAGGATTGGTGCTGTTATAAAATCTAATTTGTGTTTTACAACAAAGGTCACAGAGACTCTGAGATGACATTGGCATCTTGAGCTCACCATTAGCTGGTCAGTGCTAGCACCTGATTTTAAAATTAAGTCTAATTCCAAAGCCTGTTCTACTCAGCTGCTCCCAGGTGCTGAAAGAATTCAATATAAGTTTTGGCTTTCCAGCCTCCTAAACCACAAGCCAATGAATTTCTGCTCATTATAAATTATGCAGTCTCAGGGTGTTCTGTTACAGCAGCACAAAAGAGAGACAGAAACTTTCTGTTTACTAGGATGTGTTGACTTTAGTGCTCAATATACCATTTTTCGATTATGAGGTTCTCAACTCTGAATGGTTGCTAAACGGACTCTCCCATCTCCCTCCATCCTTTACTCCCTACAGATATGAATTATCACGACATTTTCCTCAAGTATCACTCCTTATTTAGTCTCCCACACAATTTCTGACCCTACCATTATATCAAAACTGTTTGTACAGAAATAGTCTGTGATCTCAATCACCAAATCGAATGACTTGTTGTCTGTCCTCAACTTTTGTTATGGACTGAATGTTTATGTCCCTTCAAAGTTCATATGTTGCAGCCCTAACACCCAGTATGGCTGTATTTGGAGATAGGCATTTTATGGAGATAATTAAGGTTAAATGAGGTTACAAGGGTGGGGCCCCAACTGATAGGATTAGTGTCCTTACAGGAAGAAACATCAGACTCACACAGCAAGGAAAGACCATGTGAAGACATAGTAGAATATGCCATCTATAAGCCAGGAAGAGAACCCTCACTAGAAACTAAACGCTGCCAGAACCTGAGTCTTGGTCTTCTCACCTTCCAGAACAGTAAGAAAATATATTCCAGTTGTTTAAGCCACTCAGTCTGTGGTATTCTGTGATGGCAGCCCTAGCTGACTACATAACCTCCTTAAATTCTTTTAGCACCTAGGAGCAGCTAAGTAGAGCAGGCTTTGGAATTAGACTTAATTTTGAAATCAGTGCTAGCACCGACCAGCTAATAGTAAGCATAAGGAGTTTAATCTCTTAGAGTCTCTGTGATCTTTGTTGTAAAATGGAAATGGGATTTCTTTCTTTCTTTCTTTCTTTTTTTGAGATGGCATTTCACTCTTTTTGCCCAGGCTGGAGTGCAAATGGCATGACCTCGGCTCACCGAAATCTCCACCTCCCAGGTTCAAGTGATTCTCCTACCTCAGCCTCCCGAGTAGCTGGGATTACAGGCGTGTGCCACTACACCCAGCTAATTTTGTATTTTAAGCAGAGATGGGGTTTTTCCATGTTGGTCAGGCTGGTCTTGAACTCCCGACCTCAGGTGATCTGCCCGCTTTGGCCTCCCAAAGTGCTGGGATTGCAGGCGTGAGCCACCTCGTCCAGCAGGAAATGAGATTTATTTCTAATACAAAGTGCTGTGTTAGAAATCAGCACCTTTGTCTAGGCGCGGTGGCTCACGCCTGTAATCCCAGCACTTAGGAAGGCCGAGACGGGCGGATCATGAGGTCAGGAGATTGAGACCATCCTGGCCAACATGGAGAAACCCCGTCTCTACTAAAAATACAAAAAAATTAGCTAGGTCTAGTGGCCCGTGCCTGTAGTCCCAGCTACTCGAGAGGATGAGGTAGGAGAATTGCTCGAACCCAGGAGGCGGAGGTTGCAGTGCACCAAGATCACGCTACTGCACTCCAGGCTGGTGACAGCAGAGTGAGACTCTGTCTCAAAAAAAAAAAAAAAAAAAAAAAAGAAATCAGCACTTTCTGGGTAAGGCAGCTACTGCCTCACAGGAAACATTTGGAAATGTGGGATGGGACTTGATTTTTAGTGTCTCAGTGACAGGAGGACACTAATGTCATTTAATGCTTATGTGCTAATCAAACTGTAATGCTTGGGGAATGCTGGAGCAAGATGGATGAATAGAGGGTTCCCCTGGTCATCCCCTACAGGAACACCAAGTTTGATACCATCTACACAAAGGGAACACCATCATAGGAACCAAATATCAGATTAGTACTGTGCCTGGTTTTGACTTCATATCTCTGAAAGAGACAGTGAAGAGGGTAGGAAAGACAGTCTTGAACTGCTGACACCACCATTCCCCCATCCTTCAGCAGTGGCCACGTGGTACCAAGAATCTGTGCACTTGAAAGAGGGAGAGCGCAGTGATTATGCGGCTTTGCATTGAACTCAGTGCTGCCCTGTCAGAGTGGAAATCAAAACCAGGCTGTACTCAGCTGATGCCCGGCTACAGAGGGAACATTTGGACTGGCCCTAGCCAGACGGGAATTGTGCATCCCAGTGGTCAGAACTTGAGTTCCAGCAAGTCCTGCCACTGTGGCTGGGAGTGCTCTTGGGCGCTAGACTGCTTCTCTTGAGGAGCAGTAGGCCAGAACGACTGCAAGTGAAATGGGGTCCTCACGACTCTGACCAGTACCCTATCCTACTAGTGCTGAGCTGGGCTCCAAGCCAGTGGACTTGGGTGGCATGTGGCCTACTAGACACTAGCCAGGGTGGCTAAGGGAGTGCCTACATCATGCCCTCCTACCAACCCCAGGCAGCATAGCTTGCATCTTCAAAAGAGATCGTTGATTTCTGCTTGAGGAGAAGAGAGGGAAGAGTAAGGACAACTCTGTCTTGCATCTTGGATAGCAGCTCAGCCACAGTATGATAGGGTACTTGTCATAGTCGTGAGGCTCCCATTCCAGGACCTAGCCCTTGGATGAAATTTCTAGACATACTCTGGGCCAGAAGGGAACCAACTACCTTGAAGGGAAGGACCCAGTTTAGGTAGGATCCATTACCTACTGATTAAAGAGCTCTTAGGCCTGGAAGAACCAGCAGATACCCAGGTAGTATGCTGCAGGCCTTGGGTGAGACTCAGACATACTGGTATCAGATGTAATGCAGCACATTCCTAGCTGTGGTGGCTTTGGGCAAAGATTCCTTCTACTTGAGAAAAGCAGAGGGAAAAGAAAAGTGGACTTTGTCACCTTAGGTACCATCTCTGCCACAGTGGGGTGGAATATCAAGTGGGCTCTTAGGGCCCCTGATTCCAGGCCTTGGCTCTTGAATGGCATTCTTGGACCTGCCCTGGGATAGAGAAAAGTCCACTGCCCTGAAGGGTGAGTCCCAGGCTTGGCAGCACTCACAAGCTCACTGAAGAGCCCTTTGGCCTTAACTGAATATTGGTGGTAGTCTGGTAGTACTCCCTGTGGGTCTGTGGTGGTGGTGGCAATGGGGTGAGGCTCTTCTGCTTGTGAAAGGGGAGGGAAGAATGGGAATGATTGTGTGACCTGGTCTGAGTGACAGCCCAGCCACAGTACAATAGAATACCAGGTAGATCTCTAAGGTTTTTGACTCTAGTCCCAGGCTTGCAGATGGTATCTCTGGACCCACATTGTGTCCGGGGGAACTTGCCACCCTGAAAAGAAGGACATGAGCCCAACTGGTTTCATCACCTGTTGATTGTAGAGCCCTAGGACCTTGAGCATATAGTAGCCTGGTAGTGGTTACAGCAGGCCTTGGGTGAGAACTAGGGCTGTGCTGGCTTCAGGTCTGACCCAGTGCAGTCCTAGTGGTAGTGGCCACAGGGGGCACTGTGTCATACCATCTTCAGCTCCAGGTGGTTCAGCAGAGAGAGAGAAAAAGACGCCATTTGTTTGGGAGAAAGTAGGGAAGAGAACAAGTCTCTGCTTGGAAATGTGGAGAGTTCTTCTGGATCTTATTCAGGGCCACCAAGGTGGTACCAGTACGAGTTTGGAAGAACCACAGTGATCCTGGGCTTGGGGTGCCCCTTAATGCAGATATGGCTTAGGTCACGGCACCCAAGTCTTTCTGAATACCTATAAAGCCTTCCCAAGAAGGATGGGTACAAAAAAGCCCATATAGCAAAGACTATAATAAATACTTAACTATTCCATGTCCAGACACCAATGAACTTCCATAAATATCAAGACCATCCAGGAAGACATGACCTCACCAAACTAGATAAGGAACAAGGAACCAATCTTGGAGAAATAGAGATATGTGGCCATTCACACAGAGAATTAAAAATAGCGGTTTTAAGGAAACTCAAAGAAATTCAAGATAATGCCGAGAAGGAATTCAGAATTCTATCAGATAAATTTAACAAAGAGATTAAAATAATTAAAAAGAATCAAGTGGAAATTCTGTAGTTGAAAAATGCAACCAACATCCTGAAGAATGCATCATGGTCTTTTAACAGCAGAATTGATCAAATAGACGAAAGAATTAGTGAGCTTGAAGACATGCTATTTGAAAATACACAGTCAGAGGAGACAAAAGAAAAAAGAATAAAGAATGAAGCATGCCTATGAGATCTAGAAAATAGCCTCAAAAGGGCAAATCTAAAAGTTATTGTTCTTAAAGAGGAGGTAGAGAAAGAGATGGGGGAGAAGGGTTATTCAAAGGGATAATAAGATAACTTCCTAAACCTAGAGATACTTATCAATATCCAAGTATAAGAAGGTTATAGAATGCCAAGCAGACTTACCCCAAAGAATACTACCTCAAGGCATTTAATAATCAAACTCTCAAAGAATCTTTGGGAAGATCCTTCCCAAAGTTCAAGGATAAAAAAACGGATTCTGAAAGCAGCAAGATAAAAGAAACAGAAACAAATAACATACAAAGGTGCTTCAATACACCTAGCAGTAGACTTTTCAGGGGAAACTTCACAGGCTAGGAGAGAGTGGCATGATGTGTTTAAAGTGCTCAAGGAATAAAACTTTTATGCTGGAATAGTATATCCAGCAAAAATATCCTTCAAACATGAAGAAGAAATAAAATTACTTTCCCAGAAAAACAAAAGCTGAGGGCTTTCAGAATACCAGACCTGTTCAACACGAAATGCTAAAGGGAGTATTTCAGTCAGAAAGAAAAGGATGCCAATAAGCAATAATAAATCATCTGAGGGTACAAAACTCATTGGTAATCATAAGCACACAGAAAAATACAGAATATTATAAAACTGTAACTGTGGTGTATAAACTACGTTTTTTTAGATAGACTAAAAGATGAACCAATCAAAAATAGTAACTACAACAACTATTCAAGCTACAGACTGTACAATAAGATATAAATAGAAAAAATGAAAAGTTAAAAAGTGGGGAACAAAGTATAGAGTTAGGGTTGGTTTTCTCTTTGTTAGTTTGTTTATGCTAGTGTTGTTATCAGCTAAAATAATGGGTTATAAGACAGTATTTGCAAACCAGATGGTAACCTAAAGTCAAAAAACATACAATGGATACACAAAAAATAAAAATCCAGAAATAATACCACCAGAGAAAATCAGCTTCACTAAACGGAAGACAGGAAGGAAGAAAAGAAAAAAGAGCAGGCCATCAAACAACCAGAAAACATAACAAAATGGCACAAGTCCTTACTTATCAATAATAACATTGGATATCAATGAACTAAACTCTCCAGACAAAAGACATTGACTGGCTGAATGGATAAAAACCAAGATCCAATTATCTATTGCCTACAAGAAATACAATTCTTTTATAAAGACACACATAGACTGAAAATGAAGGAATGGAAAAAGATATTCCATGTTAATGGAAACACAAAAATCACCAAAGTAGCTATACTCATAGCAGACAAAATAGATCTCAAGACAAAAATGATAAGAAGAGACAAGGAAAGTCATTATGTAATGATAAAGGAGTTGATTCAGCAAGAGGATATAATAATTATAAATATATATGCACCTAGGACTGAAGCACCCAGATACATAAAGCAAATATTATTACAGCTAAAGAGAGGGATAGATTCCAATACAATAATAACTGGGGACTTCAACCACCCACTTTCAGCATTGGACAGATCTTCCACGTAGAAAATCAATAAAGAAATATCAGGCTTTATCTGCACTATAGACCAAATGGAATCAATAGATATTTACAGAACATGTCATTGAATGGCTGCAGAATATACATTCTTTTCCTTAGCACAAGGATCATTCTCAAGGATAAACCATATGTTAGGCAACAAAACAGGTCTTAAAACATTCTAAATAATGGAAATAATATCTAGCATCTTCCCTAACCACAATTAAATAAAATTAGAAATAGGTAAAAAAGGAAGTTTGGAAACTATACAAACACAGGGAAATTCAACAATACACTCCTGAATGACCAGTGTTTCAATTCTGATTATCAGTGATGTTGAGCACCTTTTCATGTACCTGTTTCTCATTTGTATGTCTTCTTTTGAGAAATGTTTGAGATCTTTTGCCTATTTTTTAATCGAATTCTTAGATTTTCAATTAGAAATTTCCATTTTCAACTAGAAAATTGAAAAACTTCTTGAAACAAATGATAATGGAAACACAACAGACCAAAAGCTATAGGATACAATGAAAGCAATACTTTGAGGAAAGTTTATAGCTGTGAGTACCTACATCAATAAAAAAGAAAAACATTGAATAAATAACATAACAATATGTCTTAAAGAACTAGAAAAGCAAGAGCAAACCACCCCAAAATTAGAAGAAATAATAAAGATCAGAGCAGAAATAAATGAAGTTGAAATGAAAAAAATACAAAAGATAAACAAAACAAAAAGTTGACTTTTGAAAAGTTAAACAAAATCAACAAACCTTTAGCCAGACTAAGAAAAGTAGGGAGAAGACCCAAATAAATAAAATTACAGATGAAAAAGGAGACATTACAACTGTTACTGCAGAAATTCAAAGGATTATTAGTGGCTACTATGAGCAACTATATGCCAATCAATTAAAAAATCTAGAAGATATGGATAAATTCCTAGACTCATACAATCTACTAAGATTAAGCCATGAAGAAATCCAAAACCTGAACAGACCAATAACAATTAATGAGATCAAAGTTGTAATAAAAAGTCTCCCAGGGCAGAAAAGCCATGGACTTGATGGCTTTACTATTGTAATTCTACCAAACATTTAAAGAACTAATAACAATCCTACTCAAACTATCCCAAAAAATAGTGGAGGAGGGAATACTTCTGATATGGTTTGGCTGTGTTCCCACCCAAATCTCATCTTTAATTTCCATGTGTTGTGGAAGGGACCCAGTGGGAGATAACTGAATCATGGGGGCAGGTCTTTCCCGTGCTGTTCTCATGACAGTGAATAAGTCTCATGAGATCTGATGGTAATATAAGGGGGAGTTTCCCTGAGCAAGCTCTCTCTGCCTCCCACCATCCATGTAAGATGTGACTTGCTCCTCCTTGCCTTCCACCATGATTGTGAGGGCCTCCCCAGCCATGTGGAACTGTAAGCCAGATTAAACTTGTTTCTTTTGTAAATTGCTGAGTCTCAGGTATGTCTTTATCAACAGCATGAAGATGGACTAATACAACTTCGAAACTCATTCTACAAGGCCAATATTAATCTGACACCAAAACCAGACAAAGACACATCAAGAACAAAAAACAAAAAAATGACAGGCCCATATCACTGATAAATATTGGGGCAAAAATTCTCAACAAAATACTAGCAAACCAAATTCAACAACACATTAAAAAGATCATTCATCATGACCAAGTGTGATATATTCCAGGGATGCAAGGATGGTTTAAAATGTGCAAATTAATCAGTGTGATACATCATATCAACAGAATGAAGGACAGATGTAAACATTTCAATTGGTGCTGAAAAAGCATTTGATAAAATTCAACATCCCTTAATGATGAAAACCCTTAAGAAACTGGGTATCAAAGGAATGTACCTCAGCATAACAAAAGCCATATACAACAGACCTACAGCTAGTATCCTACTGAATGGGGAAAAACTGAAAGCCTTTCATCTAAGATCTGGAACATGGATGAACATGGTGAAAGTATGCCCACTTTCACCACTATTGTTCAACATAGTACTGCAAGTTCTAGCCAGAGAAATTAGACAAGATAAAGAAATAAAGGGCATCCAAATTTGAAAGGAAGAAGTCAAATTATCCTTGTTTGAAGATAATATGATCTTATATTTGGAAAAATTAAAGACTCACCAAAAACTGTTAGATCTGATAAACAAATTCAGTAAAGTTACAGGATACGAAATCAACATAAAAAAAATCAGTAGTATTTCTGTGTGCCAACAGTGAACAATCTGAAAAAGAAATTAAGAAAGTAATCCTATTTACAACAGCTACAAATAGAATAAAATCCCTAGGAATTAACCAAAGAAGTGAAAGAGCTCCACAATTAAAACTATAAAACATTGGTGAAAGAAATGGAAAAGGACACAGAAAAAAATGGAAAGATATTCCGTGTTCATGGATTGAATCAATATTTTTAAAATGTCCATACTACCCAATGCAATTCCTCTACAGATTCAATGCAATCCTTATCAAAATACCTATGATATTCTTCACAGAAATAGAAAAAAAAATTTTTTAATTTATATGGGACCACAGAAGACCTAGAATAGCCAAGGCTATCCTGAGCAAAAAGAACAAAACTGGAGGAATCGCATTCCCTAACTTCAAATTATGCTATAGAGCTATAGTAATCAAAACAGCATGATAGTGGCATAAAATAAGACACATAGACCAATGGATCAGAATAGAGAACTCAGAAATAAATCCATACATCTACAGTGAACTCATTTTTGATAAAGTTGCCAAGAGTATATCTTGGCAATCAATGGTACTTGGAAAACTGGACAGCCATATGCAAAAGAATGAAACAAGACCCCTATCTCTTGCCATATACAAAAATCAAATCAAAATGGATCAAAGCGTTAAATCCAAGACCTCAAACTGTGAAACTACTATAAGAAAACATTGGGGAAACTCTCCAGGACATTGGACTGGGCAAAGATCTGTTGAGTAATACCTCAGAAGCACAGGCAAGCAAAGCAAAAATGGACAAATGGGATCACATTAAGTTAAAAAGCTTTTGCACAGCAAAGGAAGTAATCAACAAAGGGAAGAGACAACCCACAGAATGGAATAACATATTTGCAAACTACCCCATCTGGCAAGGGATTAATAACCAGAAACTGTAAGGAGCTGAAACAACTCCATAGGAAAAAAATAAATCTAAGAATTTGATTAAAAAATCAGCAAAAGTTCTCAAACATTTCTCAAAAGAAGACATACAAATAAGAAACAGGTACATGAAAAGGTGCTTAACATCATTGATCATCAGAGAAATGCAAATCAAAAACACAATGAGATATCATCTCACCCCAGTTAGAATGGCTTTCATCAAAAAGAGGCAATAACAAATACTGGTGAGGATGTGGAGATCAGTACACTGTTGGTAGGAATGTAAACTAGTATAACCACTATGAGGAACAGTTTGGAAGTTCTTCAACAAACCAAAAATAGGTGGTGTGTGTTGTTCCTGGAATCTGAGGATTCCCTGGCAGATGGTGGGGTAGCAGTGCTGGCTTGGGGTGAGATGGCTGACTAGATGCAGTCAGGTGGAACAGCTGTCACTGAGGGACTGGGATGATGGGCACACTCCTAACAGAGCTTCAGAGGGAAGGCACTGAGGGTGCATGGAAGGAAGACACTGAAGCCAAGCTGAAGGGTAAGGAAGCTAGGGGTTCTGCCCAGGGTAACTTGTCACTGTGACTCCTTCCTGGCTTCCAATGACTCTGGGGGGAATGAGTGAGTTGAACTGGCAAGGAGCAATCTGCTCTCACAATGGGCCTCTGGAATCCTGGCAGGAGGATACCCCTTGGCCATCACAGATACTATAGTTGGCAGGGAGAGCTGCTAGGATAAGTGGTAGGGGCAGCACACCAGCTATGCAGAGCCCAGAGTGTTTGGTGTGGGAGCATCTGTAGTGGAGTATGGCCAGAGATGCCCATTCCTCAGGCTCAACTTGCTTCCACAGGAGACTTTAGCCCTAGGGAAACTGTTGGACCTGAACTCTTTAGGGTGGTCTTGCCCATCAGACAGGGTCGGTCTGACCTCAGCAACCCTTGGTCTCCTGGCCTCTCTTGGGGTCCCACCCTGGCCATAACTGCTTGCAATACAGCCCTGGGTGCCCTAGGGTGCCACATCATAGCTCCTGTGTTGGTGGACCATGCCTGACTGGTAGAGAGCTCCCACAAGGAAGCATCCATGACCACACACTAGCCTGTCTACTCCCTCCCGCAGCTGCAGCATCTCCCTGGCCCATAGCCCCCTTACATTGCTGTGTCAGTATGTGAATATGAGGGTAGATTTTGCCTTTATTCCCCTGCTGGCACCCATGTGCACATGCACCCTGTGCTGCCTCTGTTGCTGGCAGAAGTGCACTCTGCCACCCCTTTCCTGCTGTATTGCCATTTCAGTTAGAGCTTTGGAGAGCACAGGGCCTGCCACCCCCACTCCCACCAGCACCCTGTGTCTGCACCAACACCACCACCAGAGTGAAACTAGACATGGAAAACACTGGAGACTTCCTGACTCTGAGTAGCCACAGAGGGCACACACAGACCTGCATCCACCAGCACCCTACCCATGTGCTAACACTACCACCAGCCCAACTGTGTGCACAGTTGCCAATTGGGGGGCCTCCACCTTCCTGAGCCATGCCGCCTCTGCCACTGCTGTGAACACTTGCATGGAGGCAGGCCCCCTGGCACCCACTTGCACCCTGCCATAGCTGACAGGCATGCACCCCACTGCACTGCCGCCACCCCTGCTGCTGGCATGTGTGAATGAGGATGGAGCCTGCTGCCATCACCCTATGAAAGGCTTTGGCTGGCACCACCCATCAGAGTGTAGTGACTAGTGGTCCAAGTACACCTTGTCTCCCTCAGCCCAGTGGTTTCCTAATGTTGAGGAGCCAGAGAACAAAGTTGGGGTCTGATACAAGTCCCTTAGAACATGCAGTCTAGGAGATGGGAGCTGAGTGTTGGCCTCCTAAAACCTTCCAGATATGAAGCCAATTGACTAAACGTACCTTATACCACAGTCAAACCCTCAAGGTCATCAAAAACAGCAACTTCAAAGCTTGAAGGAACACCAGCCCACAAAGATGAGAAAGACCCAGTGCAAGAACTCAGACAACTCAAAAAACCAGAGTGCCTTCTATCCTCCAAATGACCATATTACCTCTCCAGCAAGGATTCTGAACTGAACGGAGATGGCTGAAATGACAGAAATAGAATTCAGGATATGGATAGGAATGAAGAACACTGAGATGCAGGAGTACATTGAAACCTTTTTCAGACAAGCAATGATGAGGGAAATTGTTACCACCAGCCCTGCCTTGCAAGAGTTCCTGAAGGAAGTACTAAATATGTAAAGGAAAGACCATTACCAGCTACTACAGAAACACACTTAAGTACACAGACCAGTGACACTATAAAACCCCTAACTTTTTGGCACAAAGGACTGTTTTTGTGGAAGACAATTTTTCCACAACCAGGGGTGAGGGATGGTTTTGGGATGAAACTGTTCCACCTCACATTATCAGGCATTAGTTAGATTCTCATAAGGAGCACACAACCTAGATCCCTCGCATGTGTAGTTCACAATAAGGTTCGCACTCTTTTTTTTTGAGATGGAGTCTCACTCTGTTGCCCAGGCCAGAGTGCAGTGGGGCGATCTTGGCTCACCGCAAGCCCCGCCTCCTGGGTTCATGCCATGCTCCTGCCTCAGCCTCCCGAGTATCTGGGACTACAGATGCCCGCCACCGCGCCCAGCTAATTTTGTGTATTTTTAGTAGAGATGGGGTTTCACCATGTTGACCAGGATGGTCTCGATCTCCTGACCTCGTGATACCCCCGCCTCGGCTTCCCAAAGTGCTGGGATTACAGGCATGAGTCACTGCATCTGGCCAAGGTTCGCACTCTTATAAGAATCTGATGCCCCTGTTGATCTGACAGGAGGTGGAGCTCAGCTGGTAATGCTCGCTCACCCGCCCACCACTCACTTCCTGCTGTGTGGCCTGGTTCCTAACAGGCCACGGACCAGTACTGATCCATGGCCTGCGGGTTGGGGACCCCTGCTATAAAGCAACCACACAAACAGGTCGCATAATAACCAGCTGACATCATGACAGGATCAAATCCTCACATATGAATACTAATCTTGAATGTAAATGGGCTAAATGCCCCAATTAAAAGGCACAGAGTGGCAAGCGGGAGAAGGAAGCAAGACCCAGTGGTATACTGTCTTCAAGAGACCCATTTGACATGTAACGACACTCACAGGCTCAAAATAAATGGAGAAAAATCTACCAAGCAAATGGAAAACAGAAAAAAATAAGGGATTGCAATCCTAATTTCAGACAAAACAGATTTTAAAACAAGAAAGATTTAAAAAGGCAAAGAAGGGGATTACATAATGGTAAAGGGCTCAATTCAACAAGAAACTAGACTAAACATATAGACACCTAACACAGGAGAACACAGATTCATAAAGCAAGTTCTTAAGGACATTCAAACAGACTTAGATTCCCACACAATAATACTGGGAGACTTCAATACCCCACTGACAGTATTAGACAGACCATCAAGGCAGAAAATTAACATAGATAATTCAAGACCTGAACTTAGCACTGGATCAAATGGGCCTGATAAATATCTACAGAACTCTCTATCACCAAACAGAATATACATTCTTCTCATTGCCACATGGCACATACTCTAAAATCAATCACATAATCAGATATGAATCACCCTTCAGCAAGTGCAAAATAACTGAAATCATAACAACTACTCTCTCAGACCATAACACAATACAATTAGAGATTAAGACTGAGAAATTCACTCAAAATCATATAATTACATGGAAACTGAATAACCTACTCCTGCAGGACTTTTGGGTAAGTAATTAAACTAAGGCAGAAATCAAGAAGCTCTTTGAAACTAATGAGAACAAAGAAACAACGTACCAGAATCTCTGGCACACAGCTAAGGCACTGTTAAGAGGGAAATTTACAGCACTAAACACTTACATGAAAAAGAAAGACTTGGCCGGGCGCGGTGGCTCACACCTGTAATCCCAGCACTTTGGGAGGCCAAGGTGGACGGATCACGAGGTCAGGAGATCAAGACCATCCTGGCTAACACAGTGAAACCCCGTCTCTACTAAAAATGCAAAAAAATTAGCCGGACGTGGTGGTGGGTGCCTGTAGTCCCAGCTACTCAGGAGGCTGAGGCAGAAGAATGGCGTGAACCCAGAAAGTGGAGCTTGTAGTGAGCCGAGATCGCGCCACTGGACTGAAGCCTGGGCGACAGAGTGAGACTCCATCTCAAAAAAAAAAAAAAAAAAAAAAAAAAGGTAGACCTCAATTTAACAACTTAACATCACAACTGAAAGAACCAGAAAATCAAGAGCAAAGTAACCTCAAAGGTAGCAGAAGACAAGAAATAACCAAAATCAAAGCTGAACTGAATGAACTGAAGAAGACTGAGACATGAAAAACCATTCAAAATATCAATGAATCTAGAAGTGTGTTTTTTTGAAAAAAATAATAAAATACACAGACCGCTAGACTAAAAATGAAAAAAGAAGACACAAATAGACATAAATAGAAATGGCAATGAGATATTACCACTGATCACACAGAAATACAAATAACCATCAGAGAATATTATGAACACCTCTATGTACATGAACTAGAAAATCTAAAAGAAATTGATAAATTCCTGGACACAGCCTCTTAAGACTGAACCAGGAAGAAATTGAATCCCTTAAAAGGCCAATGAGCTCCAAAATTGAATCAGTAATATATAGCCTACCAATGAGAAAAGCCCAGGACCAGACAGATTCACAGATGAATTTTACCAGATGTACAAAGAAGAGCTGGTAGCATTCCTACTGAAACTATTCCAAAGGGACTCCTCCCTAATTCATTCTATGAGGCCAGCATCATCCTGCTACCAAAAGCTGGCAGAGGCTCAACAAAAAAACTTCAGGCCAATATCTTTGGTAAACACTGGTGTAAAAATCCTCAACAAAATACTGGCAAACCCAATCCAGCAGCATAGCAAAAAGCTTATCCACCATGACTAAGTAGGCTTTATCCCTGGGATGCAAGGTTGGTTCAACATATGCAATTCAATAAATGTGATTCATCACATAAACAGAACTAAAGACAAAAACCATATGATCATCTCAATAGATGCCAAAATGGCTTTTGATAAAATTCAACGCCCCTTCATTTTAAAAACTCTCAATAAACTAGGCATTGAAGGAGCATACCTCAAAATAATAAGAGCCATCCATTACAAATCCACAATCAACATTGTACCGAATGGGCAAAATCTGGAAGCATTCCCCTTGGAAACTGGCACAAGACAAGGATGTCTTCTCTCACCACTCGTATTCAACATAATATTGGAAATCCTGGCCAAAGCAATCAGGCAAGAGAGAAATAAAGAGTACCCAAATAGGAAGAAGGTCAAACTATCCCTGTTTGCAAATGGCATGCTTCTATATCTAGAAAACCCCACAGTCTCAGTCCAGAAGTTCCTTAAGCTGACGAACAACTTCAGCAAAGTGTCAGGATACAAAATCAACATATGGTAGCTGCAAAAAACAAAATATTTAGGAATATACCTAACAAAGGAGTCAAAAGACAATTGTAAGGAAAACTACAAAACACTGCTGAAAGAAATCATAGACAACACAAACAAATGGAAACATATCCCATGCTCACAGATGGGTAGGATCAATATTATGAAAATGACCATACTGCCAAAAGCAATCTACAAATTCAATGCAATCTCCACCAAAATACCATCATCATTCTTCAGAGAGTTAGAAAAAACAATTCTAAAATTCATATGGAACCAAAAGAGAGCCCGCATAGCCAAAGCAAGACTAAGCAAAAATAACAAATCTGGAAGCATCACACTACTTGATTTCAAACCATAAGGCCATAGTCACCAAAACAGCATGGTACTGGTATAAAAATAGGCACATAGACCAGTGGAACAGAATAGAGATCCCAGAAATAAACCCAAATACTTACAGCCAACTGATCTTTGACAAAGCAAACAAAAACATAAAATGGGGAAAGGACACCCTTTCAACAAATGGTGCTGGGATAATTGGCTAGCCACATGTAGGAGGTTAACACTGGATCCTCATCTCTCACCTTATACAAAAATCAACTCAAGATTGCTGAAGGACTTAAACCTAAGACCTGAAACTATAAAAATTCTAGAATGTAACATTGGAAAAACCCTTCTAGACATTGGCTTAGGCAAGGATTTCATGACCAAAAACCCAAAAGCAAATGCAATAACAACAAAGATAAATAGCTGTGACCTAATTAAACTAAAGAGCATTTGCATGGCAAAAGGAACAGTCAGCAGAGTAAACAGACAACCCACAGAGTGGGAGAAAATCTTCACAATCTATATACCTGAAAAGGACTAACATCCAGAATCTACAGTGGACTCAAGCAAATCAGTAAGAAAAAAACAATCCCATCAAAAATTGGGCTAAGGACATGAATAGACAATTCTCAAAAGAAGATATACAAATGGCCAACAAACGTATGAAAAAATGCTCAACATCACTAATGATCAGACAAATGCAAATCAAAGCCACAATGTGATACCACCTTACTCCTGCAAGAATGGCTATAATCAAAAAATGAAAAAGAGTAGATGTTGGCATGGATGCAGCGATCAGGGAACACTTCTACACTGCTGGTGGGAATGTAAATGAGTTCATTTGATCCAGCAATCCCACTACTGGGTATCTACCCAGAAGAAAAGAAGTCATTATTTGAAAAAGATACTTGCACATGCATGTTTATAGCAGCACAATTCACAACTGCAAAATCGTGGAACCAACCCAAATGCCCATCAATCAATGAGTGGATAAAGAAACTGTGGCATATATATATATGATGGAATACTACTCAGCCGCCATAAAAAGGAATAAATTAACAGCATTTGTGATGACCTGGATGAGACTGGAGACTAGTATTCTAAGTGAAGTAACTCAGGAATGTAAAACCAAACATCATATGTTCTCAGTGATATGTGGGAGCTAAGCTATGAGGATGCAAAGGCGTAAGAATGATACAATGGACTTTGGGGACTTGGAGGGAAGAGTGGGAGGGGGCCAGAGATAAAAGATAACATTTGTGGTGCAGAGTATACTGTTCAGGTGATGGGTGCACCAGGATCTCACAAATCACCACTAAAGAACTTACTCATGTAACCAAATACCACTTGTACCCCAATAACTTATGGAAAAATAAAATTAAAAAAATCACTAGCATTCCTATACACCAACAACCATCAAACCAAGAGCCAAATCAGAAATGAACTCCCATTCACAACTGCCACAAAAAGAATAAAATACCTAGGAATACAGATGATCAGGGAGGTGAAAGATCTCTACAATGAAAACTATAAAAAACTGCTCAGAGAAATCAGAGATTACACAAACAAATGGAAAAACATTCCATGCTCATGGATAGGAAGAACCAATAAAATGGCCATATTGTCCAAAACAATTTATAGATTCAATGCTATTCCTGTCAAACTACCCATGACATTCTTCGCAGAACTAGAAAAAACTATTTTAAAATTCATGTGGAACCTGAAAAGAGCCCAAATGGCCAAGGTAATCCCATGGAAAAAGAACAAAGCTGGAGGAATCATGCTACCCAACGTCAAACCCTACTACAGGGCTATAATAACCAAAACAGCATGGTACTGGTACAAAAGCAGACACACAGACCAATGGAACAGAATACATAGCCCAGAAATAAGGCCATCCACCTACAACCATATGATCTTTGATAAAGCTGACAAAAACATGCAATGGGGAAAGGATTCCCTAGTCAATAAATGGTGATGGGAAAACTGGCTAGCCATATGCAGAAAATTCCTTATGCCACATACAAAAATCAACTCAAATGGGTTGAAGACTTAAATGTAAAACTCAAAACTATAAAAAACCTAGAAGACAACCTGGGCAATACCATTTTGGACATAGGAACAGGCAAAGATTTTATAACGAAGATGCCAAAAGTAATCACAACAAAAGCAAAGGTTGACAAATGAAGTCTAATTAAGCAAAAGAGCTTCTGCACAGCTAAAGAAACTGTCAGCAGGGTAAGCAGACAACCTATAGAATGGTTGTCTATAGGTTATGGATTGTCTATAGAACACCAGGTAAAAAAAAAAAATTTTGCCAACTATGCATCTGACAATACGTCTGACAAAGGTCTAACATTCAGCATTTATAAGGAACTTAAATCTACAAGAAAAAAAGAAAAACAACCCCGTTAAAAAGTTGGCAAAGGACATGAACACTTTTTTTTTTAAATTATACTTTAAGTTCTGGGATACATGTGCACAGCAGCATGCAGGTTGTTACACAGTTATACACTTGCCATGGTGGTTTGCTGCACCGATCAACCCATCATCTACATTAGATATTTCTCCTAATGCTATCCTTCCCCTTGTCCCCCACCTTGATAGGCCTGGTGTGTGATATTCCCCTCCCTGTGTCCATGTGTTCTAACTGTTGAACTCCCACTTATGAGTGAGAACATGTGGTGTTTGGTTTTCTGTTCCTGTGTTAGTTTGCTGAGAATGATGGTTTCCAGCTTCATCCATGTCCCTGCAAAGGACATGAACTCATCCTTTTTGAGGGCTGCCTAGTATTCCATGGTGTATATGTGCTATATTTTTTTATCCAGTCTATCACTGATGGACATTTGGGTTGGTTCCAAGTCAGTGCAGCAATAAACATATGTGTCCCTGTGTATTTATAGAATGACTTATAATCCTTTGGGTATATATCCAGTAATGCGATTGCTGGGTCAAATGGTATTTCTGGTTCTAGATCCTTTAGGAATCTCCACACTGTCTTCCACAATGGTTGAACTAATGTACACTCCCACCAACAGTGTAAAAGTGTTCCTATTTCTCCACATCCTCTCCAGCATCTGTTGTTTCCTGACTTTTTAAAGAATGATCACCATTCTAACTGGCGTGAGATGGTATCTCATTGTGGTTTTGATTTGCATTTCTCTAATGACCAGTGATGATGAGCTTTTTTTCATATGTTTTTTGGCCGCATAAATGTCTTCTTTTGAGAAGTGTCTGTTCATATCCTTCACCCACTTTTTGACGGGGTTGTTTTTTCTTGTAAATTTGTTTAAGCTCTCTGTAGATTCTGGATATTAGCCCTTTGTCAGACTGATAGATTGCAAAAATTTTCTCCCATTCTGTAGGTTGCTGAACAGACACTTTTCAAAAAAGACATAGGTTCACCCAACAAACATATGAAGAAAAGCCCAATATTACTGATCATTAGAGAAATGCAAATCAAAACCATAATGAGATACCATCTTGCACCAGTCAGAATGGCTATTACTAAAAAGTAAAAAAAAATGACAGGTGCTGGTGAGGTTGCGGAGAAAAGGGAATGCTTATACACGGTTGATAGGAGTGTAAATTAGTTCAGCCATTGTGGAAAACAGTGTGGCCATTCTCTGAAGACCTAAAAACAGAACTACCATTCGACCTAGCAGTCCCATTACTGGGTATATACCCAAAGGAATATAAATTGTTCTATCATAAAGACACATGCACACATATGTTCACTGCAGCACTGTTCATAAAAGCAAAGACATGGAATCAACCTAAATGCCCATCAATGGCAGACTGGATAAAGAAAATGTGGTACATATACACTATGGGATATTATGCAAGTATAAAAAAGAACAATATCATGTCCTTTGCAGGAACATGGAGCTGGAGGGCATCACCCTTAGCAAACTAACACAGGAACAGAAAACCAAATATTGCATGTTATCACTTATAAGTGGGAGCTAAATGATGAGAACACATGGATACATAGAGAGCAAAAGCAGACATGGGGGCCTACTGGAGGGTGCAGGGTAGAAGGGAGGATCAGGAAAAATAACTAAGGGGTACCAGGCTTAATATCTGGGTGACAAAATAATCTGTACAACAAACCCCCATGGCACCACTTTACCTGCATATAACAAACCTCTACATGTACTTAAAATAAAAGTTAAACAAACAAACCTAAAAATAGAGCTACCATGCAATCCAGCAATCCCACTGCTAGTTATATACCCCAAAGAAAGGAAATTAGGATATCAAAGAGATATCTAAATTCCCATGTTTATTGCAGCACTATTCACAATAGCTATGATTTGGAAGCGACCTAAGTTTCCATCAACAGATGAATGGATAAAGAAAATGTGGTACATAAGCAATAGAATACTATTCAGCCATAAAAGAATGAGATCCTGTCATTTGCAACAACAGGGATGGAACTGGAGATCATTATGTTAAGTGAAATGAGCCAGGCATAGAAAGACAAACTTCGTATGTTCTCACTTATTTGTGGGAGCTAAAAATCTAAACAACTCATGGACACTGAGAGTAGAAGGATGGTTACCAGAGGCTGGGAAGGGTAGTGGGGCCATGGAGGATGGGGAGGTGGGGGTGAGAATGGTTAATGCGTATGAAAAAATCGTTAAAAAGAATAAATAAGACCTAGTATTCACTTTCCTGATATTATGGGTAGTTTCAAGGATAGTTTCTTTCATCTGTAAAAGTTCCTAAGCCATTTTATAAATGAAATATAGTCTCCTATTTAATCATTCACGCCACGATCTCTGCTTCTCAGTAGAGTGGCAGGGAAAGGGGAGAGGGTTACAAATCCTCTATCACCTGCTGTGACTCCATGGATAAAGCAGATACCAATAAATGTTTGTGGAGTAAGCCTAACATGATCATAAAACTAATTCACCATGAAGTGGGAATTAAGAAAAATCTGTGTTCACAAATGAATTAGCTTTTTTTATGATAATTTTAAAAAATATTATTAAATACTGTAATTCACCATGAATTAGAACAGATAATTACATGTTGTTGGACCTCTGTGTAGATATGTTGGTAAATACTGTCTTTATTTAAATGTGTCTTGGTGAAACACCAGGTAAAGACAGTGGATTGAACACATTCAGTAAGTCTGGCCTCTTCCTGAATCTTATTAAAAGCAAAATAATTACAGATTTAGTGTATATACATATACACATATACACACAAATACATATATACATATGTAGACATATATACATATATATCTGTACACATATACATACATACACACATACACACACATATCAATAACTAGGAGAGATGACAGTAACAGCATTTTGGAAGCTAAAGTAGGCAGATGAGTGGTCACTCAGTGGACCTGAGAAAGCTGAACCAGGGCTGGCAGTGGCACCAATTTACAGCAGAGGGTCTTCAAAAGGCACTAGGATAGGTGGCAGCAGCAGGTACCTCAGGCAGAGGGGGAGGCTAAGGCCAAAATGAGGAGTGGCTGAATTGTGTTTAAGAAGCAGCTGACATGCTTAGTCTTCCCTTACTGCAGTCACCTGGGGGAGTACACCTGCTCCACCTCAGCATAAGTCTGGAAGTTTATCCTGTGGTGAGGGCCAAACCAGAGGGTCTCTGAACTGGGAGATGTACCAGGCATATCCAAGGTGGGATACTATATAAGATAGGAGGATTAAGTAAATATGCCTGCAGCATAGGGAGATTACCTGAGTCTCCTTTTCACCTTCATCCTTCGACTCCTGGCAGCAAGGTCCATACCTTCCAGGCGAGTGTTTGGAAGAGCTTTGTTACAGGATCCAACCAACATGCAGAAGTACCTGAAGACACTGACATTGGAAGCTCCCTAACAACTGGCTCAGCCAGATCATTCCAGTGAGAATCACCATCAGTGAGGCTGAGCGCCTCCTCTGACCAGATCCCATGCTCCTGTCTCAGAAGATGTTCAGAATTTCAGTTTTAGTTCCCTGCTCTTACATATGAGCAGAATGCCAATGACTATCAGGTAGCCGTGGAAAGCCAAAAACAATCTGGAGGGACCAGAAACTATGGAGGAAAAAGAAAAATTTAAAGATTATTGTTATAAAATTCAGTGGTGGCGCACACCTGGAATCCCAGCTACTTGAGAGGCTGAGGTAGGAGAATCACTTGAGCCTGGGAGGCAGAGGTTGCAGTGAGCCAAGGTCGTGCTTCTGCACTCCAGCCTGGTAGAAAGAGTGAGACTCCATCTAAAGAAAAAAAAAAAGAAAAAAAATTCACAAAGATAAAAATATAGACCTGTGTCCCTACTTGCTTAATGAAGAAAGAAAATAATGCTTCTACAAAAAGGCCATTCAGAGAATAAAAAAGGACCCCTTAGAAAGGAAAAACATGATAGCATTATATAAAAACCTCCATCAAAGGAATGTAAATTAAAATGGAAGAAATTAGAGTGAAAAACAAATAAATGGATAAGAGGACAGATAAAGGCAGATAATCCAATAATTCTAGAAGACTAGAAAGTGAATAAAACAAAATAAAAACCCACAGCAGAAAACATCAGCAAACTAATTCTAGAAAATTCCCCCAAACTGGAGGGTAGATTTTCCAGATTCAAAGGATCACTGAGTGCCCAGTAGATGGAAATAAACTCACACCAAGAGATATCATTGTGAGATTTCACAGCACAGGATAAGATACCTGATAAGAATTGATAAGATACCTGTAGGAAACTGCTGGACTCACTGAACATCTTGAAAGAATATTAACCATTGGCAAATATTATTAGTGAAAGGTAAGTACATTAAAAAAATGCACAAGAAAAACAGATAAAACCACACAAACAAGTAAAAAAATTAACTCCAGGGATATTGTGTTCCCACAAAAATATAGTTGAACATATGCCCCATTTCTGAATATCATATATAGTCATAATAATGTGAATAATGTAAATTGAATATTTTTCTAATCAAAATCAAGATATAATTATATCATAAGGATGGGAATTAACTGCCTGTGGTATGGACAGAGAGAATAAAGAGCTAAGCCATCATCTTCCATAGGAGAAAGTCAATGTACAATATCCCAAGTAAAAAAAATCAGGAGGAACACTTGACATTAAGGTGTCAGGAAGTAAATACCAAGCAAAGAGTGGAAAGGGGTTTGAGGAAGGTGGATTGGAAGTAGGCTGGCTGGCTGAGGACCGCTCTTTTCCTTAAGAAACCTTATGAAATCTGCAGGCTCTTTATATTCTAGTATATAACTTTGATAAAATTTAAAAAAATGATATAAAGTGTAATAGTATAAATAGAGCTAAAAAGTAAAGACTTTATCAAAATAGAATCTATGTGATTTTGGTAAACAATTTTGGGGGTACTCCCTTTCCCTTTCGATAAACAGAATTGTACCAATTTCTAATGTCCCTTGAACTCTACATTTGTTTCTTGTATTTCTTTGTACATGTGTCTGTACTTTTGAAGACAAACACACAGAAATCTGGTAACTGGGAGTAGGATCCCCTGATTATTTTGATCATTAAAATTTGATATGTATTATACACACACATGCAAAAACACAATCTGATCCCATCAAATGAAGGTGGCAAAGCCATCTCCCGATTTTTAGAGAACAATGGAGGCTGCATTTCTATCTTCCTCTGTCCAGGTGAGAGAAGCCAGGAGAGACCAAAGTACCCTTCTGTTTAGACTCTGGTCTGTGACGTATGGTGATGCTGACCTTAAAGTTAATATTTACCCATCTCCATGAGTTAAGCTCTGCTTGAGAACTTGGCAGGGGACAAAGAAAGGAAACTATGACAAACGCGGGTAGAGGTTTGCATTAAAGTCAACGCTCTTCTTGGTAGCATGGGCCAAGTCACTCCTACACGTTTCTAGTACATGGAAAGGAAGAACATGAGTCTAGTCTTTTAACAATACCAATATGAAAGCAGGGGAAGGGGTCTCTACATTTTTTTTTTTTTTTTTGAGACAGAGTCTCGCTGTCTCCCAGGCTGGAGTGCAGTGGCACGATCTCGGCTCACTGCAGGCTCCGCCCCCCGGGGTTCACACCATTCTCCTGCCTCAGCCTCCCGAGTAGCTGGGACTACAGGCGCCCGCCACCTCGCCCGGCTAATTTTTTGTATTTTTAGTAGAGACGGGGTTTCACTGTGTTAGCCAGGATGGTCTCGATCTCCTGACCTCGTGATCCGCCCGCCTCGGCCTCCCAAAGTGCTGGGATTACAGGCGTGAGCCACCGCGCCCGGCCGGGGTCTCTACATTTAAGAGAAAATTGCTGGGTTGATTAAGATTGCCGGGTTCAAACCTCCTGTTACTAACTTTACGACTTTGTGTGAGTCACTTAATCTATTCCTATGGTTCCTCACTCATAAATTGGGGGATATTAATACCTATTCCATATGGTTGTTATGAGAATTATGCATTAACATACAGGAGAGCAATGAAAACTGAGTATACAGTGCTGAAAATTGAGTTTTGATTACCTTCTCTAAAAATAGATTCAAAGAATATAATCTGATTCACAAGAATCTTAGATTGATTCATGACACTCTTATTTTCTATCCTCTTTTTTTTTTTTAAGTTATGTAATCTATCGTTAAGAATGATAGGAGATCTAAGAGGAGACAATTTCTCATGACAAATTTGGTTCAATCTCAGAAGGTCAAAGAACATATTATGCATTGGCTACAGCAATCTCATTTAGGACAATCTCAGGTTACATTCATTTGCACTAACATTTTGGATCTGACACTAAGGCTTTGCTTTGCTTGCCAGATTTATCTGTGCTAGAAAAACCCTGCTAGTGTCAAGTCAAGGAGTCTAATCGTTGGTTTAGGGAAACTTACTTATTTTTTGTCATCCTAGGTCTTCAACAACAACTGGCACACAGAGAAGGTGCTCAATAAATACTTTTTGCATTAAAGACAGAAAAACACATTGGTGTGCTCCTTACATAAGTTGCAGAACCATACCTCAGAGTCACCCAAAGTTCTCTCACCCAAAAATGTAACCTTATTTTTCTAATTTTTGTGTTTATGCTAAAACTTTTATAATTAAATGACTATATGAAGTGGAATGTTATATTATTGTATGTGTAATTCACATTTGAAAAATTAATTAAGAAGACTATCATCCTAGGAATGTGCTATTTTAGGGTGGTGAGCTACCTATGCCTAAAATCTCTGCAAAAGCTAGGGCAAAAAAACAGAGACATAACAATGATATGGGGCAAATCTTTCTCTCCTTCCCCCAAAATGAGACCATAGCATAAATAAGAATTTAGTGTATGAAAAATTATAGAATTTCTTATTCATGACTTTTATTTCCTTGTAGTAAGAACCCTTAACAGGAGCTCTACATTCTTAAATTTTAAGTGCACAATACAGTATTGTTAACTACAGACATCATATTATACAGCAGATTTCTAGAACTTATTCATCTTGCATAATTGAAACTTTATACCCATTGAACAGCAATCCCTATTTCCTTCTTCTCCTAAGCCCCGGCAATCTTCCAGGACCTCTGCGTATACCAAAATCCATGCATACTCAATTATCACAGGTGGCCTGAGGAACCACTTAGGAAACCGCTTAGGAGAAGGTGGCCTTTGGTATATACGTGGGTTTCACATCCCAGGAATACTGTTTTTTTTTTTTTAAAGGGTTTGGTTGAAAAAATCCACTTATAAGTGGACCCATGCATTTGAACCTGTGTTGTTCAAGGGTCAACTGTAGGACTAAGGGAGATTTACACTGGAAGAGTCAAGTTGTTTGGTTATGTTGATAGGAGACGGAAGAAAAGGTAGAGGTTAAAGACCGAGGGGCGAGATAATCACTTGAAGAAGGTCTATCAGCAGGCCAGAGGTGATGGAACAGGATTTGTGAGCCTGGGAGAGGAAATAGGTGAGGAATAAGGGTCTAGACTGATGCTAGTGTCTTCATCCAGATTTCCCAGGTGCTCTGGCAGGAGAGTTCCCACGCTGACTTAGATACAGACAGTGGAATGCAAGAAGAGAAAGGCAGAAGGAAGTAAGGCAGAGGTTATACTCTGGCTACTTCTGCTGCTTCTGTTGGCAAGCCTATGTAGACCCACAGGTTTTTGTTAGCAGTGTTCCAATATCCAAGTGCTTTGTGGATGTCAAGAGGCAGAATGCAGGCCGTTTGGGTTTTTTTGTTGTTGCTGCCTACATGGATTTATCACATGGCATGACTGTGGGGCCACCAGCTATCACGTGACAAGCTCGAGTTGCCTACAATGTTCCAAATCTTGATTCTCCCACTAATCCATATGCCAATGTGTCTTAATATACTGGTTTGAAACTAGCCTTTTAGGAAATACACTGCCTTTAATCATATGGAAAATAAATACATTTTGGACCTAAAAATTAACTATTATTGTCCTGTTTTACTATTGCTATGTGAAAAAAAATTCTGGACTTGAATGGATTTGGAAATTGCTCTCCCAAGAAAATTTAAGTCCAACAGGCCTGGATGTGAAGGCTATGGAGCAACTCTATGACCTAGCAATTTTCCACTCCTAGATACTTACACAAAAGTGCACATAAAGACTGGTACAGGAGTCTTGATATTAGCTTTATTCATAATAGCCCCAAACTAGAAATAATCCAAATGTCCAACAATAGTAAAAAACACTGTGGTGTAGTCATACAATGAAATACCACTAAGCAATAAAAAAGAATGAGCAATAAAATATTATACTACGGAGAAACAAAAAAGAAAAAGAAACATGCAACATCAACGAAACACAAAACCAGGCTGAGTAAAAGAAGCCTTACACAAAGGAGACCATATGTTTATATGTAATCATACAAATGTGTGATACAAATGTATGATTCATGAGTATGAAGTTTTGAACAGGCTAAATTAATCTATGGTGATTTTTAAATATTAGAACAGTGATTGACTCCATGGGGCGGGGGACAAGGATTGACTGGAAACAGCAAGAGGGTTTTCCTGGGTAAGGATAATGTTCTGTATATATCTTGACGGAAATTTGGGTCATACAATCAAAACTCACCAAATAATACACTTAAATTTGTATATTTCACTGTATGTAAATTATACCAGGGTAGGGTGAAGAAGGAAAAGAAGATAACCATAAAAAAAACTTACAGTTAATGCAACGCACATTGAAGTGCTGGGGTGAAGTGAACTGATGTCTGCAACTTGCTCTGAAATGCAGTTAAATAAAAAGATGGATTACTGGATAGAGGGATGGTTAGATGATTACATATGTGATCAGGCAAATATGAAAAATGTTAGTTGAAGATTCCAGGTGATGACTGTAGTTCATGTACAACTCTTTCAACTTTTCTGTAGCTTGAAAATGTTCATACAGAAAAAAAGAGAGTGTGTGGGGGTCAATCTCCTTTTGCCTTTTTGAAGTATTTCCTTAACCTTTGGGCAAAGAAAGCTACTTCAAAACAAGCAAAGCATTTCATGTGGTTCTTGGCCCATTTTAATAAATGGATCTTAAGATGTCACTTGTACCATCCCCACCCCAGTAATAACCACCATCAATCACTCCCACTGTAGACATCACCTTTTCTGGATCACAGTGGTGATTACTTTATACATGCTATCTCTGTGTAGAGAAATTAGTAGCTTTCCTTATGGTTTAACAAAAAGCTCTAGGCTGAGTCACGTTTTCAGAACTTCCAGGCAGCCAAGAACTGGAACAAACAGGTGTCCAAGATGAAGATAATGTCTTTGACAGTATTTTTAGCAGAATATATCATTCAAATATATTATGAAGGTATGGGACAATGTGCATGTGTGTGCATGTGTATGTTTTGGGGATGGTGAGCTGAAGCAAGAAGAAGGAAATATATTCTAGAAAGAGGATAAACAGTGAAAGTCCCAGAAAGGAACAGTAACTTCAATTTGATTTATATATGGAAAGAAGTCTTATTCCTTCCTCCTTTTTTCTTAAGCTCATGTCTGATGCCATATGATACTATCACCTGGCAAAGGGGTGACAATGGCTGCCCGAGTTTGGCAATGCTGGTTCTTTTGTGCCTTTCTTTTCTCAATAAACCTTTGAGAAAGGCTCGGTGTTTGAAAGGTTGGGCTGTTTCTTGTTTGGTCTAAGTGTTTCTTGCTCGGCAGAATGATTAAATGTCTCTGAATGTCAATAAATAAGTGGTTTCAGTGAAGCTTTTTGAAATATATTTCCCTAAAGGCTGCTTGGTGGCAGGCCCAGGATTGACTTGGTTTTGTGTGAAACTAGGAAGTAAACAATGTAATTACCAGGCTGCCCAGTCCCCATGGCTCCTGATAACCCACAAAGTCTCACATGTGAGAAGAGATCAGGGAAAAAAAAATCTTCATCTAAAAGTAGGAGTTAGAGGCTTTGAATTTCAGCTTAGATGGATAAAATGACAAGGTGCTAAAGTGGCAGAAGTTGGATTTGAACTAAGATTTCAGGAGCAATGGTATAGATGTGGCAGCACTAGAAAGAACTTATGAGTTCAGTAAATATCTACTAGGAAAAAATAAGGCAATAAGTCTACCTTGAACAAAGACATATCCGTCTCAAATTAACTTATTCTGTGCTATGAATAGAGGAGATAATTCAAATCTGATTCATGAAACGGTGCTTAACTACTGGCTATGTACAGGGGGAACCTGCCAGAGCCAGACTAGCTGTAATAACCCATGCCTAACAAGTTCAGGGAAATCTGCTCAGTTCCTTCTATTTTCATGGATCCCTGTCCTGCTGTTAGGACAGGATAGTGAGCTTTTAGAAAAGCCAGGTCAAACAATCTCTTCTTGGGAAGTAGCTGACTGACATGCAAACTAAACATCTTTTTACCATTATGTTGGAAAAAGACAGTGGATATGTTTCATAAAGTGACTCAATTGGTGGTATTCAGGTTCCAAAAAGCAGTAGGCAGATTCTGAGGCTCAACAGGATTTAAGAGGAAAAAAAAAAAAAATTCTGGCTCTTCCCGTCTTTGTTCGTTTGTGCTGCTACAACAGAATACCTGAGACTGGGTCATTTATAAAGATCAGAGATTTATTTCTTAAAGTTCTAGAGGCTGGGAAGTCAAGGTCAAGGGGCCCCCATCTGATGAGGGCCTTCTTGCTGTGTCATCCCATGGAGGAAGGTGGAAGGGCAAGAGAGCACCCGTGACGGAGAAGGGAAGGGAGCCAAACTCATCCTTTTATCAGAAATCCCAAGATAACGAACCCACTCCCAAGATAATGGCATTAATCCATTCATGAGGACAGAGCTTTCATGACCTAATCACTTCCTAAAGGTCCCACCTCTCAACACTGTGGCTCTGGGGATTAAGTGTCTAACTCATGAACTTTGGGGGACACATGCAAACCATAGCACCTTCCTTAACATAAACAATACCTAATCAGAAAATAAGCTGGAAGTTTTCATTGGTTTGTTATTCATTTGGGACTTAACTCCAGTAAAGATCATGTGATGACATTTAAAAGACTAGCTGAAACTAGAAACATAGGAAACCTGAAGTCAAAGTTCCAATGACTTTGGGGCTAGTGGAGAATACAGAATATAAAATAGCATGCAACATAATAAAATATTCACGTCTTAGATGGAATTTATGAGTTGTGGATATAATACATCCATACTGTTTTGACTCTCTAACCACTTTTCTTAATCTGTTCAGGCTACTTTAACAAAATACCATAAACTGGGTGGCTGATGAACAAGACAAATTTATTCCTCACATTTATGGAGGTTGGGAAGTCCAAGATCAAAGTCCAGCAGATCTGATGTCTGGTGAGCTCTTACTCTCTGGTTTACAGATGGTGCCTTCTCATTGTGTCCTCACATGGTGGAAGGGGCTAGCTAACTCTCTGAGGTCTCTTTATGAGGCCACTTTTGCATTGCTATAAAGAAATACCGGAGTCTTGGTAATTTACAAAGAAAAGAGATGTAATTAGCTCATGGTTCTGCAGGCTGTTAGAAGCATGGTTCCAGCATCTGCTTCTGGGGAGGGCCTCAGGAAGCTGACAATCATAAGGGAAGGCAAAGGGGAGCTGGCATATCATGATATGCTCCCCACAAAGGCCCTATCTCCTTGATATGGTTTGGCTGTGTCCTCACCCAAATCTCAGCTTGAATTGTAGCTCCCATAATTCCCATGTATTGTGGGAGGAACCTGGTGGGAGGTAACTGAAACATGGGCACAGTTTCCCCAATACTGTTCTCGTGGTAGTGAATAAGTCTCATGAGATCTGATGGTTTTATAAGGGTTTCCCTTTTTGCTTGGCTCTCATTCTCTCTCTTTGCTGCCATGTAAGATGTGCCTTTCACCTTCTGTCATGATTGTGGAACCACAGCCATGTGGAACGGTGAGTCCATTAAACCTCTTTTTCTTTATAAATTACCCAGTCTCAAGTATATCTTTATCAGCAGCATGTAAATGAACTAATACACTCCCAATACCATCATCTTGTGGGTTAGGATTTCAACATATGAATTTCGGGCAGACACAGACATTCAGACCATACCATTACTTTGCTACTCAGCTGGTAATGGGATAAGTGAAGATCTTACTTTTATGTGAGCAGAGTGTTTCATTTTTGTTTTTAAAAGCAGAATGATCCATCAACATAATCCTCTCAGCCATCCTCCCAGGAAAAGAAACAGAGAAAAGTCAAATGACTTACATTCTGAGTGGAGGGTGGTGTAAGAATTTGAACTTTAGTTCCCATGCATCTCACAAACTGCTCACCTCCCAGCCCACATAGATGAGACCTGGCTCTGTGGATGCTGGACTTCGGGACTGCTGGCACAGGGAAGCAGAGCAGAGTGGTGTTCACCTGGACTTAGGCGCTCTTCTGCTTCAAGGTGAAATGCTGGTTTCATATCATTAGGAAAAAAATCCAGAAGCACTACCTCTCTTCCACTAACACCTCCATCTTTGATATCTGGGTATAGGGGTGATCAGGAATACTGTTGGCTCCTTTTTCCTTATCCTTGTTGGTATGTTACAGGTTTACTAATAGTGAATCTAAGTAATAGAAATCTTGCCATAGAATGTATTGGGACTCTCCATGAAGAGTGCTGAGGATGGAGACATAGGATGACTCTTCATGACACTGGACCACCAGACCTTGCCTGTGGTGTAGGGTGTGGAGGAACAAAGATGGCACTGGCTCTAGAAAAGAGGTTTATGCCTCTAGGTTGGTGATGGGCCAAATGATGTCCCCACAAAATTCATATGTTGCAGCCTTTATTAGTCCATTGTCATGCTGCTAATAAAGACATACCCAAGACTGGGTAATTTATAAAGAAGAGAGGTTTAATTGATTCACAGTTCAGCATGTCTGGGAAGGCCTCAGGAAACTTACAATCATGGAAGAAGGGGAAGCAAACATGTCCTACACATGGTGGCAGGAAGAAGAATGAGAGCCAAGTGAAGGGGAAAGCCCCTTATAAAACCAACAGATCTCATGAGAACTTACTATCACAAGAATAGCATGGGGAAACTGCCCCAATGATTCAATTATCTCCCACCGGGCCCCTCCCATGACACATGGGGATTATGGGAACTACAATTCAAGATGAGATTTAGGTGGGGACACAGCCAAACCATATCATTCTTCACCTGGCCCCTCCCAAATCTCATGTCCTTACATTTCAAAACACAATCATGCCTTTCCAACAGTCCCTCAAAGTCTTAACTCATTCCAGCTGAAGCAACAATCTGAGCTGTATGTTGGCCCCTTTTAGCCATGGCTGGAACTAAGCAGCTGAGATACAGGGCACCGTGTCCTGAGGCTGCACAGAGCAGGGGAGCCTGGGCCCAGGTCCAGCCCATAAAAACAATTTTCCCTCCTACACCTCCAGGCCTATGATGGGAGGGGCTGCCATTAAGGTCTCTGACATGGCCTGCAGACATTGTCCTCATTGTCTTGGTGATTAACATTTGGCTCCTTATTATTTATGCAAATTTCTGCAGCTGGCTTGAATTTCTCTCCAGAAAATGGGGTTTTATTTTCTATTGCATCACCAGGCTGCAAATTTTCCAAACCTTTATGCTCTGCTTTCTCTTGAATGCTTTGCCGCTTAGAATTTTCTTCTGCCAGATACTCTAAATTATCTCTTTCAAGTTCAAAGTTCCACAGGTCTCCAGGGCAGGGGCAAAATGCAACCAGTCTCTTTGCATAGCAAGAGTGACCTTTACTCCATTTCCCAACAAGTTCCTCATCTCCATCGGAAACCACCTCAGCCTGTACTTTATTATCCATATCATTAACAGCATTTTGACCAAAGCCATTCAACAAGTCTCTAGGAAGTTCCCAACTTTCCCACATTTTTCTGTCTTCTCCTGAGCCCTCCAAACTGTTCAAACCTCTGCCTGTTACCCAGTTCCAAAGTTGCTTCCACAGTTTTTAGTATCTTTACAGCAGTACCTCACTACCCCATATCAATTTGCTATATTAGTTTATTCTAACACTGCTAATAAAGACATACCAAAGATGGGTAATTTATAAAGAGAAAGAGGTTTAATGGACTCACAGTTCAGCTTGGCTGGGGAAGCCTCAGGAAACTTACAATCATGGCAGAAAGGGAAGTAAACATGTCCTTCTTCACATGGCAGAAACGGAAGTAAACATTTCCTTCTTCACATGGCAGAAGGAAGGAGAATGAGAGCCAAGCAAAGGGGGAAACCCCTTATAAAACGATCAGATCTCAGGAGAACTTACTCACTATCATGAGAATAGCATAAGGGAAACTGCCTCCATGATTAAATTACCTGCCACCGGGTCCTTTCCATGACACGTGGGGATTATGGGAACTACAATTCAAGATGACATTTGGGTGGCGACACAGCCAAACCATATCACAGCCCTAATCTGCAGCTCCTTAGAAAGTATTTTTACTTTCTTTTACAAAGAAACTGTATTTGAGGATAGAGCCTTCAAAGAGGAAATGAAAGTAAAACAAGGCCATTAGGATAGGTCTTAAACCAACTTGATATCTTTATAAAAAGAGGAGATTAGAACATGCAGACAACACACAGTATGAGGGATAACCACGTGAAGAGTCGTCAAAAGTGTGGCCGGCCGGGCGCGGTGGCTCATGCTTATAATCCCAGCACTTTGGGAGGCCGAGGCAGGCGGATCACAAGGTCAGGAGATCGAGACCACGGTGAAACCCCGTCTCTACTAAAAATACAAAAAAATTAGCCGGGCGTGGTGGCGGGCGCCTGTAGTCCCAGCTACTCGGAGAGGCTGAGGCAGGAGAATGGCATGAACCCAGGAGGCAGAGCTTGCAGTGAGCCGAGATTGCGCCACTGCACTCCAGCCTGGGCGACAGAGCGAGACTCCGTCTCAAAAAAAAAAAAGGGTGGCCATCTGCAAGCCAAGGAGAGAGGCCTCAGGAGAATCCAAACCGGCTGATACCTTGATCCTGGACTTTTTTTTTTTGGAGACAGGTCTTGCTCTGTTGCCCAGGCTGGAGTGCAGTGGCGCGATCTCAGCTCACTGCAAGCTCTGCCTCCTGGGTTCAAGCGATTCTCCTGCCTCAGCCTCACAAGCAGCTGGGACTACAGGTGCGCGCCATCATGTCCAGCTAAGGTTTGTATTTCTTTTTTTTAGTAGAGACAGGGTTTCACAATGTTGGCCAGGATAGTCTTGATCTCTTGACCTCGTGATCCACCCGGCCCCAGCAGACTAACACAGGGTTTCAAACAAAAATGTGAAAGAATTTGAAATTGTTTTAAATAAAAAAGCCCATCTTAGGCTAACTCAGTTGTCTCATGTATATTTTGAGGAAGTTAGTAATTGTTGCCAGAAAAAGAAAAGGGTAATCTAGGTTCAAATAATTTGGGGAAATGCTGGATTAGATAGCTAGCCAGGTTACTTTGCTGTAGGACTCCTCAGAGCCTTTAATGTGCTGATGTGCATATTATTAGCATGATTTATATGACCCGGTGTCATCCTTGACACCTCTAACAGAGAAGGAGCATCATCATCTTGGATAAGCCTCTTATTCTAAAGTTCACCTTAATAAAAAACTGCCTAAATCCAAAAGGCATCAGCCTAATGGCTAAGGTCAGCATGACCGTAAACCACAAATAACATTTCCAACCAGAAACTTTCCAAACTCCTCCCTTCCCAGAGACATTCTAGCCCCGAGATAAAGCCCTCTTGGGGCAGGAAGATACTAGCCTAAGATAACCCACCTCTGGGCTGGAAAGATGTCTGCCCCAAAATAATCGTCCAGAGAGATTCCAGCCCTGCCATGAACTTCACACACAGAAACATTCCAGGCTTGTGACAAGCCCCCTCACCCTAAAACAAATATATACTTAGTCTGTAAGAGAAAGCGCTCCTGACCGCATCGGCTAGAAGCCCCTCTCAGTTTTCTTGTTTTTTGTCTTTAATGGAGTCTCGCTTCTCTGCTCAGGCTGGAGTGCAGTGGCGCAATCTCAGCTGACTGCAGTCTCCGCCTCCTGGGTTCAAGCAATTCTCCTGCCTCAGTCTCCCAAGTAGCTGGGATTACAGGCACGTGCCAGCACACCCGGCTAATTTTTGCATTTTTAGTAGAGACGAGGTTTCACTATGTTGGCCAGGCTGGTCTTGAACTCCTGATCTCAAGTGATCCACCCGCCTTGGCCTCCCAAAGTGCTGGGATTACAGGTGTGAGCCACTGCACCTGGCCTCCTCTCAGGTTTTAACTAAAGAAAATCTGTCTTTAACTGCCAGCTGCGTTTCGTGTTTCTTTCCTCTTTAACTCTTACGACCTCCCTTTCCTCTTACTATTCATTTCTAATGCACTGCCAATTTCTGATGACTTTCTCTTTTAAATATTCCTTGAATTCATTCAATTCTATCTGAATCCCCACTGAAACTTAAACTATAACATTGCCTAACACTTTTATTTTATAAATACTTCATGAATTAATTCACTTTTTTCTACCAAAATGACCAAATTGCCTATGTCTCTTGCTTAGACTACTGCAAACCCTTTCTGACTGGTCTGCCCCTTGGATGCTTTCCAATGAGTTCTCCACAGCACAAATGAAGTAATCTTGTCTAAGTACAGGTCTGATTATGCCAGCTTCTTGTTTTTAAAGATCTTTCAGTAGATTCCCTTTGCCTGCAGGATGAGAAGAAAAAATTTCTACCCATTCCTCCAAGCTGTCATCTTGAACTATCTTCTTCTTTGGGCTCCAAATTCACAGGTCTTCTTGTAATCAACCTCACACTATGTTGCTGCTGCCTGCCACTGAGCCTTTGCACGTGCTGTGCCTCCTGCCTGGTTAGTGCCCACTGCCTCCCTCAGATAAATCTTCCTTTACTTTCCTTATTGGATCAAATCTTTCTACTACTGATTCATATTATACTTGTTACTACTGAAAAGTTGCATTTGTGTGATTATTTTGCTAATTTTTCTTGAATCTAACTTTTCTAGACTAAAAACTCCAAGTCTGTGAAATACTCATTAATTTATGAAAGTTTGGGGAGGGCATATCTGAAACACAATGTGAAAAAATTTTACAAAAAAAATGAAATGAGCAAACGTAAAGAAGAAAGGTTTTGAGTCCTTAGGAACATGTAGTTATTTGCTATAAATTAGCATCCTTTGAAATAAAGAACCCATCTGAGAAGCTGAATATAGAAGAGATATTAATATTGCATCTAAGTTCTGGAGATGAAATTAGATGTTTGATTTCTTAAAAACTTTTGATTTAGAAAATTTTCAAACCCAGAGAAGACCTGAAAGACTGGTACCATGAAGAGACATATCCCATTAGTCAGCCTGTTTAATGTTTTGATGGTGCTCTGAAAATGCTGCTCTGTAGATATGACCTTTTCTGCTTCGCTGTAGACAGTGTAATTCTGATTTTACCTTGAGAAAGCCGTAAGACTAAGTAATGAGACTACCAATGCCAATACTGAAGGAAGAAAGGCTACCTATGCCTATTGGCAAATAATTAATCAAGATATATCTAAGACTTGACTTAAGGTACATTGGGGGATGACAAGATATTTACAGGACATACTTAAAAATTTATAGCCATTTGAGAAAAGAAGACACATTCACATGAAAAAAATAACCAGTGATAAAAAAAAGTAACAAATATTGAGAGGGGGGAGGCAGAAAGTGGCCAGAGTTAATGGGATGAGATTGCTTCTAGTTATTTGTCTTTGTAGAAATGGATTCCCTATGGACAACAGCACGCCTTGTTATCAATTAATTTCCTTGACCAAAAGACCAACTCAGGAAAATAATTTTAAAAGGCACATTGTAAATAAGCATTTCCCCTGTGAACAAACAGAAGTGTAAAAAGTCTCTTTATCTGAGTTATATTTACATTATTTTAGTTCCTTGCTTGAAGGACGATCTAAAACAACAGGAAGTATTTGTTCCTTTAAGGGCCAACCTCTGTTTGGCAGACTTCAGCCAAATAATTAATCCATTTTTTTTTTCTAACAAAGAATAGGCTACTATATTCACTTGTCACATCAAGTCAGACCTACATTAAGAGCCTTGGAAGAGTATGATTCCCAGTGAACTGGCTCCGGGCCTGGAGATCGGGGCAGCATTTCCCTTATCAGCCATTATTTTCAGAGGGCTGTGTCTAGGCTAGGGAAATTGGAACTAGATAAATAATAAAGAAGACCATAACCTGGTCCAAAGGTAATATAGGAAGAAAAACATTGTGTAAATTGTGGGGCAGGGTAGGGGAGATCACTAATGGCAGCACAAAGTAAGTGGGGGGGACGGTGTTTTTAAAATAAAAATAAAAAAAATTACTACATTTGGGCATTCTCCAATCCATACAAGACTGGAAATCACCTTTGGAAAGTTGAGCTCTTCAGGTCCAAGTGATCATTTAAGAGATGATTTTGTAAAGATGTGGTTTCTATATGTACTTGGTGTAAGAACTCGGTTCTCTAAAACCTAAGTTCTAAAATCAGATTTTCCAACCTGAAAAGGAGCCAGGGAGGGATACTGCTCTCAGATCACAGGATTATTTATGTCTTTAATTGGTGCTTTGAACTCATTTTTTCTGGGTTTTTCCCAATCTGTACATACTTTATAATTAGAAAAAAAACTAACTATTAAACAAAGACCAGGGTAGAAGTTTCTTGTTTTTACCCACAGGAAGACTGCTACTGTAGGCAAGGTAAATTCCCAAACAAAAGCTACTGGGAAGTCAAAGCCTAGGGATTGGTTGGCATATCTGTGATGGGGTAATTAACAGATGTCTATTGATCTCTTGTCTAAAAACTTTTAAGTTTAGAAGGTTACTGAAATTCCTTAGAAGTCTGCCACTTATTATTTTTAACAGCTATATTGAGATACAATTCATATGCCTTAAAATTCACCCAAAATAAAGTGTTTCAATATTTTTTGCATATTCAGAGTTGTGCCACCGTTACCACAAAAAATTTTAGCACATTTTTATCACTGCCAAAAGATATCCCATAGCCATCAACTTTAGCCATCTTTCCCAATCCCCTTGTTCTCCCCAGCCTTAGGCAATCACCAATCTACTTTCCGTCTCTGTATGACTAATCTTGACCTTGCATATAAATGGAATCATACAATATGCAGCCTTTTGTGTCTGGTTTCTTTCCCTTAGAATGATGTTTCCAAGGTTCATTCATGTTGTAGCATGTAATCAGTACTCTGTTCCTTTTTACGGCTGAACGATAGTCTATGGGTGTGTCACGTATTATTATCTACTCATCAGTCAGTGAACTTTAGGTTGTTTCTATTTTTGGGATATGATGTATAATGCTGCTGTAAACATTTGTGTACGAGTCTTTCTGTGACATAAACATGTTTTTTTCCTTGGATATTTACCTAGGAGAATTGATGAATACTGTAATTCTGTGTTTAAACTTTTAAGGAATTACAAGACTGTTTCCCAACATGGATGCACCATATTACATTCCCACCAGCAGTATATGAAGGTTGCAGTTTCTCCACTTCCTTGCCAACACTTGTTATTGTCCACTTGTCTGATTACAGCTATCCCAGTGGGTGGCCATCATGAAGTGGTCACCTGCTGTGGTACCTGCTGTAGGCAAGGTAATTTTCAAAAATTCATTATTTTTAACATATTTTATTAAAAACTATTTTTAATACAGAACTCATAGAGGTTAACATACAAAATTTCTTCACATGTATGTACTGATTTGATTCCTAGCTTCTAAACCAACAACGATCCCATCTATGTGTCGGCACAATGATTATTCCCGTTTTACAGACAAAGAAATGGACGCTCACAGAGGTTAAGAAGCTCTAGGGCTGGGATTTGAACCCAGGGGTTCTAAAAGCACATGCTTTTAGCTACAGTGTTATCCTGTTTCAACAACTACTAGGTGCCTGCATAAACATGAGCAGATAAGATGGGAGAATGAAGGTATTTGAAATATGTGGATTTAAAGCATCTAGTAATGATTATGAAGATGCTGAAGGGATATGGCTTTGGATTACAGCAATAGGCAAGATGTTATCTGTTAATAGACTAAAGAACAGAGAAGTGATTTCTGTGACTATAGAGCAATTTAAAGGAGGAGCTGAGATTAAACAGTCCCACATCTGCTTTACTGCTTTGGGTAAATTATCATTTTAATCCTTCCATTTGGAAAATGAGAACATTAGTGACAATAAATAGAACCAAACCATGTGCTAAATATATTTACCTTTTGGTCCTTACACTTGCAAGAATGAGACCAGTTTCTCTTGAATGATTGATCATATTCTCCTAATAGAGCCAGATACATTATTTTAGTTTTTGTGATTTTAGCAAAATCACAATAGGGCCAAATACATTATTTTAGTTTTTGTGATTAAAATAATGTATTTTAAAAGAAAATAACAATTATTTTAAGTAATATATTTTACAATAATGTATTGCAAACTAAAATAATAATTTTAAATAATATATTTTAAAATAAAATACATATTTTAGTTTTTTTCCTTTCTCTTCCTTGTAGTTGAAGAAAAATTATTTCACAAAAATAAAAATTATTTTGAATTTTGGCCACAGGAAAAAGCAGTTCTGGGAATTCAAATTCCTTACGCCCTAGTTAAACATTATTAGTCAAAAGCTACTGCTCACTAGAACTCCTTTCTAGAAATCTATCCTGTAATACTGCATATATAATTCTTACATCTTTATCTAGGATATTTCCAATTTTCAAATTTGTATATGTGACCTAATTAAACAAAATAGCTCAAGAGAACTGATATTCTAAATAACTAATTCATAAATGTTGCTAAAAGTGGTATAATTTTATAATTTCCTAAAGAGAAACTAGACAAAAGTTCCTGTAACATTACAAATCTTAGAAGAAACAGGGTAGTTTTAAGTGTGACAGAGCTAATTCATAAATGAGATATATAGACTAGAATACTCATTTTTAAAAAATGTTTATTTTGAAGCAAAGGATCATTATCTCAATCTTTAGCTTGTACTTGGCAGCCTGTGTTTAAAGGGTTTATTCTCCACGGTGATGGGGTGGGGTGGATGTAGCTAAGATAGTAGTTCCAGTTTTGCCACTCTTACTAATTTTGTGCTGGGGTTGAAGTGCTCCACAGGAAAAAAAGGAGCATTGTTTCTATGAACTGTATAAAGGGGAGGGAAGGAGGAAATGTTAGAAGGATGATTTCTCAATTTTATTTCTTAAAAGGCACTCTTGTGGTTTTATTTCCTCCAAACCCAACCTTTTGTGTTCAGTTTGATTAAAATGCATCCTTCTTGGTCTAACAGTATCTGGAAAACTCCAGAAGGCTTTTTCCTAAACCATCAGTAGGTCAAGCAAGAAAGTTAGCAGAGCTGATTCTGGTGATGTACCTTCATAACTGACAGTATTCATCTTTGAAATGATTAAGCCTTGGTATTTTGACTGAAAATGTGAAGTCTTTTATAAGGAAATGAAAAAATCTACTAATTTTTTATAAACACACTAAATTCTGAGTTTTTGCATACATGCCACTTGATCTTCATAATTATATCAGTCATAACACTGCATAAAAACATCAGTCAGAGGAAATCTAATTTAATGTGAAAATAGCTACTCTGAGGAGAGGTGGGAACACTGAAGAGGTTCTAGAGTTACACAGACCTTCACTAAGTACCACTTCTGTCACTTACTAGCTTTGTCATCCTGAATGACTTAACCTCTCTGAGCCTAACCCTTTCAGTTAATGTGCACAAATCACCTAAAGTACCTGGTACATAGTAGGTGCTCAATGAATGTTAGCTATTCCTACCCTTTTGACAAAGAAACCATTAGCTAATACCAAAATGATAATGGAGTCTTCCCTTTCCACTCATCCTAAAGCAGGTATTCATGTCATTCCCTATTTTATTTGGGCTTCATATTTATCAACTGAGTTTTTGAGTACCTACTGTTGCCAGGTAGTAGGCACTGAGGGGGTCAAAAAGAGGCAACCTTGACAAATGTCTTAGTCTGCTTTGTGCTGCTATAGCAGAATGCCTGAGACTGAGTAATTTATAAATAACAGAGACTTATTTATTACAGTTCTGGGGGTTAGGAAGTCCAAGGTCAGGGGGACTTTTATTTTATATGAGGTCCTTCTTGCTGCAACATCCCATGGCAGAAGGTAGAAAGGGAAGAGAGAACCCATGAGAAAGAAAGAAGGGAAGGGGCCAGAACTCTTCTTTTTATCAGGAACCCACTCCCAAGGTAATGACATTAATCCATTCATGATGGCAGGACACTCATGACCTAATCACCTCTTTAGGATCCCACCTCTCAAAACTGTTGCATTGAGGATTAAATTTCAAACACATGAACTTTGGGGGACACATTCAAACCATAGCAATGTCCAAGCCAGTCTTTGCCCTAGAGAGGAAAGAGCACTTGATGATATCATCAGCTGAGATAATAGCAGAAAGGAGAGCACATCAGTGGGCTTGAAGGTAGAGCACCGATAGACTACATTTCAGGTGAGTTGAGTTGGATGGGGTCTGGGGATATGCAAGTAGACCTGCCCTACAGGAAGTAGTTTTTAATGGATCTGTAGCTGTATAGGGGGCCAGGGCTGGAGAAAGGCATTTGGGTATCATGTATGTGTGAGCTATGAGTGGTGCATATATTCTGACGCTGCCAGAGGTTGGTCGGGTAGCCTAGAAGACTGGGAAGAACTGTGGGGTGAGACGAAAGACCAGGGACACTACTGCTTGGGAATGGGAGAGAGCAAGGAGATTTTCTGGGTGTCCCCTACAACCCTCATAAACATTATCTGCAGGTACTTTGGTTTTTAAAATTAATATTAAAATAACAAATCCAAAAATGTATTTTTCTTGAATTGAGATCAACTATAAATCTTATATTCTATTTAAAATTCTCTAAACTCTGTCAATCTTCTGAAGAGTGATCTTTTAACTTGGTTAAAGTAATAGACATTAAACATTTTAATATAGCATAAAATACAGCAAAATTATCTTAACATTTTTAACTTAAAAATACAAAGTCTAAATCAATCATCCAATGACGTATTTTAGATTAGAAATCACAAGGCTAATCATATTAACACATTATCTTAAACATAATGAATATCTAAAATATTAAAGACTTTTCTCCAAACTTATCTAAAAGTATATTTTGATTTTATTTAGTCCATCATATTTACACTTAAATTTTAAGTTTTCCCATGGTTAGAACACTGTATTATAAGGAAATAATTTTGCTTTCATCCAAAATTTGGGGTTACTTTCTTAGTGCATTTTCACTAGCAAGTTAGCCTGGGATTTAGGATCTAATTTTCCCTATGTATACTTGCTTTAACGGAGACTGTATACCTTACGAAGGGTGATTCAGTCTTCTCATCTAAGTCCCCAAGATTTAAATTACTTGTTATCTAATTCTCAAGTCATCTTTGATTCTGTAACCTTCCACAGATTACCTTGCCAGTTGACCTGAATCAATGAATCTGGTTACCATATAATCCTACTCAGAATTCTTTGCACACTCTTCCTTGCAGACATAACTCATAGATAGTATAGAACATACAACTGGATTCTGCATCATGAAAACCTAGATGATAGAAAAATAGGGACTGGTCACAGAAGTAGGAGAAGAATCAGGAGTAAGAAATGTAATAGCATAAAAGCATCAAAGGAAAGGGAGAATTTCAAAAAGACATCCTCAAGATCAATAGCTTGAAATGTAGCAAGGAGGTTTTTAAGTTAAAGGGGTGAAATATGACCATTAGAATTGATCAGTGATGTTTTTATGTCACGATGTGGACTAAAACCAAATAGCAATATGTTGAGTGAAGTGGAAGTAAGGAATTGGGAATTGTAGTTAAAGGCAGCAATTACTCAAGAACTCTTTAGGACATTTTATTTTATATTATTTTATTTTTAAATAAGGGAAACAGAGATGGGGCAGTAGCCAACAGCCTCAAAGGAAGACATACTTATCTTGTAAGAAATAAATTTTTTCAACACCCCTTACCCCCACTTTTATTTGGTTAGAGTTGCTAGATTCAGGACAAAGACAGAATTAATTGGTGAAGCAATATCCCAGAGGATGGAAGATAAAAGTTAAGTCCACATGAAAAAGTTGGCCTTGAACAGGAAAAGGAACACCTTATCCTCTGAGAATGAAGAGAATGAGGAAAGGATTGATGCAGATGTAGATAAATTTGTGGACATGGGTGGGGCAGGAGGCTGAAGTCGCTCAAGCCTAACTGCATGAATGTCGCAAGTCCTAGCCAATGCCTGCCAGGGGCGCACGCAGTATGCAGCTTCCCCATTTCCAGGAACCGAAAGAATGTGGACTAAGATGATGACAGCTCCAGGAACCAGCCCAAAGGGAGCCACTGGAGAGCTTCCCCATAAGGTAGCCATTCATATTAATCACAGATCAAATAAGAGAAGAAATCCTAGATCCTTCTATCTAACTCAGATTTCTCGCTTAAAGAAAATGAGGCCAGAGGTTAAGACAGGCTCAAGGGCAGTTGCTAGCATCTCTAAGCTAGAAACCAGGTTTCTTGCCCCCAGAATGAAGTCTCCCTTTATTTTAAAAAATTATATATAGCCAATTTTCTCCACCTTTTCCCCTGGCCAACTTTTCTTCATTTTTCTACTTTTAGCACTTCACTTTCTCTGAAAAGCCTTCCTTGCCTTCTCCTTTCCCTCCCCTCTCCCATTTAAATCATTTAAACAGGATCCCATTTAAGGGTATTATATACCTTTTTGATCTTTCCTTGGTTGTTCCACAATTTAAATTCTATTTTTATTTAAGGATTATTTAATGTTCCTCTTTCCCAGTAGATATTACAGGGATTCTGTTCACTTCTGTATCCTGACCATCCCAGAGTATAATGCCTAGCTTGTAGTTAGTGCTCAATAAAATTACATTTATATATTAAATTATATTCATTCTAGAATACATTTACATACTGTTAAAGCAAAATAAGCAGGGGGTCAAAAGGCTGAGGCTGTCTCTGTGCTTTGAATTCCTGTATAACAAACTATAAGCTAATTTCGTATATAAACAAACGAAAACTTAACTTAGGAGAATATTTTTTGTAACAAATAGCTGGGTTTCAGCCAATCACATGCAGCCAACTGACCAGACCATACTCAACTATGGCAAATACCTAGCTGTAACCAATCAAGTTATTTCTGTATTTTACTTCCAAGTTTAGCCAATGTAAGCTCACTGCTCACTGTGGAACAGAACTTGGAATCTCTTTTGGTTCTGAGTGCTACCCAATTCATGAATGATTCTTGCTCAAATAAACTGTGAAATTTAGTTAATGTTTTTCTTTTAGAAACATCAGGTACATGGTGTGGGAGTACAGAATTCAATAATTTTATTTGCAAATTAAAGTTCTCTATTTGTGAAAAATATGCTGTGGGCTTTCAGGAAGGCTGACATACTTTCTTCCTAGTATATGGGAGATGTTCAATACATATTTGTTGAGTGAATAATAATTTCTGAACTATTGGAGTTTTAATTTATGGAAGAAAAGCACACATAGCCACTCAAAATAATTTAAAGATATTTTCTACATCTTAAAATAAACTTCTCAGGTAGGCAAAATAAGATTCTTCAAACAATGTAATTTAGAATAAATATTAGGGTTCACCAAAACTTTGAAAATAACTGGCTTACAATGAAAATACTAAGCATATAACTATGGTAGCTCCTGTGATAATTTATAACTAGAGAACCCAATGTTTAATTCCCAAAGTTTCACACTTTTGAAGCTTCTGAGACATCTTCTCTTAAACCTGACTTTCAGATATAAAATGAACTCACCAATTTTTGGTGCAGAAAGCTCATGCATTTGCAAGTATTTAATAAGAAAAGCCATCACCAATGAAATGCCTACACCCTTTTCACAGGGAAGGTAATTTGCAAACACATGCATGAAGAGTAGTACCATACAGTAGGCAAATATTTTTCCATGTCCCACCCAAAGCAAACAAATGAAAATAGAAACTTCAAGGACAATTATAAAATATCTTTAAATTTAAAGATACAGCACTCTTTTATCCTTTGGCTCCACCTGTACCTTTATCGGAAACACACATTTCTTAATCAGTCCCAACTGGGAATTTCTAGCAGGAAAACAGTCTCAGTTGATTGTGAGGTAATTGATTTTTTTCTTACATTTCTTTACTCTCAAAACTTTATGAATCAAAAAACAAATGGCTAGAAAGTACTAATTTGTTGGTTGTAGATATTAAGAAACATAAACAAGTTCCCTGGTACTAGCTCTTAATTATACCTACAGACACTACATTCTCACCCTTTCATGGCAGTACTAATTTGGGAGATGTTCAATACATATTTGTTGAGTGAATAATAATTTATCACTGAATGTGAATATCAAACTGTCCCAATGTTTATTCCCATTATCAAAATGTCCCAATGTTTATGCATACAAACTATGTCTCCCAAAGTGTCACAGTATTGGCATAAAAATGTTTTGCCTTATCCATTTGGAAGAGAATATGATCAGCATTCTTGTGGCAAAGCAGATAATGGGTCTATGTGCAGATATGGAAGGGTGAAGTTACGGAGAACATCAACCTTTGAGTCTCAGGGCAGACTGACTCACATAGCTCATCCTGTTGTCCATCCAACATATTTTGCATTTTACTAGAAAATTTAGTAACTGTATGTCATACCAAGAATAATATAAGTCCGATAGATTATTGCTTGGCGTAGCTGAACAAAATGAGAAACATAAAATTTTCCAGGTGCTTCTGAGGGTGCACATATACAGTCCAGGTCTGGGTTATATAGAGAAAATACCGGCTCTTTTAATAACCCTCCAGGGCACAACAATCTTGTCATCTTGGAATTTTCTACATGTCGTCTTGTAATTTTCTGATTCTAAGATCCACTGGGGTGTGGTTCAGTCACATTCCTTCCTGTTCTTCTTGCAATGAGGGTCTACTGGCTGCTCTTCTGTGCTTTCTCTCCTTGACTACTACACAGTCTCTATGTGAAGTTGGTATTCAAGAAGCTTATTGAGAAATAAATTTCTGCATTTGTGAAAAGAACAATGTAAGGTTACTGAAAGGCAGACTTACAGCTGACTGAGGAGAAAATAATTAGTGCTTTAAATTTCTCCCGGTATCATTTAGTCATTCATCGCTTAATAATGGGAATATGTTCCAAGAAATGTGTCACTAGGTAATTTTGTTGTTGTGCAAACATCAGAGTGTACTTATACAAACCTAGATGGTAGAGCTTACTACCACTACTACAAGTAGCTGGGATTACAGGTGCCCACCACCATGCCCAGATAATTTTTGTATTTTTAGTAGAGATCGGGTTTCACCATGTTGATCAGGCTGGTCTTGAACTTCTGAACTCAGGTGATCTGCCCGCCTTGGCCTCCCAAAGTGCTGGGATTACAGGTATAAGTCAGTGTGCTCAGCCTACATATTGTATATGTTCATGATATATGGATTTTTTTCATCACAAACAATACTGCAAGAAAACTTGTATACCCAAGTCCTAATATTCAATCTTGATTTTGTTGTTGTGCAAACATCAGAGTGTACTTATACAAACCTAGATGGTAGAGCCTACTACACAGCTAGGCTAGATGGTACAATCTGTTGCTCCTAGGCTATAAATCTCCTAGGCTACAAATCTGTACCGCATGTGACTATACTACTGAATACTGTAGGCAATTGTAAACATATCTAGACATAGTAAATGTACAGTAAAAATACGGTATTATAATACCGTATTATAATACGTATAATACGGTATTAAAATACGGTATTAAGGGACCAACATTGTATAAGAGGTATATGACCCAAACGTTGTTATGAGGTACATGACTGTATATCAAAATCCTAGTTTAATACAATTTAAAGGAATATCACAGTTATGAGGCTTAACGTTTTTTCCGAATTTTAAGGTAAAAAGTAGAAATGCATTACATGGATACTTAAATATTTAAGGCATTGTGAACCCACACAAAATTAACTATAGGAAAAGAAAACTGGTCTGAAAGACTTTAGAACTGAATCTTACACAAACATATGTGTGTGTGGGGGTATACAGAGTCTAAAACATCAAGCAGATGGTAACGTAAATAATGGAAATGTTTAGGATATGGAAAATGTTCAGTTGAAATACATAAAACACTGGAAACAAACACACCAAATTTGCAAAATGGGAGGCAGAGAGCAGAATAGTTTCCTAGAGACAGCAGCTCATTTAGATGATGAACACCAGATGCCAAGTGGAGCTCAGTAGAGACAAAAGTGTCATGATTAGCTTCAGGGGAGGAGAAGAAAAGGACGAGGCACCAGAGGTGAGAGACCCTAACACGGCCCTTTGCAGGCTGGGGCAACTCCCTAATTGCCCCTGGGGTGCTACAGGGCAAGGGACAAAATAGCCGTCATTTCTCATTTTGGTCAAAGGAGGAGGTTTATATCACTGAAGAGTGATTCAAAAGCCTCCATCTGGCTGAACCCCGCAACGTGAGGGGTTGACAGTGTGAAACACTGCTCCGGGTCCATAGTCAGGGCACGGTTGGCCGTGTCTCTGTGAGATACGAAACAGTCCTTGAGACACACTCTGCGAAAAGGACCTATGAGAATTGTAGGACGAGAAAGTGTTGAATATAGTTGTGGGAAATTACTGACCTTATCAACAGATTAAAGTATGCCTTGAACAGCCACGCCATTTCCTTCCGGAAGTTCAGGATATTGGTATTTTGTTGCAAGTGGGAAGGTACCTACTGACACGCCCTGAACCCAAAGTCCATTTCCCTAGCATAACCGATTAGGCAACTAACTTATTCCTACTGTATGTGTGAAAGACAGAGAGAGAACAGGAGCGAGCTCCTGAGAGTGCTGTGTAAGTACAAACCACAAATGGGAGTCTTTCTTTTGCCTGAATTTTAGTGGTGCCTCAGATCTGAAATCTAACTGAAGCCTGTCAATCGTTGTACTGCATGCTTCACAATGCATGAACGTGATACTGGACACGGACTCTCTGAGTTCAAGCACAAATTTACTGGAGGAGAAAGACATATTTATTTATGAGGCATTCCAAGTAGAGCCAAATTATTCACAGACATAGTGAGTGCTAGAGGAGACTCTGCTTGTAGGAGAAAGAATTCTAGACCACAAGCCAGTATATCCCTGGGTTCTAGTCTTGGTCTTGCTCTTAATTTAGGGTTATGTGACTTTGGCAACCACATTAGTCTTTCTAGACCTCAGTTTCCTCATGTGTGAAATGAGGACATAGAACTAAATGATCTCTAAAGCCCTTTTTGGCTCTAACAGTCTAGAAGATAATCAGAAGAGGGAGCAATCATTTTAGGACAGAGGATCAGAAGATTCCATGATAGAAGAAGGGCAGTTGCTCTTCTGCAAAGTCTGCTTTCCCTGACTGCAAAAGTAAACATCAGAGTTGCAAAAACTCCAGAGTACAGAAATGTCAAGTATAGTTTGTAAATGCCCCTATAATCTTCACTGTTGTTTAAAATTTATTCTTCCAGCTATTTTCTGTTAAGAGCTAATTATAATCATTACTATTTTATTAAAATGAAACACTAAGTGCATTTTTCTTCAACAAGTTTTTAAAAACTTAAGACTATATCCTGAATCTTTCTGTCATGTCATTACACATACATCTCATTTTTAAATCAGTGCAGAGTACTGCACTGTATCTACATATTGTATTTCTTTTCTTGAGACTGAGTCTCACTGTGTCACCCAGGCTGGTGTGCAATGGCATGATCTTGGCTCACTGCAACCCCCGCCTCCTGAGTTCAAGCGATTCTCCCACCTCAGTCTCCCAAGTAGCTGGGATTACAGGTGCCCACCATCATGCCCAGCTAATTTTTGTATTTTTAGTAGAGATGGGGTTTCACCATATTGATCAGGCTGGTCTTGAACTTCCGAACTCAGGTGATCTGCCCACCTTGGCCTCCCAAAGTGCTGGGATTACAGGTATAAGCCAGCGTGCTCAGCCTACATATTGTATATGTTCATGATATATGGATTTTTTTCATCACAAACAATACTGCAAGAAAACTTGTATATCCAAGCCCTAATATTCAGTCTTGACACCTCTTCCCTCACTTCCAATTTCCTATCCATTACCAGGTACTGGTGATCTTATTGACTATCCTAGGAACCCATCCACTTCTCACTCTGTAATTGCCTCTACTTTATTCAGGAGGAGAATCAACATCTTCTTCTGCAATAGTCCCTCAATTGATCTCTTCTCTCCCAGTCTTGCCTTCTTCCTACACAGCAGCCAGGGATGCAAATCTTATTACTCCTCAGTTTAAAACCTTCAATAGCTTCTCACTGTTCTTAAAATAAAGACCACCAACTATAAGGTTGTATTGTCTGCAATTTGCTAATTTATGGTATGTCAGTGTAGACAGTTTGGAATTTATGAGTGTGTTTTTAATCTGTGCTTTAGGATGTAGATTAAATGAGTTGCCCCAACAGGAATATCTATTCAGAAGTGAAATATATTTCAGATATTATATTTCATTTATATTATATTTCATTAATATTTCAGATTTTTTTTTGGTTATATAAAAGTAACACTCTTTTTGCCCCATTAAATCTTTGAATCTAGGCAGATTCAAAGGCAGAGGATATTAAGAAAACAACTCTCTAGCTCCCTCACCAGTGAGCTGTGACTTCTCTATCTGCTTTTGTTTTCAGGCTCACCTCCCCAGCGCAACGATTTAGCCCTATGCTGCAGCACCAGGAAATACTTCTGTTTTATCTTCCAACAGAGAAAGCATGGCATCAACAGTAGTGCCTGAACTCATTTCACGGCAGGGGGATCAGGCTTGGTGGGGCCTCTGCTGGGGCTGCAGTCGATCTCTGCCGTTTTTACTATGTCCACCCCTAGAACTCTTGGCTTCCTTGGCCAAAACCAAATCCTGGTGAGCATCATAAAACTTGCCTTGTCGGCCAGGCGCGGTGGCTCACGTTTGTAATTCCAGCACTTTGGGAGGCCGAGGCGGGTGGATCACGAGGTCAGGAGATCGAGACCACGGTGAAACCCCGTCTCTACTAAAAACACAAAAAATTAGCTGGACGTGGTGGCGGGCGCCTGTAGTCCCAGCTACTCGGAGAGGCTGAGGCAGGAGAATGGCGTGAACCCGGGAGGCGGAACTTGCAGTGAGCCGAGATCGCGCCACTGCACTCCAGCCTGGGTGACAGAGCGAGACTCCGTCTCAAAAAATAAATGAATAAATAAATAAATAAATAAAAAAAACTTGTCAAGTTTAAAAGAGAATGCAGATAAATTGTAACTCCAATCTTGATGGTCTAGCCAATTAACTCTGTTTTATGATTCTCTTTGGAAATGACTATAGCATTAAATGCGTTTGTCAGATGCCAGGTAGCCAGCAACCCAGGATTCAAACCCAGGTAATGGCGGCTTTAAAATGTGAACTCTTTCAACTTCCCCACACTGCTCACCAGTGGTTGGGAGACGCTGCCACAGGGAAAGGAACAGCTCTGAAGTGGTTGAGTGAAAAAGCACAGGACAGGAGGGTTAGAGACATGGGTCCCAGCCCTAAAACAACTTCCAACTTATGGGGGATCCTTGAAGAGGTCCCTTTCTCTCTTTAGGCCTCAGTTTTCTTATCCATAAAATGAGGGGTTTGGACCACTGAAGACCCCTTCCAGGTCATGATTCTGTCATCTACGGACTTTTTTTTTTTTTTTTTTTGAGACTGAGTCTCGCTCTGTTGCCCAGGCTGGAGTGCAGTGGCGTGATCTCAGCTCACTGCAAGCTCCGCCTCCCGGGTTCATGCCATTCCCCTGCCTCAGCCTCCCGAGTAGCTGGGACTACAGGCATCGGCCACAAAGCCCGGCTAATTTTTTGTATGTTTTTTAGTAGAGACGGGGTTTCACTGTGTTAGCCAGGATAGTCTTGATCTCCTGACCTCATCTACGGACATTTTTAAAGCCTCAGCTTAGTTGCTTAAGAAATAGGCTTAAAAACTGAATTGAAAAAAAAATAAAAATCTTTTCGTCATTCAAAGAAACAAAGGAAAGGACAGCAAAATTGCTCACATCATTTGAAATTTGAAGTGTGGTTTGTTGCCAGTGGGATCAACATATGGATTCAATGAAATCAGAAAATCAGGCAGGGGAGGAAATCAGTTTTTAATGAGGCATTTTCAATTTTCCATGAAATAATTACTTCAAACCACCAATATAAACTTTGAAGCATCTTTCTGAATTTGGCACAGTGTATATGAAAAAAGTCAAACCAAAGTAAACCAAAGACTGATCAGTTTGATAATCTCCTCCAAAGACCAAATAGAAAACCTGCAAAGTTCTTTAGTTGGACAGATAGAGAATTGTGCTTGGAGCCAGCAGGCCTGGGTTCAAGTTTTGGCTGAATCACATCTCCAAGTCTGTGTCCTTAACTGTGAAATGATCATCAAAATCCTACCTACATAGATATCACAGGGTAGTTGGGAAGGCCTAATAAACAGAACTACATAAAGAACTATTATATTACAAATAATTGCCTGCCAAAAAAATTTCCCCACTATTTACATGGACATACAGATTTGGAATTTTAATGTTTGAATTACCTCTTATCAAAAGCTGAAAAACTGCTATAATTAAAAGGAATGAGGGAAGCTGCCTTTAAACAAACAACAAAACCGCAATCACCGAAAAGTATCCTTCTTTTACAGTAGCAAAGAATTGCAAAGATAACATCCCATCCTGAAGGTTGGGAAGCACAGTTCAGAACTTGACAGTCCAGAATCATGTTCACATTCTCTCCTCATTCCCTTAGAAAATCTGGCATTGAGTCCCATGGAAGGTGCTTTGAAATGCCTCCCAGATTGCATCCTTCTCCTCTATTTCCTCCATCTTTTCCTTGGTCTGAGCTCTCTTCACAGGACAGCTAAATGACAGCAAAGCCTAAGCAACAACCAGGGTCACTGCTGCCAGGCCAGCCTCAGTACTGCCCGATTAACCTCTCTAACAAGCAGACTTCATCAGGCTCCGCAGCGATTCCATCAGTCTCACCTGACTTCCTTCTACTGCCAAAAATGGACCCCTACTGTAGTCCAGCAATCCCTCCACTTGCTCTCATACCTGTGGCATTGATTCCAGCCCAGCGTCCAAGCTTTCACTGTTCTCCCTGCCTAGAAAGCTCCTCCACCCTCACGTAAAGGACCTCTTCAAGGATAACTACAAACCACTGTTTAAGGAAATAAGAGAGGATGCAAACAGAAAAACATTCCATCCTCATGGATAGGAAGGATCAGTATCTTGAAAATAGCCATACTGCCCAAAGTAATTTATAGATTCAATGCTATTCCCATCAAACTACCATTGACATTATTCACAAAATTAGAAAAAATCTAATTTAAAATACGGAACCAAAAAAGAGTCCATAAAGCCAAGATAATCCTCAGCAGAAAGAACAAAGGTGGAGGCATCATGCTACCTGACTTCAAACTATACTACAAGGCTACAGTAACCAAAACAGCGTGGTGCTGGTACCAAGACAGATTTAGACACCTCAGAAATAAGACCACACATCTACAACCATCTGATCTTCGACAAACCTGACAAAAACAAGCAATGGGGAAAGAATTCCCTATTTAATATATGGTGCTGGGAAAACTGGCTAGCCATATGCAGAAAACTGAAACTGGACCCTTTCCTTAAACCACATAGAAAAATTAACTCAAGATGGATTAAAGACTTAAATGTAAAGCCCAAAACCATAAAAACCCCAGAAAAGAATCTAGGCAATACCATTCAGGACATAGGCATGGGCAAAGATTTTATGATGAAATCGCCAAAAATAATTGCAACAAAAACCAAAATTGACAAATGGGATCTAATTAAACTAAAGAGCTTCTGCGCAGCAAAAGAAACTATCATCAGAGCAAACAGGCAACCTATAGAATGGAGGAAAATTGTTGCAATCTACCCACCTGACAAAGGTCTAATTTCCAGAATTTATAAGGAACCTCAACAAATTTACAAGAAAAAAACCAAACAACTCCATCAAAAAGTGGGCAAAGGACATGAACAGACACTTCTCAAAAGAGGAGATTTATGTGACCAACAAACATATGAAAAAAAAAAGCTCATCACTGATCATTAGACAAATGCAAATCAAAACAACGATGAGATTCCACATCATACCAGTCAGAATGGTGATTATTAAAAAGTCAAGAAACAGTAGATGCTGGCGAGGCTGTGGAGAAATAGGAATGCTTTAACACTGGTGGTGGGAATGTAAATTAGTTCCACCATTGTGGAACACAGTGTGGCGATTCCTCAAGGATCTAGAACCAGAAATACCATTCAACCCAGCAATCTCATTATTGGGTATATACCCAAAGGAATATAAATAATTCTATTATAAAGATACATGCACATGTATATTTATTGTGGCACTATTCACAATAGCAAAGACATGGAATCAACCCAAATGCCCATCAATGACACACTGGATAAAGAAAATATGGCACATATACACCATAGAATACTATACAGCCATAAAAAAGGAATATGATCATGTCTTCTGTAGGGACATGGATAATGCTGGAAGCCATCATCCTCAGCAAACTAACACGGGAGCAGAAAACCAAACACCACACGTTCTCACTCATAAGTGGGAGTTGAACAATGAGAACACATGAACGCAGGGAGGGGAACAACACACACCGGGGCTGTAGGGAGGGCAGGGGGAGGGAGAGTATCAGGATAAATAGCTAATGCATGCAGGGCTTAATATCTAGGTGATGGGTTGACAGGTGCAGCAAACCACCATGGCACATGTTTACCTATGTAACAAACCTGCACGTTCTGCACATGTATCCTGGAACTCAAAATAAAATTAAAAAAAATAAACACGCAAAAAAAAAAGAAAGCAAACTCTTCCACCCTCCTTCACCTGTCTTAATACAAGTCATTTCTCCAAGCTCCCTTTAGTGCAGGGCTCAGCGTTTACTGTGGTTATGTAATCATCTGGGAGATCCTGTTAAAATGCAGGTTCTGATGCAGTAGACTGGAGGTAAAGTCAGGACTCTGCATTTCCAACAAGCTCCCAGGTGGTTATGATGCTGCTGGTCCATGGACTTCACTTCGAGGACCAAAGCTTACTGGCTTATTGGAAAAAAAATGGAAAGGGAATAGTTTTTTGAGATACATGGACATGGGTTTAAATGTCATCTTGATTAGGTTTTAGCTGTGTGACTTAGGGCAACTAACTTCCCTTGTATAATGGGAATATTACTTATTTTATATAAATGATGTGAGGATCTTTTGAGATACTAACAGATACTATTCTAAATAGGGCTTTCTCTTGGCTCCCCTGAACTCATCACTTCATCCTCTATTAAGCTTCTCTGATTATCCAGTCTTATTTCTCTTTACTTGGAATTTTATTGCTTAAATAACATGTGTGCACATTGCAAGGATATATAAATGAGACCATATGTTCTTTGAGGGCATAATCGTGTTTGATATTTCTCTTAGCATATAAATCAAGAAAAAGTTTTACTAAAGTTTGATTTTTTCATGCAAAACTCTGAGCTGTATGATACTTAGTAATACCACCACCCTTCACTGCAGCATTATGTAGGGAGGCAGGGCTCTGTCGTGGTACCGAGCACAGGCTTTGGAGTCAGACACACCCAAGTGCCAGTGTGGGATTCATCATTCACCATCTGTCCTTCCTAATCCAGACTAACATGTCTGGTTCTCAGTTTCTCACCTGTAAAATAGGAATTTTGCCTTAACCTTTAGTGCTATTAAGTTAGACAAGTTGCATAAGGTACGAGAATTAAGAATTAAGTTAGACAAGTTACATAAGGTATGAGGTGTATATTATAAATTGTGAAAAAGGCCATGATTCTCCATCCCTTCCTGAATCCATGCCATTTTCTAATGTAACGCTGCAGTTCCTTCCATTAAAAAGTGGGGTCTATTTCTCCACCCCTTGAATCTGAGCTGGCTTCTTGAGTTGCTTTTGAAATAGATTGGGGTAGAAGTGAGTTGTGTCAGCTTGAACCTAGGCCTCAAGGGGCCTTGCTTCCATTCTCTCTTGCAACCAAGTTGAGCCAACATGTTATGAACCCAGGCTAGGCTGCTAAATCATGAACGACGTGAGGCTCAGCTGCTCCCCACGTGACATGGCCAATGGTCTGCCAATATTCAGAAGCAGAGCTGCCTTGGTGACCACAGATGCATGGAGGAACCTGGAAAAGACAGTAATTTGCCCACCCAAGCACACCCAAACTGCTTATCTACAGAAGCACAAGCTCAATAAATGGTGGTTATTTTAAGCCATTACGTTTGGGGTGATTTGTTACACAGCAATAGATAACTGATACTGAATATGTAAGTAATTTCTCAATAAACAGTGGCTATGTTTTGGACAATATTATACTTAATACAGAATGAGTTTGTCATAGTACTAACATTTGTGCTTTTTAGTCAGAAGTAGGAATATGACTAAACCAGGAATTGGGACTCTGAGATTCCAGTCCCAGCAGTTTTTCCAGTGGGCAGCTGTATGACTTTGGACAAATCATTTAACCTCTTTGAGACTCAGTTTCCTCATTTGTAAATTAAGGTGGTTAGACCAAGTAACTTTTAAGGTTCTTTTCCAGCTCTAAAAAGGATCAAGTGTCCTTTTTACCAAAAGGCAGTACTTCTTCCTTTCTAACAGATACTTTTGAACACAATTTAATGTTTTTCTTGTAGACTTAGGGTTTAATCACAGACCACCTTCACTGTATTGTCTTTGCTGCCTAGCATTTGGCTGTAACCACATTTCATACTTATCACAAGAGCTGTACACTGAAACTATAAAGTAGATCTCCTTGCTGTGGACCAGGAACCCAGGTAGCCAAGCTCATTAGGAATCAGAAATGAAATAATGCCAAATAAGTTCTAGTGGGAATCTTAAGTATGTGACTCTTAACAACAATTCGAAGGTGCAGGTGGACTTCTTTTATGCATTTCTAGGTTACAATATATATTCTGGAGGACTAAGGTTGTTGGCAATCTGACCAAATAGAAACAATACTATTTTACAGCTATACAGAATCAAATCTTTGTGTTTATTGCACGTTAATCACCAAGATATATATGATACTCGGTTATCAAATGAGGGAAAAGAATTAACACCAAAATCAAATTTCAAAACTCCTGTGTGTAGACATCTACTCTACAACTAGTGATCAAGTGAATTAATAAATTTAAAATATATCCAAATACACATTGTATTAAAAAGCTATGCATGTGGCAATGAGTCAATAACCAAGGTGACTTTTGTTCGTTCACAGGCATTGTGTATAGCCTCTCACATGTCACTCATACTCTTACAAATTTAATACAGTCCTCTCTGTGACATATAGCAGGCCATGTTGTGGTCAACTGAAAACAATAAAAAAAAAAAAAAAAAAGGCTGTTCTACTGTCCATTTCCACTAGTGTTAAACAATCAAATGTCAGGGTGTTTTTACTCCCAGAAGGAGTTAAGCTAAATCAGAGAATGTATATATAATGTGAGGGCAACAGTTTACTTTAGCTTTGCCTTCAGATGTAGATATTTAAGTCTGTAGAAAGAAGCACTAGCTTGTTGGAAATGTGAAATACAATTGGTTATTTATCGGAAACTTTTTTTCTGTGATTAAAAACCATGAGGAGCTCTAGAGGAACTAGAATCCACATGAACATTGCAATGAAACATGGCTTACATTTGTCTACCTGGAGAAAATGTATTTTGAAATGACATGAAAATTGACGTCAGAGATTCAAGTCAACTAATGGATTCTTACAGTTAAAATCTTAAATACCAGTGCTTCTTTAACTATCTTTTGAATCAATTCGCTTCTCTCTCTCCTCTAATTTAAATTTTTGCCGCAGCTGCCTTTGGTCTTGGTTGTATCTTTCCTGTGTCATTCTCATTGCAGCCTGCATGAACTCACTAAAATAGAGATCTGTGCTGCTTAAGATCCTTCAGTGGTTTCTCCCAAGACATTAGGATCTCTGAAAACAAGGACTGTGTCCCCAGAAACTCATCGACTATCTGGTGTCTCTGGATCTGCACACATGATGTCTCCAAGGCCAGGTCAGGGTTTTATTAAATTTTGGAGAACCACTTGTACACTGAACAGAACAGAGTTCAGCACTTGTGATAAAGTTTGAGATATAATATTCCTTTTGTCATTTGTTCATATTCATTGCAGCTCAGGAACATCTTTCCTACAATGCCTGACAACACTGAGTCAGAGTTTTAATTTTCTGTTTTAGGACACATATTCATTGGCTTGGTGTTTTACGTATGTTTTAGGAAAGGATTATTTGATAATCTACAGTCCTGAAGATTTTAACTAACCTCTGTGGGACTATGATATTCTCAGGTGAAAAGGGTGCAAGTAGATGAACAATTTCATTTTCAGTTTATTCTCTTAAATAGCAGTCAGAGTAAGAAAGGCTACAACTGGAGACAGGGGATGGCTCAGTGGTTAAGAGCAGGCACTCGAGAAAGGCTACATCTGACCTGCACATAAGTGAAGACTCCAAGTCTGCTTCTCCTAGGATAACCCCTTTAACTCAACTCTTTTCTACATACCTACAAAGTCTCTCTGTAAGCATGTAATCTAATGACCAAAAAGAATGACCAAAAAGAAAATCTGTCTAATGACCAAGAAAGAAAAGCAGGACATAGGTACTAGTTACTATTTAACCAAGACTGTAAAAGATCCCAAGATTCAGGGTTATCAGAAAGATTGTGTAACTAGGGGAATGTGAAACACAGTCTAGGGAGAGGAAACCTAGCTACTGGGAGGCGGGTATTCAATTATTTGGAAACTGGCATCTATTCCAAGAAGCACAGTGAATGGGCTTCCGGGCACCAAAAGCGGGCTGTTCTAGGAGGAAAGGGGCCGGCCCTACCTGTGCTCTGCCCTTGGGCTGCAAATGGATTCTGGCCAGAGCTTAGCCAGGTTGTATTTCCAGGCTCAGAGAGGGTCTGGGTGGGAAGTCAAGGGAATCATTCCATGTTTAGGATAATGGAACATGTTGAGTTGGTATGCAAGTTTTTGTCTTCAATACCAGATATCCAAAAAGCTCTTTGAAACACAGGAAAGATTGGCCCTATTTCTCTTTAGGTATCATTATTTATCTAAATCTCTGGAGCCACTGAGGACCAAGATCATACATACTGAATAAATGCATGGAGCAGGATCAGAGGATAGACACAGAATGGGCCAAGAAGAGAAGTAAGCCACACCTTCCCTTCCTGTCTCAGCATCTGTTCCATTTCCGCTTAGTGACCCAGGCAGCTTGCAGTTAGCTGACTCTTCACACTTTAGGGAAATACAAATAACTCCAGAACTTAACTTTACCTTTGAGCTTCAAATTGTTTCAATTATGTACCTTGTTTCAATTATCTGCCTCCTGACAGTGTTTCACAGCTGGGACCAGTAAGGTGGTCTATGATCTTTAACATCTGTCTTATCCTTCCTAAAATGGTATTAACTGAAGGATTAAATGGGGAAGGGGGAGGAGTAGGCAGCAAATATAGACTCTATCATGTTTAAAAGCAGTAACCCCTTTCCATTTCTTTCTCATTAAACCCTCAAATGCTTCTCGTCTTTTCTCCAGATTTTATTCCTCATAAGAGCTTGCTTGATTGCAACCACCAAGGACATCCACAAACCAGAGCAAGAAGGACCATCAGTAATTCTTTCCCATAAATAGTGACAGGAAGAAAATAAACGCCCTATTCTTCAATGATCTGAACCACCTCTGGAGCACAAACTTCCTCTAAATTCACCGGGCAAATATCCATCATGGGGCAGGTATCTATGCCGCCATGGAAAGTAACATAAAATGTACTAAGTCATCACAGGGAGTTTTAATTTTGTTTTTAAGGTCAGTTGCCGTGCTGGGGTAAAAAGCATTGATTCTTGCCTTTTATCTCCAGGAAAATTCTTCACCGCTACTTTGTGAAAATCTCGCCTCATCAGGGCTGCCAAGGTCAATGCAACCTAAATAACCAACCTGGGAGATGCTTGCCTAATTATTAAATATTTAGCAAACAGTTTGTGACTATTTAACTGTTTGCACCTGGCACCCTCTTTTCACTACGTGAGGCCTCCTGGCACCCTGACCTCTTCCCCCACCCCTATCCACCGCCCAGGCCGCCAGCACCCCTGGGGGGCAAATACCGGGACCCAAGGACATTTCAAAGAAACAGCAGAGGTCACATTCCATTTCCTTTTTATTAAAAAACATACTTAAAATGCAGGAGGAGGGCACAGATCTAAGAGAAAATCTCTTGCAGTTTTTTCAAGTTCGCATGCACCGTTGAAAGTTCATTAGTTAGGGATTTAAAAGCAAAAATGTTTCACACAACCAATTAAACGCCAAGCTTTACAAACGCCTTGGTCTTTGGTTTTGGGAATCTGTAAAAGTCCGCCTCCCCCCACTCGAGTTTTGCCCCTTTTAGAGCCCCTTTGTTGAATTACGTGACTTTTCCCGAAGTCATCAAACTTTGAATTGTGTCTCTAATTTTTTTTTTCAGGGCAAAAGCAAATCAAGAAATTAAACTTAAAAGTAGGCACCTCGGAGAGAAGTGGGGGAAAGTTCACCCCAAAGCCAAGTTCCGCAGGACTCAAGCCCTCCTTGCGCGCGCGGGGCGGGGGATTGTCCCTACCTGGGGCCAGACGGCGGCGACGGCGGCGGCGGCGGCGGCGGCGGCGGCGGCGGCGGCGGGGTCCCGGCGCCCATGGCTTCGCCGGCTTCGGGCGGCCGGGCCGGGAAACGCTAGCGGCTCCGCGCTGCCCGGAGCCCGCCGAGCTCGCGGCGGCCGCCCCAGCGCTGTCATTGGGCCCGCGCGTCACGTGGCCCGGGCTGCGGGTGAGCCTTCCCGACACGCGTAACCCTTTACCTGCACGCCCCGAGGATGCAGCGGGGCTAGGGCTCGAACCCCTGGAGTCCGACGTCCAACATCCCCGGGGCCGGGGCGGCAGTCCCGGGGGCACTGAAACAGACAATCCACGCGCTTGTTGGCCTCTGGGCACAAACGACCGTGCCAACCGCCTGCCATCCCGGGAAACTCCGTGATGCCTACTTCAATGTTGCGCTGGAGAGAAGGGAGCTTCCTATGATCAAGGGACTGGAGTACGGGGATAAACAAAACAAATGCACCCGCTGGCAAATAGATGTGTACTACCAAACCCCGCAAACTTGCATTTTTCAGTTTCCTCCTTATTTCTAGCATTCTTCGCCTAGACCTGCTGTGAGCTCCATGGCCAGCCCTGTATGAGCTACGTGGACCGAGAAACAGCGGGGGCGCCACCACCACGATAAAAACCAGAGAAGTTGCACACACTCGCCTGCACCCTAAAGGCCCCAGTGGGAGTTCAATGAACTCCTGGTTCCCTGTTCCCTCTTCACCCACTCCCCCACCATCCCTTTCTTTTCCTGAGGTGTTAGGACATTGGCCACAACACTGCATCCAATCTACTGAGCTCCACATTCGTAGCTGTTACAATCCATATCCCTAAGGCAGGTGGAGAACTGACTCTGCTTAATCTTAAGGACTGGACATTCTTTTCACCTGTGCTCCAAAGCAAATGCTGGGCTTGCCAAAAAAATGTGTTAAGCAACTGCGCCACCTAGCTTACACTCTTTTCTTTTCAACTCATCCAGCAAGAGAATAAAACAGGATATTGGAGAGGCATCTGGACAGAGTATTATCTAAGCATGGACATAGTGTCCTTGGGTTTTCGATGTATCTACTTTAATGATTCCAGCCCCATTCACATGATATTTGCCAGGCTTTTGAAAATTTGAAGACTACATTTTTTGAATCCTTCTAATTTTGCAATGCTAGGATTGCACGCTGTAAAGTGGTAGATTTTTGCAGGAAGTTATATGTGGTTTTACATCCTTTGTCACAATGAACGGCACTCATGTCCAACTTATAGTCGATACTTAATTGTCTACAGGATATTGATACATTTATCAAGTAGGTTATCTGTCCAAAAAGGCGTTGGTATTTGTATTGGGTTTTATTTTATTTATTTATTTATTTATTATTTGAGACAGGGTCTGGCTGTTGCGAGGGCTGGAGTGCGGTGCGATCTCAGCTCACTGCAACCTCCTCCTCTGGGGATCAAGGGATCCTCCCACCTCAGCCTCTGGAGTGCCTGGGACTACAGGCGCATGCTACCATGCTCAGCTAATTTTTGTATTATTATTATTATTATTTTTGTGGAGACTAGGGTGGGGGTGAGCTCTCCTTACCTTGCCCAGGCTGGTCTTCAACTCCTGAGCTCAAGCAATCTGCTCGCCTCGGCCTCCCAAAGTGCTGGGATTGCAAGTTGAGCCACCGCGCGCCCAGCCTGCCTTGGGTTTTAAAGTGCAGTTCCTAGACTAATAGCATCGGCATAATCTGAGAGAATGTAGCAAAAATGCAAATTCTTGGGCTCCACCCCAGACGTATTGATTCAGAAATAGTTGGGGAGGGAGGGTGAAGAAATCTGTGTTTTAGCAAGTGGTACCTACTCCAGTTTGCGAACCGTTGCTCTGAATATGCACAAGTAGCTGGCAAAGTTCCTCTCATCTATTAAATAGTTAAGGGCTGGCATTCTATAAAACTGGAGGTGCTGCTTTTATTTGTATACCTAAATTACCAGTATTATGTAATCTGTCATGTTGATACACTGAAACTGACCCCTCTGTGTGTCCATACAACATGTAATCTGTACTTCTTGCAGATCTCTTGGAATGCCAAATTGAGATCTGAGGGGGCCCTTGTAAAACATATGGAAGAAAAACCTATGGTTTCTTGATGCACACCAGGGTGAAAACACTATGATTCACTTCATTTTTTAGGTGTGCCCATATTTTCACTGACATGTAAATTGTTCCCAGCCAATGAGTCATGAAAGATAGGAAAGCTATTTTTTTGAGTGGATTTATCAACATGGTTCCAAATTTGTGAAAGAGTTCTAAAAAACAAACAACATTAGAAACATTATGGTATCTGTTTATGTTATAACCCAAAAAACTCCCCACACCATATTAGGCATTGCAGTAAGGCTCCTGAGAAAGAAAGAACTGAGTGGGTTTTTATTTCAGTTTTCTCCATGGGATAGATAGCCTATTTCTAATGGGCTAGATGGATGTCTTACCTTTAAACTCTCTAGGTCCAAGTTTATTTTGTGATTTTCCCCCACTTTCATCCCCTGTTCACTTTACATTTGTAACTCTATCTACTCAATTTCAATTGGAACTGGAATTATTTGAGTTTTCCTTCCCCTTCATCAAACACCTCTATCCATTAAGCCCTGAAATAAATCTTGAATTGCTCCTACTCTAAGCAGGTTCTAAGATCAGGTTCTAACACTTTCTAACTGAGATCATTGCCATGGTCTTTACTGGTCTCCCAGCTTCTGATCTCTTCCATCTTAAAGACATCTAACAAAGTAACTGCCCTTCCCCAAAACTTTTTTTCCCAGCTCCCTGTTGAAACCAGCGCAATTTTCCAACAAGCCAAATGCCCATAGTACTGAAGCTTGAGAAACTTACACCTGCTGCCTGTTGACCAATTCCTCTTCCTTAACCCTCCCTAATTCCTGTTTTCCTATAGGAGGTTACAGTGAGATGGTAGACACCTGCTGCCTATTGATCAACTCCTCTTCCTTGCCCCACCTGTTTTCTCCCCCATATAAACCCCAACTTTAGCCAGGGGAGATTCAGATTTGCGTCTTGTCTCCTGTCTCTGGCTGATGTCACCCATAAGAAACCCTTCTTCCTTGACAATACTCATTGCCTTAGTGATTGGCTTTCTGTGTAGTGAGCAACAGGACCTAGGCTGGGGCCCTGGCTTTCAGTGACACTATTGACTACTGAATAAAGTCTAAAATCCCAACAGCATTTGAAGTCACCTGAAATATGCTTCAAGTCCCAATTTTGCTCATGCAGCTTCCTTTACCTGAAATGTCTCTCTGACATTGACAGCTAAGTCCTAATTATTCTTCTAGCCTCAGCTCTATCTCCTCTGGGTCAACCTTTTTGATACTCAGGTAGGGTTAATTGCTCCTCTGTAGTGTATCCTCAGCACCTGGCCCTCACTCTTACTAACTTTGAAATCAGTCTCATCTGGTTTAGCTGTGGCTCTTCTAGACTGTAGGGTTCTGGATGGCAGGAGTCATGCGTGAATTTTCAAATCATTACAGGATATAGCATAATGCCTTGGGCATAGCAAGCATGCAGTGTTGACTGTTGTGTTCTTGACTCTAGGAAAGAAGATATTTAAACAAACTCTATTTATTTGAAATGCTTTTTTGCAAATATTTATTAACTTCTCTACATTTTCTTTGAGAACTAAAAGGAGAGGGGTTTAGCCTTTTCAACCTAAAGATACTACCCTTTGTAAGTAATGGAATTGTTTTCAGTGGTGGTAAATTTTGAACACGTTAGTCTCAGCCATGTGATGCAGGCAATAAACCAGAATAATTTATTTTCTTAACACATTAAAGTTTCTCTGAGAACAATTATTTCATGACAACTAGATACAAGCTTTCAGATAATTATTTCCTATGTATTGTCACTTAAGCTCACGAATACTCCTCTGTTTCTGTTTTTTAAAAATATTTTTTTCGTGTGTGTGTGGATTCTCAGATCCAAGAGGCAAGAGATGGAAGAAAGGGCACGTGGGAAGGCTCCCCTTGGTCCTGCTCATTCACGCAAAGGGAATTGATGAGAGAGACAACTCCTCAGTCATCATCCTTCTTCTCCTTCCTCCCCATCCTTCTATTAATGAATTCATCAACTATTTCTGTATACCTGAAAAACCTGAGAGTTTGCAGCAACCTTCAGTGATCTTCAGAGCTAGCCCAGTCTCTCACCTGCAAGTTAGAAAACATCTTGTAGGTCATTACTGATCTCTAAGTGCCTACTAGATACGAAATGCTCTATTTTGATGTACTTTGAGAAAGTTAAGGAAAAAGACACTGAGAGTGCACTGAAATCTTTTTCAGCTATTCTCCCTGGACCCCTGTTTCTAGGTTTCTTTACCTATACCTTTGGAATACTAACAGCACCTACTTCACAGGGCTGTTGTGAAGTTTAAATGGCGTAGTACACGCAAAGCTCCAAGCACAATGCCTGGTGCAACGTAAGCACTCAGTAAGCACGAATAGTTATTATTATTACTGAAGGTCTCTAATCACATCTGCCAAAAATGGGGGAGAAAAACAGCACGCCAATCTAAGTAGTTTATCTTTTATTCATACAAATAATACATACACAAGACTGTATATTGTTAGAAGACTGAAATAATTTTCTAGTGTAACAACTCTGTAACAAAATTTAACTAAATGTAACATTTATGAAAATATAAATCTCTGATTGGGTAATTCTTCTCAACGATACAAAGTTTACATAAAAACATTCAATGTGAGCTATCAGTTGCAAACAAGTTAGGAAAAATCATTCAAGTCACTTGTATACTCTATTGGCTTTTACATAGAACATTCACATACTACATTTAATCCATCTAGGCATTTAATTCTTAGAAATGTGTGGCATGGAGGTTCAACTGATAATGACAGGAATGAGAATGTGTTGCCTAAAGAGCTCAAAAGCATAGACTCATATAATCAACTCCAGGTGATCTGTATGTGGGTTGCCTTCTCTGGGCTACCAACTCCCTGGCTAGTAGCTAAACCAGAAGTAACATACTGAAAAACGTCTTTCACTATGGAGCTGGGTATTTTTATCTGAATCACATCTTTGAATGCTTACATGTTAAACTGCTTTCCAAAGGGAAATACAGTTGACTTGGATTCTCTATGGGTTACACGAATTTATTTTTCCCGTTAGCATCAATAATCATGATGTTGCTGAAGTTTTTCTTATACTGCTTCCCAATGTCCCTATGAGGGCTACAGCAGAAACTATGACTACCTTTATTTTGCACTTCACAAAAACAACACACTGATGAGGTTAAAGACCTGTCTAGGAATACACAATCAGTTTATGGCAGAGCTGGGCCTAGAGCAAATCAATTCCTTGTTCATTATTCTAGTACAGTTTTACTCTATACTTTCTAAGAAAACTAAACTCAACCAAAAGTGTGGATACCTTTTGAAAAGTTATCCAAGGACATGCCGTGAGGAGGATATGGAAGAAAGAACAATCATCTTCGCCTTTTGAGATGCAATGTTTTCTTTTAAACAGGTGAATTAATTTTAAAAAATATTTAATACCATTCCACAGCTTCTGCTTTGAAATAGATAGGACTATAAAATGCTCAGAAGAGTCCTCAGTCAGGAAGAGTAACAGATAAAGAAGCATACAGATGGTGTGTAGAAGTAAGAAAGTGATTACAAACAAGGACAATAAAGAACTTTTGGACACCCTTAAGATTTATGGACTATTTTAGCACAAAGACAGGCATATTCAGTTTATCCCAGAGTATTTGGTCATCTATCTGCATTTTACACAGGAAAGAGAAGGAATGTGAATAAGGCAAACGTCATCAGTATCTCAGAGATGGCATGTTGAGAAAGCTTGCTTTCTATGAAGACTAACTGCAGGAATTTAGGGAATATTTATGCTTCCATACAACTGACCAAATAGTACAGACTTCTGTTAGTACAATGATAGAAATGGACAGGTGTTTTGACCACATTTGTAATGCCCTTCCTGTAATTCTTCTTTACACCCAGCACAAATATGCATTTCAAAAAGATGCGAAAAGATTGTTGTTTCTTATTAAATGTGTTCTTTTGCAACCCAGGAGATAGTTTAAAAATCATATATTCTGTTTTACAGAAACCCTCGCATGCAATTGTTGCAACTGTATTTTAATAAAGACTGACTCTCCATGTTCAGTAGCCCTATGATAGTGGTAGTTAGTTCTTGTCCCAGTCCAGTTCACAGTCTCACATTTCAGGTCATATCTCTCGGGAAACTGGGAATACACTTAGGTATTTTTGTTACATTATTTTGCACCTTTAGACCATTCACTGCAGACTAGGTGTACACAGTTGTCAGGACTGTAAAATATAAAGAGAGATTAAGGCTGTGTTTACTTATCACACAATCATTTGAAGTCAAGCAGCTCTTTGTCTTCATGATTTCAGCTGATTTTTGTAGCCAACTAATTCCCATCCAAATGATCTGTATATAACTCTAGCCTCTCTCATCTTAACCAATGGGATGTATTATGCTGCCTCACCACACAGCTAATTTAAAAACTTTTAGCCTCTGCCTTTCAGATGAAGCAACCATTTAAATACTACTACTAGAAATTCTGACATTCTGGAAACACTTTGACAAAAAGACCACACCCAAGACTAACCTCCTATTTGTCCATTTCGTGAACATCTTAATAAAACACTGGAATCCAGCACTGCTCCTGCCTTTTAAGAAATGAATAGTTTATCATTTGGGGCACATTTTTTTTTCCTTCTGTACGTGGATCACATATTTCTGCTTAGCTGGAAAACGTTTTGTCAGTTATCAGGGGCGTAGCTGTGGCCCCTGGCTTCTAGGGCCGAGCATACTCGCTCATAACAAGAGTTGTGTTTCTTGGAGGGTGTTGCTTCATTGGACTCAGTAGAGTCACTAACTGTGATGGGGCTGTCTCTTGCAAAGACCTCAGTGGACTCTCTCCATAAGCAATCCACAGATATTTTAAAACAATAACTGTTACACTTTGGTCTGGAGGTGTGTGTTGCATTGTTGAAAATTTGTCTGCTATTTGAAGTGGCAATTTTGATTTTCAGTGCAGCATCTACACGGTCTACTACCGTGTAGATCCCTATACTCCCATCGTCAAAGCCCACAATGATGTTCAGGTGCCTCTGGGAGAGTGCAAGGAAAGTTGGTGTTTTGTAAAGGGAACAAGCACCGATATTTTTGCCATCTGCCAGTCTCATTACAATTAAACTGAATATTGCACCATTTTCATCCTCCTCCTCCCCATTTCGGAAACAAATGTATACCAGGTAGCGACCATCCCGAGACAACCTCTGCCGCCAGATGGTCCCAGAGGCATGAACCACCCGCAATTTACCACTGTGTAAATCTAGCACGTTGATGTTTTCATCTCCCCTGGATATAATGCCTAGCTTTCCATTGGGAGAAATTTCAAAATCCTCCAGATTTTTCAAGAAGTTGTTTGGAAGTTGCACGCGCCGACAGATCACTTCGTCTGTCAGACTCCAGATGTTCACAGTCTCGGCCGATGTGATAAACACGATGATATCAGGACAATCAGGGATTAATTTAAAATTCACGATGGTGGTCCCATCTTCACAGCAAAATTTCTTGGTGATACTTCCTGTCCAAAGACTGACTGCCAACACTTTGCTTTTAGTCATTCCCACCACGAAGGTATTTGCGGAGGTAATAAAGGCATTCTGCAAAGTGGTCAGAATGTTGCAGACCCTGTGGCCTGTGGCGAGCCTCCAAACCCTGGAGGCATTTTCCTCACAGAGCGAGACCACAAACTGGTCATTGTGTGTAATCAGCAGCTGAGATATTCTCTGCCCGTTAATTCGAAAAAGGTTTTCACCACTGCTGGTGTGCCAGACATACTGGCTGCTTTTGTCATCTGATGTCACCATTATATCTCCAGTGGATGTTAACACACAGTGTTCAACTATTCCTTCATGCTTGAATACTGCTTCGATGAAGCCACTGCTGAAGTTCCACTTATGAACACAATCAGATCCATCCAGGGAGTAAATGATTTCCCCTCTAGCAGGCAACAGCAGACTTTGGATGGGTTTTCCAGTCTTATCTATGTTGGACATAGCTGTGATTATATCTATGTCCCAGATGGAAAGAACACCACTGGTTGATAAAGACAGTAGCATATTGTGGTGACTGGACTTCACTAACTTAACAATGGAACCTGAGATTTCCTGCAAGCTTGCCATACACTGTCCTGTGTCCCGCCTCCAAAAAAACACAGCTGAGGTATTTTCCATGGTGGCGATGATGCAATCTCCATTTTTAGACAGCACGGCAGATATAAAGCGTTCATTGTGCTTGGCTCTGAACTTTTCAGCCACCTTCCACAGACCAGTATCTAAGAGCTCAATGCTGAGGGCTTTACAGATCAGAACTGCACTTTGGTCTTCTGAAAGCTCAATGCTGACCACCTCGCTGTCTTCTCTTCGGCAATCAAAGTCATCAGTCAGCTGGGGGCTGGAAATGTCCTCAGTATTCCAAACAGAAAGACTTCCTTCACTGTCTACCATGACCATTTCCTGAGCTGTGTCCAAGATAAGAAGAAACTTCACAAATCCACCTGAAAATTCTGATGTCACTGTACATAACTTTTCTCCACTCCCTAAATGAAATATGGTGGTTGTGTTCAGGTATTGGCCACAGAAAGCATACAGACCATCTAGGGAGCACTGGACACACGTCACTTCATACCAGCAGTGGAACTGGTAAAGCGGCCATCCGTACAGCAGATCAATGACGGTGACATCTTTGCTGGCTTCGAGCCATGCAAGGGCATGGTTGGCGGACAGTGTAAATCCATTGATGTAGGTGGCGCTGCTTCCATGCTTGGTCCCCTTGATTTCTACTTCAGACAGGAGACAAGAATTGACATTGTCATAAATCAACAAGGTATTATTTGTTGTAGCCACCACAAGGTACTTTTCATCACTGGTGAGTTTCATGCCCAGGATGACAGACTGGGCTGTGGTGATTTGCCTGAGTAGCTGTCGAGTCTCTACATCCCAGGTGCTGATGGAACCATTTTCTAAAGCTGTGAGGACAGTGCTGGGGTTACAGGTAGGCAGGATCTCTGTGACATGCAGGTGACTGGATGATAAGGGAAGACGCTCTGGGCTGTATGTCACATCCATGGATGAATGCAGTGGTACAATGGAGCAATATTTGGGTCCATCTTTGTCACACTCTAAAAGAAGATGTCTAAGTTTGGGCAGGGAGCTTACAACAGGCAGCAGTCTTTGCTGAAGCTCTGCTGAAAGGGAGCCGGGAAATGCAATGACCTTGTTTTTGATGCTGCGGAGGGTGTTGGCCAGGAACTTCAGCTCCTTCTCTTGCGAGTAGTTGTAAGCCAGCTCAATGTCCGAAAGCACTTTGTCAAACTGGCCAATTTTGATCATGGTATAAAGCCAACTGAAGTTCATGATGATGCCATAAAGCAGGTCATCGGTTTTCCCACACCTCGTCAAGTGGTACAAAAGCTCAGACATTTTCCGATGATTGACGAAAAAGATGTCAGGTTCCAGGGGATTACACTGGAAAACCCAGGGCTGGTCTGGAGCCTGCCTGTCAAAGGAAGCCTGTTCCATGAAGTGCTTTTCTTCCTCCAGCAAACTTCTGCTCTCCAAGTCAAGGCAGCCATTCAAGTAGGGGTCCTCGAGGCAGAAGGCTTTCCTCCTGCCCCCTGACCAAACCCCCAGAAAATAATCTGCTAGGATGGTGTGCATTTCACGCAGGTCATTGTCATCCTGCAGATATAGCTTCTGGGCTATGAGCTGCAGGTGTCTGTTGGCCCAGACTAGGAGTGTGACATTTTTCACGTGTCTTTCTATTAGGTATCCACTGAGACCCTCCTTGAGCCTTGCAATGTACAAGTAAGGTACTCTCAGGGGATTGCTGGGTCTGGTGTTTTCATTGAGCTCACTCATTACACTGTTGTCTAGGGCTAACACATCCTCCAGTTCCATTTCACTCAGACCCATTTTGGCCATGGTGATGTAACCAAGAGCCCTAGAGACCAGTTTCTGACCACACTTCTTCTCCAAGGACCAGAATAACTGCTCTATACTTTCATGAACGGTGACAGAGAGGGAGGATTCATCGACGTCTTTGTGAGATCTCCAGTGTCTCACCTCCCTGAAGGTCAGGTTCACAAACATTGGCAGCGTGCACTTGGATAATGCGTTGTTCACATAAATCTGCTGGCCTGATGTGACCTTCCTTTTCACACGCAGCAGCTGGTGTTTGAGAACCTGGCTGCACATCTTCCTGTCTCGGGGAATCAGCTCAATGTAGTTGTCTTCTTCATGGATAAGGCACCTTAGTTTCTGCAAGATCCCATGTTTGTTGGGCAGCGTGGAAAGGACTATCCGGACAAAGCGGGGCAGGTGAGCTGGGAGCCACCAAAGCTTCCTGGCATCATCATTCTCTGAGAGCTGCTCTAGTGCATCGAATATTATGACTAGAGGTCTCTGCAGTGAAGACTCATTCAAAAGATTTATAAATAAGTCACAGAGGTCATGGATCTTCTTAGGGTAGCTTTGAACCAGACACCGGTAGTTAACTGCCAATTGTTCACAAACACTTAGAAGGAGAGTCCTAAGGTCAGAACTCATGTCTGTCGTTCCTAGAAATCTCACGATGACTACTGGGTCAGATTCTGGTCCTGTGTCCTCGTGTAGCCAGCCATAAGCCTGAAACACAAGAGTGGAGTTTAGAATGGTAATATGTATTCACATGGTCATATGTGATAACATTGCCTCTCTCCAGAGCTCAGACTTCTGGTCACCTCTACTGTGCAGGAAATAGCTTAGGGTCAAAAACGGGAAAAACCTTTTGAGAAGGCCAAAGAACTGCTATGAAGCTTGTGTACCAAAATCTACAGGTGAGACTCTCAGAATTACCCTTACTGAGTGTACCAAAGTAGCAATAATAGTATTTTTCACTCATTAGGCAATATTTAGCTTGTATTCCAGAAGATACAAGGTGTTTCATGAATTATAAATATAAATATCTAGTATGGTCAGCTTTGTATTACTGAATGAATACCTATTTCCTGGTGCAGCTGTTGGCACACGGTAGGTCCTTTGGAAGTATTTAATGAATGGATAAGTAATGATTTACATATTATATTAAGTTAAATATATGCATTAATTGAGAGCATATAATGTCATATATGGCTGACCAAATTTCCAATTAATTAGAAAGCAATAAAATATTCAGTACTGAAATTACTCTGAATATAATCTTTTATGATTTAGAGATAATTTTATGTTGTTATAGGGTCATAATTTTGATTATTATTTATCTGTTATAAAATCCACAGAATGGTGGTTAAAAGAGCTTTGTTAAACGTTGTGCTTTGTAACAGATAGTTGATTTTATATACATGCAGCCATCAGTCCTCACATTATCTCTCTGAAGGGTAGATGAGATTACAGTGTCATTTAATAGGAGAGGAAACTGAGGCCCAAGCTGGATAAATTACTGCTCAGAGTTAAATGGTCACCAAGAGACAAACCCGGAGTAGAAGTCATCCCTGACTTTTCATTCTTTCATTTCTTAAATACTCTGTGGCATTAAAGGATAAAATATGTGAGGAGCCCACTAAGTTTAGTCTTTCTGTTTTGAAAGGTCAGGATAAGAAGAAATATGCCCAAGGCATAAAATACTCCAATGAGTATTTTTAGGAAAATGAAGTCTTTCAGTTATCCTTGGAATTTACCAAGTATATGCCTTAGGTAAGGAAGAGTGATTTCACACACTGGGAGGTAAGTTTGTGAACTTTGCTTCCTCAAGACAGATAGTTCGGGTTAAGGCATGAATAAGATCAGAAAGATTTATGGACGTCAGTTTTATAAGGAGCTGTTAAGGAAAATAAACATTTTGTTGCCGTTGTTTAGCCTCAACTTTTGAAGCTGATTTCAAGGAAGATAATCTTGTCATTCCACAACTATCCTTTGGTGGTAAATCTGAAACCACCGGTTTGTTTCTACATTGACTGCTTATGATAACTATAGGCATCCTCCTCCGTCCTCCCAGTCACATGTTGCTGAACGTGTGATGTCTGTAGAGAGCAGCCCTACCATCACAAGCTCATGCTCATGGAAATGTTGGGTGACACATGAGATAAAAATGAGATCTCTATCTGCATCCTCAAAGGGCCATGAGGTCACAGGACAGTACAGGTTGTTGTTGACGGTGAGTCAGACATTCCCCAGGAGAAAGGTAAATGAAGCGCAGGCAGGGGACCTAAAAAGAGGCACAGTTTCTTGGAGGACCCAACTCCTGGATAGTCAATAGACAGACTCAGGCTGTTGGACAAAACATTCAGAAGAGCAAGAGCTCAGAAAGCCATTCCTTAAACTGACCAACTCTGGACAGTTACCACACTCTGCCCCACTGGGACTGCTTATCTGTGCAGGGAATCAGCACATCCCACATAAGTCTTGACCTCTTGTGCTAGAGTATGTGGAGATGCATCACATGAACCTTTGACTTAGTCAAATTGGACAATATTTGTTTCCTCCAACCGCCTGTATGCTCCTTTCCTCCACAAGGAAAAGGGCCCTAGGGTGAGTACAAAATGGCATATGTGAATGTTTACTCATTTGGTTTCAGTTCTCAGGTGCCTCTCATGGTGTTACTACCTTGCTTACTTGGAATAATTCTAAAGTTTGAAGATACACATACAAATTCATGTTCAAAGGCACACAAACATATGCATACACAATTTATGCGATGCAATGTGGACCCTAAATACAAACCTGCTACTTCATCTGGTGCTTAATTAAAGAAAAAGCTATATCTTCTAACACAAGCAGAAAACCCAGCTGGGCTTGATAGATTAAGAAAAAGCAAATTAGACTTCCTATGGACTTTTCAAAGGTAAGTGGAATATACCTGATTTCACCTATGGGCTTACTTTGGAACCCAATCCTCACATATGGTGCAATGCAACTGTCTCTGTTCTTGTCTTCAAGAGGGCCAATTTGAGATTATGTAGCACATGACAGGTTATGAGAATATTTGTGAACTTAAATAAAGTTCTGTTCTTAAGAGAGTCACCATGGGAAGAATAACACAGAGCTTCAGAATTAACACCATAATAAAATAAACCACCACACTTTGACACTAAGGGAAGAGGAGGTTAAAAATAATGGAACTAGTTTCATCCTGTTTAGGCTGAAGAGCCAACTCAGCAGATACCACATTCCAAAGTGAGGTTCCAGACCATCATGCAGGACTTGAAAGGGAGGTTCTGAAAACCAGTTTTGCTACTGTTAATAGATTATCCACTGCTAGCCTGAAAAAGAAGACCGGAGAGGCAGGGAAAAATGGTGGGGATCAGGGTGCTGCGGGTTGTTTCTCTCACCTCTCCCTCCCTAAAAGGAGGTCAGAGAGATGCCTGTCCTTGACTTCTAGCCAAGAGGAAGGGACTTTAGTGGGCCACCTATAGAATGCCCCCTACAGCTTGGGGATACAGGCATCTGGTACCTAGTGACATCTGGAAACCATGAAGGCTGAGTGACTGAGGCTGGCTAGCTGCTGTGATGGAGAAGTGAGACCGAGCTGCAGGGCTGGGACTGGCCCAGAGGTCTAGAGTTTCTCAGGGCAAAACAATACCTGAGTGTTTCCCATGTGCTACATGTGGACGGCAGGCTACAGTGAGCTGACAAGGGTTTCTGTTTGCTTTTCCAAGGTCCCGTCTAAGGAGTGTGCAGGGATGTAGACAGGATCTCAGCAGAAAGGTACTAGAAGCACATTGCTGGATGTCTAGGAGCTGAGGAAGTAACCAGCTAGAAAAAAGATGCATTCCCCTGTGTCTAGGCAACTGTAGGTAAGAGATGCTCAGGGAAGATAGGGCAGAGGTACAGGAGGGGAAGGACCTCCAGGAAGCCATGAAAAGGCCTCAAAAGAGATGGGAGGCAGCTTTAAACATGTGCTAAGAACAGAGAGTTCACAGCCCAGTTCAGAACAGTACTGGTTATGTAAGAACTTTCTGGCCACCTTACCTTTCCTATATCCCCTAAACTGTAATTTTATAGGAATCATAAATGTCATTGGGATTAGGAAAGAAGAGAAAGAAGTGCCATGTGGAAAAAGAAAGAAGATCCCCATTTCCCACTGTAGGTGCCTTGTTTATGAGAGGCCCCAGATGGGGAAGAAAAGTGTAGACTGATGTTTTCATTTTTACCTTAGACTGGACATACTCATTACTGAACTGAGACTGATTTAGCAGACAGAGGGCTTGTCTTTGTCTGAAAGGGATGAGAACAGTTATTGAGATTGGCCTGGGTTTTCATCCAAATGGGGTGAGGGATGGGAACTAGCCCACAACATGAGTCTGAACAGTGAAAGAAAAAAATAAACTTGCTTTCCAGTTGTACCCCATGAGTTTTGCTTTCTCAATATAACTGTTATACCAGCAAAAAAGAAGCACTGAAGTATTCGCTCCTAAAAGACCAACTATAATTCACATAGTAAATGCAGAAAGTAGAAATGAATTTGATTAATTTACCATTTTCCAAAAGTACAAGTTTTTACAAATATACATGGGAAAGAATAGGCTTTTACCTTCTTTGCTACTTCAGCTAGCAGAAGGGTCTTCCCAGTGCATGGCCCACCATATATAATAAGAGGGTTGATGTGTCCAGTTTTGCTTGGAAGAATGTAGTTATGCACTATGTTTAGAGACTCACATTTGTACTCATAGAAGGAGGCATATGTTTTACATAATGATGAATGTTGAAGGATTTCGTCATAGAGTGTATCAGTTTCAGTGTCAAAATTCTGTTGTATCGTTGCCTGAATTATATCAATCATGTCCTCATAAAACTGTTTACCAAGTCCTTCGATGTAATGATTTTCTATTTCTTGGGAGTAGCCTAGTTTCATGTCACAATGAGTAACAGATGTGTACACTCTCAGATTAGATGATGCAACAATAGTAGGAATAAATTCATCCCTGAGTTTTATCAGCTTCTCTTGGGCTTCTGGATCCCGAATAATCCTCGGTTCTGTTCTAGTTATATCCATGTATTTTCCCATCTCTGGGATTTTCACAAAGCGCTCAATGTTAGCAATTTTCCTAATGTAGCAAACACACTTCTTTAGAAATGCTGGAGTTTGTTTTCCCAGAGCAAAGTCAAACTCATCCTCTATAGCTGAAAGAAAATATAACAAGAAGTTTATTGCTTAGAACAAAGGAGCAACACACCCACATTCTCAATAGTCAACACTTAGTCATTAGTGGTAAATTATTTTTCTTATGGTTTGTAGCGAAGTAGTCTTTAGAATAATTTCTTGATTTCCTATTTGTCTTTTCCTAATCAGCCAGCAACCCAGGAGAACAGGTTTTACATAAAATTATCTAATTTTCTCCCCAAGTTTAGGAAGAGGTTGGACATAAGCATAATAAAGAAAGCATATCAAATTTATAGCGGATATTTCTAATATCTACTATGTCTAATTGCTGCTCAGTTTTCCTCTCAGACTTCAGAGGTTCTAAGAGGGAACAGCAGGGACCCATTTGGGCCAGGAAAGGAAGAGGAGGAGGCTGAAGGATATAACTAGTTAACCATTTCTTGTCAGCCTTTCCTTAACAAAGTGACCTCACCATTTTGTTTGAGGTATATTGAGTCCTAGTCAGATATGATCAAATATCAATACAAAAGCAAATTTTTTTTTTTTTTTTTTTTTTTTAAGACGGAGTCTCACTCTGTGGCCCAGGCTGGAGTGCAGTGGCACAATCTCGGCTCACTGCAAGCTCCGCCTCCTGGGTTCACACCATTCTCCTGTCTCAGCCTCCCAAGTAGCTGGGACTACAGGCGCCCACCACCACGCCTGGCTAATTTTTTGTATTTTTAGTAGAGATGGGGTTTCACCATGTTAGCCAGGATGATCTCTTTCTCCTGACCTTGTGATCCACCCGCTTCAGCCTCCCAAAGTGCTGGGATTATAGGCATAAGCCACCACGCCTAGCCCAAAAGCACATTTTAAGGCAAAATATAATTATATTCTGATGACTGATCAATCTGGGTGATCTATGTCACTGTTATAATATCCATCAGAACAAGTACAGAAAAAGTGACTTAGTATATAACTTCATTTCTTCTAACATACACCATATTATGGCTTACAATACATAGGCTTGCACACAAGTAAATATACATTATAAATAATTTGTGTCCCCATAAGAAAATTTTAAACTGGATCGGTAGTAATGAAAACATTGTGCAGAGAAAAATTAAAAATACGTAAAATAAGCCAATGGAAATGAATGACAAGGCAAGCAGTCTTAAAATTGGCTGCTCTTCCTTTCTTCCTCCTTCTCCATCCCTTTCCTTCATCTAATTGCTCTTCATTGAATACCTTTTATATTCCAGGCATGATGACAACTGCTTAGGATACAATGGTGAGAGAAAACAGAACATTGAGAAAAATAATCCATTATGGAGTGTTATAAACTGAATGTTTGTGTCTCCCAGAAACTTATATGTTGAAACCTAATCCCCAGTGTGATAGTATTAGGAGGCGGGGCGTTTGGGTGATTAGTTCATGAGGGCAGAGCCTTTATGAATGAAAGTCGTGTTCATATAAAAGAGATCTCAGAGAGTTCCCTTGCCTCTCATGCCCTGTGAGGACACAGCAAGAAAGCCACCTGTGAGTGGGAAGTTGGCCCTCATCAGACACAGAATCTGCAGGTGCTTTGGCCTCAGATTGTGAATTGCTGTCAGGGAGGCTCTGAATACACAGGGCTGGTCTGGCCATAAATTGAAAAAAATTATATGCTGGCCATAACTCCAATGTCAAGCAAAATCTAGAATGTATATGTTCTATAATGTAACTATTAAGAAGGGTGAGAATTTTATTTAAAAATGGTGCCTTTCAATGGAACTCTTGTGATAGTATTTTTTTAGTAATGAGAGCCTTTCAATGGAAATTTTCAATCCAAATGAAAAAGATATTTTCATAGCTGCCAGTGTCTAGTAAGCTGTGTCATGAGCATCAGTACATTTTACAGAAAGTTTTAATTGAGCAAGCTGGTTAAGGAAGCCAGTTAAAGGACCTTATAAACATATGTCTACTATTCTTTTTAAGGAAGAGTAAGAACTTGTTATAATGTAGATAAGGGAAGATGCCAGAAATCTGGACATCATGAACTACTACAGAAAGTAGCCTTCGACCCATTTCTTTTCTAGTAATCTGTGTAAAATTCTAGCAGGTTGGATTAGCAGCTTGCTACATTCTGAGAGCATCATGAAGAGAAAGGAAGCAGTCAAACTGTAGTACCTATATATAATGCATTATAATCAGAGATATGCTCTGCCACCTTTGACTCCCAGAAAACAATTCAACTATAACTTGACATTGTTATCACACTTATGGAAAGAGTGTATCAAGCAGAAGTGTTGATCATAAGTGGAGCAAAAAAAGAAATACAGATAAACCAATTTGGCAGAGCCCATCTAAGCTTGGCTCAGGGGGGAAAAATGCTGTACACAGAATGCCTGGTATGGTATAAACTTAAATATACCTAAATAAATGAGAGCTATGACACAAAGGCAACTATACAGAGTTATTTTTAGATGCAAAGTGCATGCTTATGATTTTAGGGCACTTTTATTCATTATTTCTGATGCCTATCTATAAATATTTTAGAATTTTAGGGCATTATTAGAATATTATATTTATTTTCTGTTTTTGCATGTTCCTTAATGTCCTGAAATTGAACCAGTGACAGCACCCACTGAAGGTAACAGTAGAAATAGGTTTCCAGTCCTGGTAACTATCACCCATGAGAAATTAATTTCTTTACGATTCCCAAGGCCACCGAGTTTTGATGTTCTCAGAAGGGCACCATTTTAGAGTCTAATTTATTTCTCTTCCTCTCCTGTTGTTTAAAAAGGTGAAACTAGAAGCGTGAAAAAGTACATTCAAACATAAATAATACACCTTTAACAGGTTCTATCCAGTATTCTTATTTCAAGATTTCTAAAAATATAATATATATTATATCCATTTGAAAGAGTTGGCACGTCAGCAATTTTGATTGTGCAGACATGATCTTAAAAGGAGTTTGAACGTAAAATAAATAAAATTGTCATGAGAATGTATATCTTCAGAAGATATAACCCCAAGCAGAAAACAGTCCACTTGCAGTAGCTCACGTGAAATTTCTCATCTTCACATGGCTATCCATGTGGACACAGTTCTTCACTACGGGGAAAGCTAGGACAAGTGTTTGCCAGTGGAATAGTCACTGGAGCTGTGTGATTGTAAATAAGAGGATGACTTCCCCAAACTGGTGTCTTTTACATAAATAATAGGAAAGCTTCACTCTAGGTACTTTTTTCTAAGACAGCTCTTGAAGGAACAGTGTTGTTCTGTCTTTGGTAAAGGTGAAGAACCTGAGCCTCAAAGATGGATCTAAAGGTTCCAAAGGAACAAGGATCAACTCTAATCTATATATTCTAAATACAGTACGTATTCCTGGTGATTTTGGTATTTTCAGGAAGACTTTAAATAAGACCTAATTTTTAAAAACAGCTTCCTTCTGGAATTTGTCAAAATGGTTTGTAACTTCTCTGAGCTTCACCCACATGCATCCAGTGGGAATGATTACCAAGTGCCTTTTAGGTTTTCACGAATGCTTTGCCACACCATTCCAAAACCAATCTGAAAACGCAGCTATTATAGTTTTTCCCTTTATAAAGTTTTACTATCAACTTTCAAAATAAATGCTACACATCTGACTACTTTTACCTAGTTGTGTTTGTTCCCTGGAAACTATGACTGACGTATTCCTTCAGTTCTGTAGTTTCCTGAGCAACTTCTAATGATAAAGCTTCCTTTCCATGGCTGAGAAAGGCCAACAGGTGAGCCTCTGTACACAGAATGTCTGGTATGGTATAGACTGAAATATACCTGAATAACTGGGTAGGTTTTTATTTTAATGTTAAATTTGAGCCTACCAAATAGCTGGGAAGGTTTCTATTTTAATGCTAAATTAGATCCTACCAAATCCCTTGTGCCACACCCTCTGATGGCTTCCCATTTCACCCAGAATAAAACATAAGGTTCCTATTATGGCCTGTGCTCAACTTCTATCCTCATCTCTCCCTCCCTGTAAAAGTTGAAAAAAAAAAAAAAAAGTAAAGCTACCTTTTCTTTTTCCTGCTCCTGGAATTAGCTAAGCACATTCCTGTCTCCGAGATCTTGAACCTGTTGCTCCCTCTGCTGGGAATTCTCTACCTTAGATACATATGGCACTGTCAGCTCTCTGATTTTCTTCTGTAATTCAGGTCCAAAGTCATCTCCTTTATTTGCCCACCTCATCTAAATCTGGACCCCCACATCCTTTATCAGTCACTATTATCCTATGACTGTGCTTTATTTTGCTCATAATACTTACCAATCACTTTTGATAAGATCTTGTTTATTTATTTGATTACTTGGCTATCATTTATGAATATTTTCCTCCCTCTAAAAAAATAAGTTGCAGGAGGCCTGAGACCTTGTCTTTTTACTCAGCGTTGTCTCCCCAGTGCTTGGCACATAGGAACCCAATAGGTCCATTAATATTTGCTGGATAAGCGGGTGAGTGATGAATGAACAGCTCAACTGAGAAATCATGGCAGAATATGGTCAATTATATCTGGGGCCACCTCTGGCTTCTTTTAAAATCACATTTTCTAGAGAAGTCTTCGACTGAAGGAAAGGCTTTTCTACTAATTAGAACAAAATAACATTTGTTTCTCCAGAACATGGGAACATTTAGAAAAATTAAATTTCACCGGGCAGTAAATGAGATTACATTTGCAGGGCATTAAAGGGAAGCAGTAGATGTATCTATTAATGATCTATTTCTTATTTTACTGGGAAAATTACCTGAGAACAGGTACCTCTTAGCCTGGCTGTGTTTCATTTTACCCTTTTCGTGTAACAGCTTTACAGCAGCCTTAAATATCTTCTTGATCTCATCTGATATCTCTTGCCATGTCTTCTCATTTTCAGCATTGGCAGAAGGCTGCATCTATAGACATGTAAAAGGGAGAAATTAGTCTTACAATCATCAAAGAAAAATAATATTTAAGAACAAGAAAATTTCTATTATTTGAAGCCCTACTATGTGCCAATATTATGATAGGTGCTTTACAGAGAGTGTCTAATTTAATCTCGACAACCCTGAAAGTTAGAAATTATTTCCGTGTTGCATGTGAACTTGACCAAATTACACAAGGGTGTGATCCAAATAGGGTGTGTTTGTTGGACTTTCCTATATACCATGCTTTTCCCTTTTGAGTTTTGATACAAATGCCATAAGAAAATAATCTCTGGTGTCCTCCAAAGGGGAGAGAAAGTTAAAGGGGAGGTGCTCTTATATATAATTGTCTTTATTTGTTTTAGCTTCATTTGTTTTGATGGTCCACTAGGAGATAAAATGGGAGGACTGCCTACCAATAAAGAAACATTTATATAGTCTTGATGATAATCTTATTCATACATTCATTTATTCAATAATAATTTATGCAGAAATATCATGTGGGGTTTTAGGAATAATCTCAATTTCCCTAATGGATTATAAAAATAAACGAAGAAACAATTAAAGCAAATTAAATAGTAACATATGAGAAAATCCCCCAGATCATGGTAGAAACTGGTTTCTTGGGGTATCAGGTTCTTTGCTATCTATATTTACTCCGGACATCTTTAACTGGGAAATGGTTTGGGTTTACCCCAATATTCTCACCCAGAGAAGCAATATTGTTACAGATAATTACTTTGAATAATACATGTGAGGGCAAAGAAGAAAAATCAAGGATTCTGAAATGATTTCCTGTTGCACAGAGAAAATGTGTTATGTTGGATACCAGAATGACAAATACACAGATCTCGAAGAGGAGAACTGTGGGTAACCCACGGCTGTCCTCTTGGAACTGCCTGGGTGCTGACTGAATCAAGGACATTCTCTCTGGCAGAGGGTTGGATATCTATGCCTTCTTTGCAATCTCCCTAAATATTCTACTCAATGAACAGGTCCACCTTTCTTCTCTTCTTCTTTCATTTGCTTTTAAGGGACATATCATAAACTTGAGAGCCAAGTTGGAAAGTAGATAAGAACGTTTCCATCATGCTCAAGCCTGAATCAGCCTCATTCCATCACTCTCTATAAGATGCATGAATATAAATGAACTGTTTAAGATGTTAAAGAAAAAATATTAAGTTAAAATGTAAAAAGAGACTATAAATAATAGCTAGGTAGATTTTACAAACGCCTCCCTCCCACAGAAAACAAATGCACACACGAACCTTTCACAAAATAAAAACTATAACTGTCAAACTTGAAAACTCAATGTATAGACAGAGTGAACACAACTGAAGAAAAAATTGGTGAGCTGGAAAAATAATCTGAAGCTATCTTCTGGAAAGCAGTACAGAGATAAGAAAATTGATCATGTGAAACTGGTCATGATTATGATGATGATATGATTATGATCAGTTTCACATGATCAATTTTCTTGATTTTTTTTTCTTCTTCACCCTCACATGTATTATTCAAAGTAATTATCTGTACGAATATTGTTTCTCTGGGTGGGAATATTGGGGTAAACCTAACTGATCATGTGAAATGATCTATTTTCATTGATTATGTGAAAGAGAATTAGAAGCCGTAGAGGACAGATTGAGATGGCTGAATGCAAACGTAATTAAGGAGCACAAGGAAAGAACAGAGGGAACAGAGGAGAGGAATTGTTTGATGAGATGATGACTGAGAATTTTCTAGAATTAAGAGACTATATGAATTCACAGATATAGTAAGCATGACAATACCAATCAGAACAAATAGACACATTATAGAAAAGTGGGCAAAACAATAATTTTTCAGATAAGTAAACAAAGGGAGCTTCATTAATGGAACTTTAACCAATTAATATTAAGAATTAATAACCAATTATTTCATTAAATTATTGTTTAATAATACCGATATTAATAAGTAAAAATCAGTATCACTAGTAAACCTTCACTGATGGAACTTATAAAGGATATACTTCAGGAAGAAGGAAAATTAGTGTAGAAGGAAAGTCAGAGATGCTAAATGGAAAGGTGAGTGACAATTTATAGTTTCTTAGCTTTGGATTTAGTTTTTTTCATTAAATTTTAAAGGTGCCCAATGTGATGTTTTGATCTATGTATATACTGTGAAATGGTGACCACAATCAAGTTAACTAACAAATCCACGACCTCACATAATTACCTTTGTTTTGGTGGGTGGTAAGAACACTTGAGATCTGCCCTCTCAGCCAATTTCAGGTTTATAATTAACTATAGTCACCATGAAAGTTTGTGCCCTTTGACCAACATCTCTCCATTTCCTCTAAATCCCAGACCTTTGTAAACACACTTCTACTCTCTGTTACCATGAACTCAACATTTTTAGATTCCACATGTAAGTGAGATCATACGGTATTTGTCTTTCTGGGCTTGGCTTAATTCACTTAGCATAACGTCCTCCAGGTTCATCCATGTTGCTGTAAATGGTAGGATTGCTTTCTTTTAAAAAGACTGAATAACATCACAGTATGTGTGTATATAAATGTTCCTTAATTTCCTTCTACATTTTCTTTATCTTTTCATTTGCTGACAGACACTTAGACTGTTTCCATATCTTGGCTATTGCAAACAATTCTGCAATGAACCTGGGAATGTGGATATCTCTTCAAGACAGTGATTTTATTGCCTTTGGATCTATACCCAGAAGTGGGTAGCTCTATTTTTAATTTTTTGAGGAACTGCTATACTGTTTCCCAGAGAGGCTGCCCCAATGTACAGTCCCACCAATAGTGTACCAGGGTTCCTTCTTCTTCACATCCTCTCTAACGCCTATTATCTTTTGACTTTTTGATGGCCATCCTTACAGGTGTAAAGTGATATGGCATTGTGGCTTTCATTTGTGTTTCCATAAGGATCAGTGTGGATTTAGTTGTTAAAAGGAAAACTTGGGGCCTAGGGCAGAGTAACTTTCTGTCTACTCTGCCTTTTCTGTGCAGAACCACCCCTGGATGACGTAAACGGTAATAAATGTAGTAATGGACAGATCCACAGGCTGGAGGGAAAGGCAGCTTACTGCATTTCTATTGCTTCTCAGCATTTCTGACTTGGATCTGAGGTAATAGGCTGCTGGCACTGAGTTCTCATCTCGACAGTACCACTCCTCCAGCAACTTGGTCTCCAACTTTGCCTCTATGGCAGCATCCAAAATCATTTCAAACTCTGAGGCTTCAACTTCTCCAGGGATTCGGATATTCCCATATTTTTCACCTAATAGTCCCTGTGTATCAACAAGAAAGTTCAATTTAGTGTTTCACCAAGAAAGTTCATTTTAGTATTCACATCACATGGTCACTGAATAAATATTAATCAATAGATAACAAGATACATTGCTCCATCAGTTTTCTCTTTTGGTCACAGTGGATAGTTGATTTCCTAAGTAAAATTAGATCAACTATATTACAACAAATTATTCATAGGCTGAGAAATGAGACTGCATATCACATGAGATGAATTCAAAATAATTTTTGCAGCCAATTTACTTTCTCAAAGTTTACATAATACAACAAAAGCTGATCTACTCTGAGATTTGTTTGTTCATATCAAAGAAAAATGATGTGCTAGACCTTAAAAATGTCAAACATGTAAAGCTTCAAACAAAAGAACTGCTCTGTCAAGAACTGAGAGCATAATTCTAAGCTTCAGATTCACACTGCTACAATAAAAAGAAGTATGACATCACTGGATGTGATACTACTAGTAACCCCACTGGTAACTAAAAAAAAAAAAATTCAAAATGTAAACGAGAGCATTTTCTCTCTATTAAACTGGCAAAAGAAACCTCTCACAGAAAAACAATGAACAAATACGTACTCAGCCTTATGTCAAGGTGTGAGAAAATAACCATAGAGTGATGATGGGCGTGTTAAATGATCTAGCATTTGAAGCCTAATCAGGCAATATGTATTCAGAGCCCTAAAAATCTATATAACTTTTTACTTGGCATTTTTTTTCTTCTGGAAATTTGTCTTTAGAAAATAATTAAGGACGCAAATCAAGACTTACAAGAATATTTATGCTGAATTGGTTTCTTTGAAAGAATTGTGTAATAACCTAAATGTTCATTCAAAGGATGCACTAAATTATATCATACAACTATATTGACTTAGAAAGATGTTTACAAGTATATGTTAAGTGAAAAGGGTAAGTTATAAAATGGTGTACATAAGATGATTCCAGGCTGAGTGCGATGGCTCTCCCCTGTAATCCTAGCACTTTGGGAGGCTGAGGCGGGTGGATCACCTGAGGCCAGGAGCTCGAGACCAGCCTGTCCAACATGATGAAACCCTGTCTCTACTGAAAAGTATAAAAATTAGCCAGGCGTGGTGGCATGTGACTGTAATCTCAGCTACTTGGGAGGCTGAGGGACAAGAATTGCTTGAACCTGGAAGAGGGAGGTTTCAGTGAGCCAAGATTGCGCCACTGCACTCCAGCGTGGTCAACAGAACGAGAGTCTGTCTCAAAAAAATAAAAGATGATTCCAGTGATTTTGATATTTATATAGAAAAGAGAGAGAATATTACATACATATGTTAGAGAGAATATCACGTATATATGTATACACAAACATACATAAGAAACATTTTATAAAAATACAAAGCAAGATTATTAATGGCTATCCTTGGGTGGTTTTAAATTTACATAGGTCATTTAATAAGTTTATTATTTTTTATTAAAAACCTTTTTTTGGTATACATTTATATTATTTTGTAGTGAGAAAAGCAGCAGGTATTTAAACATTTTAAATTTAGTGGTGTAGGCCGGGTATGGTGGCTCACACTTGTGATCCCGGCACTAGGGAGGCCAAGGCGGGCAGATCACCTCAAGTCAGGAGTTTGAGATCAGCCTGGCCGACATGGTTAAACCCTGTCTCTACTAAAAATACAAAAACTAGCCGGGTATGGTGGTGTGTGCCTGTAATCCCAGCTACTGGGGAGGCTGAAGCAGGAGAATCGCTTTAACCTGGAAGGCAGAAGTTGCAGTGAGCTGAGATTGTGCCATTGCACTCCAGCCTGGGCAACATAGCGAGACTCCATCTTAAAAAACAAATTAGTGGTACTGCCTATTTGCTTTGTGGAGCAACACTTTCAAGGTTGCTGAGACCATCTGCTTATGCCAGTGGTTCTCACAGTGTGAACCTGGAACCAGCAGCATCTGCAACACCTGGGAACATGCGAATTCTCAAGCCCCATCCCAGAACTACTAAAAAATAAACTCTGGTTACAGAGCTGAGCAATCTGTGTTTTAGCAAGTCCTCCAGGTGGCTGAACTTCTGGTTTAAGCTAATAAAACTATTAGCTTATACAGCACTTAGTATTTCAATTAATCTTCATCTTATCTAGTAGAAATAAGGAGGGAACACAAAGGACATCTTACATATGCCTACAGTAACCAAAGCAATTTGTCTGCTTTATTGTATCCATGAGACACTTTCTGTGCAATCTGGGGGCATTTTTGTTCTTTCCTCTTGTTGACTAGCATTTTAGCATAAGCATCAAGCTGTGTTTATCCACTGGAAGGTGAATTTCAGGTTTGGTTTCCCTAGGGGGCATTTCTGACTACTTCTACTGCGTATCTAGTATTTACAGTGTTCTTTTCATCCGATACAGAGAGCTGAAAGAATAAGAGAAGTCCTTGGTAGATCTGTGTCCACATAAATTCATGACCTAAATTCTACAACACAATGGTAAGCTCTCTGAGGGAGAGGCCAGAGCTGTTTATTCCTAGCTCATAGAAATGATTAAAACACACATTTGTTGACTAAATGAATGAACCAAGGCAGAGAAAGAAAGCATTAAAATTTGTTCTGCTCTTCTCTGAAGCTTCTTTCTATAGTCAAATAGAATAGTTCAGCTCTCAATAGGTAGAGTAACAATTTGGGAAGTTACCAGTTTTGTGAGCAATACTCATTTCAGCTGTATTCCTTAAGCAGTTACTGTATAAACATATCTCTCTCTCTCCTTAGCACATAAACCATCTCATATAACTGGTTTACTGAAGGTGACTGTGGGTAACTGAATTCACTGCTTCAAGCTCAAGCCTCCTCAGTACTGGCCTCAATGACCGGAAAGGAAATAGATCTAACCTAGCTCTTCTTTTTGGCTGCAAAAGTCCCTTTGGAAAGGTCTAGAATGGAGGGATCCCACATTATTGGTATGTATTATTTCAGCATGCTATATGAGGGTTCTACAGAGGGTGTGCTAATCCCAACCCACTGTATTAACCTGAAGGCCAATTAAGAGCACTTCTATTTTAATCTACATTGGGCCAATCTTGATAACAGGTTTATATAACAAAAATGATGTATCTCAAGTTGTTTCCCAACTTCTAATGGTTCCCTCTTCCAAAATCTCTTTTGCTAAACAAATAGGCATCACCTTTTATTTTACCACACACACAGAGGAACATTATCTTTTTTAGGGTAACCAACCTGGTGATTATCCCATTATCTTGCCTCATTCTGGACACTCAACACTCTTAGTCGGGGTTGTATGCCACTAAGAATGAGGTTTTAATGCCCGGATGTGCCATCGAACAGACCCACATGGGCAACATAGGGAATAAGAGAATGTCTAGGCAGTAGGCATTGGTAGAATTCAAGAAAGTATACAGACGGAGTTTGGTCATTGGTGGAGGACCAGGTAGACAGGCAGCACATTAAATATGGGATTTGGTAATTGACAACACTCCATCTAGTAGCCAATTAGGTCTTGGAATATCATGGACTAGCTACTACAATCCAAGGCAAGACCAGCGGGTTTTGGGCATGAAGCAGGGAAGAGGACAAAATAGAGAGCATGGAAACAAGATCTTGTCCCTGGACAGCACCATCATGATTGCACAGCAATGTACTGTTGGTTCTTCAACTTCTTTCTGCTCTAAACAAGGCTGGTCTTAGAGACTAGGGTTCAGTCAAATCTATGGATTGGTTTCTAAAATATGCTCCGCAGATCATCTACTGGATGATATGCTCCCTGGATCACCCAGGGTACTTGCTAAAATGTAGGTTGCTAGGTCCATTCTCAGATGGAAAGAACATTGTGAGTGAAGATTCCAAGGAAACTGCATTTTAAAATGAGGTTCCAAAGGAATTCAGAACTTGAGAGCCATTGCTATGGGCAGTGCATACGTGGTCTCATGAGGAATGGTTAGCAAGTACTGAAGGGGCAGAGCCTGGACGACAGTGGATCATTTCAAAAATCAAAGGCTATTTAAAAATAATCATTTCTTTCAGTTGAGCACCTGGCACCAAATACCGTAATTATTTAATCGATATAGTAAGGCAGAATGTTCCTTAAAGATTAGTAAAGAAGAAAAAATATCCCCATCCCATTCAAATAACAAATACATATTGAGTGCCTACTATATATAAAGTGGTAATATAGAACTTCAGAAAAGTAATAATGTGCTACAGGCTTAAAGTTACTTATTGGATTGTTCTCCCTTACTCTTTTCCTTCTCTCTATTGATTCTTCCTTTAGGTGGAATGCTTATAAATCATGAATCAGTTAATTTTTAGAAGTCTAAGACAGGATTCTACCTCAGTCTTATCTTGCTATTTGAGAAACAGCAAAAGTGAATTTTGCTTCCACATTTTTCAGTAAGATATTTTTGGTTTGTGTGTGTATGTGTGTGTGTGTGTGTGTGTAGTTACAGTTCTAAGATAACACACAAATATTTACAAATAAGGCAATGCGCAAATATTTTACCAGGACCAGAGTCAATTTAGAGAAGGGGGCAGTCCAACTCAGTTGCAAAGTCCAGCTCATATGGTCAATGGACCAGAGCAGGGGTAGAGATGGAAGACCAAGTTCAAGAGGCTAGCAGCTAAACTCTAGGCAGCAAGATGGATTCCACTGTTTTGTTCCTAACTAGACTATTCCTTAGCTCTGCAGCCATGGGGAGTATCCATGAATGACTTTAGGGCAGCCACAGCAGCTATGAGCAAGAAGGCATCCTTCTCTGTTCACTGGCAATAGAGTATTCATTCCAGCCACTGAAAGAGAAACAGATTTTCCACATCCTTCTGACCCCAATTCTCAAAAAGCTTGCTTTTTGCTTAGTTAAACCAACTTTGCCAGTTTGTAGGGAAAAACTTGGTGCAGAGATGAGAGACTACATTTAATTTTGCATTGAAGTCCATTTTTATGAGTTACACTATTGATCCAGCTGCCTATGACCCTAGACAGAAGAAATGCATATGACTGAAAGAATTTTCTACTTTTTATTGAATAGGTTAAACATTCTGTCAATACATAGGTGAAAATAAACATATGGGATTTTGCCTGTCTGTAGAAATCTATAGTCACCTCTCTCCCATCCACCTTACCAAATGTGGAAACACATTTAAATTGGCCTATTCTTAAACACTGAAGACACATAATATCAGCCAGGCAGAAAGCAACAATACAACACTCAAATATAATCTGGGGAGTTAAGTCCAAAAGGCTGAAAAATCTAAGAAAAATTTGTCAGACTTTTAACTGTAGTTTCTGCATGTATAATTCTAGAATAAAAAATACTTCCTGATGTTTTGGAACTGGATAGAGGTGGTGTTTGTACAACACTGTAAATGTAGTAAATGTCACTGAATTGTTCACTTTAAAATGGTTAATTTTATGTTGTACGAATTTGACCACAATTAAAAAATACTTTCTGAACTATTGAGCTCTTTAGAATTAGGAACTTAATGTAAAAAGACTCTCTACTTTTAAAAATCTCATTTTCCCTCTTTATATGCTGATATAGCTACATCTAAGCCACTGCTTTCAAAGGCTTAGAGATAACATTTTCCCTCCTCTCAATTGATTTTTTTCTTTTCCGTTGGGCAAATATTGATTTCTCTCCACTCTGCTCTTCATGTGCAGTTAGCTCTGCCTGGGCTTGCAACTGAGAATCTTTGGGGTCTGAGTCCATGGCACGCAGTTTGTATTGTACCGAACAGAAAAGAGGAGTAAGTATTCTTGAAGGTGTTGATGAGCTCAGTGTGTCCTTGACTGTACTCTGGTGGGATGTCATGAAAGACAGGTGAGGATAGAGTATTTGGGGTTATGGATGCCATGCTTTCTTGGGCGTGGGGCAGCTGCTCCCTGCTGTTTATGAGCCATTGCTCATGGGAGAGCTGTAAAGGAAAAGAGATCTCCACTCATCCTCCTCCACAAACTGGTGCTGTAACAAGCTGAAGCACATACTCTTCAAATGTCTTATTCTCCCAACCTAATCACCGGAGCAAGGCAGGTGGGTCTGTTTCTCTCTTTCTATAAGCTTCTATTTATTAAATTAAAATTTTATGATTTTATGCATAATTTTCCTTCATATATGATTCATTTGACACTCAATAATCTGTGAAGTAGTGAGAGACACTAAGGCTCCCAGACCTCAGCAGGCTTGCCCAAGGCCATGTTTCCCGGAAGACATGGTAGTACCAGCAACTGAATATGGGGCTTTAAATTCAATAACCCCATTCTTTCTACTTCATCAAGTTATTGTGCTACTTCCCCTTCTGAGAGTATCTTAGAGCAGCTCATTTGATTGTGATAGCTCTTGTAGCCAGTACCCTTGGCAGGGCTACCATGTATGAATGTGCAGGCTGTGCACTGCACAACTCCATGGGGCACTGTTCACAAGGATTATGGCATGTTCAATGTTATAGCCTTGGGTGTTGGTATTCTTTCTACCTGATTTATTCTTTTGGGTGGGAGGACAATGGTGGTTGTGATATATTCCCTGGAGCTCATGGCCAATATTAAGAACTCTACTGTGGACTGAGACCACCTGAACCCCGCCAAAGAGCCAGCAACACCTTATTCACAACTTAACATTATTTTCTCAATGATTTGGAAGTCAAGAAGCACCTATACATCTATTTGAGTTTGTAATACAAACATAAGATACTTTATTTAGAAGTAAATTACAACTCAATTACTCAGACTTTAAGTTTCTCGTGTCACAAGTAGAAAGAGGAAATGGAGAAATGGGGATGTGATGGTTAATTCTATGTGTCGACATGACTGGACCACAGGATGCCCAGATATTTGACTTAATATTATTTCTGGTTGGGTATGTGATGGTGTTTCTGGATGAGATTAGCACTTGAATTGGTAGACTGAGTAAAGCAGATGGCCCTCCCCAACTGGGTATGTACCATCCAATCCATTGAGGGCCTGAAGAGAACAAAAAGACAGAAAGGAGAATTTGTTCTCTCTGCCTGACTGTTGAGCTGAGATATTGATCTTCTGCTCTTGGACCGGGACTTATTCCATTGGCACTCCTGTTTCTTTGGCCTTTGCACTTGGACTGGAATTTATACCACTGGCTTCCCTAGGCCTCCAGCCTGCAGATGGCAGATCATGGGGCTTGTCAGACTCCATAGTTGTACGAGCCAATGCCTTATAATAAGTCATCTATATATATATGATTGATTTTGTTTCTCTGGAGAACTCTAATACAGGGGAAGATGGGAAAATAATAATAAATTGCAAAATAATAATGACAAGTGACTAAAACATTCCCTGTTAACATAATGTCCACATTAAAGATAATCTAGATAAGGTCTTTAAGAAAGGTCGTATTTTTGGCACCAACAGACATAAGGGTAATATTTTTGGAAAACTGTTAATTTCTCAGTTATTACAGATACACGCTTGTATGCAGGGTTGCCAAGAAGGAATGTTAGCAGATATATCTAGCACATTAAGTATTTTCATTCCAAAACATTCAATTATCCAGATATCCATGATGGTTCTGATGGTTGATAATAATTTGATATTTACTGGCATCTCTCTATGGGCAAAAAAAAAAAATCAGTTTCCTACAATGTGTACACAGTGAGCTTGTGTTTCACATATTACAAATATGAGTCTCTGAAATAAGATATATTGACAAAGGGATACATTCATGGGTAAAATACTTAATCTAATCTGCAGATAAAGAAAGAATATTTTGAGGTTAGTAGAAGGCAAGGCATTAGGAGTGACGTAAGCAGATTTTTTTGTCTCTCTGAGTTTCAGCTTTCATATTTGTTAACAGAGATAAAACTGTTCCCTTGTATATTTATCTGGCCACATATCTCCTCTGGTGCATCATGAGAATCAAACAGGTGAGAGTGAAAGCACTCTGAAATGTAAAGCACTTGGCAATACATAAAGTATCACTATATAAACATAGTTTATAGAGAAACACATATATATGGCATGCTAATACATATATACACAGAATAGAAACAAATGCTGAGAGGCACAGCTGGATAGATAGAATAATGAAGTGTTTCTTGATTGGAAAGACAAATAGAGGCTAGAAGGGAGGAAAAAATGCGCAAGTAGTTGCTTACAGGTGGTATGAAGGTAAAAAAATGTGTGGTCAGATAAGTACAAACTTAATGTTCCAGGGGTGGAGAAAAAGAGCTTTAAAATAATTATGCTGGGTTAACTGCACTAGCTAGCTGGAACCACAGCAACAGATGTACAGAGTCACGTTTATAGAGAACAGGTAGTACTTTAAGGGCAGGCGGCAACCCACATGTAAAACAGAAGTTTCAAACACAAAGCTGTTTGTATTATAATCAGTGTGTTCATAGCTATGTTTGCAGGAATTGAGTTACTTAAATTCAGTTTCTCTATAAAGGAAGGCCAGCATTGCTACGGACTAACTTGTGTCTCCTCAAAATTCGTATGTTGAAGCCCTAATTACCCATGTGACTGCATTGAAGATGGGGCTTTTAAGGAGGTGATTAAGGTTAAATAACGTCATAAGAATGGAGCCCTAAACTAACAGAACTGGTGCCCTTATTGGAAGAGAGACACCAGAGCTCTCTCTGTCTAGTGAGGACAGAGCGGGAAGATAGCCCTTATTCTAGTCTGAAAGACAGCCCTCACTGGAACCTGACCATGCTGGCACCCTAATCTTAAACTTCCAGTTCCCAGACTGTGAAAAAAAAAATTCTGTTGTTTAATCTACACGTCTATAGTATTTTGTCCTTGCGGCCTGAACTGACTAATACAAGCATACAGATGAACAAAATGAATGCAATGTTGTCAACATAAGGTCTGCTGTGTTTGGCAGTGATCGTAAAATGAGGCAGTCAAGTCATAGATTAGGTAATTTACCAATTTCATCTAACATATAGCAGAATAACTAAACTGATGCTTCAATCACGTTTCTTTGAGAGCTAACAATTCTCAGCTTTCTCAAAATCACATTATAGTTTTACCTTTCTTGAAACTGACATTTGTGGTTTAATTATAGTTATTAAATTTACACACATAAACTCACTGCTGGAACTCCTTATATTAATAATAATTCTGCTTTTTACTTATTGCAAGATGCTTTTGCCTGTAAGGAAGTTTCATTACTTGGAAAACACTGAACACAACCATTATTCTTTAGAAATATCAGAAGAAAGGGAACAGCCATAAGGGTGAAAGAGCTGCATAACAGAGCCACATGGAATGGAGCCATTCCGGAGTTTGCTGTTAACTTACATTACTTCCAAAGTACAGATTACAACCCTAACCCTGGCAGTTGCCTTACAAAATTGAGAACTGTGAAATGTGTAAGGATTACTGGAATTCTAAAATGCTAGAGAAAGAATTCATTGGGAAAATGAATACAAAAGGAGCTGAGTTTTCAGAGGGGTAGTGGAGACAGAGTTTTGGACATATTAAAAGTGAGATGTCAAATTAGCCAGGAGTGGTGGCGGGCACCTGTAATCCCAGCTACTCGGGAGGCTGAGGCAGGAGAATGGCGTGAACTCGGGAGGCAGAGCTTGCAGTGAGCCGAAAAAAAGTGAGATGTCTGTGTTATTCAAGTGGTGCTGTCCACGAAGAATTAGAGATGTGGATCTGTGGGCCAAAAGATTAAGCTGGCTGGAATAGTAGTCCTGGCAGTTATCAAGGATTCATTCAATAAATTCTTATTGAGTACTTAACCTTTTAGGGTGATCAACTCTTTCTGTGTGCTCAGGACTGTCCTAGTTTGAACATGTAAAGTCCCAGGAACCACCCCCGCCCCAGTCCCAAATAAGCCAGGACAGTTGGTCATGCTAAGACAGTCATGGTCCCTGCTCCTTTTGTGCCTTTTTTCTTCCTTTTTTTTTTTTTTGTTTTTGAGACAGAGTCTAGCTCTATCGCCAGGCTGGACTGGCAGTGGTGTGATCTCAGCTCACTGCAACCTCCACCTTCTGGGTTCAAGCGATTCTCCTGTCTCAGCCTCCCGAGTAGCTGGGACTACAGGTGCACACCACCACACCAGCTAATTTTTGTATTTTTAGTAGAGACAGGGTTTCACCATGTTGGCCAGGATGCTCTTGATCTCTTGACCTCATGATCCACCTGCCTCAGCCTCCCAAAGTGCTGAGATTATAGGAGTGACCCACCGTACCCGGCCTGTGCCTTTCTCCTAGGAGAGCAGTCAGATATCTGTATGGATTAGATAGTTTGAGGGGCAATTACAGAGTGGAGAGAGGGTGGAGATGAGGATCACCAACCTTTAGCGTGGCCACAGAAGCAGAGGGAGGAAGAATGGAAAAGTGTCACTGAAGTCAACAGAGAAGAGAATAATACTCAAAACACTTATACAGAGCTGTTATAGAGCAATGGAAAAATGGACAAAGGACATGAACAGGTAATTCATATATGCAAAAAGATAAATGTAAGTATGAAAATTAATAACGCTCCCCCTATTAACAATTGTAGAACTGCAAATGAAAGCACAAATGTGATAAGATCATTTTGCTTATCAAACTGATAGAGGAAAATAATGAGCATACCTATGGTTTCTAGGCAACTAGGAAACAGACACTCTCAGACAGAGTGCCAATAAAAATGAGTATAACATTTTGAAGACGTAGTTTGGCAGTAGATATAAAATTTCACTTTTAGAAATTCATCCTATTTGCAGAAAGATTTGTGTGCAAAGAAGTTCAACAATTTTTAGCTTATATCTTGGCCTTATTCTATAAGAGATGTTTGATTTACCAGTGTTAATATAAACAAGAAAACTGAGAGTAAAATTTCCCAAGATGATGAATTCCCATAATGTGTGGTACATAAGTCTGCTCTAAGTTTTCATTTTTATAATTCTGAGAAACTAAAAAACAGAGAAACAAAGAATAAACAACCCAGTTTGACAGCTCAACGTTTTGTCATATTTTCAAGTGGTTTTTAAAAAATTAGTAGACTATTGAGAAGTGTCTGTTTATATACTTTGCCCACTTTTTGATGCGGTTGTTTATTTCTTGTACATTTGTTTAAGTTCTTTGTAGATTCTGGATATTAGCCCTTTGTCAGATGGATAGATTGCAAAAATTTTCTCCCATCCTGTATGTTGTCTGTTCACTTTGCTGATAGTTTCTTTTGCTGTGCAGAAGCTCTTTAGTTTAATTAGATCCCATTTGTCAATTTTGGCTTTTGTTGCCATTGCTTTTGGTGTTTTAGACATGAAGTCTTTGCCCATGCCTATGTCTTGAATGGTATTGCCCAGGTTTTATTCTAGGACTTTTATGGTCCTAGGTCTTACATTTAAGTCTTTAATCCATCTTGAATTAAATTTTGTATAAAGTGTAAGGAAGGCGTCCAGTTTCAGTTTTCTGCATATGGCTAGTCAGTTTTCCCAACATCATTTATTAAATAGGGAATACTTTATCCACTGCTTGTTTTTGTGAGATTTGTCACAGATCAGATGGTTGTAGATGTGTGGTGTTATTTCTGAGGCCTCTGTTCTGTTCTATTCGTCTACATATCTGTTTTAGTACCAGTACCATGCTGTTTTGATTAGTGTAGCCTTGTAGTATAGTTTGAAGTCAGGTAGTGTGATGCCTCCAGCTTTGTTCTTATGCAGCCAATAAACATGAAAAAAAGCTCATCATCACTGGTCATTAGAGAAATGCAAATCAAAACCACAATGAGATACCATCTTACACAAGTTAGAATGGTGATCATTAAAAAGTCAGAAAACAGCAGATGCTGGAGAGGATGTGGAGAAATAGGAATGCTTTTACACTGTTGGTGGGAATGTAAATTGATTCAACCATTACGGAAGACAGTGTGGCAATTACTCAAGGATCTAGAACCAGAAATACCTTTTGACCCAGCAATCCCATTACGGGATTTATAACCCAAAGGGTTATAAATCATTCTACTCTAAGGACACATGCACATGTATGTTTATTGTGGCACTTTTCACAATAGCAAAGACCTGGAACCAACCCAAATACCCATCAATGATAAACTGGATAAAGAAAATGTGGCACATATACACCATGGAATACTATGCAGGCATAAAAAAGAATGAGTTAATGTCCTTTGCAGGGACATGGATGAAGCTGGAAACCATCATTCTCAGCAAAGTAACACAGGCACAGAAAATCAAACACCGCATGTTCTCGCTCATAGGTGGGAGTTGAACAATGAGAACACATGGACACAGGGAGGGGAACATCATACACCTAGGCCTGTCAGGGGGTGGAGGACTAGGGGAGGGATAGAATTAGAAGAAATATGTAATGTAGATGACTGGTTGATGGGTGTAGCAAACCACCATGGAACGTGTATACCTATGTAACAAACTTGCATGTTCTGCACATGTACCCCAGAACTTAAAGTGTACATATATATATACACATATATATACACACATATAGATATATATGCATATATATACACACACATATATATACACATATGTATACACATATATATACACATATATATACACATATATACGTATATACACATATATAGATATATACACATATATACATATAAACACATATATATACATATATACACACATATATATACACATATATATAGACTATTTTTTGGGAACAGTTTTAGACTTAAAGAAAAATTGAGTGGATAGTACAGTCAAAATTAAGCGGATAGTACACTCTAGTTTTCCCTATTTTTAGCATCTTAGTATGGTATATTTGTTGTAATCAATGCACTGATATTGGTACATTTTGATGAACTAAAGCCCATAGTTTATTCAGATTTCCTTAATTTATACTTAATGTCTTTTTCCTGCTTCAGGATTCCCTCTAGGGTACCATATTACACTTACTTTTGATTTATCCTGAGGCTCCCTTTGGCTGTGACATTTTCTCAGGCTTTAGTTGTTTTTGATGACCTTGACCATTATAAAGAATAGTGTGGTCACATATTTTGTAGGATACACCGCTACTGGAATTTACCTGATACTATTCTCATTATTAGACTGGAATTATGGATTCTTGGGAGAAAGATCACAGAATTTAAGTGCCATTTTCATGATATCAGGGATATTTACCATCAACATAGTTTATGAGTGTTGACACTGACCTTGAGCACCTGGCTAACACAGTGTTGGCTTTCTCCACTTTCAAGTTATTCCTCTCCCCTCATTTTCATACTGTACTCGTTAGAGGGAAATCATTATATGTAGCCCACATTTAAGGGGTGAGAGTTATGCCCCCCTCTTTAAGGGGAGAGTAGCTACATCATTACATAATCTACATAATTTGAAATTATTCTGCATAGAAGACTTGTCTCTTCTTCCCTATTTATTAATTTATCCAATAGTTTATTTATATTAGTATGGACTCATTAATATTTATTCATATTTTGGATTATAATCCAGTACTACTTTATTTTGTTGCTCAAGTTTTTCCAGCTTTGGCCATTGGGAGTTCTTTCGTTGGGTTCCTGGGCCCTTTGACTTACCACCCTTCCACCCTTTTTTTAAAGAACTCCTTACTTCCTGGTACTACAAGATATTCCAGTCCCAGAATAATCTATTTCTCTAAGGAGCCCTTATTCCTTTTATTAGAGAATGTTATTAGAAATCAAGATCTGGGTGCTAGATGTTGTTGTTGCTACTTTGCTGTCATTTCTTTTAGGTCTCCTCTATTGACGGAGCAAAGAATTATATGTGTGTATACTAACCTGTGTATATACATATATCCATAAATATTTCTATCTCTGCTGTATATTAAATTATTAATCTTAATCTATATTAAGCATGAGTTCTCCATAAGCAAATATCTCCAACTTTGACTCATTACCATGGATCATTCTAGCCTCCTCCTGTTGCTGATCTGTACATTCAACCCCAGTAGTGAGAAACCTTAATCCTGCCATCTGCCAATTACTTAATTGTTCAATTCCAGGATACATGCATAGTTGTATGAGAATTGTTAGTCTCCTCCTTGTGGGAAATGATTTAATCAACAAGAGCACTGTATTTATTTACAGTTCCTTTTGCCTTCAGGCCTCCAGACTCCCTTATTTCCAATAGATCTTTTTAAAGCAAAGGAAATATAACATAACATAAAGTTGAATTCCCTCTTGACCTGCAAATCCAGGCTGATTCCCCTCCTCCTTCCCAAGATGCAACTATTTTTGTACATTTGTTATATACCCCATTAGTCTATTAGCAAATTCCATATATACAAATATACCTCTATATGTTTTTTATTTTAAAATTTACATACTTTATATGAGACATATTCTGTATTTTAAAATTCTTTTTTTTGCAATGGCTCTATGTCGATAAGTTTAAATCCAATCTATTCTTTTGTATAACTGTGATATTCCATCCCAAGAATGTGCCACATTTTCACCATCAATTTCTTTACTGATGAATATTTAGATTCTCCCAATGTCTTTTTTGCTTTTATAAATATTACCATACTAATGATCCCATCATTAAGCCAGCAATTTTCTTTTTTAAAAAAATTTTTAAGAGAAATATATTCTAAATTTTATTTATTTTTTAATTCAATAGGTTTTTGGGGAACAGGTGGTATTGGTTAAGTTCTGGTATTGGTATTGAATAAGTTCTTCAGTGGTGATTTCTGAGATTTCTGCACTCATCACCTGAGCAGTGTACACTGTACCCAATGTGTGGACTTTTATCCTTCATCCCCCTCCCACCCTTTCCCCAGAGTTCCCAAAGTCCATTGTATCATTCTTATGCCTTTGCATCCTCATAGCTTAGCTCCCACTTATGAGAACATATGATGTTTGGTTTTCCATTTCTGAGTTACTTCACTTATGATAATGGTCTCCAATTCCACCCAGGTTGCTGCAAATTCCATTATTTCGTTCTTTTTTATGGCTGAGTAGTATTCTATTATATATATGTCTCACATTTTTATCCACTTGTTGATTGATAGGCATTTGGCCTAGTTCCATATTTTTGCCATTGCAAATTGTGCTGCTATAAACATCTGTGTGCAAGTATCTTTTTCATATAATGTCTTCTTTTCCTCGGGTAGATGTCCAAAAATGGGATTGCTGGATCAAATGGTGGATCTACTTTTAGTTCCTTAGGGAATCTCCACACTGTTTTCCATAATGGTTGTACTAGTTTACATTCCCACCAGCAGGGTAAAAGTGTTCCCTTTTCACCACATCCACACCAACATCTATTATTTTTTGAGTTTTTGATTATGGCCATTCTTAAAGCCAGCAAATATTAAGGGCTTTATATCAGTGGAAATGACACCAATGTATATTTATATATTTTATGTACATATATAAAGGTATATAAATATATTTATTTAAAAAATATAACAAATATAAGCTCCATGCTCAGACCTGATTTCTCACTCCATACTTAAAAGCCTGGACTCCAGTCCTGTTTTGGCGCCTCTGGATCCTAGTTCTCACAGCTGCTGTCCAGCTGGCTCGGTCCCTAGCCCGGCCTGGATACACTGCACAATGCCTGGCCCACAACAGGCTCTCACTTCTCCTGCTGCCTTGTGGGGGGGGGCAGCCCTAGTCAGTGTGTCTAAGGGTTCTTTCAAAGCTGCCTGTGTGTGTGCAGATCCTGCTGAAACCTTTCAGCCATGCTTGGAATGCCTTACAAAAAAGCTGATTTGCCCATACATCCTGCTGATCCACTGTTCCAAGGAAGTTTCTTCTTTTTAACTGAGGACACAGCACACAGGCCTGGGAGGAAGGTTGGCCTGTGCATCATGGGCCTGAGAACTTGACCGAGGGAAAGCTGGCTCAGTAAGTGTTAATTGTTTAAATGGTGACACCAGAGCGTGAGCCACACAGAAGATGGGTGATTTCTGCATTTCCATTTGAGGTACCAGGTTCATCTCACTAGGGAGTGCCAAACAGTGGGTGCAGGACAATCAGTGCAGCACACTGTGCATGAGCCAAAGCAGGGCGAGGCATTGCCTCACTTGGGAAGCACAAGGGGTCAGGGAGTTCCCTTTCCTAGTCAAAGAAAGGGGTAACAGACAGCACCTGGAAAATCGGGTCAGTCTCACCCTAATACTGCGCTTTTCCAACGGGCTTGGAAAACGGCACACCAGGAGATTGTGTCCCGCACCTGGCTCTGCGGGTCCTATGCCCACGGAGTCTCGCTGATTGCTAGCACAGCAGTCTGAGATCAAACTGCAAGGCGGCAGTGAGGCTGGGGGAGGGGCGCCCACCATTGCCCAGGCTTGCTTAGGTAAACAAAGCAGCCAGGAAGCTCGAACTGGGTGGAGCCCACCACAGCTCAAGAAGGCCTGCCCGCCTCTGTAGGCTCCACCTCTGGGGGCAGGGCACAGACAATCAAAAAGTCAGCAGGAACCTCTGCAGACTTAAATGTCCCTGTCTGACAGCTTTGAAGAGAGTAGTGGTTCTCCCAGCACACAGCTGGAGATGTGAGAACAGACAGACTGCCTCCTAAAGTGGGTCCCTCACCCCTGAGCAGCCTAACTGGGAGGCACCCCCACAGTAGGGACAGACTGACACCTCATTCGGCCGGGTACTCCTCTGAGACAAAACTTCCAGAGGAACTATCAGACAGCTGAATTTGCGGTCTCATGAAAATCCGCTGTTCTGCAGCCACCGCTGCTGACACCCAGCCAAACAGGGTCTGGAGTGGACCTCTAGCAAACTCCAACAGACCTGCAGCTGAGGGTCCTGTCTGGTAGAAGGAAAACTAACAAACAGAAAGGACATCCACACCAAAAACCCATCTGTACATCACCATCATCAAAGACCAAAAGTAGATAAAACCACAAAGATGGGGAAAAAACAGAGCAGAAAAACTGGAAACTCTAAAAAGCAGAGCACCTCTCCCCCTCCAAAGGAATGCAGTTCCTCATCAGCAACGGAACAAAGCTGGATGGAGAATGACTTTGACGAGTTGAGAGAAGAAGGCTTCAGACGATCAAACTACTCCGAGCTACAGGAGGAAATTCAAAACAATAGCAAAGAAGTTAAAAACTTTGAAAAAAAATTAGACGAATGGATAACTAGAATAACCAATGCAGAGAAGGGCTTAAAGGAGCTGAGGGAGCTGAAAGCCAAGTTTTGAGAACTACGCGAAGATTGCAGAAGCCTCGGTAGCCGATGCGATCACCTGGAAGAAAGGGTATCAGTGATGGAAGATGAAATGAATAAAATGAAGTGAGAAGGGAAGTTTAGAGAAAAAAGAATAAAAAGAAACGAACAAAGCCTCCAAGAAATTTGGGACTATGTGAAAAGACCAAATCTACGTCTGATTGGTATACCTGAAAATGACGGGGAGAATGGAACCAAGTTGGAAAACACTCTGCAAGATATTACCCAGGAGAACTTCCCCAATCTAGCAAGGCAGACCAACATTCAGATTCAGGAAATACAGAGAATTCCACAAAGATACTCCTCGAGAAGAGCAACCCCAAGACACATAATTGTCAGATTCACCAAAGATGAAATGAAGGAAAAAATGTTAAGAGTGGCCAGAGAGAAAGGTCGGGTTACCCACAAAGGGAAGCCCATCAGACTAACAGCTGATCTCTTGGCAGAAACTCTACAAGCCAAGCCAGAAGAGAGTGGGGGCCAATATTCAACATTCTTAAAGAAAAGAATTTGCCACCCAGAATTTCATATCCAGCCAAACTAAGCTTCATAAGTGAAGGAGAAATAAAATACTTTACAGACAAGCAAATGCTGAGTGATTTTGTCACCACCAGGCCTGCCCTAAAAGAGCTCCTAAAGGAAGCACTAAACATGGAAAGGAACAACTGTTACCAGCCCCTGCAAAAACATGCCAAATTGTAAAGACCATCGAGGCTAGGAAGAAACTGCATCAACTAACGAGCAAAATAACCAACTAACATAATGACACGATCAAATTCACACATAATAATATTAACTTTAAATGTAAATGGGCTAAATGCTCCAATTAAAAGACACAGACTGGCAAATTGGATAAGGAGTCAAGACCCATCAGTGTGCTGTATTCAGGAAACCCATCTCACGTGCAGAGACACACATAGACTCAAAATAAAGGGATGGAGGAAGATCTATCAAGCAAATGGAAAACAAAAAAAGGCAGGGGTTGCAATCCTAGTCTCTGATAAAATAGACTTTAAACCAACAAAGATCAAAAGAGACAAAGAAGGCCATTACATAATGGTAAAGGGATCAATTCAACAAGAAGAGCTAACTATCCTAAATATATATGCACCCAACACAGCAGCATCCAGATTCATAAAGCAAGTCCTGAGTGACCTACAAAGGGACTTAAACTCCCACACAATAATAATGGGAGATTTTAACACCCCACTGTCAACATTAGACAGATCAACGAGACAGAAAGTTAACAAGGATATCCAGGAATTGAACTCAGCTCTGCACAAAGTGGACCTAATAGACATCTACACAACTCTCCACCCCAAATCAACAGAATATACATTTTTTTCAGCACCACACCACACCTATTCCAAAATTGACCACATAGTTGGAAGTAAAGCACTCCTCAGCAAATGTAAAAGAGCAGAAATTATAACAAACTGTCTCTCAGACCACAGTGCAATCAAACTAGAACTCAGGAGTAAGAAACTCACTCAAAACTGCTCAACTACATGGAAACTGAACAACCTGCTCCTGAATGACTACTGGGTACATAATGAAATGAAGGCAGAAATAAAGATGTTCTTTGAAACCAACAAGAACAAAGACACAACATACCAGAATCTCTGGGACACATTCAAAGCAGTGTGTAGAGGGAGATTTATAGCACTAAATGCCCACAAGAGAAAGCAGGAAAGATCCAAAATTGACACCCTAACATCACAATTAAAAGAACTAGTAAAGCAAGAGCAAACACATTCGAAAGCTAGCAGAAGGCAAGAAATAACTAAAATCAGAGCAGAACTGAAGGAAATAGAGACACAAAAAACCCTTCAAAAAATTAATGAATCCAGGAGCTGGTTTTTTGAAAAGACCAACAAAATTGATAGACCACTAGCAAGACTAATAAAGAAGAAAAGAGAGGAGAATCAAATAGATGCAATAAAAAATGAAAAAGGGGATATCACCACCGATCCCACAGAAATACAATCTACCATGAGAGAATACTACAAATACCTCTATGCAAATAAACTAGAAAATCTAGAAGAAATGGATAAATTCCTCGACAAATACATCCTCCCAAGACTAAACCAGGAAGAAGTTGAATCTCTGAATAGACCAATAACAGGCTCTGAAATTGTGGCAATAATCAATAGCTTACCAACCAAAAAGAGTCCAGGACCTGGTGGATTCACAGCCGAATTCTACCAGAGGTACAAGGAGGAACTGGTACCATTCCTTCTGAAACTATTCCAATCGATAGAAAAAGAGGGAATCCTCCCTAACGCATTTTATGGGGCCAGCATCGTCCTGATACCAAAGCCTGGCAGAGACACAACCAAAAAAGAGAATTTCAGACCAATATTCTTGATGAACATTGATGCAAAAATCCTCAATAAAATACTGGCAAGCTGAATCCAGCAGCACATCAAAAAGCTTATCCACCATGATCAAGTGGGCTTCATCCCTGGGATGCAAGGCTGGTTCAACATACGCAAATCGATAAATGTAATCCAGCATATAAACAGAACCAAAGACAAAAACCACATGATTATCTCAATAGATGCAGAAAAGGCCTTTGACAAAATTCAACAATGCTTCATGCTAAAAACTCTCAATAAATTAGGTATTGATGGGACGGATCTCAAAATAATAAGAGCTATCTATGACAAACCCACAGCCAATATCATACTGAATGGGCAAAAACTGGAAGCATTCCCTTTGAAATCTGGCACAAGACAGGGATGCCCTCTCTCACCACTCCTATTCAACATAGTGCTGGAAGTTCTGGCCAGGGCAATCAGGCAGGAGAAGGGAATAAAGGGTGTTCAATTAGGAAAAGAGGAAGTCAAATTGTCCCTGTTTGCAGATGACATGATTGTATATCTAGAAAACCCCATTGTCTCAGCCCAAAATCTCCTTAAGCTGATTAGCAACTTCAGCAAAGTCTCAGGATACAAAATCAATGTACAAAAATCACAAGCATTCTTGTACACCAATCACAGACAAACAGAGAGCCAAATCATGAGTGAATTCCCATTCACAATTGCTTCAAAGAGAATAAAATACCTAGGAATCCAACTTACAAGGGATGTGAAGGACCTCTTCAAGGAGAACTACAAACCACTGCTCAATGAAATAAAAGAGATACAAACAAATGGAAGAACATTCCATGCTCATGGGTTGGAAGAATCAATATCGTGAAAATGGGCATACTGCCCAAGGTAATTTATAGATTCAACGCCATCCCCATCAAGCTACCAATGACTTTCTTCACAGAATTGGAGAAAACTACTTTAAAGTTCATATGGAACCAAAAAAGAGCCCGCATCGCCAAGTCAATCCTAAGCCAAAAGAACAAAGCTGGAGGCATCACGCTACCTGACTTCAAACTATACTACAAGGCTACAGTAACCAAAACAGCATGGTACTGGTACCACAACAGAGACATAGATCAATGGAACAGAACAGAGCCCTCAGAAATAACGCCACATATCTACAACTATCTGATCTTTGACAAACCTGACAAAAACAAGCAATGGGGAAAGGATTCCCTATTTAATAAATGGTGCTGGGAAAACTGGCTAGCCATATGTAGAAAGCTGAAACTGGATCCCTACCTTACACCTTATACAAAAATTAATTCAAGATGGATTAAAGACTTACATGTTAGACCTAAAACCATAAAAACCCTAGAAGAAAACCTAGGCAATACCGTTCAGGACATAGGCATGGGCAAGGACTTCATGTCTAAAACAGCAAAAGCAATGGCAACAAAAGCCAAAATTGACAAATGGGATCTAATTAAACTAAAGAGCTTCTGCACAGCAAAAGAAACTACCATCAGAGTGAACAGGCAACCTATAAAATGGGAGAAAATTTTTGCCAACTACTCATCTGACAAAGGGCTAATATCCAGAATCTACAATGAACTCAAACAAATTTACAAGAAGAAAACAAACAACCCCATCAAAAAGTGGGTGAAGGACATGAACAGACACTTCTCAAAAGAAGACATTTATGCAGCCAAAAAACACATGAAAAAATGCTCATCATCACTGGCCATCAGAGAAATGCAAATCAAAACCACAATGAGATACCACCTCACTCCAGTTAGAATGGCCATTATTAAAAAGTCAGGAAACAACAGGTGCTGGAGAGGATGTGGAGAAATAGGAACACTTTTACACTGTTGGTGGGACTGTAAACTAGTTCAACCATTGTAGAAGTCAGTGTGGCGATTCCTCAGGGATCTAGAACTAGAAATACCATTTGACCCAGCCATCCCATTACTGGGTATATGCCCAAAGGACTATAAATCATGCTGCTATAAAGACACATGCACACGTATGTTTATTGTGGCACTATTCACAATAGCAAAGACTTGGAACCAACTCAAATGTCCAACAACGATAGACTGGATTAAGAAAATGTGGCACATATACACCATGGAATACTATGAAGCCATAAAAAATGATGAGTTCATGTCCTTTGTAGGGACATGGATGAAACTGGAAATCATCATTCTCAGTAAACTATAGCAAGGACAAAAAACCAAACACCGCATGTTCTCACTCACAGATGGGAATTGAACAATGAGAACTCATGGACACAGGAAGGGGAACATCACACTCCGGGGACTGTTGTGGGGTAGGGGGAGGGGGGAGGGACAGCATTAGGAGATATACCTAATGCTAAATGACGAGTTAATGGGTGCAGCAAACCAACATGGCACATGGATACATATGTAACAAACCTGCACACTGTGCACATGTACCCTAAAACCTAAAATATAATAATACAAAAAAAAAAAAGAAAAGGCTGGGCACAGTGGCTCATACTTGTAATCCCTGACAGATCACTGGAGTTCGAGGCTAGCCTGGGCAATATAGTGAGACCCTGTCTCTCCAAAATACACACACACACACACACACACACACACATACACACACACACACAAATAGCTGGGTGTGGAGTTGTGGAGTTGTAGCCCCAGTTACTTGGGAAGCTGAGGTGAAAAGATCGCTTGAGCCCGGGAGGCAGAGCCTGCTGTGAGCCACTGCACTCCAGCCTGGGCTACAGCACAAGACTCTATCTCAAGGAAAAAATAAACTGAGAAAGTTTAAAAGCCATTATTTATTAATTCTTCTAAAAATAATAAACCAACTACATATTAACACAAAATATATTTTGTGGAAAATATATTTTCCACAAAATATATTTTGGGCAAATAAATTTTTTGCAAAGTGTAGCATTATTTTACATTTTTATCAATATTCTAAGTATCTGGCTTAATAGAAGACAACTGAATTCTTATATCGGCCTCTACATTTAACCTCTTGTAGTATGTTATTATTTAGTTGAAGTATATTGTTACGGTCTGAATTATGTCCCCACTACCTCAGAATGTGACTGTATTTGGACATTGGGTCTTTACAGGTATAATGAAGTTGAAAATGAAAATATTAGGGTGGACCCTAATCCACTATGACTGGTGTCCTTATGAGAGGAGGATGTTTGGACCCCGGCACAGAGCGAAGACCACGTAGAGACAGCAGAAGCGTGCAGACATCAGAAGCCAATGAGGGAGGTCTCAGGAGAAACCAGCCCTTGGGATACCCCAATCTTGGACTTTCAGCCTCTAGAATTGTGAGAAAATAAATTTCTGCTCTTTAAGCTAAAAAATAAAAAAATAAAAAAAAGATGGTGACACCAGCGTCATTAATGGGTATCCATTATGAAGGCCTGGGCTTATGATGTGTTCTCTTCAGTATGTGCCTAATCCTTAATTGGACTTTCACATTTATAAGTTCTGGATATTGAGTATATTTTGCCTATTTTTTTTTTTTTTTTTTTTTTTGAGACGGAGTCTCGCACTGTTGCCCCAGGCTGGAGTGCAGTGGCGCGATCTCGGCTCACTGCAAGCTCCACCTCCTGGGTTCACGCCATTCTCCTGCCTCAGCCTCCCGAGTAGCTGGGACTACAGGTGCCCGCCACCACGCCCGGCTAATTTTTTGTATTTTTAGTAAAGGCAGAGTTTCACCGTGTTAGCCAGGATGGTCTCGATTTCCTGACCTCGTGATCCACCCGCCTCGGCTTCCCAAATTGCTGGGATTACAGGTGTTAGCCACTGTGCCCAGCCTCTTCTGCCTATTTTAAAGTAATGATTTATCTACCTGGCGTCACCAGCTTCTCCACATGAGAAGGGGGAATATGAACGAATTCTAGACCATTCACTCATTTGATCTTTAGAACCACATTGTGATGCACTACCTCCACTTTAAAGCCAAGAGATCTGAGAGTGAGAGAGGTCAAGGAACTTGCTGAGGAATCTGACCCCAGGTCTCCTCTAACTTCAAAGTCTATGCTATTTCTCCCATACATGCTTTCTTCAGGGAGATTTCCAAATAGCCCGTTTATCCCTTTAGATACCTTAAAAACTCTTTAAAACAAATTTCAATAGAAAACAAATGCCTAAATCGCCTTTTATACTTTCATTTCATCCCAATATATGTCTTAAATAAAAGACATTGAATGTAGTTTAACTTTTATTAATATGGAGGCACTGACAGTGGTTCAGAGCAGAAGCTGTCTGCTCTGTGACCTCAGCCAAGTTCCTTAACCCCTCTGTGCTCCTGTGTGCTCCCTTATCTGTAAAATATAGAATCCAACAATGTCAATTCCAGTGGATTTCCCTGTGGATTAACAGCATTAATATAAGCAAAGAAATTGGAAGGGTAACTGACACATAAATGCTCTATAAAGGCTAACACTGTTATTACTGATGACAATAATCCACCATTGTATAATGTGTTGATCCAATTCTTTCATACTTTTTGGTTCTCCAAATGTCAGGCTATAAGATGTGATTTTTCCTGCTGTCACTGTACCCACTTCCAGCAGTCTTCCTTTACTAGATAAAATGTGGAATGAGAAACTAGGCAAGCCATCTTTTATAGAAGTGTACATTAAATAAGTCTGAATGATATTAAACAAGGTAAGATTCATGGCTTTAGTAGAGTCTTGTTACAGTGACTTCTGGGGCATAAAGGTAATTTACCTTTGTTTATTTCTGGGTGTTGGGTTTTTTTTTTCAGGGCTGGCTGAGGCCACTTAAAGCTGATCTCTAGATGAAGAGGGTGTACTTCTCTATAATGTGAAGAAGTCTAGTGTAGGCAGTAGTGATTTTTAAAAAGAGCTTATTGTGAAAACTTTCACACATGCCCAAAAGTACAGATAATAGCATAACAAGCCCCCAGATACCTATTACCAGTTTTACCAACTATCAACATTTTGATAATCCTGTTTCAGAATCCTATCATTTGATCACAAAAATTCGTTCATCATGAATTTTTAAAATAAAAGTTTTAATGTAATCCTAACGATACTATTACATTCAGCAGAATTAAGGATAATTTCTTTTTTTTCTTTTTTTTATTATACTTTAAGTTCTAGGGTACATGTGCAGAACGTGCAGTTTTGTCACATAGGTATACATGTGCCATGGTGGTTTGCTCCACCCATCAACCTGTCACCTACATTAGGTATTTCTCCTAATGCTATCCCTCCCCTAGCCCCCCACCCCCTGACAGGCTCTGATGTGTGATGTTCCCTTCTCATGTGTTCTCATTGTTCAACTCCAACTTATGAGTGAGAACATGCGGTGTTTGGTTTTCTGTTCTTGTGATAGTTTGCTGAGAATGATGGTTTCCAGCTTCACCCATGTCTCTGCAAAGGACATGAACTCATCCTTTTTTATGGCTGCACAGTATTCCATGGTGTATATGTACCACATTTTGTTTATCCAGTCTATCATTGGTGAATATTTGGGTTGGTTCCAAGTCTTTGCTATTGTGAACAGCACCACAATAAACATATGTGTGCATGTGTCTTTATAGTAGAACGATTTATAATCCTTTGGGTATATACCCAGTAATGGGATTGCTGGGTCAAATGGTATTTCTGGTTCTAGATCCTTGAGGAATCGCCACACTGTCTTCCACAATGATTGAACTAATTTACACTCTCACCAATAGTGTAAAAGCATTCCTATTTCTCCACTTCCTCTCCAGCATCTGTTTTCTGACTTCTTAATGATCACCATTCTAACTTGTGTAAGATGGTATCTCATTGTGGTTTTGATTTGCATTTCTCTAATGACCAGTGATGATGAGCATTTTTTCATATGTCTGTTGGCTGCATAAATGTCTTCTTTTGCGAAGTGTCTGTTCATATCCTTTGCCCACTTTTGATGGGGTTGTTTGCTTCTTTCTTGTAAATTTGTTTAAGTTCTTTGTAGATTCTGGATATTAGCCCTTTGTCAGATGGATAGATTGCAAAAATTTTCTCCCATTCCGTAGGCTGCCTTTTCAGTCTGATAATAGTTTCTTTTGCTGTGCAGAAGCTTTTTAATTTCATTAGATCCCATTTGTCAATTTTGGCTTTTGTTGCCATTGCTTTTGGTGTTTTAGACATGAAGTTTTTGCCCAAGCTTGTGTCCTGAATGGTATTGCCCAGGTTTTCTTCTAGGATTTTTATGGTCCTAGGTCTTACATTTAAGTCTTTGATCCATTTTTTGTATAAGGTGTAAGGAAGGGGTCCAGTTTCAGTTTTCTGCATATGGCTAGCCAGTTTTCCCAACACCATTCATTAAATAGGGAATCTTTTCCCCATTGCTTGTTTGTGTCAGGTTTGTCAAAGATCAGATGGTTGTAGATGTGTGGTGTTATTTCTGAGGCCTCTGTTCTGTTCTATTGGTCTATATATCTGTTTTGATACCAGTACCATGCTGTTTTTGTTACTGTAGCCTTGCAGTATATTTTGAAATCAGATAGCATGATGCCTCCAGCTTTGTTCTTCTTGCCCAGGATTGTGTTGGCTATACGGGCTCTTTTTTGGTTCCATATGAAGTTTAAAGTATTTTTTGCAATGCTGTGAGGAAAGTCAGTGGTAGCTTGATGGAGATAGCATTGTATCTATAAATTATTTTGGGTAGTACTGATTCTTCCTATCCATGAGCATGGAATGTTTTTCCATTTGTTTGTGTCCTCTCTTATTTCCTTAAGCAGTGGTTTGTAGTTCTTCTCGAAGAGGTCCTTCACATCCCTTGTAACTTGGATTCCTAGGTATTTTATTATCTTAGTAGCAATTGTGAATGGGAGTTCACTCATGATTTGGCTGTTTGTCTGTTATTGGTGTATAGGAATGCTTGTGATTTTTGCACATTGATTTTATATCCTGAGACTTTGCTGAAGTTGCTTATCAGCTTAAGGAGATTTTGGGCTGAGATGATGGGGTTTTCTAAATGTATAATTATGTCATCTGCAAATAGGGACAATTTGACTTCCTCTGTTCTGATTTGAATACCCTTTATTTCTTTTTCTTGCCTGATTGCCCTGGCCAGAACTTCCAATACTATGTTGAATAGGAGTGGTGAGAGAGGGCATCCTTGTCTTGTGCCTGTTTTCAAGGGGAATGCTTCCAGTTTTTGCCCATTCAGTATGATATTGGCTGTGGGTTTGTCATAGATAGCTCTTATTTTTTTGATATACGTTTCATTGATACTTAGTTTATTGAGAGTTTTTAGCATGAATGGGTGTTGAATTTTGTCAAAGGCCTTTTTTGCATCTATTGAGATAATCATGTGGTTTTTGCCATTTGTTCTGTTTATGTGATGGATTATGTTTATTGATTTGCATATGTTGAACCAGCTTTGCATCCCAGGTATGAAGCTGACTTGATTGTGGTGGATAAGCTTTTTGATGTGCTGCTGGATTTGGTTTGCCAGTATTTTATTGAGGATTTTTACATCGATGTTCATCAGGGATCTGGCCCTAAGTTTTCTTTTTTTTGTTGTGTCTCTGCCAGGTTTTGGTATCAGGATGATGCTGGCCTCATAAAATGAGTTAGGGAGGATTCCCTCTTTTTCTTTTGTTTGGAATTGTTTCAGAAGGAATGGTACCAGCTCCTCTTTGTACCTCTGGTAGAATTTGGCTATGAATCTGTCTGATCCTGGACTTTTTTTGGTTGGTAGGCTATTAATTACTGCCTCAATTTCAGAACTTGTTACTGGTTTATTCAGGGATTTGACTTCTTCCTGGTTTAGTCTTGGGAGGGTGTATGTGTCCAGGAATTTATCTATTTCTTCTAGATTTTCTAGTTTATTTGCATAGAAGTGTTTATAGTATTCTCTGATAGTGGTTTGTATTTCTGTAGGAGCAGTGGTGATATCCCCTATATCACTTTTTATTGCATCTATTTGATTCTTTTCTCTTTCCTGCTTTATTAGTCTGGCTAGCGGTCTATTTTGTTGATCTTTTCAAAAAACCAGCTCCTGGATTTGTTAATTTTTTGAAGGATTTTTCGTGTCTCTATCTCCTTCAGTTCTGCTCTGATCTTAGTTATTTGTTGTCTTCTGCTAGCTTTTGAATTTGTTTACTGTTGCTTCTCTAGTTCTTTTAATTTTGATGTTAGGGTGTCAGTTTTAGATCTTTCCTGCTTTCTCTTGTGGGCATTTAGTGCTATAAATTTCCCTCTACACATTGCTTTAAATGTGTCCAAGAGATTCTGGTATGTTGTGTCTTCATTCTCATTGATTTCAAAGAACACCTTTATTTCTACCTTCTTTCATTATTTACCCAGTAGTCATTCAGGAGCAGTTTGTTTAGTTTCCATGTAGTTGTGTGGTTTTGAGTGAGTTTTGTAATCCTGAGTTCTAATTTGATTACACTGTGGTCTGAGAGACAGTTTGTTGTGATTTCTGTTCTTTTGCATTTGCTGAGGAGTGTTTTACTTCCAATTATGCAGTCAGTTTTACAGTAAGTGTGATAAGGTGCTAAGAAGCATGTATATTCTGTTGATTTGGGGTGGAGAGTTCAGTAGATGTCTATTAGTTCTGATTGGTCCAGAGCTGAGTTCAAGTCCTGAATATCCTTGTTAATTTTCTGTCTTGTTGATCTAATATTGATAGTGGGGTGTCAAAATCTCCCACTATTATTGTGTGGGAGTCTAAGTCTCTTTTTAGGTGTCTAAGAACTTGCTTTCTGAATCTGGTGCTCCTGTGTTGGGTGCATATATATTTAGGATAGTTAGCTCTTCTTGCTGCATCCATCCCTTTACCATTATGTAATGGCCTTTTCTCTTTTGACCTTTGTTGGTTTAAACTGTGTTTTATCAGAGATTAGGATTGCAACTCCTGCTTTTTTTTGCAAATATTCCTCCATCCCTTTATTTTGAGCCTATGTGTGTCTTTGCATGTGAGATGGGTCTCCTGAATACAGCACACTGATGGGTCTTGACTCTTTATCCAATTTGCCAGTCTCTGTCTTCTAATTGGGGCATTTAGCCTGTTTACATTCAAGGGTAATATTGTTATGTGTGAATCTGATCCTGTCATTATGATGCTAGCTGGGTGTTTTGCCCATTAGTAGATGCAGTTTCTTTATAGTGTCTATGTTCTTTACAATTTGGTATGTTTTTGCAGTGGCTGGTACCAGTTGTTCCTTTCCATGTTTAGTGCATCCTTCAGGAGCTCTTGTAAGGCAGGCCTGGTGGTGACAAAATCTCTCAGCATTTGCTTGCCTGTAGAGGATTTTATTTCTTTTTTAAAAATTATTTATTTATTTATTTATATATATATTTTTATACTTTAAGTTCTAAGGTACATGTGCACAACATGCAGGTTTGTTACATATGTACACATGTGCCATGCTTTTCTTATGAAACTTAGTTTGGCTGGATATGAAATGCTGGGTTGAAAATTCTTTTAAGAATGTTGAATATTGGCCCCCACTCTCTTCTGGCTTGTAGGGTTTCTGCAGAGAGATCTGCTGTTAGTCTGATGTGCTTCCCTTTGTGGGCAACCCGACCTTTCTCTCTGGTGGCGCTTAACATTTTTTCCTTCATTTCAACCTTGGTGAATCTGATGATTATGTGTCTTGGGGTTGCTCTTCTTGAGGAGTATCTTGGTGGTGTTCTCTGTATTTCCTGAATTTGAATGTTGGCCTGCCTTGCAAGGTTGGGGAAGTTCTCCTGGATAATATCCTGCAGAGTGTTTTCCAACTTGGTTCCATTCTTGTCACTTTCAGGTACACCAATCACACATAGATTTGGTCTTTCCATATAGTCCCATATTTCTTGGAGGCTTTGTTCATTCCTTTTTATTCTTTTTTCCATAATCTCATCTTCTCGCTTTATTTCATTAAGTTGATCTTCAATCTCTGATATCCTTTCTTCTGCTTTATCGATTCAGCGATCGATACTTGTGTATGCTTCACGAAGTTCTTGTGCTGTGTTTTTCAGCTCCATCAGGTCATTTATGTTCTTCTCTAAACTGGTTATTCTAATTAGCCATTCCCCTAACCTTTTTTCAAGGTTTTTAGCTTCCTTGCGATGGGTTAGAACATGCTCCTTTAGCTTGGTGGAGTTTGTTATTACCCACCTTCTGAAGCCTACTTCTGTCAACTTGTCAAACTCATTCTCCATCCAGTTTTGTTCCCTTGCTGGCAAAGAGTTGTGATCCTTTGGAGGAGAAGAGGCATTCTGGTTTTTGGAATTTTCAGCCTTTCTGCTCTGGTTTCTCCTCATCTTTGTGGATTTATCTACCTTTGGTCTTTGATGTTGGTGACCTTTGGATGGGGTCTTTGAGTAGACGTCCTATTCCTGTTTGTTAGTTTTCCTTCTGACAGTCAGGCCCCTCCGCTGCTGGTCTACTGGTGTTTGCTGGAGGTCCACTCCCGACCCTGTTTGCCTGGGTATCACCAGCAGAGGCTACCTGTGGTAAAGGTAAAGAACAGGCAAAGATTGCTGCCTGTTCTTTCCTCTGGAAGCTTGGTCCCAGAGGGGCACCTGCCAGATGCCAGCCAGAGCTCTCCTGTATGAGGTGTCTGTCAGCCTCTACTGGGAGATGTCTCCCAGTCAGGATACACAGGGGTCAGGGACCCACTTGGGGAGGCAGTCTGACCCTTAGCAGAGCTCCAACCATGTGCTAGGAGGTCTGCTGCTCTCTTCAGAGCCATCAGGTAGGGATGTTTAAGTCTATTGAAGCTGTGCCCACAGCTGTGCCTTTCCCCAGGTGCTCTGTCCCAGGGAGATAGGGGTTTTATCTATAAGTCCCTGACTGGGGCTGCTGCCTTTTTTTCAGAGATGCCCTGCCCAGAGAAGAAAAATCTGGCAGTCTGGCCATTGCAGCCTTGCCGAGCTGCAGTGGGCTCCACCCAGTTTGAACTTCCCAGCGGCTCTGTTTACACTGTGAGCATAAAACCGCCTACTCAAGCCTCAGCAATGGCAGACGCTCCTCTCCCAATCAAGCTCGAGTGTCCCAGGTCAATCTCAGACTGCTGCTGTGCTGGCAGTGAGAATTTCAAGCCAGTGGATCTTAGTTTGCTGGGCTCCATGGGGGTGGGACCTGCCGAGCTAGACCGCTTGGCTCCCTGGCTTCAGCACCCCTTTCCAGGTGGCTTAATGGTTCTGTCTTACTGGCCTTCCAGGCATCACTGGGGTATGGAAAAAAAACAAACAAACCTCCTGCAGCTAGTTCAGTGTCTGCCCAAATGGCCACCCAGTTTTGTGCTTGAAACCCAGGGCCCTGGTGGAGTAGACACCGGAGGGAATTTCCTGGTTTGCAGGTTGTGAAGACCATGGGACAAGTGCAGTATCTGTGCTGGAGTTCCTCAGGCTCAGTTCCTCACGGCTTCCCTTGGGTAGGGGAGAAAATTCTCTGACGCCTTACACTTTCTGGGTGAGGCGACACCCCATCCTGTTTCTGCTCGCCCTCTGTGAGCTGCACCCACTGTCCAACCAGTCCCAATAAGATGAACCAGGTACCTCAGTTGGAAATGCAGAAATCACCTGCCTTCTTTGTCAATCTCACTGGGAGCTGCAGACCGGAGCTGATCCTATTCCACCATCTTGCCCTATCAAGGATAATTTCTTAATTTAACTCCACACTTGGTCTACATTTAGATTTTCCCAGTTGCTGCAAAATTTCTTTTTGCAGCTGCCTTGAATTAAGATCCAGATGAAGTCTATATATTGTCTTAAGTTTGTAGGCTGTTAGAAAGCATTTTATTCTACAATATCCCCACTCCCTCTCACGTCACTGATTGGTTGGATAAGCAGGTTGTTTATCCTGTCGACTAGTGGTTTTCAAAGTGTGGCCCCGGATCAGTGGCATCAGTATCTCCTAGGAACTTGCCAGAAATGCAAATGTCATCCCAATAGAAGCACAAACTTTGGGAGTAGGGCCCAAGACATTTCTGTTTAACAAGCCCTCCAAGATCTCCTCCTTGGGTACTAACGTTGTTGAATATCTCACAGTGTAGATTTAGCTGGGTGCCACTCCTCCTGTTGTCATTTGCCTTCTTCAGTTAGCTTCCCTATCAGCTGGTAGTTAGATTTAGAGCCTTAATTATGTTCAGGTTCATTTTTTCTTTTTTTTTTTTTTTTTTTTTTTTTTTTTTTTTTTTTTTTTTTTTGAGACGGAGTCTCGCTCTGTCGCCCAGGCTGGAGTGCAGTGGCGCAATCTCGGCTCACTGCAAGCTCCGCCTCCCGGGTTCACGCCATTCTCCTGCCTCAGCCTCTCTGAGTAGCTGGGACTACAGGCGCCCGCCACCACGCCCGGCTAATTTTTTGTATTTTTTTTAGTAGAGACGGGGTTTCACTGTGTTAGCCAGGATGGCCTCGATCTCCTGACCTCGTGATCCGCCCGCCTCGGCCTCCCAAAGTGCTGGGATTACAAGCGCGAGCCACCGCGCCCGGCCCAGGTTCATTTTTTCTTTAAGTTCTGGGATACATGTGCAGAATGTGCAGGTTACATAAGTATACATGTGCCATGGTGGTTTGCTACACCTGTCAACCCGTCATCTAGGTTTTAAGTCCTGCATGTATTAGGTATTTGTTCTAATGCCCTCCTTCCCCTAGCCCCCCACCCTGCTGACAGGCCCCAGTGTGTGATGTTCCCTTCCCTGTGTCCATGTGTTCTCATTGTTCAACTCCGACTTATGAGTGAGAATATGTGGTGTTTGGTTTTCTGTTCCTGTGTTAATTTGCTGAGAATGATGGCTTCCAGCCTCATCCATGTCCCTGCAAAGGACATTGACTCATTTTTTTTTTCTTTGAGATGGAGTTTTGCTCTTGTTGCCCAGGCTGGAGTGCAATGGCGTGATCTTGGCTCACTGCAACCCCTGCCTCCCGGGTTCAAGCAATTCTCCTGTCTCAGCCTCCCAAGTAGCTGGGATTATAGGTATGCACCACCACACCCGGCTAATTTTGTATTTTTAGTAGAGACGGGTTTCCCCATGTTGGTCAGGCTGGTCTCAAACTCCCGACCTCAGGTGATCCGCCCACCTTGGCCTCCCAAAATGCTGGGATTACAGGCGTGAGCCACTGCACTCATTTCTTTATGGCTGCATAGTATTCCATAGTGTATATGTGCCACATTTTCTTTATCCAATCTATCATTCATGGGCATTTGGGTTGGTTTCAAGTCTTTGCTATTGTAAATAATGCTGCAATAAACATACATGTGCATGTGTCTTTATAGTTTAGTAGAATGATTTATAATCCTTTGAGTGTATACCCAGTAATGGGATTGCTGGGTCAAATGGCATTTCTGGTTCTAGGTCCTTTTTTTAAGGCAAGAATTCTTCACAGATGGTGCTGTCCTTCCCACTGTATCAATTATGAGGCACATAAGATCTGTGTGACTCACTGTTAGAAATTCTGAGACAGGCCAATGCTTGGGGATGTGTCGGTCTGTTTCATCAGCTGTCTAGATCCATTCTTTCCTTTGGGATTGCAAGACAATGATTTTCTAATATCATTTACTCTGCACTTATTAATCATTTTCTACCTTTTTTTTTTTTTTTTTTTTTTTTGCAGCTGCTGCTGTTGCTTATTTTGGGACTATGACAACCTCCATATTCAGGGTTAAAAGTGGCATGACTTAACGTGACTTCTTGTTTATAAATTTTAAAAAATATTTAGAGAATTTTTTCATAACCCTTATGATAAACCCTGAACAGTTTACAAACTACTTATTTAATTAGTGAAGAAATTACAATTTAACAGTTTCAGTTCTGGTTTCTGGTTCTAAATCAATTGCTGTCTACCTTGGTGGCTATGCTAAGCCAAATTGCCTGATCAACAAAGATCTGTTAAGTACATCTAAATCCCCTGGTCCCCCTTTCTCTAAAATGACTATAATATCACATATTCCTACCTACCTGACAAGGTGTTAAAATGTTCCAAGATAACCTATGTCAGAGCACTCTGGGTGAAATTATAAAAATGTGTCCCTTAGACCTGACTCTTTAATCTATGAAGTAAAGCAATGTTTTTCTCAAACATTTTTTTGACTGAGACCTACAGCAAGGAACACATTTTATATTAAGACTCTGTTCAAACAAACTCACGTTAGAAATGGAAAGTCTCAGTTGTCACCCCAGACCGATAGAATCAGAAATTCTGGGAGTGGATTCAGTAATTTGTTTCACCAAATAATTGTTAACTTTATTACATTCAATTCACCCTGATGTTTTCTATTCTGTTCTGTTCTGTTCTGTTCTGTTCTGTTCTGTTCTGTTCTGTTCTGTTCTGTTCTATTCTATTCTAATTACATTCAACTAAAAAATTGCTGATGGCAACCTACTAGATAGAATGATTTATTGATCTACCATTAGACTGCAACCCACATTTTAAAAATGTATAATCCTCCCAAGAAAACCTCTTCTCTTACATGGTTCTAGAGTTGCTCTCCACAAGATTGCTTCATTCTTATAATTTGTCTCCCTGCAGGCAAGTGCCCCTGATCTCACGCACGATTACCTACAAAGTCAAGATGATGCTGTCATAAAGGTATAAAATGGGTTCCCAGAGGTGGGTGACATTGATTTGAACTACAGGAAAATCTTTACACTGAGGATATTCATTTATTTGTTCATTGATTCATCATTTCAGTGAAGAGGAAGGTACGATAAATAGAAGACAAGACTATTGCCTGATATGGTTTGGATCTGTGTCCCTACACAAATCTCATGTTCAGTTGTAATCCCCAGTATTGGAGATGGGGCCTGGTGGGAGGTGATTGGATCAGAAAGGCGCTCTCTCATGAATGGTTTTACACTATCCCCTTTGGTGCTGCTGTCATGATAGTGAGTGAGTTCTCACCAGATCTGGTTGTTTAAAAGTGTGTAGCACCTTCCCCTCTCTCTATTGCTACTGTCCTACCTTGTAAGACATCTTGCTCCTCCTTCGCCTTCTGCCACAATTGTTAAGTTCCTTGAGGCCTCTCCAGAAGCTGAGCGGATGTCGCCATGCTTCCTGTACAGCCTGTGGAACCACGAGCCAGTTAAACTCTTTTCTTCATAAATTATCCAGTCTCAGGTATTTCTTTATAGCTGTGTGAGAACTGACTAATACATTGCCCTTCCTGAGGTTACAGGCTGGATCAGAAAGAGGGATATGGGGCGGGCAAGTAGTGGTGAAAGAACAAAGAGCATGGTAGTGTCCGTAAGGGCTCACAGACTTCAGAGAAGATGGAACTAATCAGAAGATTGACTATGGATGGAGAAGAAAGCAAAACTCGAACTGGCCTCCACTGGATAAAAAGGATTTCACTGGGCATATTGGGATGAGGGTGGGAAACGACCTTCTAGATGGTGTATGCAGCTAGGCAAATGCTCACAGTTATTAATAGGGAGGGGTACTTTTCAGAGGCAATAAGAAACCTGGCAATAACAACAACAGAGCTTTCATTTTTTATCAATAATCATATCACTTACTGAGTACTTCCTATGACATTGTAAGTTAGATACTGTTATTCCCAAGGTTGAGAAAGTCTAATTGGACACAGCAAGTATATGGCAAAATAGAGATCTAAGCTCAGGTTTGCATAACTTGAAGTTCAAAATCCTGTCCATTATTCTCTATAGCATGACTGGGATGAAGCTCATGTTAACAGCCAGCATGTAATGGTATGTAATGGTATTTAAGGGATGAGTGGCTCAAGTGGGGACCGGCTGAGGAATGTGGACCTAATTCTACAGGTCTCTCATTCCTATGATCTTGATGAGCTACGAGATGCCAATTGTTTTGAAAAGGAAGCACTAAAGTTTGTCAGTGAAAATTTAATTAGGGCTACTATCAGTATCATTCTTATGAGCTTTCATTTTAATGTACATTCCTGAATTGGACCTAAAAGTGGTTCAATTCCCACAAACTGCACATGACTTGAAGCTTATCTCTTTTATGCCATAGACTATAAAAATAGCTAAGTCTGCCCACAGAAATGTTTCACAAATGTGAACCCCATGTTTGCAGTGTATGTATTGCAGAAATAAGTAGTCGCTGCTCTCTGCTATCAAAGATGATCTATGTATTATAGCTTTGTCCTAGAGAGGATTTGAGCTTTAAATCAGGTCTAATGATGCTTCATGCAAGTGAGCATGAGAGAAAGAAAAATGCAGGCAAAACTCATCTTTTTGTCAGGAACCCACTCCTCAGAAATCATCTCCACTGGGGAAACTGGATCTGACTCCTAGGAGTTTGTTTCCCCCTGTACTAGGAGCACGAATGTTCTTATAGTTGGATAGTTTCCCTGGGGCCCCTAGATCTTTGCACATGTGGCTGCTTTAATTATCCTGGACCCTTCATGTTCTCCTGAGCTAAATTAGGTATTCAAAAACCTATTACAACACTCTCTCTTATTGTTCCCTTGACCCACATCACTAGGTAAAAATGACCTTTTTAAAATTTGCTTTCTTGTTTATCATGTTTCTTTTCTTTTCTACTATAAACTACTAGAATGAAGCATCCTTGTCTGTCTCACTCATCACTGTATTCTCATGCCTAGAACAGTGCCTGGTACATAATAAGGGCACAATAAATATTTGTTGGATGAAGAAAGGGCAGTTCGTGAGAGTGGCATTCTGTGGGCTTAGAAATCTTCTCCATACCTTTTCTTCTAGTAGACTTTGTTCTTGGTGACTCCACAAAAAGATTATGAAGAAGTGAGCTGCCTAACTCTCTCTCTCTCTCTCAGAGAATTAATTGTTAGGGTTGGGATCTCTTAGTCATCAGGAAATCCTTGAAGCATTCAAAGTACAGTTGTCCATGCTATGAAAAACAGTGCATCAAACATAAAAACTAGTAGATTTTATATAACAAAGGCTGACAAAAGACAATAGTGATGGTTAAAATAACACAATCTTAGACTTGGTAGAAACTTCAGGGAGAACGTAGTTTCCTCATTTCAGAGATGAGGAAATTGAGTCTTCTCAAAGGTTTAAATGACATTACAGAACCCATGCAGCTGGGTTTGTGTACAGCCAGGGCTAGAAATTTTTAGCATTTCTAATCCCAGCCTGATCTTCCTACTTTACACACATAAATGCCTTCTTCATATGAGTAATTCAAAATAATAACTCAATTCACCAATAGATAAAAATTCTAGATATGGGGGAAGCACATTGCATTTAAATAATATTACAGAAGACAATGTCTGATGAAAATGAATCAACATTATCTTCTTCCCTATAATACCTCTGTGATTATCCACTTGGTTAACAGCACACAACGTAATTCAGTGCTTCAACATCTATTTTTCATAAATCACCATGTTTGTTGCTGGGAAAGATAAAAAGAAAAGGAAAAAGATGCTATTACTGATCTCAGACACATAGAACTAACCACAACGGAAGGCAGTGCTATAATGAAACTGTAAAATAGGTACTATTCTAGTGGGTTTTGTGCTGCTATAAAAGAATATCTGAGACTGAGCAATTTATAAAGAAAATAAATTTATTTCTCACAGTTCTGGAGGCTGAGAAGTCCAAGGACGTGACAGCATCTCCTCAGCACCTGGTGTGGCCCTTCTTGCTGTGTCATAACATGGCATAAGGGTAAGTTAGCACACAGAACAGAGAGAGAAACTGAGGCTGAACTGATCCTTTTTATTGGGAATCTACTCCTGAAATAACGAATCCACTCCCAAGGTAATGGTGCTAATCAATTTATGGTTAATAAATTAATCACCTCTTAAAAGTCCCAGCTCTTAATGTCATCGCAATGACAATTAAATTTTAGCATGAATTTGGCAGGGTCCACTCAAACCATAGCAGGTACATGGAAATGGGTATCATTGATCTGCACTGGAACACAGAGGAAGGTTTTTCATTGAGGACAATTTCAGCAAGAGGAGAAAAGACACTGCAGATGGGAAAATAGCAAGGGCAGAAGTTCAGAGGTCTGAAGATGGGCATGGATGTTCAAAAAACCAGAAAGGTGTGCAGAAGATACTTGTTCTAGAAAAGAAAGTAGAAGGCCTCAAGGTGGATGGTAGAAGACCTACATTTTTTTTTCTAATTCTTTTTGGAGATCTCTGAGTTTTTGGGTAGGGGACTAACATAATCACACATGTCTTTTAATGAAATAATTCTGGCATAAAATTCTGGGACGATAGCAGCTTCAGCTGGAGGGATCAATGAGGAGCCCAGGTGAGAGAAGATGAGGCTCTGAACCTGGGAAGTACCCAAAGCAATGGAATAGAGTCACAGATGGAAGACAATGTGTGAGTCTGTAAACCACATAGGGACAGGGAGGAATCAAAAGTACAAGAGACAAAGAGTTAACTGTCAGAGAAGATCCTGGGGCAGTGAAGATCAAGGGGGTATCTCTGGAGAGCAGTTTTTCTTGTTAAGCCAGTTGGTAAACTGGGCCAAATGGAGGTAGGAGATCTTCTCAGGTGGAGATGGGTAGGCACACCCAGAGGGCTCATGGAGGCTGTCCTCTGTTTCTCAATAAGAGGGAAACAAGATCTCTGGCCAAGGAGGAAAGAGAGCACAGATAAGTTTAGGGACTGGATAAGTGAAAAATGGCTATACTAAATTGACATTATAAGCTGTTCTAGGAGACATGGCCCTTAATTTAATAAGTAGTTTATTAACACTTACATTACCTATATCTGTTTTTAAAAACAAGTGTTATGATCACTTGTTCTGTTTGTGCCTTGTACAAAATGACTATACAACTTCAATAAATAGCACAGGTCACTGAAGAATCCTTAATAATCCTGCTTTCCAAGTGCTATGGTTTGGATATTATTTGTTTGGCCCTGCCATGTCTTGTGTTGAAAGGTATTCCTTTATTGTAACACAAATAGATTAAGATATCAAGTAAAGTCTGTTTCAGTTGACATTTAAGCATAATGTAAGAACCACAACAAAACAATATAACTATTGTTCTTTAAGGAAAGACCATCTGGCTTTTCCAATTCTCATTTCAAGAAATGCAAATTGATGGACATGAAACACACACACTTTCCATTTTGTTTGTAATGCATTAATGGTCACAGTAAAAGCAAAATACTCCATCATAGCTTCCATAAAATGCCTATTTGTCAGTTACTCATCAAGAGCAGGCACATAGGGAAATTAGTCACAAAGCTGAACTGAAATGATTGAGAATTCTTAGCTGGCTTTCTGAACATGGGCAAGAATCAGGTACATTTTTATATTGAAAATGGTCCTTCTAAGTGAATTGATGATGAGGGGGAACTCTGTCATTCAAGGGAGGAAATATATGTCACTACTCCAATTTTCTGACTACAGATGAGCAATTCTTCTTCACTGCAGGCTGGTTAACAGCCACAGGCAAATGGAAAAATCCATGCTGAATGAGCCAGATGCCCTAAAACACAACTCACAAAGGTAATTTCTCTTTATTTTCCCACTGGAAGGATTGCTGGGGAAATTGACCTGTTAGCTCTGAGCTTCTTCATTACTTAAGATATATAGGACAGATAGCAACACACTTGGAGACTAATACTAGGAATATTAGAATGGATGGGAAGGCAAACTAATGGTAAGGGATTTTAAAAGGGGCAATTTACCCATGTGCATCTGTTTAGATTCTGTGATTTCCAAAGTTGCTGAAGCTTCCAGTTTTGAGATGGTTGGGGATACAGAGTCTACAATCTTCACTCCAGTTACCTGCTACTTACTGATTTAGAAAATATGCGAGACAGAAAAGAAGTGTCCAAAAGTTTCAGAAAGGAAAACCTGGTCTAGTGATACTCAAACCTCAGCATGCATCAGAATCACCCGGTGAGCTTGTTAAAACACCGGGCCTCTCCCTAGAAGTTTTGATTCTTTAGTTCTGGGATGGGGACAGGCAATCTGCATTTGTAAGCAACTCCTAGGTGATATAGATGCCACTGGTATGGGACTATACCTGAAGAAGCAGCATAAAGTTACAATCTCAAGTAAAAGCATAGAGTTTAGGCCTTAAAGAAAGACTTACAGAAATTAAGTTTGTTCTGGAGAAAGAGGATAAAAAAGAAAACTGTGTTACCACCCCCAAAAGATTGAGTCAGAGGCCACTTCACACCAACAATAGGCAGAATTGGAGAAAGAGGTCTTCAGCGGGAAACAGAGCTATTTTAAAGCTAGGAATAAGGGAAATATTGGGCCACCAGGTTAAATGAGGGATTTTTCAACTGAGTGATCTCAAAGAGAAATCCTTCATCATTTTAATTCAAAAGTAGTAACTTTAAGATATGTAGCTAATAAAATAAGGGCATTTGAAAGAAGCCAAAAAATTCTTTTAAAAATACTTATCTTAACCAACCTGTCTGGAATTAAAAATAATATAAACTGGGGTTAAGCTGAACCCAGACCTGTTGCTACTATATTCTTGGAGCCAGAAGATCGCCAGAGGGGCTTAACAAGTGAGGTCCACCACCTCAGCCACCCATGAAATGAAAATGTGATTGGCTCTGCTGGTGTGGCAAGCTCCTTATCTAGATTTTTCTTGAGGGAGTTGGGTGGGAAAATTACAAAGCCATAAGCATCGACCTTCATGTGTGCACCTCATCTACAGTGTCTCTAAATGAGCAATTAAAGACACAAGCCACCATTTAAAAAGAACATTAAAGATGTTCCTTTCACAATTCAGTATTATAAAATGTGTACCTTTCCTGATGAACTGTCATGCTTCGTTTTTATCATATGATGAAAACTGTGAAATTTACTATGCTCCACTTTGTGTCATGGCAGCTAAGAAATCCCATGTTACGTCTTCTGTTCACATCTGGCGTTTTCCCTTGAAGGCATTTCTGATACAGTTGTTTCTCCCTAGCTCCTTATTTCTTAGCCAGCATTCATTTTTTGTCTCTTTTAATGTGGAAAATAAAAGCAAAGGCAAAACTAAAAACTTACTGTTTCTTTTAATACAAGTTTCTGTTAAATTCTTTTTGGTATAGATATGATTACATATAATGAATTAAAAAAATATAACCCTGTTTAGTCATGAATACTTGCAAAGCATGTAAGAGTCTGTTTATAAAGATAAGGCTGACCCTAAGGCAGGTTGTGGCAAAGACCATAGGCTTTGAATGCAGACTTCTGGGATTTGAAACCTGTCCCTGCCGTATTGGTTGGGTGACATGGTTTGCTGCACCTATCAACCCGGCATGTAGGTTTTAAACTCTGCATGCATTAGGTATTTGTCTTAATGCTTTCCCTCCCTTTTCTCCCCACTCCTCGGACAGGCCCCAGTGTATGACGTTCCCCTCCCTGTGTCCATGTGCTCTCATTGTTCAGCTTCCACTTATGACTGAGAACATGCAGTGTTTGGTTTTCTATTCCTGTGTTATTTTGCTGAGGATGATGATTTCCAGCTTCATCCATGTCCCTGAAAAGGACATGAACTCATTCTTTTTTATGGCTGCATAGTATTCCATGGTGTATATGTGCCACATTTTGTTTATGACCCTGGATAAGTTATTTAACCCCTCCAGGCCTTGGGCCTTGGTAAAATGGCCTTAACTGAAGTACCAGCCTCCAAAGAATCTGGTGAGGATTAATTGATCTTTTGAATAGAGTGCTTTGAACAATGCCTGCCCATGATAAGTATTTGGTAAATGTTATCTATTTTAATTCAAAGTAGTGGTGATGAAACTGTGCAACTCACTCAGTTGTGGAGTTAAATGGTGCTGCTTCAATGCATGTTTCTGGGCCATGAGAGATCTGTTTTCAATTTAGAGTTGATTTGGAAGATAGGCTTCCACCAAATGAATGCTCACAATGAGACCCTTCTACAGCCATAGCATGGCCAATGCAGAACCCAGAGGCAGTGGACAGAGAGAATAACAGAAAGATGCAGTAGAGGAGGGAGGGAGAAAGAGAGAGAGACAAAGGGAGAGAGAGAGAGAGAGGCTGTTCCCAGGGTAACAAGTTGCTAGGGACAAACATTTGGCAAGGAGTGCTGGCAAGAAATTTCCTTGTTCAAGCAATTTCCTTCAACAACGTCTAATGAAAGTGCTCTGTACTTACAATGAACCTGAGAACGTTGGGGAATTGGTAATAAGGGCTCGGAAGTCACCTTCACTCCAGAACGAGCTACTTTATGGGGACTGGCAAGTCCGACTCTGCAGGGCAGGCTGGAGAACCAAGGCAGAGCTGGGGTTGCAGCTTAAGCCTGAAGGTAACATGCAGGCAGAATTCCTTCTTCCTGAGGGACCTCAGTCTTTTTCTCTCAAGCCCTCTTCAACTGACTGGATGAGGCCCATCCACATGATGGAGGGTAATCTGCTTTACTCAAAGTCTACTGATTAAAATGTTAATCTCATCTAAAAAAGTACCTTCACAGAAAAATGCAGACTGGTATTTGACCAAATACCTGGGTACTCTGGCCCGGTGAATTTGACACATAAAACTAACCCTCACAAGGACTTTCCCTAAACCTCAGGATTTTCATTAAAACCTGAAGGAAGGGCAATAGGCTATTGCAACACTGTAACGAGAAGCTCCTAGACACACCTGCTGGGCTGACTAAAAAGTGGCCACCCTATTCCTGAGATGCTCATCCCTATCACCAACTCCCAGGCTATCTCACTGAAGACTGGAGACTGGAAAGGGATTCATTCCAGGAAACCAGAGGAGTCGCTTCTTTTTTTTTTTTTGCAACGTAGTTTCACTCTTGTCATCCAGGCTGGAGTGCTACGGCACGATCTCGGCTCACTGCAACCTCTGCCTCCTGGGTTCGAGCAATTCTCCCACTTCAGCCTCCCGAGTAGCTGGGATTACAGGCATCCACCACCACACCCGGCTAATTTTTGTATTTTTAGTAGAGATGGGGTTTCACCATGTTGGCCAGGCTGGTCTCGAACTCCTGACCTCAGTTGATCCACCCACCTCGGCCTCCCAAAGTGCTGGGATTACAGGGGTGAGTCACCGTGCCCAGCCTCGCTTTGCTTTTTACTTTCCTCAGATTGAGTTCCACTTCTCTCATCAAGGGAGGAAGTTCCATCTGTACAGACTGGGCAGATCACATTTGACTCCCTGACTGAGACCTGTTGAGCTGAAGAAGCTTATAGAATCCTCTCCAGTGAACACAGCAGGTGGAACACACTTAGAGATTTCTTGAGAGAACCTGATATGTGGCTCCAGGAGCTTTGGAGGATTTGAAAATATGGAGACTGGTTCCTGCTTCCCTTGTAAAGAACAGTGATGGCAACCACTATGGAGAGCTACCCATGAAGTCAGGATAAGGCAGCCTTTGCTTCCAGAGATGGGCATGGTCAGGGGTAAGGAGGTGTGAGTTTCCTGAATTAGAAGGCACGACAGAGCCAGGCTCCAACCATCTTAAAGAGACTTCATCCAAAAGGGCCACATGCCAGGGCGAGGACCCCACCAGTAAGAAGAAATAAGGTGGATTGCTGGGGTAGGAGTGGAACTGGGGTGGAAGCCCCAAGAAGACAATCAGATAATATCATTTGTGTCAGGATGGAGAGTTCCTCTAAAAGCCTCCTCACAAATGAGCTCCATGAAAGAGCTCCCAGTATTTGTGCACCAGTCATGATGGCATGCAAGACGGTAAGCAGGGTTGGCCATGTTTCTTTTAGTTTTTGCTCATTGTCTTCTATTTCCCCTTCCCTTATATTGACCTGAAAAACTGAGAAATAGTACTTTGAGGTCCAGAAGGCTGGGAGTGGGATGAAGGAAGAAGAACAAAGAGGGCTATTCTGAGAACTGACAAGGCCCCTTCCCCATAATGGATCTGAGAAATTGAACCAAGGAGAGGCAGACTTTTTTTTTTTTGAGACAGAGTTTCGCTCTTGTTGCCCAGGCTGGAGTGCAATGGCACGATCTCGGCTCACTGCAACCTCTGGGAGAGGCAGACTCTTTAAACTGGATGTGGGACTGACATTTTGATTTGGACTGGCTTTGGACTTAGTACTTGAAAGTGAGTCTTGACAGCATCTGTCTGAGATGTATTCCTTCCCCAGTGGGAAGGAATCCAGCAAAGCACATTTGTAGGCAGTGATGCAAAAAACAAAACAAAGCACACCCCAAGTTCTCTGTTCCTTCTCCTATGTGTCCTCAATTGAGCTCAGCCCCTTCAGTATGCTGGCTGTACAAATTTAAGAAGACTTAGCCCCATCTGAGTTTAGCATGTGTCACCATTGTTCTGATTTATCATACACTTTGGAAGACTGTGTGGCCCTCCACATGTCAGGGCACTATCTGTCTGTCAACTGAGGACTAGGAGGAAGGTGAGGTCTCAGTTAAGAATTAGCATAAAGGGGCCAGGCACAGTGGCTCACGCTTGTAAGCCCAGGATTGGGGGGCAGGTGGATCACTTCAGGTCAGGAGTTTGAGCCCAGTCTGGACAACATGGTGAAACCCCATCTCTACTAGAAAAAAAAAAATCAGCCGGGCCTGGTGGTGTGCACCTGTAATCCCAGCTACTCGGGAGGCTGAGGCAGGAGAATCACTGGAACCCAGGAGGTGGAGGTTGCAGTGAGCCAAGATTGCACCACTGCACACTCCAGCCTGGACAGTGGAGGGAGGCTCTGCCTCAAAAAAAAAAAAAAAAAAAAAAAAAGAATAAACATAGAGGTTCCCTACAGAGGAAAATAGGCCAATTTGTATTATATTCTGAGTAAATGAGACAATCAGGGAGAAACAGAAATTTCCTATATACATGGATATGTCTCTACTGCAAACACTAGTTAGTAAGTTTCCTGTTCCTCTAGGGTTAGACTAGCTTTCAGGTAAGATAAATAGAAAATAAATTAGTGATGCTGCAGAGCACATATAACACTAGTGTCTTGGCTTATACATAGCCCTTCTTTTACTTAACTGTCAGAGTGGGAAATCTACTCCTCTCACTTTATTATAGTAATTTGTGAGTCTTATCAGTAAGTACTTAAATGCCTGTTTCTGGGGATCACTGTCATTTACTGTGCTAGATACTATACAAAGCAATAGAGTTGTTTTTCAGTTTGTATTAGTCAGTAACTGTTATTTATGTCTAGCATCTGCTCTCAGCCATCCTGGCATGAACTAATTTCATTATCTCCCTTGCAAAACCTTGGTCTCACTCTATGGCGACTTCTGGTTTAATCACGTGAAAACAACACAGATGAATATATAAAGAAAATATGGCAAAGAAGGATCTTACGATGAAAACAGATGCTACATAGATAACAATGAGGTGAGATTATACATTTACTTAAGTGCTCAGTGTGGTTATCTTAAGGGATGGAAAATATTAGGCAGATGAGAACCACAAAGATTTCCACATTCCCACTGCAGGTTTCTCTTCCCCAATTAATTTTCCGTCTTCCTTAGAGGCTGTCTGAAAGAAACGACAACACTCATGTTTGCAGGTCCATCTTTGCCATTGGGGAACCGTTCTTTTCACAATTCTATGCCAAAGTCAAGAATTACCTCTCCAAAGACAGCCTTGTACTCCCAGCCTAGGGAGTAAAGGAATCAGACCAATTCAAGTGGCCCAATGGAGCTGAGCCTTAAGAAGCAGAAATTTCTGAGAGGAGAGAGGGATGTTAAGTTAACAGGAAATCTGCAGAAGTCCGTGTTACATCAGGAGCTGTGAAGAATATATATAGCAGAAGGGAAGTTAGGAAGCCAGTAACCCCAAATTCAAGCCAACAGAGTGCTCGTTGCTGCAGAGAATTCAGCTTTTCAATGTATTTGGAAAGAAAGATTAAAACAGTGGTCCCTACTAAGAGGTGCAACGGCCCGTTAAGGGATCTGTGGTAGTAGTTGCATCCATTTTGCATTTCTTTTTTTTTTTTTTTTTTTTGAGACGGAGTCTCGCTCTGTTGCCCAGGCTGGAGTGCAGTGGCGCGATCTTGGCTCACTGCAAGCTCCGGCTCCCGGGTTCATGCCATTCTCCTGCCTCAGCCTCCCGAGTAGCTGGGACTACAGGCGCCTGCCAACACACCCGGCTAATTTTTTGTATTTTTAGTAGAGACGGGGTTTCACCGTGTTAGCCAGGATGGTCTTGATCTCCTGACCTCGTGATCCGCCCGCCTCGGCCTCCCAAAGTGCTGGGATTACAGGCTTGAGCCACCGCGCCCGGCCCCATTTTGCATTTCTTAGTATGTCTGGACCATCTTCTTTGGAAACTTTCCAGTTGTACTTATATTGAATAATTATGGATTTTCTCCACTCTTTATCACATGTTTTGACATTTCTTCTCATGACAACACATAGCCTAGGAAATAACAAAATGTCTTGATTAAGAAAATTAAAACTACTAAAATTTCTTGAGAACCCCTTCCAAAAATTTAAGGGTCAATCATTTCTGTTGTAAAATTTCTGACAGAGAAAATATATAAAAGGCCCAACAAAATGATGATTATTCATAGCATGAAAGACAGTTTTCTCTGAATCCTATCTTTTATTTGATTCTGATCAAGGTCAGGGTTTCCCCCCCAACCCCCGGATGTTTCCTGCTAGCCTAAAGTGAACCCTTTGTTTTCTAAGAAAAGGGCCCAACATTCATGGCTTGGCCTCACTGCCTGCTCCCTTTCACTTCCTGAGGCGCCGCCGTGGATCAGAGCCAATGCATTCAGAGAGGGGAACCAAATGACAGCCTGCTCCCAGGCGCTGTTCACTTGAGTGTGGCTGGAAATGATTTTATGTCAGACCGAGATTTGGGTCAAGAGAATTTCTGAAGCATCCACAACATTCACAGGCATCCTAGGGTGAATAAGAGACTGTCATGGTCCTTGGAAATTCTCCAAAAGAGAGATCAGCTCCTCTAGTTTTAAGATGACTCTAGAAGGGTCAGAAAACTGGGACTGGTGGAGACAATGTTAAGGTGAATAAATTGCCAACTGCTGAGTCAGTCTTCACTCAGAGGCATTTATTGAGTGCCCTGTGGTGTGCAGAGCTCTGTAGGAGCAATTAGCAAAGGCTAAGCTCAAGCTAGCAAAATGAGTAACACAGTTCAGTGAGGTCCACTGCTGGTGACTCCCTGCCCACTCACACTCATTTGATCCTAGTTTCGCTAACTGTACTCCAAAACATTCTTACATCATCTACACCAGTGATTCCCAATAGAGGCTGGAGGAGAATTTTGCTCCCCAGGAGACATTTTGGGCTGTCACAATCTGGGGTGGGGGCCGAAGGGTTGGTATTGGCATCTAGTGGGTAGACACCATGAGATGCTGCTAAATATCCTACAATGTGCACAGCAGCCTCCGCCACAGAGAATTATCCGGCCTAAGGTGTCAGTATAGCTGAGGCTGGGAAACCCGGATCTAAATGGTCTGCTTTAAGCTATTTAATGATCATGTTTTATCATCTATGTTCTAGTCTTCAGTTTTGATGGGAGCTTATTAGGCTCAAGCCTCTGTAATACACTCTTAGGTGTACGGATTTAAGAGTTTGCTTTTACCTTTATTCATGTTTTAATTAATTAATTTTTGTTTGAGATAGGGTCTCATTCTGTTGCCCAGGCTGGAGTGCAGTGGTGCGATCTCGGCTTACTGCAACCTCTGCCTCCCAGGTTCAAGCAATTCTCCCACCTCAGCCTCCCAAGTAGCTGGGATTACAGGCGCACCACTATGCCCAGCTAATTTTTTGTATTTTTAGTAGAGACAGGGTTTCACCATGTTGGCCAGGCTGGTCTCGAACTCCTCATCTAAAGTAATCGACCCTCAGCCTCCCAAAGTGCTGGGATGACAGGCATGAGCCACCGTGCGCGGCCCGTGTTTTAATTTATTAAACGAACATACTTAAGCTGATGAAGATATGTGCAGAATATAGTGATTCTTCATTGTCTCTTAAATTTGGTAACAGCCTTTTATAGCTGGGGGAAGACAGTGGAGCAGGAGGGCACAGGACTTGTGGGGGCCGATGGGGTCACCCAGCAAGGTCTCCATGTCTCAGCTTCCTCATCTGGATGATCATGAGGATGGCTTTACCTGGAAGGTCTTTTGGGCCTCTGACATTGTATCATTAAAAACTCCTGGTAAGAGAAACCCACATACCCATTTCACCCATGCATACGTCTTGACCAAATATTTCTCTCTCTTTCCCCACATACCAGCATATCTTCTCAAAGATTCTCATTTTCCATGACAAAAGGTTTTTATTCTAATTTAAACAAGACAATTATTAATCTTATCCCTTCAAGTCTTTACTTATTTCTAAATCCCTCCCTTTCCCCTCACTCAAAAAGCATCTTTTGGAAGCTTCCGCTGACCAAAATACACCCACTGCTTCCTCCAGTTCACGCATGAGCATTATATGACCAGCTAGCTGCCTGCAGTCACGTCTACATGTAACACATATGATTATATTCCGGCTGATCTGTTTCTTATGGCCTTTCTATCCTAAAAATCTATATGTGTCTTCTTTCTCAGCAGATAATAGAGTTCTTGAGTATGATATGTCATTTAATTCATCATACTTTACAAGCTGTGGAGTTTTTGATGGACAGCCGCAAGTGATTTCCTAGTTATTAGTAAGAGACAAGGAATCACCAACGCACAAACACATTTTCTGAGTGGAAAATAAACAGGTAAAATAATCGAACTGTACTCTGAGGTGTAGGTGGTAAATGCTCCCAAACTGGATGTTGGTGAAAAACAAAAAAATCAGTGAAGTAGATGGTGTTGAGACACAGAATCTAATTTTAATGAACTCTAAATGACCATTTAACAGATAAATTCTGCAACTTTATTGAAATATAAAAAGCAAATTATAACTTGATTTGGTAAACAGACTAGACAGACATTAGATATTCTCCATTTAGTCTCCCTTTCCCTTTCTAAAAGTCTTCCAAAAATGAAATAAAATATTTACTGAACATCTTCCAGGCTCCAAAATATCTGTCAAGGTCCTTCATGAAGCTTCTCTGCTAATTACCAGTATGACTTTTGGCAAGGCATTTAAACTCTCTGGATCTCAGTTCTCTCATGCACAAAACTAAGAGAGTCGATCATCTCAAAGGTCTTTCCTGGCTCTAATTTTTGATGGATTTAAGGCAGTAAGTCTCAACCTCAGTTGCACAGATGATCGCCTAAGTAGGTTTTAAACATCATGATGCCCAGGTGACACTAGAGACCAAATAAATCAGAACCTCTGGAGGTGGGACAAAGCAATCGTATTTTCAAAGCTCCCCAGGTAATTCCAGTATTTACCCCTGATTTACTATAAACCAAATTTCTTAGACCAGTGACTTTCTGTGTTTTTTTTTGAGACACAGTCTCGCTGTCGCCCAGGCTGGAGTGCAATGGCGCGATCTCGGCTCACTGCAGGCTCCACCCCGCGGGGTTCACGCCATTCTCCTGCCTCAGCCTCCCGAGTAGCTGGGACTACAGGCGCCCGCCACCTCGCCCGGCTAATTTTTTGTATTTTTAGTAGAGATGGGGTTTCACTGTTTTAGCCAGGATGGTCTTGATCTCAAGACCTCGTGATCCGCCCGCCTCGGCCTCCCAAAGTGCTGGGATTACAGGCTTGAGCCACCGCGCCCGGCAGACCAGTGACTTTCTGAATATTTAAAAAATAACTCACTGTCAAAAAAACATTTCAGATTATGCCCAAGCACGCACGTAAATAGTTTAATATTTCAGTAAAATCATTTCATGAAATGTAGCCATCAAATTTTATAAAACATTTTATATGCACTCTGATATTTTCTACTGCATTTTATTCATATATATGTACATATACTTAAATTTCATGACCCATACAGATCAAAAAAACACTGCCCTAGCCAATTTGGCCACTAGATGGAACTGTCGCGTTTAAAGAATGAAAGTGCAACTTCAGACTGAACTCTACAGAGCAAAATTAAAAAAAAATGCATATGATTTGGCTGGATGTGGTGGCTCACGCCTGTAATCCCAGCACCTTGGGAGGCTGAGGCGGGCGGATCACCCGAGGTCAGGAGTTTGAGACCAGCCTGGCCAACCATGGCCAACATGGTGAAACCCCATCTTTACTAAAAATACAAAAATTAGCCAGGCATGGTGGTGGGGACTGTAATCGCAGCTACTCGCGAGGCTGAGGCAGGAGAAGCTCTTGAACCCGGGAGGTGGAGTTTGCAGTGAGCCGAGATTGTGCCACTGCACTCCAGCCTGGGTGACAGAGCAAGACTCCATTGTGTCAAAAAAAAAAAATGCATATGATTTAATATTAATTTTACATCCAAAGTTATTTTATAAGAAAAGGAGCATAGCTGTTAGAAAAAATGAAAGTTATATTCACAGCAGCTGATGCTGATGAAGGATGAGACCCCATCTGTGTTGGAAATTCACTCTGACCCTTTCACCACCGCCACTACCACCTGTGAGGTAGGCATTCGATTCCTTTTCCAGCTGAGGAAACTGAGTGCCAGAAAGACTAACATGAAAAGCTCTCAGTCAACTGCAGCCATTGTCACTGTAGAGCCAGCAGAGGGGAAGGATGGATTCGAAAAGTGACAAAGAGGCAGAGGCAGAATTTAAGTCCAAAGGTGTTGGGCTCTTGCTTCTCGCTATGATAAACTGTAAAAGATTGAGAGTTTGTAATATTAATACACTGATTTTTAAAAATATTCATACACATTAAACCTGTACAAAAGAGGAGCACATTGGATTATATTTTTTCCCCATGAATCCAGGCTTCAAAGTGCGTACATTCAAAGAAAAGGAGAATTACCAGCACTGTGGGGAGAAACAGAGTGGCCTGAGGCAGGAGCTCTGATGAGAGGCCCCTGGGGCCAAGGAATGAGCTTTGGTTTTATTCACAGGGTTCCCAGCATGAATAGCACATGGTGGGGCTTTCGAATTGCTAACTCCTTTGCTTCATTCCTCCCTTTGGGCAAATGTCTTCTCCTCAGAGGGGTGTTTCTTGATCATCTGTCATTGCAGCCCCATCCTCCATCCTTTCTCGTGGTTTTATTTTTATCACCACCTTTTAGTATCAGCAGACATTATGTTAAATTCCTTTTTATTTATCAACTCTCCATGTTTCTGTAACTAGGTGTAGACACCATCATAGAGGTTAAAAAGTCAGTAACCCACATCAGGAGCTGGAGGAGTTATTGCTTAACATGCACAGAGTGTCTGGCGTAATGGAAACCTTTTTGAAACAGCTGTTTTTGTGGTGACGGTTATGCAACATTGTGAATGTAATTAATGCCGCTGACTTCTACTATGGTTAAAAATGGCAAATTTTATGATATATATATATATAACATAAATATATTTTCCACAATAGAAATACATATTTCCCACAATAATACATATTTAATAATACATACAATAAATACATATTTCCCACCAAAAAAATATTTTCCACAATAGAAATACATATTTCCCACAATATAAGAATATATTGTGGGAAATATGTATTTTCCACAATAGAAGTAAAAATCACTTAAAGAAGTCAGTATCCAAAATTCAAACCAGCAGAGCAACTTAAAAAACTATAGCTGTCGGCTAGGCGCGGTGGCTCGCGCCTGTAATCCCAGCACTTTGGGATGCTGAGGTGGGCAGATCACCTGAGGTCAGGAGTTTGAGACCAGCCTGGCCAACATGGTGAAACCCCATCTCTACTAAAAATACAAAAATTAGCCAGGCGTGGTGGCTTATGCCTGTAGTCCTAGCTACTCGGGAGGCTGAGGCAGAAGGGTAGCTTGAACCTGGGAGGCGGAGGTTGCAGGGAGCTGAGGTCGCACTATTGCACTCCAGTCTGGGCAACAGAGACTCTGTCTTAAAAAAACAAAACAAAACACTATGCTGACTGCTCACTATGTAGCAAGCACTTTACATCTATTAACTAAGTGAATCCTTATCACAAGCCCATACGGTACGATTATTAATAATATCAATCAGATACTATTATTGCTCCCATTTTACAGATGAAGAAACTAAAGCACAGATTGGTTCAGCAAGTTGCCCAATGTCATTCAGCTCATAAGTACCAGAGGTAGGATTTGAACCTGGCACATAATCCCTTAATAAATAGTTGTTATAAGAATAAATATTTCAAGGCCGAGGCGGGTGGATAACCTGAGGTCAGGAGCTCAAGACCAGCCTGGCCAACATGGTGAAACCCCATCTGTACAAAAATACAAAAATTAGCCAGGCTCTGATGGCGGGTGCTTGTAACCCCAACTACTCAGTAGGCTGAGGCGGGAGAATCGCTTGAACTTGGGAGACAGAGGTTGCAGTGAGCCAAGATCGCGCCATTGCACTCCAGCCTGGGTGACAGCAAGACTCTGTGTCAAAAAAAAAAAAAAAAAAAGAATATTTCAAAGTGGCTATTCTGGCTGCTGGGTGGAGAACAGGCTGCGGGGATGAGAGGAGCTATGAGGGATCTGTAGGGGAGGCTACAGTACAGGGTGAAAGATGGTGAAGATTCAAAGGTACAGACAAGCAGATGGCTCATATATATTTAAGAGAGGGTGACAACATGTTATGTTGATGGAGTTGATTGCAGGAATGAACCAGGAAGCTTAGATCTAAGACTGCCATGTCCAGTACGGTAGTCATTAGCCCTGAATGGCTACTGAGCACTTAAAATGTGGCTAGTTAAGAAATGAGATTATACTGTTGAGTATAAAATAATTCTGGATTTCAAAGACGTTGCATGCAAAAGACTTAAAATATATCATTAAAAAAATTGGTGTAGAAATGGCAATATTTTGGCTATGTTGGGTTAAATACATTATTAAATTAATTCCATTTGTTTTTAATTTTTTCTAGTAGTTTTCTAGTAGTCACATTTCAGGATGATATATGTGGCTCGTCTTAATTTCCACTGGATGATGATGACCTAGGATAATGTCCTGGTTTATTGCTTGAATAATGTAGTTAACAGTGATTCATTTACCGAACTGATAAAGATAGGGTGGGTAGGTTTGTTGGTCCATTCTGCATTGCTATCAAGGAATATCTGAAGCTGAGTAATTTATAAAGAAGTTTACTTGGCTCCTAATTCTGCAGGCTGTACAAGAAGCATGGCACCAGCATCTGCTTCTGGTGAGGCCTCAGGGAGCTTTCAATTCTAGCAAAAGCTGAAGAGGAAACAGACATGACACATGGAAAGAGGGGGACTGAGAGAGAGGAGGGAGGTTCCAATCTCTTTCACAACCAGATCTTGTGTGAATCCATTACTGTGGGAATGGCACCAACTCATTCATGAGAGACCCACCCCATGAACACCTCCCACTAGGTCCCACCTTCATTATTGGTGACCACATTTCACCAAGAGATTCGGAGGGGACAAATATGCAAACTATATAAGTAGGGAAAAAGCAGGTTTACAAACAAATATAATATAACAAATTCTGCTCTGGACATACAGACTTTGAGATGCTTGTGAGACATCCAAGCAGATATAGGGAGCCCAGAGCTCAGAGCAGAGGTCAGAGCTGGGACTGCATATTCAGGGTATGCAGTTGACCCTGAGTGCTGAGTTAGGATACAGGAGACCTTCTGGAGAATCTGTATTTGCAGAGAGTACAGTAAGCACCCAGCACCTACCCTGGGACACTCCAACATTTAGGGCTTGGGTAAAAAAAGGATGCCAGAAAGTTCAGAAACCACACTACATTTCTACGTTCAATCTTCAAGCTAGGAAAAGACCTATAAATTCATGATGGTTTCATGTCAATTTAATTTTGTTTGGAATTTGTGTGTGTGTGTGTGTGTGTGTGTGTACTGTAGTTTATTTCAATACACACTTAGGATTGCTTTTTTTATTATTCTAGACAACACTAGCAGAGTTTAGCTGTAGAAATCCCTGGAAATCTTTCTTTATAGAGAAATAACAAAACTCAGTATGATGAACAAGTACCACAGATAAATCTCACAAAATCCCTAAATGTCCAAAATCAAGGGAATAAAGCCTCTTGAGCCCTCACATGACAACAGCTCTGTGGCAACTGCCTTGGTAGTGTGATGTGCTGAGGAAAGGACACATTTTCAGAGATTTAAAAGACTTTAATCTCCAAATTAAGTATTTCTTTATAGAACTCTGTTTTAGACAACAAAGAATGGTAACATAGTTAAGAGCTCAAACTCTGTGGTCAGGTACATCTGAGCTAATGAATATACTTAGAATTCCTGGCATGTGGTGAGCACTTGGTAGATATTATTATTATTAATAATACCCCAAATCCATCCTTCCTCCTAGTTAATTTCTATCATACTAATAGGGATGTATATATCATTAATAACATCTTGTCCAAGCAGTTTCTGTGTTTCCCATCTTGTTCTCATGAGGTAGCTTATGCTTTCCTGGTGGACATGTCCCTCAGCCTGGTGTTAAGGTGGAACTTTTGTTGTCCTCCTGATGTTTCTGTGTGAGGGGACCCTCATTGTAGTAACACTCTCCAGCTTTTCACCCCTTTTCAATCAGTCCTCATACAGTTGGGGAATGATTCTCAGGAGGCTCTGAGAGATGAAATTAGGCATCTCTTTTAGGTATCTACCTGTGGGCAGAGAGAACACTGCTCTGTTCCTCTTGAGCAGCAAGTTTCACAGGATCGGGACCCTTTGTGGGAGTCCAGCTACAGGAGGATATGTCAGGGTTGTGAAATTTTAGCAAACCCACTTGCCTGATGATTTCCAACAGCTACATTCACAGAAAAGATGAGTTTTTAAGTTGTCATCTGTCCGACTCCTGTGCTTCTCAGTTGGTTGAGAATTTAAGCAGGGGAAAGAAACATGTAATATTTACTGATCCCCTAAATTCCCAGTATCTGTTATTCAGTTGGAAACTTGAAAAACCAAGAGTAGAGAGGCTTTTCATGCAGTCAAGGCAGTTGGGGCTCTAGGGTCAGCTGGGATCAGTCATGTGTTTTAATCTTGGTAGCTGGCAGGTGTCTACATCATTCCATGCAGCTGGGTTCTACCACTGGCTTTTTAAGTTTTATTTTAAATTGACACAATAATTGTACATGGTTATGGGGTACAATATGATGTCTCGATACATATATACATTGTGTAATGATCAAATCAGGGTAATCAGCAACATGTGCTAATTACCATTGGCTTTTAACACCAAAGACTTCAGGCTT